>NC_142103.1:39052547-40252547 GCF_054644295.1 Miniopterus natalensis | reverse complement strand
TGGACCCAAAACCCTTTCGCTCAGTGCTATGTAGCCTTTCCCTTTGGATATCCCCATTCCCCATCCCCTTTTCTTAAGTAAATTCAATTTTTCTTTATTCACAGTCTGAGATAACCATCCCACACACACCTACCTTAATCTTTCAAAAAGCATTCACAATAGCATAAAAATACTTAGGCATAAACTTCACTAAGGAAGTAATAGGCTTGTGCACTGAAAACTACAAAACATTGATGAAATTAATGAGAGAAGATGCAAGCATATGTAAAACATCCTAATTATGAATTCAAATACTTAATATTGTATAATGTTTACACTACCCAAAACAATCTACAGATTCAATGCAATCCCTATCAATATCCCAATTATATTTATTACAGAAAAAGAAAAACATATTTCTAGCATTCATATGGAGATGATAAAGACCCCATATAGCCAACACAATCTTGAAAAAGAAGAACAAAACTGGAAATATCATGCTCTCTTCTTTATTTCCTTCCCTTCCCTGACTGCACACTTGAGTAGAAACTGAAAGAAGTCCTGAGTCAGTCTAGAACCTCCCACTTCCCCCTCCATCCTGCCCCCTCCAGACTTTCTTTGCCCTAATGACTCCAGCATAGCTCCCACTAAGCCTGGGTTCCTCCTCTGCTGGGCTCCAACCCTGCATGTGGAGAACAGAGTTAATATAACTAACTCCAACTTGAGTTTGAACCTTGTTATCTGAACATATATAAGTCTGGGCCAACAGGCCAAGTCCTGGGCTGCCAGCAAAAGGAGGCAACCCACAGGTTAAAAGTGAAAATGATGACCAAGCATCTTTGTAGAGGCTGCCAAATATTTTTACTTGGACTTTGAGGGCCAATCTCAGAGACCACAAGCTAATCTAATAAGTGCAGATGAAGGGAGACACCCCCAGGAGGTGAAACTATGAACAGTGACACTTGCTATTTGTCTCCTGTAAATGAGCTATGCTAACAGCTCACGTGTCTGGCTTGGTGACCATTGATTATTCCTAGGGCACCAGCCTTGATCAGACACCCCTGATGTTATCTGGGGGTCTGGACATTGAAGAATTTATAAGGAAGACTATACTCACAGCCAGAGTGATTGTGACACTGTCCAATGCTCACCCCTTTCTCCTATGCTTCTTTCTCACCCACCCTGGTCTCTTCCTTTTGAAAGGCCTGGGAGTCAAAGTTGTAGTCACCCTCCTTGTCACTCTCACCTCCTCTTCCAGGAGAAGCAAGGCATAGAAACTGTTGGTGGTTTTGCGACATTACTCAGCCCAAACCAGATCCCCACCGTTTTAAGGGACCTAGACTCATCCTGGTCTCTCTGGGGCTGTGTAAGTGTTGATCTGCTCCGTTTTTGCAAAAAGCACCTGTGTCTGGCAAAAAGAAAAAAAAAAAGGCTGAAACACAATATTTTCTGTTTTTGAACTATACTTCATAGTTACAGTCACTAAAACAGTATGGAACTAAAATAAAGGCAGACATATAGACCAATGGAACAGAATAGAGAGCCCTGAAATCAATTCATTAACATATGGTCAAATAATCTTCAACAATAGTGCTAAGAATACATAAGGGGGAAATAATAATCTCTAATATATAGTTTTGGGAAACTGGATAACCATGTTCAAATGAATGAACTTCAGCCATTATCTTACAGCATACACAAAAAGCAATTCACAATGGATAAAGACTTAAGCATAAGTCCTGAAACTGTAAAACTCCAAAAAGAAAACATGGGGAAAAGTTTCATGACATTGGTCTTGGCCATGATTTTATGGTTATGGCACTAAAAACACAGGAAACAAAAAATTAAAACTGACTACATGAAAAAGCGGAACTGGATAAAATTAAAAAGCTTTTGTACACCAAAGGAAATCATCAAAAGAGTGAAAAGGTAACCTAAAGTATGAGATAAAGTATTTGAGATAAAGTATTTGTAAATGATATGTATGATAAGGGATTAATTTCCAAAACACATAAGGAACTACCACAATTCAACAGTAAAAGAAGAAAATCCTCTAATAACCCAATTTAAAAATAGGCTAAAGACTTGAATAGACATTTCTTTAAAGAAGACATACCAATGGCCAACAGATATATGAAAGATTCTCAATGTCAATAATAATCGGGGAAATGCAAATGAAAATGACAATTATATATGATTTTGCATCTGTTAGAATGGTTATTATCAAAAATCAAAACACAGCAAGTGTTAGTGAGAATGTGGAGAAATTGGTATCTTGTACACTGTTGGCTGGAATGCAAACTAGTATAGCAACTATGAAAAACAGAATGGAAGTTTCTCAAATAATTAAAACCAGAACTACCATCTTTCCATTAATCTCACTTCTGTGTATTTATGCAGCGCCATTCACAATATCCAAGAAGTGGAAGCAACTTAAATGTCCACCGATGGATAAATGGATAAATTGTGGTATACACATACAATGGAACATTATCCATTTTTATAAAATAAGAAAATCCTGCAATATGCAATGATATGTATGAGCCTGAGGACATTATGTTAAGTGAAATAAGCCAGTCATAGAAGGACAAGTAATGCATGATTCCCATTATATGAGGTATCTAAATAATTATAATCATAGAAGCAAAGAATAAAATGGTGGTTGCCAACGCCTGGGAAGGCGGAAATGAGAAAGTGCTAATAAACATGCATATAATTTCAATTATGCAAGATAAATAATTTCTTGAGATCTGATGTACAAGTTTGTCTATAGTAACACTGTATTGTATGCTTAAAAATCTGTTAAGAGGGTTGCTCTCTTGTTAATCATTCTTATAAAAAATTTTTAAAGAAGACCCCTAAAATCTTAAAGGGGGTCAAATATTTGCTGATAGAAGAAGATCTTACTTTGGGTGGTGGACACGCAATACAAATATACAGATGATGTATCATAGAATTGTACACTTGAAACATATAATTTTATTAACCAATGTCACCCCAATAAATTTAATATAAAATTATTTTTTTCCAATAGCTAATTAAAACACATATTTAGAGCATATAAATCTGACTATTGGAATCAGTAACAATTACATATTCACTAAAATGTAATGGGCTATTTAATATCTACACAAACAAATTACTGACAAAGTGGTTGAAAAAACAGAAGTACTCAATTCTTATAGTTGGACACCCACAATCTCAAACCACCAATATTTGAAATACCAATCTGAGCTGATTTTACAAATAATTATTAGGATTGTTGAGGGATAATAAAATATTCCTTTGAAATATTCTACTTAAAATGTCAGGTGGTTTACATGTACAATGCTCAGGAGAACACCATGTATTTTGTCTGTAGATAATGAATGTGTTAAGGAAAGTGCCAAAGATGCAGTTCCAAAAACTTTTCAAGAACCCTTACATATGAATCAATAATCACTTAGTAGTAGTATTGTGTTAAAAATCACTTAATACCTTAGATCTAAAGAGTTTGAAAATATCTACTATCCCATCCTTTTGTCTTGCTTTTCCATACTCCTCTGTTCCCCCAATTTTTCTTTGCCTTAATTTCTGCCTTACATAATGCAATACATTTATATTGGTGGGCAGGTATACTTAAAGGAAGAGTATCAATTGCTACAGCTCTTGATAAAATGTATTATTTCAAGTGGTAGAGATAATTGGTATAATCATAAATATCTTGCATGATTTTCTAATTTCTGGGTCAGGTTGCCATTAGCAAGCTTTTGATTGTTTTATTTTCTGAAGTGATGGTTTTCTCTGTAAAATTTCCCTGGTTTCTGGATGAAACCATAGCATAGCTTGTAGAATATTAAAGAACAACCAATGGCTCCTAAAGGATGTAGTTTGTAGTAGAAAAAAATCTCAGGTTATAAAACGTTTTAAAATGATATAAATTGTGTTTTGTTTTTTGCTGAATTTATAGTATAGTTGAATGTTAATGGCAATTTGTACAAGAATAAGGCCATTGGTTTAACCTTTGATTTGTGATTTCATTTTGTTGAGTTTCATTTGTGTCCAATTAAAACCTTGAATAAATGGTAAAAACTGCTTATAATATTTTCAAAGCTTAAGATGCTGTTCAAATAAATGCATTATAAAAATTTATTTATTTTGTATGTTTTCCTTTGTTTTGGAGGTGAGATGATCATTAATAGTTTATGATCTCAGCCCAAAATCAATTGCTTTCAAAAAGATGATAAATTTTTCAAGTCATTCAAAGGCAATGTTTAAAAATCTTTACAAAAATTTGGATTAAATCAATGAGAGGATGTGCTTCAGTTTTATATGTGAGAAAATAGGAAATCCTTCATTAGAACACTATGTTAATTTCAGGTTTCCTTATCAAATAAAGGTAAATGAATTGGATGCAAAATGAGAGCTACTGAAGTGATGAGAAATAAATAAACCCACATAGACCTTAAGAAAGTTAATAATAAAAAGAAAATATTAAGTCCCCTTTAATAAGCTTAACAGTTTTATCTGTATTTCAGTTTTTAATATTTTGATCTGAGAATGATTACTTGATTTACATAGAATCATTTTTATATTTACTTCAGCTTGATTAAAAGGAAAAATGTAATTAAATATTGAAGTAGCTTAAAGTGTAGCTAACTCAATTTTTCAAAACACAACTAATAAATATAGACTACCTAAGTTTTCTTATCCTATAATCAAGTTGAATTCTAAAGTATGATCATTATATTTTCTACAGGATTTTTTTACCAAGTTTTCAGTTTTTTTATTATTACATATTTTCTTAGGAATATACATTTTTGTGTGACATAAAAATTATAATTAGTGAAAAGATAATTTATTCAGAAATTCTCAGATGTTTTGTTCTCAGAATCGCACTAAAAATTGAGGTTTCCAAGTGGCTTTTATTTATGTGGGTTATAGCTATCAATATTTATCACATTAGAAATTGAAATAGAAATTTTGAAAATGTGTTTATTTCCAATTAACAGTCACAACACTTTAGATGTTAAACAAATTTTTATTAGACATATGAAAAGATGCTTAATGTCAACAATCATTAGAGAAATACAATTTAAAACCACAATGAGATTTCACCTCAAACCTGTCAAAATGGCTACCATCAATAAATCAACAAATAACAAATGTTGGTACGGATGTGGAGGAAAGGAAAATCTCATATACTGTTGGTGTGAATGCAAATAGGTGCAGACACGGTGGGAAGCAGCAAGAAGTTACCTCGAAAAATTAAAAATGGCCCTGGCTGGTGTGGCTCAGAGGTTGAGCATTGACCCAGGAACCAAGAGGTCACTGATTTGATTCCTGCTCAGGGCAAATGCCCTGGTTTTGGGCTTGATTCTCAGTAGGGGGCATGAAGGAAGCAGCCAATTAATGATGTTTCTCTCTCATTGATGTTTCTATCTCTCTAACCCTCTAAATATCAATAAAAACATATTTAAAAAATAAAAATAAAAATGGAACTGCCTTATGACCCATCAATTCCATTTCTGGGATTGTATACAAAGAAACTTGAAACACTAATTTGAAAGAATATTTATACTCCTATGTTCATTGCAGTGCTATTTACAATAGCCAAGATGTGGAAGCAGCCCAAGTGCCCATCAGTAGATAAGTGGATAAAAAAAGCTGTGGTTCATTTACACAATGGAATGCTACTTTGTTGTAAAAAGGAAGATAATTTTACCTTGTGCCACAGCATGGATGGACATGGAGAACATTATGCTAGGTGAAATAAGCCAAGCAGAGAAAGACAAGTACCACATGATTTCACTCATATGTGAAATTTAATGAACAAACTGAACTACCAAGCAAAAAAGACTCATAGAGGATTAAAAATGGTGGCAGACTGAGTGGGAGCTACACTGTCACTCTCCCAGGAGCAAACTAGAATTATAATTAAAATATAGAAAAAACCATCTTGAATAATCAACTGCAACTGAAGACAAGCTGGAGAGCACCCTCATAACCAAGGAATAAAAGTGGAGACCACTTAGAGACTGGAAGGAAGTGTGGGGTGTCAGGGGGCTAACTGGGCTCCCACAGACAGCAGCTGAAGGTTCAGAAGAATATCTCAGCTGTGGGGGGTTCCCAGTGAGAACTCCAGGACCTAAACCCCAGGCTGGGCTTCCCAGCCCAGAACACCAGAACTGAGAAAGGTGCCCACATAACATCTGGCTGTGAAAAGCAACAGCATTTCTGTCTGCCAGGGAGAGATGGCTGGAACTGCAGGCACCCTCCTAAAGAGTCAAAGCACAAAGTTTCATGTGAAGCCACTCACCTTGGGTTCCAGCAGAGGGAGGGCAGAGTGGATTGGAGCTGTATGAGGAGAATCTAGAGTTGTAGGCTCTGGAGATAGAGCTCAGAGGGCACCCCTTTGGATTCCTGTGCTGAGTCATTCCACCATACTGCAGAGGACATCTTTCACAGGCAGCATTTACTTTCTAAGCAGCTTTTGCCTGGGGGGAAGCAATTGCTCTACCCTGCTGAAAAACCTCTCACCCTACCCCATGGAGTTTCTATAACCTGAGGCTCATTAAGAGAATCAGATTAGTCAGCCTGCAGCCAGAGGCAGACCTCAGAGTGATTTGAGTCTTGAATGATCTGCTTCTGGACTTGGGCTTTGGAAAAGAAGACTTTGGTGTGCATCTTGGTCCTGTCCAACTTCACCCAGCCCCAACAGAGGGTACCTCAAGCCATGGGTTGTTGATTGTTCCAGACTGGGTACTCAAGGCCAGTCACAAACAGCGTTTGACATTGGCCTGCACCAGAAACCTTCCAAAAAGACTGAGAGTCCTAGCAAGACTACCTAATACACAGAAACAAACCAAAATAGCCATCTAAAATAATAAGCCCCAAATGAAAGAACAAAAGGAGTCTCCAGAAAAAGAGCTATATGAAATGGACATAAGCAATCTATCAGGTATAAAGTTCAGAAAAAACTGATTATAAGAATGCTTAATAGCATATAAAAAGATATGGAAACTATGAAAGTGAACAGTCAGAAATGAAGAATGACATAGCAGAAATAAAGAATACATTGGAAGGAGTAAACAGCAGATTAGAAGAAGCCGAGGATTGGATCAGTGAATTAGAAGACAGGGTAGAAAAAATCACACAATCAGAGATCCAAAAAGAAAAAGCAATAAAAAAAACAAGAGAACAGACTAATCCAGCTGTGGGACAACATGAAATATAACAATATTTGCATCATAGGAATGCCAGAAGAGGTTGAAAGTAAGCAAGGGTTAGAGAACCTGTTTGAAGAAATAATGGCAGAAAACTTCCTTAACCTAGTGAAGGAAAAAGTCACACAGGTTCAGGAGGCACAGAGTCTCAAGCAAGAAGAATCCAAAGAGGCCCAAGCCCAGACACATCATAATTAAAATGCCGAAAATTCAAGACAAAGAGAGAATATTAAAGGCAGCTAGAGAAAAGCAATCTGTTAACTACAAAGGAGCTCCCATAAGACTGTCAGCTGACTTCTCATCAGAAACTCTACAAGCCAGAAGGGAATGGCATGAAGTATTCAAGGTAATGCAAAACAAGGATCTGAAACCAAGATGACTCTATCCAGCAAGGATAGACGGTGAAATAAAGAGCTTCCCAGGCTAAAAAAGGCTAAAGGACTTTATCACCACCAAACCAGCACTGCAGGAAATGTTAAAGTGACTGCTGTAATAATAAGAAGAAACAGAGAGAGAAACATAAGCATAAGGAATTAAAGTGGCAATAAATAAGTACCTATGAATAATAACCTTAAGGACTTGAAGGGAGAGATCAACAGCAATACAGTCATAGTCATGGACTTTAACACCCCACTTACTTCACCGGATAGATCTTTCAGACAAACAATCAACACAGAAACAGTGACTCTAAATGGCACACTAGATAAGATAGATTTAATTGATATTTACAGAACATTTCACTCCAAAGCTGCAGAATATATATTTCTTTCATATGCATATGGGTCATTCTCAGAGATAGACCACATGTTAGGACACAAAACAAGTCTTTACAAGTTCAAGAAGATTGAAATCATATCAAGCATCTCAGATCACAGTGGCATGAAATTAGAAATCAACTACAGTAAAAACACTCAAAAACATTCAAACATATGGAGGCTAAATAGCATGTTATTAAACAATGAATGGCTTACCAATAAGATCCAATAAGAAATCAAAAACTTCCTGGAAACAAAAATGAAGACACGATAACCCAAAATCTGTGGGACACAGTGAAGGCAGTCCTATAAGGGAAGTGCATAGCATTGCAGGTCTACCTCAAAAAGCAAGAAACATTTTTAGTAAACTATCTAACCCTACAAGTTAAAGAATTAGAAAGCTACCCTGTGAAGCTCTCTGGACCAGGGTTTTTGTTTGTTGGGAGTTTTTTTATTAGTGCTTCGATTTCATAAGTTATTATTAGCCTATTCAGATTTTCTGATTCCTCCTTATTCAGTTTTACATGATCTCTCTCATATGTGGAATCTAATAAAAAACTGAAGAACAAAATAGATCCCAAGGACATAGAATCATGGATCAGACTGATGAACCTCAGTGGGAAGGTGGGGGTGAGGGAGTGGGTGGGGAGAGATTAGTCAAAGCACTTATATGCCTATATGCATAACTCATGGACACAGACAATAATGTGGTGAAGGCTTGGCGAGTTGGCTGATGCGGGCTGGAGGGGATCAATGGGGTAAAGAAGGAGGGATATCTGTAATACTTCTAAAAATAAAGATAAATTTAAAAAATTAGACACAGAATCATCAAGAGCAGGCAGACAGCTGTGTGTGGGGCAGGGGTGGAGGGATTGAGCAAAACAGAAATAAAAAGAGAGAAGTCATGGACATGGACAATAGTGTGGTGATTGGGGGGTGGAGCATAGAGTGACTAAATGTTTAAAGACAAATATATATGTATATTTTGCCCTGTTAGGGTAGCTCAGTTGGTTAGAGTGTCATCCCCATATGCCAGTCAGGGCACATACAAAGATCAACCAATGAATACTTAAATATGTGGAACAACAAATTGATGTTTCTCTCTCTCTCTCTCTCCCTTCCTCTCTATCTAAAGTCAATGAATAAAAGCTTTTAAAAAGTAAGTGTATATTTCCAAAACAAATACTTTTGAGAAGATTTGTATACTTCAGTGTGTGGCATACATAATTTATGTATACTTTTCATTCCATTACACAGAATAATAAAATAATGTGTATTCAATTGTCAAGATTTAAAATAATTAAAACTTTTACTGCTTTATAAAGAACTTTAAGTAGAAACGTCAATGTTTTTTCTTCAGTAAATGTTTGATAATAAAACACACAGGAACTACTAGAACAGTTTTCTGCCACTAACTTGATTCATGCTAAGCTAACAACAGATTTGTCTACCACCAATTTTGCACGATTAGTGCAAATATTAATATATAAAAAGTAAAACCTATAGTTATTATTTAAAAATGTTGACTTCGTGAATTCTCTGAAAATGTCTCAAAGTTCCATGCAGTGTGAAAAATGCTGTTTATATGAACCTTATTGTCACTGGTGTATGTTAATGGCTTCTAGACAATGTTCTATCAAAAGGAAAGGACCATTATCGATTGAAGTGTATTTCAGCTCAGACATTTTTCATAAAATGCATTGAATATGTACATATATACTCAGTCTACATTGCATGTTCATAAAACAGAGCTACGCTATCAGAAAATAAGCAGTTGAAAAGCACTGGAGTATTATTTCACTTTTAGGGTGATAGAACAATTGATTTTGCAGATGATGAACCTGATACTCCACCAATTCTAGTGTCAAATTGAAATTGAATAGCTTTCTGAACCATTGCAGAAATTTTAGTCACTAGAATATTTAATTTCCTTCAAAGTCTAATATATGGAAACATTCTACCGTATGAAGATAATGCCATAGCCAAAGTAGTAATTCAGTACTTCGTACCAAATTTTAGATGCATGGACAGTGTACTAATTCAGTTGTCTGAAGAGGAAATGTTAATACAAAGATAAAAGAACTAAAGATTTATTGGTGGATAGCACTTGAGAAAGGAAATGAAGGGAAGCAGGACTGGGCAGATATCAGATTTTGATGCAGACTTTCAAAATATTTGCCAGCCCAATGGGAAGCTCTGCAGCAAAGATTGCCCATTATGAACTGGGCAGAAATGGCCAAGCTCTTACATCACCTGATTATTGAATGGGAGCTACCTTGAGAAGAATGTAGCCTCAGCCCACAAGGCATCAGTGAAACTTAGTAACAACAGTACAACTCCATTATCCATTTATCTTTAGCCTATACATTTTAAATGTCTGAATTATTATACTGATCAGTGTAATCCCGTCCATCAGCAAATTATCCTAAATTATCATGAGTAAAAATTTTAGCAATTACATTACCATATTCTACCAGTAGTTTTCCATATTCTACCAACAACCAAACATGGGATTATCATTGCCAATACAACCATAAGTGATCCTGTCTCCAAACTCCATCTTTTTCATCAGCTCTTTTGTACCACATGTGATGCTAATTGTGCTGCTGTTTGCCCTCCAGGAAGCAGACACTGATACACAGTTAAAAGTGCAAAAGATTTATTGGGGAGTGATGTAAGTAAAAAGAATAAAGAAAATACAGGATTGGGCAAAGCGGAGCCATTAGATCATGATGCAGGCCTGACAAAGTATCTAGTAGGCCAATATGGAGAATTACAGCAAGGATTACCATTAGAAAGGTCTCAAATTGGGCAGAAATAGATAGACTTTTGCATTTTCTTAGTCATTGGATGGAAGACTTGGCCCAAAGCTGAGGCCTCCCAGAATGCTTTAGCAGCTAGAGGCAATCCGCTAACCACACACCTTGTAGCAGAATGGCCAGTTCTTTCTAGAAGAGGTATCTGAACTGTGTGCCTCTGTGTATACCACAGATATTTACTATTAAACTTGAAATCAGATAATGGCCATATCTACTCACTTAAAAACACTGCTCTATAAGTTAAATATAAGGAGAAAAGAAGGGGGGGTTCATAAATATCTCTAAAAACTACTAAAATACTGATTTCAATATAGGCTTCCCAATTGGTTGCCAATTAATCATGTAAATGATTAGTTTAGGAAACGAAAACGAATCAAATAGGCCATGTATAATCTTTAATATTTCTGATGCTTAAAGGAATCATATTGGACCATTTTATAATATGAGGATTTTCTTTGTAACCCTCCTCCAACCTTACTTAGAAATTTAAGAATACACTCTCTCCCCTCTATATGTTGTATTGAGAAGTGTTAGATTCTATTTCATTATTGGTGATGCATTTTTCAAGGAGTCCCAAAAAGCTCCAAACAGAAGCTAAAAATACCCTATGCTCATTGACCTTTTGCCATATTATGTTGTCTAAGTCTCTTGTGCAATAAAACTGTGATTTCTCTATCAGAAATTGAAGGCCACAGCTTTCAACTTTGAGAAGCAGTAAAAATAACAACACCAACAAATGTCAAAGTGAGTTTACAGAAACAAGCAAAAATGTTTAGCAATTTATTTCTTCCCTGTTCTTTCTAAAGTATTGCTTCCTCATTTCAAAAACTGTTACCTTTATTGATGTTCTGCAAACAATAGACATCTTATCTCCCAGTTACATAGAACTACATCTGCAATAAAGTGTTATATGATTACATAACTTTACATTAAAATATAGTTATAAGACTATATCAGCACACTATATATAAAGAGTGCACACTATATATAAAGCTCACTCTTTTGAATTACCAGCTTGAAATTTACTTTCTCAAGCTAAGGTAGGAATGAAGTGCATTCCTGGATAATAAAAGTAGTTTTAAATTCAAAAATTGTACAACTGCTTTCCAAAATGCACTATCTTATAGAGTAGATAAGTTCCTGGGCATTAAGTTAGTGCTGCACGATGCTGGTATAATATGGTACAATAACTCACCAAAGAGTGATAGAAATGAGGTAAAGGGTTAGTTCTATAATTGAAAATCTTAAACTCACAAAAGGCTGCCTGGTTTATAACTACTTTGCAGAGAGAAGCACTTTCTCACCACTATTTCATATTACAGAATCTAACTATAACTATATATTTACTATTTCCAGTGAGATTTACACTACCTTTTTTATTATTTCTTGATGTCGAATAATGTTATTTTACTTCCACTCACAGAATTACCTTTAGCATTTCTAGCAAGGCATGTTTGGTAGTAATGAACTCCCTCAGCTTTTGTTTGTTCAAGAAAGTCCTTATCTCTCATTTGTTTCTGGAAAAAACAAAAACGAAACAAGCTTCACTAAATGTAGAATTATTGGTTGACAGTTCCTTTCCTTTTATTATTTTGAATACGTCATTCCATTCCCTCCTGACCTGAAATGTTTCTGTTGAGAAATCCACTGATAGTCTTATAGGGGTGCCCTTGTATATAACCTCTCTTTTTCTTTTGTTGCTCTTAAAATTCTCTCTTTGTCTTTGAATTTTGACAATTTAATTATAATGTATGTTGGTGTAGCCTCTTTAGGTTCAAGTTATTTGGGATTCTTTGGTCCTCCTGGATCTGGATATCCATTTCACTCCCCAAGTTTAGGAAATTTTCAGCCATTATTGTTTAAATATATGTTCTGTTCTTTATTTTTTCTCTTCTCCTTCTGGAGTTCCCATAATTTGAATATTATTTCTTTTCACTGTGTCTCATAACTCCCATAGGCTTTCTTCACTCTTTCTTATTCTTTTTTTTTCTTTTTTGCTCCTATGACTGGTTAATTTCCAGTGTCCTGTCATCCAGGTCAATGATTCTTTCTTCTCCATGATCAAGTCTACTTTGGAAACACTTTATTGAATTCTTTCATTCAATTATTGTATTTTTCAGCTCTAGGATTTCTGTTTTGTTTTGTTGATGGTAGCTATTTCTTTGTCAAACTTTTTCAATTTTTGTATGCAATGTTCTCCTAATTTTATTTCGTTGTCTGTCTGTGTTTTCTTGTAGTTCACTAGAATTCCTTAAGAGCATTACTTTGAATTCTTTGAGAGTTTATAAACCTCCATTTATTTAGGATCAGTTATTAGAGCTTTATTAATTTCCTTTGTTGGTGTCAAATTTACCCATTTTTTGTGATTCTTTTTTTGTTTTTGTTTTTTTTTTAAATATATCTTTATTGATTTCAGAGAGAGGGAAGGAGAGGGAGAGAGAGATAGAAACATCAATGATGAGAGAGTTATCGATCGGCTGCCTCCTGTATGCCCCCAACTGGAGATTGAGCCCGCAACCCAGGCATGTGCCCTGACTGGGAATCGAACCCCGATCGCCTGGATCCTAGGTCGATGCTCAACTGCTGAGCCACGCCCAGCTGGGCTGTGATTCTTGATTTCTAATATTTGTATCCGCACATTTGATAATGGCACTCTTCTTCCAGACTTGACAGATTTGCTTTCGCAGTGATAGTTCTTTACCAGTTAGCTCAGTTTAAGGTTTCTTGGTGTGTCTTCTGATAATGTTCTTGGAAAAGTGGGGTCTGTTTTGGGGTGAGACAAAGGTTTGAGTTCTGATAGCGTGGGGTATGCCACTTGCTGAAAACAATAAATAAGACTGTTGGCTTGGTTTTTTTACTCATGTGAGGCTGTAGAACGGGCTCTGTGGCTGCCTGGATTCTCCATTCAGAATTACTGTATGGTCAAGATTGGGTACTATATTCGGTAGTAGGTTGGGATAATAATTCGCTTCCCTGTCAAGGCTGTATTCAGTGGTGAACAGGTTTTATGAATTAGATTCCCTGCCTGGGTGCAGTGGGAGAAGCAGCTCTGAATGTGGTAAAGCAATTTGTTGTCTTAACTCAAGCTGAATCACACCACAAATTCCATGGCCAAACAGGGCCACTGTCTTTAGTCTAAAAATATTGGCTCTGCCTACCTTTCTCTGTGTTTGAATACTACTGGTCTGTATAGCTTTCAAGGTTTTTTGTTTGTTTGTTTTTTGTTTTTTTGCCAGCTCTTCTGGTAAGATGGTACCAGGAGTCACAGTGGGTGGGGCTAAGCCCTAGGCTTCTTGCCTGGGTTGGAATGGTAGGGGCCACTCCATGCTACTCTCAGTTTCATAAACAGGATCTCTGGTTGAGAGGAGCTGGAAGCTCCACTCACCTTCAGCTACGAATTCATTTCCCTGCCTGTGTGTAGCATGGAAAGCCTCCATTACTGGTACTGGCTTTGCTTTGAGGGTAATCATCTCTGTCTACTCTCCTCTCAGCTCCAGTGCCACTGTGCCACACAGCTTTCAGAAGTTGTCACCAGCTCTTCTGGTTAGATAGAGCTGAAAGTACCACAGAAAACACTTCTTTGAGTATCTAATTCAGGAAGATCTGTACCCTTCTTAGTTCCCTGGTCAGAGTATACACCTGACTTGGTTATGCAGATGAGAAAAGATGCTGGTTGGATTTCATATTTGGACAAGGCAAGTATGAACTTGGTCTACCAAGATCCATGTGCTAGTTGTTGCAAACTCCTCACCTTTTTTCTGTCACAATAAGATTCCCAGTGTTTGAGCACCACTGATTCCCCTGCAATCCCAATTGTGTGAGATCAGAGTAAAGGCTCCTACAGAGTGATTCATAATGGTTGGAGTGGCTGGATGTTTCCCTTGTATTTTCTTCTCTCTCCAAAAAAACAAGAGTCTCAGGAAAAACATCACTGCATGACATTGTGTTAACATGTAGCCTCTCATCTTGTCTTTCTAATACAGTCTTTCCTGGCCTCTGAGGTACAATGGGTACTTCAGCTTCACCTTAGTGCTCTAGGATTCTCTCACTGGTGTCTTGTTCTTGAATAGTTGTTAGTTGTTCTTTTTGTGAGGGGGAGCAAAGTTAGGAATGACCTATGTTACCATCTAGGCTACAATACTCAACATATAAAACTTGAGTAGTATACATTCTATATAAAATTATTTATGTTTATACTAGATGATTTATTAATAATAAACTAAGTCAGATTAATAATAGCAAAGCTAAACTATACTTTATAGGTACTTTTTTGTGGGTGTATTGATGCTTTTGAATTTGGTGGCAAAGGTATGCTACAGAACCTAGGGCCTTTTGTCATATAACTGAACACATATACACCTGGCTAAGACATTAAAAAAACTAGAAGGAAGAACCTGGGGGAAGAGAGAACAATTACAGGCCCAGATGTTGAGTCACACCTAGGAGGGAAGTCAGGAGGTCATTACTTGTGTATACTGCAAAATGGCTTCTGTCTCCCTTCTATCCTCCAATTGTCACCAGAGAAACTCCTTGAAGCTCACCCAAATCAGAAACATACAAGAAGGGAGAATTCTTGAAAATGTAACTCAGCCATGTTGGCACATAATAAAGACATATAATCTTATATTAATATATCTCTCAGGACCAAAAAAAATCCAAAATATCTGTTAATAAAAATAATATTCTAATAAAATACTTTGCACTCCAAGTCTACATAGTTAATATTTTTTAGCTAGTAGATCATAATACTATAGTATCTAGAGCATTTGAGTAACATGAGGTTTCAAGGAGAGAATAATGAAGAAGCTGCAACGTTTCTTGTCAAAGAGTAAGCTGTTTGTTGGAAAGGAAGAATAGCAGTTATTTTATGTATATTTGTTGGGGTGTTCCATTTATTTCCTCTCAGCTTCAAATTTGTTCTTTAATATCTGTTCTGCTGCAATGAATATAATTTCCTTAAGCATTTTTCTTCCACAGTGAACTTTATGATGAACTTTCTTGGTAAAGAATACTGGAGAGACATTGTAGAATGCAGGACTTATCTTGATGCCTGTGATGGCTGTATTGTCAGTCAGTGGTATGGGTAGGAAGACATCTGGTGGTGCTCTACTCCATGTGCATACTAGAAAATAGTCCTTTGGTGGTTTTGCAGTCCCATTCCAACCTAGTATAGTCATCCCTTATTATTGGCAGTTTCACTTTCCAGTTTCACTTACCTGCAGTCAACCATGGCCTGAAAATATTAATGAGAAATTCCAGAAAAAAATAATTCACAAGTTTTAAATTGCATGCCATTCTGAATAATGTGATGAAATCTTGCACCACCCTGCTCCACCCCACCTGGGATGTGAATCATCTCTTCATTCATTGTATCCACATTATATGCACTACCCACCATTCAGTCACTTTGTAGCCATCTTGGTTATAAGATCAACTATTGTAGTATTGCAATCCTTGTATTCAAATAATCTATATTTTACTTTATAATGGTCCCAAAGACACTCACATAACATTTATTGTAATATATTAATATATTATTATAAGTACTCTATTATTAGCTATTATTTTAATTTCTTACTGTGCTTAATATATAAATTAAACTTTATCATAAGCATGTATTTATAGAAAAAACATAGTACATAAGGTTTAGTATGATCTATGATTTCAGAAATCCACTGGGGGGGTCTTAGAATGTATTCCCCACGGGGAAAACTACTGTTACCACATACACCACACATCCTGCTCAAACCGTCACCACTACGACTACTTCCACTTGACTGTCCCCGAAGAGGTTGGCCTTCTCTGCCCCTTCTGAAGCCATAACCCTTCCAATATGGATATTAAACCCTATAGCCCTTCTTCCCAGCTACATCAGCAACCCCACACCATTGTGTCTCATCTCTGCTGATGCATATACCCAACAAGCAGTTAAAGTTTACCTGTTCTCTGCAGGTTCGCTTACTACTTATCCAGCAACTACAGACCAGATTTGTCTGGAAAATCAGCAAACTTCTCTAAAATCCAGTGGGCTATAAATACACAATCAAAACCCCAGCCTTAGAGAAGGCATATTAATCCAAGAATACTTTTCATTGAGTATTACCCTTAAGTCTTTATGATATTATATAGCATTTTCTTACATCTTATAGTTAGTCTTTAATCATGGCTTAAAAGTTATTCATATTAAACTACCCCTGTTTAAATAACATGTGGTTTGTGTCTCCTGATCAGATGCTGACTGGTACATATGAAACATTTTATTTGAGAAAGTGAGAACTACATTGCTTACATAACTTTGAAGAAGTGCTAAATACCTTGATAGAGCATAAAGAAAATAATTTATACATCAATAAATACATAGTCATTTAGCCATTTTGAGGGTCATAAATGAAATAAAAAATATGCTGTCTTTCTCTTAAAATGTAATACAAAAAAAAAGACAAATAGAAGAATAAGAATAGATTAACATAGCATTGTAAATGCAGTGATATACATAAAATCATTTATGATTGTATTCACATGCAAAGTGATGCTAGAGAGAGTAATGCAAAATAAGTGTTGTTAGCATGGGCTTTTTCAGGGAGGGGGAATCTACTGTGTATGCTATTTAAAAATGGAAAAAAATATACTTCACAGAAATAATTTAAGGATGAATTTTTAGAAATTAGCTAAACTTTTATCAACTAAAACATCATTTATTTAATTATGCACAAATTTAATATTAAAAATTCCAACATACCCAATATTGGCAAATACTTTAGTAAATTAATTTATATCTGTCACTATAAAGAGATCAACTCATTTTTTTTTTTGTCTTAATGCTATACGAAGTAGTGAAATCTAAGAAAATGTAGATGGTAGTATTGTAAAATTAGTGGATTGATAAAATGAATTGTCAGCTTATCTATAATTTTTTAATATCTTTCAAAAAATCTGCCTAAGATTCACAATTTTCACAGTACTTTAGGGGAGGTATTTGACTAGAAATCTTCCTTTGTCCCCAGACCTTTTTGCAATATTAGCAGCAGACATTTTAGCATTTAGTAACAAAATGTACTGCTAGATTAAGCAATGTGTGTTTGTATGTGTGTGTTTTAATTTTTATATTTTTAAATGAGAAAAAATGTTTCAGAATATTACAAAGAGTACTTGCTCCTGAAAGGAAACGTCCAGTTTTGCTTTCTGATCCTCCAATAGTATGAAGTATATCATAATTAATAACCACCTCAGAAACTTCTATATGTAGTTCATGTAGAAATTAAATCTGTCTCTCTATCGGTGGTAATGTTAATGGACTCTCATAATTTGCTTCTTAATCACAGGATGCTCCATTGAAATGAATGGAACATAATCATCCATGTAGCTGAACAAAGTACTCTATTTTTTTTATGAATGCATTTTCTTGTTATCTCAGGATGCACAGCATGAGTATGAATATAGTTTTTAGCCACATGCATCTTAACATATTAATAGTAATGAATTCAAATTATTTAGGCAAAAATATTTTATATTTGGTGACTAACTTTTGAAAATACATCATTACATCATTCATTAAAAATATTTTATTTTCCAGTGATGTTTACATAGCTGCGTCATTTTTGCAAATGGCCAATAAGGAAATGGAAATGGTTTAGTGGAGAATTGAAAATCATGATATGTATTATTATTCTCACTTCAGAGACCATGACAGCAATATTAATAATAATAACTACATTGTTAAAGATAGTTAACCCTAACATTTATTAAGTCTTTACCATGTATTAGGACACACATGTAAAAAGTTAGCAGTATAGATAATTGTATATATTATATACCAATATATCTAGTTATACCTATATACCTATATAACTAGATGTAATGTCAAAATAAATTATAAGTACACAATTTATTGCTTAATGAGAACACTATAGCTAAAATTATGTGCATATTGAAACCTGTAATTTTCAGAGTTAACATTGTTGATATTATAAGACATAATTTTATCATTTATCTTTGCTATGATTGTTGGAAGTTATTTTTGTAATTTTAAGTCTTTTATTTAACACTTAATCACTTTGCAGTATAGCCATAACAAAAATATTGCATTGGTCAATATAAACATAATTAAAAATACAATGAACAAATCAGAAATAATAAGATATCAAGAGACATCAGAATACAAGGGTGATATTACTTAACACCAGGTAATTTTGATCAAAGAACAAATAATTTAAAAAGTAAGCTATTAAGCAAAAACATAGCAACATTCTTCTTCATTCCAAGAAATAATAATGACTTCTAATTGCTTTATAGTCTAAATAAAATGTTATTGAGTTCAAAGAGGTACAGAAACAGTCGTTTTGGGGGAGAATATATAGAGTGAAGATGCCAACAAATAATTTTATTGATAACTGCCATAAGTGAATACATTCCAATATATCTACAAAGTTCTTAGAATATTTTTTATCTGCTAAACTAATCCTAACTCCAACCCTAATCTATGTGTTGGAGAAAAGTTTGGTACATTTAATAAATGCACTGTGTATTGCTTGAGGGAAGAAAAGATAAGAATTTGTTAGTTATTATTTAGCTCATTCTTAAGACTCTAATATCTTCTTCTACTACCTTCCTACTGACTCACCAGGTTCAAGCCACACTCTTCTTCCTATTATCCTTGAATACACAAAACTTTCATCAAGATCACATTCTCAATAAGATTAACAGCTTAATTTTAATTGGAAACTATGGAGTTCAGAAAGCAATGTGACAATATATTCAGAGTGCTGAAAGAAAAAGAAAGTCAAACAAGAATTCCACATCTAACAAAACTATCTTTCAAAATTGAAGTTGAAAGAAAAATACTCTTAAAGATAAACAGAGAATTTGCCATTAGTGTACCTGACCTACAGAAGTATTAAAATGAGCCCTTCAGTCTGAAATAAAAGGACACTCACTAGAAAGAAACTCAAATCCTCATAAATAGAGTACCATTAAAGGTAACTACTTAGGTAAGTGTAACCCACCTCACCATTCTTTTAACATTATTTTTGTAAATAATGGCTTGTAAATTCAGAAGTAGCTACAGATAAACATCCTGCTTGCTTAAAAGGTTCTAGGAGCTAACCTCAAAGGAAGCAGACTCCAGCTTTCAGACATTTCAGATCCAAGAGATTTTCTCATCTTCCATTGGCTGACCATTCCTTAACCAGCTCTGACATGGTTATCCAGCAGACTGTGTTGACTTACACATAGCACCCTCAAGGAAAGCCTACAACCCCATCTGATTTCCTTTGTTCTGCCTTCTTCTTCCCCTGCTCATAAAACCCCTGCCTGCACTGAGATGTTGAAATGGTCTTTGTGATGAGAGTCCCCCATCTTCTCAAGCTGGAGGCTCTTGAATAAACCGAATTTTCCTTCCATCCGCTCCTGTTTCTTAATTATTGTCTTTCAAGCAGCAGACAGCCGAACCTGGATTTGGTATCATAAGGAGAAAAGATATCATAATATATTTTTGTTTCAATTTTTTCACCTATCCACTTAAAATTAACTGCATGTGGCATTAAATATATAACTGTGTTGGTGGGCTTATAATATTTAAAGATGTAATTTGTATAACACAAGGAATAAGTAAGGGAATGGAAGTACATAGGAGCTGTTTTTTATACTACTGAAATTAAATTGGTATTAATTTAAACTAACTTGTTTTACGTTAAGGTTATAATTGCATTCTCTCAGAGCAACCACTAAGAAACTAACTTTGTAAAATACATTGTATTATTTTCCTATTTCTGCTGTAATAAATTAACAATAACATAGTGGTTTAAAACAACTCTAATTTATTGTCTTACATTAATGGAGTTAAGGAGTCATTTATAAGTTATATAAGGCTGAAATCACAGTTAAAGCTGCATTCTTTCAAACTAACCTTAACTCCAACCCTAATCTATGTGTTGGAGAAAATTTATTCTTTTTCATTTTTAGCGTCTAGAGGCTGCCTAAGATTCTTGGGTAATGGACATTTTCTATTTTTAAAGCCAGCAATTATATCATTTGTAGATGTCTTGGGATAGCTGTCTACCTCTGATGTCACTAACTTCTGATCCTAGGGGAGGTTTTTTCTTTTTTCTTTTTTTTAAATTGAATTTATTGGGATGACATTGATTAATAAAATTATACAGGTTTCAGGTATACAATTTTACAATACATTACCATTTCTACCACCTTTACCTACTTCTACTTCCCCCCATGTCCCCTTCCCTCTGTCCATTGCCATAATGTTGTCGTTAGCTGTAAAAACAAAAAGAAATATTACCTTTTGTGAAAGCATGGGTGAACCTGGAGAGTATTATGCTGTGAAATAAGCCAGTCAGAGAAAGACAAATACCATATGATTTCACTTATATGTGGAATCTAATGAGCAAAATAAACTAACAAACATAATGGAGACTCTCATGGATACAGAGAACAGGCTGACAGCTATCAGAGGGGAGGTGTTTGGGGGCTGAGTGAGAAGGATGAAGGGATTAAGCAAAGGAAAAAAAAGACTCTTAGAGGAGTTTTTGATGCCTATTGCAGGCAGAAGCAAGTGTCAGAGACAAGAGTAGATGTCCATTCTTGGTTAGGTGCATGATAAGGTCCCTTCCAATGAGGTTGGAGAGTATCTTTTATTTGATGTCTTTTCCAAAAAGCAATATTTAAAGTTTTTGTCTCCTAGGAGTTTACTGTGAAAGGAAGTGGTTACCAACTTGGCATACCAAACAGCGGCAATACTGTAAATTTGTGAGTGGAGCCCCAGCATCCTTGCAAAGCTCTATAATTATTTTATTGGTAGGCCAGACCTTAGAGGAATAACTGTGATCACTTAATTTGGAAACCTAAATGAAATGGGAGTAATAGAATTCTGAGGTGGCAGAGTCCAAGTGGTGGCACTCAAACTACAAAGACAAGGCAGGCATAATTACTGTAATGGACAAGGGCAGCAGAGTCAAAGCAACGACCAAAGCAGTCGGATGTATTGGCTAGTTGATTGTGTGTTCCTATAAGTGAATTAAACAAGAACCCTACAAAGTTCTTAATTGAGTTATATAAAAAAAAATGTTCTAGGTGAAGTGAACAAAGCCGAACCTAAATAGTAACAGCAGAGTCCTGACCTTTCAATCAATTCCCACTCTTGAGCCCATTTATATGTCCAGAATCTCTTGAGTTAAGGAGAATCTGAAGCCTCTTGAAGAAAGACTCCAGTACAATACCAAAAAATTAAATTGTTAATCTTTCTCCCTGCTTTCCCCTAAGGGACTTATGCTGTTATACCAGAGACACTGTGCATTGGAGAAAAATTAATAAGCAAAACATTTGGGAACTAACTCATGCCAAGTCTGAACTGACAATAATTCCAGGAAACTCAAAATATCAGTAATCCACCTTTCAGAGCAGGGTTTTGAAGGTGTCTGGTGATCAATAGAGTTTTAGCTGAGATCTGTCAGACAATAGGCCCAGTTTTTCTCCAAACCCATTCTGTAGATATTTCTCTAGTTGTGAACTGCATACTAGGAATAGATATACTCACTAGCTGGCAGAATTCTCACATTGGTTGCCTAACCAGTGAAGTAAAGGGTACTATTTGAAAATGGTACATGGAAGCAAACAGAATAGTCTGGGCCTATGAAGATAGTAAAACCAAAGCAATATATATACTACATTCCGGGAGGTTTTGCAGTATTATGCAACCATAAAAGTCTTGAAAGATGCAGAGGTGGTGATTCCCACCACATCCTTATTTACCTCTCCTGTTTGCCCTGTGCAGAAGGCAGATAAATTGTGAAGAATAACAATGGATTATTGTAAGCTTAACTGAGTGGTGAGTCCAATTACACCTGGTATATCAAATGTAGTTTTATTGCTAGAGTAACTAAATACATCTTCTGGTATGTAGCTATTGATCTAATAATTGCCTTTTCCTTCATTCTTGTCCATAAGCCCCATAAGAAGCAGTTTGTTTTCAGTTGTCAAGTGCAGTAGTACACCCTCACTGTCCTACCTCAGAGCTATATCATCTCTCCAGCCCTAAGTCATAATTCAGTTTGCAGAAATCTTGATCACCTTTTTTCTTTCACAAGATATCACACCAGTCCATTACATTGATTGGACTTAGTGAGCAAGAAGTAGCAACTACTCAAGACTTATTACTAAGAAATTTGCATGTAGGAGGTTATGGAATAAATCTGACAAAATTCAGAGGACTTTTTCTTCAGTAAAATTTTTAGGATTGCAGTGGTGTAGTGCATGTTGAGATATTCCTTTAAAATGAAGGATACATTAATGAAGCTGGGCCTCTTCAAGAAAAAAAGAGGCACAGCACGTACTGAGCGCCTTTGGATTTTGAAGGCAACATAATCCTCATCTGAAAGAGTTACTTCAGCTAATTTACCACATGACCAAAAAAGCTGCTAGTTTAGATTGAGGCCCAGAACATGAGAATGATCTGTAAGAAGTCCAGGCTGCTATATAAGCTGCTCTGTTACTTGGGCCATATGGTCCACAAGATTCAATTGGGCTTGAAGTATCAGTGACAGATATGGATGCTCTTTGGAGCCTTTGACAGCCCCCTATAGGTGAATCACAGTTTAGGCCCCTAAGATTTAGGAGCAAAGCCCTGTGATACTGTGTGGATAACTACTCAACTTTTAAGAAACAGCTCGTGGCCTACTAATGGGTCATAGAACACTGAGTGGTTAACCATGGGCCACCAAGTTACTATGTGACCATCATGAATTGAATGTTTTGTGACCAACCAAGCCATAAAGTTGGTCATGCACAGAAGCACTCCATCACCAAATGGAAATGAAATATATGATATTGGGCCTGAGCAGGCCCAGAAGGCATAAGTTACATGCAGAAGTGATCCAAATGCTTATGAACACCACTCATACTACACTGCCTCTTTCTCCTAGCCTGTACCAAAGGCCTCATGGGGAAATTCTTATTAGTTGACAGAAGAAGAGAAGACTTGAGGCTTATTTACAGATGATTGTACATGATATACAAGCACCAACTGAAAGTGAACAGCTGCAGAAATACAGCCTCTTTTTAAGAAATTCTTGAATGACAATGGTGAAAGTGAATCCTTTTAGTGGGCAAAACTTCAAGCAGTGTACCTGGTTGTTCACACTTTGCTTTAAAGGAGAAATGGTCATTCATGCCAGTATATAACAATTTATATGCTGTGGTAACTTGTTCTGCAAGATGATAGGGGACTTGAAAAGAACATAATAGGAAAATTGTTTACAAGGATCTTTGAGATAGAGGTATGTGGATAAACTTCTCTGAATGGGCAAAAACATGAAGATATTTGTGTACCATATGCATGCTCATCAGAATCTCCCCAGCAGAAGTGAACATTAAAAATCAATGGAGAGCATGACCCTTTTTGTTAACCAGTCTGTCTCTTTTCTGTAACCACCCCTGTCACCTGCCAATGAGCTCATGAACAAAGTGGCCATGGTGGCAACAATCAACTTTATACATGGGCTTAGCAACATGTACTGCTCCTGACCACACGAACCTGTCTACAGTCACCACTGAGTGCCCAAACTGCCATTAGCAGAAACCGACACTGAGACGTCAATATAGAACAATTTTCTTAGGTTATCAGCCTAGTGACAGGTGGAATGTATTGAATCATTTCCATCATCGAAGGGGCAGTTTTTGTTTTGCTTTGTTTCGTTACAACAGGCACTGCAGATATGGATTTGTTTTCGATGAATGCAATGCTTCCCCCCAAACTACCATCTGTCAACTTACATAATGCCTTATTCATTGTCATGATATTTTATATAGCATTGCTTCTGATCATGAAAATTACTTTATAGCAAAAGAATTGTGGCAGTAGGTTAATGCTCATGGACTTTAGTGGTCTTCCATGTTACCTACTATCCTAAATTAGTCTCCTTGATAGAATGGTGGAATGACCTTTTAAAGACTCAGTTGCAATATGAGCTAGGTGGTAATTCCTTGTAGGGCTTGGGCAAGGTTCTCCAGAAACCTGTATGTGGTCTGAATCTGCTGCCAATATATGATATTTTTTATCTTATAAATAGGATTTATAAGTCCAGGAATCAAGAGATGGAAATGGGAGTGACACAACTTGCATTACCCCTAGTAACTATTAGCAAAATGTCTGCTTGATATTTTTGTAACTTTATATGTTGCTGACCTAGAGTCTTTTTAAAAAATGTTTTAATAATTTGAGAGAGAGAGAGATGTAGAGAGAGAGAGAAAAGTCAGTTTGTTGCTCTACCTATTTATGCACTCATTGGTTGATTCTTGTATGTTCCCTGACTGAGGATTGAACCCAAAATCATGGTGTAACAGGACAACACTTTAACTAACTGAGCTACCAGGCCAAGGCCTGACCTAGAAGTTTTAGCTTCAAAGGGATGCAGGTTTCCACCAGGAGACACAACAATGATTCCATTGAACTGAAATTAATATTGCTGTCTAACCAAATGTTCCTTATGCTCTTGAATCAACAAAGAATAGACTTTGTAATTGATCTTAACCTCCAAAGAGAAATTAAAACTACTAGTCCACACTGGAGGTAAGAAAACATATATCTAAAATACAAGAGTTCCCTTAGGGCATTCCTTAGTATTACCAGTCTGTGATTGAAGTCAATGGGAAACTATAATAATCCAATCCAGGCAAGACTACTAATGGCCCAGGCTCTTCTGGAATAGATGTTTCGGTCACCTCACCCAGTAAAGAACCATGAATATCTGGATTGCTTGCTAAAGGCAGAAGGAATACAGGATGAGTACTGGAAGAATGTAGTTGTAAATATAATTTATGACCATGTGACCAGTTACAATAATGAGGACTGTAGTTATGAGTATTTCCTCCTTATTTTGTTATGTATATGTTTGTGTGTGAGAGTAAAAGACATTTTTGCTTTATTTTCTTTCTTATTCTCTTATCATGTAGTATAAAATATAATAATTTTATTTTATATCATAGTATGTAAGTATGGTCAATTTTACATCATAGAATTTTAGTTAAGGGATATCAAGGACAAGAGTAATCATCACTCAAGGACTTTACCTCCTCTCTGGAGAAGTAACTAGTGGGATTTGGGTTAGATGTAAAATTCTGTATCACATTAAGTGGAATTGTGACCTTGTTTGTCTTTATTTGAAAATTAAGCATGGGTTAAGTAGATTTATATGGGTGTCAAGTTGAAAAAGGATGGATTTGTGATGGTTAATTTATGTGTCAACTTGATTAAGTCAAGAGGTGCCAAGACATTTAGTCAAACACAGTTTTGAGTGATTCTGTGTGGGTGATTTTTGATAAGATTAACATTTAAATCAATAGACTTTGAATAGAGCAGATTATCCTCCCTACTGTGGGTCAGCCTCACCACATCAGTTGAAGACCTGAAGAAAACAGCCTGGCTGGCTTGGCTCAGAGATTGAACATGGACCCAGGGTTCTATTCCAGGTCAGGGCACATGCCTGGGTTGTGGGTTCGATCCCCAGTAGGAGACTTGCAGGAGGCAGCCAATCAATGACTCTCTCTCATCATTGATGTTCCATTCTCTCTGAAATCAATATATATAAAGACCTGAAGAAAACAAAAGTCTGACCCTTGCGTCAACTTTTCTAACTTAGATCCCTTAAGCTGAAACAATTTTTTTTTCTCGTGACTTTGGACTTAAGCTGAAACATTGTCTCTTTTTGGATCTTGAACCAGCTGGTATTCTTTTTTTTAAAAAAAAATGCATCTTTACTGATTTCAGAGAGAGGAAAGGAGAGGGAGAGAGAGAGAGAGAAACATCAATGATGAGTCATTGATTGGCTGCCTCCTGCAGCTTCCCTACTGGAGGTGGAGCCCGCAACCAGGCATGTGCCCTGACCAGGAACTGAACCGAGATCATCCTGGTTTGTAGGTAGATGCTCAACCGCTGAGCCACACTCAGCCGGGCAGAACCAGCTGGTATTCTGACTGGCTACACTACTGGCTCTTCTGGTTCTCAGGCTTTTTAACTTAGAGTAAAACTAATTACACTGTTGACTCTTCTGTGTCTCCAGCTTGCTGACTACATTTCTTGGTAATTGTCAGCTTTTATCAACATGTAAACCAATTCACTTTTTTTTCATTGATTTTAGAGACAGGAAGGGAGAGAGAGAGAGAGAGAGAGAGAGAGAGAGAGAGAGAGAGAGAGAGAAACATCGATTGGCTGCCTCCCACACCTGCCCCGAACTAGGAATCAAACTTGCAACCTAGGTATGTGCCTTGACTGGCCAAACCCGCCACCTTTTGGTGTACAAGATGACGCTCAAACCAACTGACTCACACTGGCCAGGTGCCAATTTCTTTTTAATAAATCATATAAAAACAATGACTTTAAAATACTTAGAAAATAATGAGCACAGTCATTATTATTACTATCTAGTGTGAGATCTTACAGCTGCATACCATTTTTGAGTATGTGTAAACCTTTTACCCAGTTATACATCATAGAAGTTTAAAAAATATTTAAAATAAGTTTGGAACCATACTCCAAATATCTGTATTCCAAGCAATATATAATGTAAGTGTACCCGGACTCATAATTATTTCAAAGATTTATTTAACTTTTGATGAATTTATAAAGACAAGCTAAAGTCTCTTTTCATTCTCTTTGCAAATATTTGTATCTTGCACAACATGCTCTGATTTTTAAAAAATGTAGATAGCTTTTCTAACATTTTAAAGTATTTTTTGTGTTCATTTAAATGGTTATATTTTATAATCTGAGCATATTATACACCACATGATTTAATCCTCATTTCACATGTTCTTTTCCTTTCATCTGTTGATGACATTTAAGTTCCTTTAAAGTCTTTGCTATTGTGAATAATGCTGCAGTGAACATGGGAGTGTACTATCTCTTTAAGGTCCTGACTTCAATTGCTTTAGATATATACCCAGAAGTGGAATTGCTTCTTCACAGGAAAAAAAATAAATTAAATTAAAAGGCAATATGTGTGTTATAGGACAATGAAAAGCTAGGAAAATTCCGAAAGTGGAATAAGGACACTGAGGCACGAAAATTTAAAGAAGCCAAAAAGTTTTGCTGGCCCTTTGTAGCAGGATCTTATCTTCAGAACAAAGGGTTAAAATCTCTTCTCACTAGAAAATGCAGGAGGGGAGAGGGAAAGGAAGGGGCAGAGGAGGAGAAATCCTAATTCAACTTCTCACTAATAGGAGACTACTTAGTGCAATTACTGCAAATCATCACCCCTCCCAGCAGTTAAAATGGCAGGGAGGAGTGGGAAAGGAGAGTGCAGCCTAATCTCATCCCACAGTTTAAACAGAGAAGCCAACAGTTTATCAATTTAATTGCCAGGTGCTTCTCATAAATTGTAGAAAAGCCATAACAAAGAAAAAGGGAGACCTTCAGAGTTAATCAGTACCAGGATATCTAGCAGAGGGATTTAAAAAGAAACTTATGGATGGGAAGGTATATAAGGCAGAAACCTCCCACTGCACTAGCTCTTCAGATGAGCTGAAATCCCATCTATGCTTCATAAACCAGATGAATAGTTGTGCTTGCCTTGCTTCTTTAATAAATGTGCATGCTTTAATTTTTTAAAAATAAATTTAATTATTTAATTTTTGTAATAAATTCACTTTAATACAATGCAATTATTATCTGGAGTCATTAATTTGAATTCATTCCTATGAGCATGACAAGAATCGAGGTGGGATAGCCCTCTCCCTCTGACTTAGCGGGCTGTCCAATAACACCTCTCTGGTGTCAATGAGAGGTGCCTGTCACAATATGGCTAGGGAGAAAATATTTTCAAATCATACATCTGACAAAGGTTAATATCTAAAATATATAGGAAATTCTTATAACTCAATTACAAAACAAATAAACAAAAAACAATTTTTATAATAAACAAAAGAACTAAATAGATATTTCTCCAAAGAAGACATACAAATGTCCAACAGGTTTGTGAAAAGTTGCTCAATATTACAATTTTTTATTTTTTTATTTTAAAAAATATATATCTTTACTGATTTCAGAGAGAGGGAGAGAGAGACAGAAACATTAATGATGAGAGAGTCATTGGGGATCGAGCCCACAGCCAGGGCATGTGCCCTGACCAGGAATCGAACCTCGAGCTCCTGGATCCTAGGTCGATGCTCAACTGCTGAGCCAAGCCCGGCCAGGCTAAATGCTAATTAAAACCACAAGGATAAAGTTTTAGAGGCAAGTGAATATTCACCTATGATCTCACCACATCATTTTTTATGGATATTTCACCTCTATCTCCAGTGTTTTATAAATAGTCAACTTCACAATCTTCTCCCAAAAATATCACTTAAAACACAATGTCTGCTCAGTACATATTGTCCTTCTGATTGTCATGAAATAAACCCATATGTATATTTCAACCACTAAATTATTAATTTCCAAATATATAAGCAATTTTTATAACTTAAATCTCTTTAAAATGTAAACAAATTATAATTCATGTAAAAATACTATAATAAACAAATGCTTGTTTTGTAAAATATTTGAAGAATTCAGTGTTTTGGTATCTTAGGACATAGAGGTTGATAAATTATTATAGCAGCTAAATCTATTATATTCAAATAATTTATCAAATACTGTATTTTGCTCTTTTTGCAAATATAAAATTCGTATTTTATGAAAAGATTAAGAAATTTCTCATAACTGTTTTATTGTTAAAAAAGTTAGACTTTTTTTCACACTACTCAGGATAAAAATTTTAAAGGTTTTACTTTGTCCCAAGAATAATTTTCATCGTTTGAAAAAATTGATATAAATGGAGCCATTTATAAATGGAGTTGGAATGCCATTCCAGAGGAAAGGCCTTGCATGTCTTGTTTCATAAATGTTGGAATGTTTGAAGTGAGCAAAACAGAAAACGTTAATAACTGAGCTAAACCAACATTGTATTACAAACAACTGTTCATGTAGTTAACAGGAAAGAGACATCCTGACTTAGAGGACAGAAACCTAAGGACATTCTTTAGAATTAACACTAGTATGTATACCTAGTGTTAGAACAACTTAGCTTATTAGCACCAATAGAAATTTTATCTTTTTATTTATGTAATTATTTTTCTTCCATGTCTCACAAAAAACCCATGCCTTCACCTCAAATACTATTTGGGTTTCTGCCTGAATCAATGCTTCCCAGAATTGGAAGTTTTTGTTTTTCTGTTTTGTTTTGTTTTTATCCCATATAAATGCTTGCTGCCTCTCCCTTTGGCTTTTTTATTTTTAGGTTAACATATTCAATGATTTTATCACATTACAACACCTAACCTGGCTTTTCTTAATCAATATTATTTGAAGGAAGATGACATTAAAATAATTTGAGTTTATAAACAATACTTAATACTAAAAATGTTAAATAGGTATACTATTCTTTTCCAGGAAATTTTGGTAATGTTAAAGGTAATATTGTTGTAGGCGGCGGGACAGGCACTGGGTGTAAGGCCGGGGGATCAGATAGGACCTAGGTTCAGCAACCTCGGAATTTGAGTTCTGGGCAGGAAAGAATTCAGAGCCAAGACCCGAATCAAACAGAACATTAATTTGGTAAAATTACAGAGGTGGAAGAATTAATTCATAGAAGAAATGGGCTTAGGAAACAAGTTATAGCTATAAAGGAAGGATCCTTGGAGCTTGGGAGTGAGGAAGCTAATGCTAATGTGCCTGTGGTGGGGAAGGGGAAAGGGAAGGGAAAGGGAAAGGGAAAAAAGGAAAGGGAAAGGAAAAGTCATGGGCCTGTACGCTGGGTCCTTTGTCTTGAGTGTATTTATCTCTTTCTTGCAAGTGGGAAATATTAGGGGAAGTCTCAGGGGAGTGTTTCAAAAGAATATTCATCAGCTTTCTAGGTGTGTTCTTTCTGAGTGGTGATCTCCACTGATTGGTTGGTGCCAGGACAGGGGGTCATTAGTCAATGTAGTTGGTCCTGAGGCAGCCTTGATGCCACTTGTCTGGTGGCTTCACTGCTTATCTGGGCCTGGAGCTGAAATACAACTGAGGCCTAGATGTTATCTTTAGGGAGGAATGCTCAGGGGGTCTAAACAGCACGACCAGTGATATGCTAGGGCAAGATAGATTACCCTAGGTACAAAGTTCTTGTTTTCCCAGTTATGCCCCTTGGGGCTTCCTGCCTTGGTGAGTTTCTGTACCTGGCCCATCTAACACAAACCATTTACTCTCAAGTGTCCTTAGTTTAGGGAAGATGGGATTTACTAGGTGGCTGCAAACTGCTATTTAACAAACTATCTCGGTTTCCCTATTCCACTTGTCCTGACTTACTGTCTTGTCTCAGCATCCTTTTACCTGGTCAAGATAAAAAGTGATTAGAAAAGCAAGTTGAATAGAGTAACCAAAAGATGTTATATTTTCAAACATATAGATCAGTGGAACAGAACAGAGAACCCAGAAATTGACCTATGCCATTATGGTCAATTAATATTTGACAAAGGAGGCAAGGACATACAATGGAATAAAGACAGTATCTTTAATAAATTGTGTTGGGAAAATTGGACAGGTACATGCAAAATAATGAAACTAGCATTATTTCATAATAAACTAGCATTATATTTCATATAAGCACAAAAATTCCAAAGACAATAAGGCAGAATGAGGTTTATGTTATTCTGTACTAAGGAGGGGGAAATAGGGGTCTGGGACTTCAAAGGAAGTAAGGCAAATTTACAAAGAGATGGAAAAAAGTTACTCTTTAGCAAACAAATATTTGCTGGGCCATTTTGAACCAATGGGACACAGAGGGGACTTTGATCAAATAGGTTTGCTAGGTTCCTTCCTGTCTAACATACCAAGTTCAGATTATGCTATAGTTATCTATGATGATACCTCACTTCCTGTAGCATATTCTATATTTTAATTTTATTTAGGCAGTAAGTGGGGAAGGCCCAAGTTTCTTCCTGAGCCTTCTGAGCCTTGTTTGTTTTCAGCTCAAAACAACCTGTATGCCAGCATGACACATCTTGGGGTGGCTCATTCTGAGTCCCTACAGTAACATATACTACTAATAGTAATGCAAATTAGATATTTGCCTGAAGAAATTTTTAATCAAAGTGTTGAAGTAGTGACCTGGTTTCTCTTAAATACTTATAGTAAAATGTGAGAAGAAATACATGATTAAATGATGGACTGACAAATCAAAAAGCAAACATAACTTAAAAATTTGGAAAATTCTCTATCCATATTGAAATAAATAAGAAATTTTGTTTGGGAGAGAATACAAAGGAAATGGCCAGAATTCAATAAGGAAATTGGTGTGAATCAGTTATCTCAAAAGAAGCTTGGAACTATTTATCAAGACAGTGAAATGGTAGGTGGGCTACCTAAACAGAATCCAGTACCTATTGTCCAAAAGAATGAGAGAATGATCCAGAAGGCATTTCAACGATCTTCAGGACTACTGCCCCATCACAAGCTTAGAGTCAAGGGTTTGAAGGCCAGAATGATTTTAAAGGAAAAGGTTGAATTGCTTTGCCCTGCATCAGGAACTCTACTCTTCACATTTGAGTGCCATGCTCCTCAGCCACGGCAGGTGTGCTACTGTAGCTACCCCTTCAGAGGGCATGGACAGTAAACCTTGATAGCATCAGTGTCACAGAGTGCAAGAGCTATAGACATGTGTTCACCTCCTCCTAGATTTCAAAGGATGCCAGGGAGAGCCAGGGGACCAAGTAAAATATCCTCTACAGGGATAGGCATCAAATCAGGGAGCCCTGGCTAGGACCATGCCTAGTGGAGTCATGGGAGTGGGGTGGCTCTGCTACCCTAGGCTAGGGATTCCATCCGGTAAGAGCTGCAGCTTGGGCTGTGTCCAGCAAGGTCATGGGAGATCCTCATTCCAGTGTCCTGGAAGGCAGGACACTTGCCCCAGTGGGCCTTACATTTTTATTTGCTTGGAACCTGCTACCCTCATTTTTTCTTCTTTTTTCTCTCTTTTGGAAAGGGGATGTCTATCCAATGCCTGTCCTATCATTATATTTTGGAAGCACATAACATGTTTGATTTCACAGGTTTGTAGCTAGAGAGCAATTTGCTTTAAAATGAGAGATGATTTGAGCTTCACACATATTTGATTTAATGATATTTAGATGAGGCTTTGGACTTACACTTTTGAATTGATGTTGAAATCAGTTAAGACTTTGGGGGCTATTGGGATAAAATAAGTGTATTTTGCATGCAAGAAGAAGAGGAATTTTGGTGAGTAGGGGAGGAATGCTACGGTCTGAAGGTTTATGTCACCTCAAAACTCGTGTGTTGAAACTTAACCTCAAGGTGATGGTATTAGAAAATTGAGCTTTGGGGAGTTGATTAGGTCATAAAAGCAAGATTTTCATGAATGTCATTAGAGCCTTTATAAAAGTGGCTCCAGAGAAATCCCTTGCCCTATCCACTATGTGGATACAGAGGGAGATGGAATCCTGACCTGACATTTCTCATAGAGGTATGGATTAACAATTTTGAAAATACTTTAGATATACATTAAAATTAAACTAATAATTATATATATGTATATGTATATTTACACATACACACACATACTAGACAATAAGAGCTGAGACTCTAACTGTTGGAAAAATAAGTTATAGGTGAGAAAGTGGGAAAGATAATATAAACCCTATGTTGACTGGGTATATATAAACACATACATGTATATATACATATATATATTTCAATAGATACTAAAGTAGATAGAGAAGCATGTGTATTGAAATAGGTAGAGAAGCATGTGTATGCGTGGGATAGCTCTGTCTTCTTAGAGAGTATAAAATCAATATAACCCCCATAGCAGTAAGCAAATCTAGTACTAACACATTATTTTATTTTATTTTTCAATTATAATTGACAGTCAATATTATTTTATATTAGTTTCAGATGTACAGCATAGTGGTTAGACATAGATATAATTTAAAAAGTGAGTCTCCTGATAGTTCAAGTACCCACCTGGCACCATACCTATAATCCTTATGCTATACTTTACCTTTTATAACTACCAATTTGTACTTCTTAATCCCTTCACCTTTTCCACTCATCCCCCCAAAGCCCCCCTCTTCACTGGCAACCATCAAGTTCTTTGCATCTATCAGTCTGTTACTGTTTTTTGATGTTGTTTATTTTATGCTTTAGAATCTGCATATAAGTGAAATCATAGGGTGCCTTTCTCTGTCTGACTTATTTCACTTAGCAGAATACCCTCTAAGTGCATTCATGCTGTCACAAATGGTAAAATTTCATTCTTTTTATGGCTGACTAATATTTCATTGTATATGTGTACTACCTGTTTTTTATCCACTCGTTTACTGATGGATACTTAGGTTACTTTCATATCTTGGCTATTTTAAACAATGCTGCAATGAACATAGGAATGCATATATACTTTCAAATTAGGGTTTCTTTGGTTATATACCAGAAGTGGAATTGCTGTGTCATAAAGCAGTTTTATTTTTAATTTTTTGAAGAACTTCACTATTATTTCCCATAATGGTTGCACCAATCTGCATTTCCACCAACAGTGCACGAGGTTTTCTTTTCTCCACATCTTCACCAAAACTTGGTGTTTGTTGATTTACAGATAATAGTCATTCTGACTGGCGTGAAGTGACATTTCATTGTGATTTTAATTTGCATCTCTCTGATGATTATTGTCATTGAGCATCTTTATGTCTATTGGCCATCTGTATGTCTTATTTGGAGAAGTGCCTATTTAGGACCTCTGTCCATTTTTTAATTAGATTGTTTGATTTTTTTATGCTGAGTTGTATGAGTTCTTAATAAATTTTGGATATTAACCACTTATTGGTTGTATCATTGGAAAATATCTTTTACTGTTCAGTAGGTTGTCTTTTCGTTTTGGGGTTTTTTAAAATTTATTGTTGAAAATATTACAGATGCCCCCTTTTTTCCCCATTGACCTCTTCCACCCCGCACCCACTCCCTGCCCCAGGCCTTCACCACATTATTGTCTGTGTCCATGAGTTATGCATATATGCATATAAATTCTTTGGTTAATCTCTCCCCACCCACCTTCCTTCTGAGACTCATCAGTCTGTTCCATGCTTCTATGTCACTGAATCTATTTTGTTCATCAGTTTATTATGTTCTTTAGATTTTTGTTTTGTTGATGGTTTCCTTTGCTGTCCCAAAACTTTTTAGTTTGCTGTAGTTCCATTTGTTTATTTTTTCTTTTGTTTTCCTTGTGCAATGAGATATATCAGAGAAAATATTACTAAGAATAATATCTTAGATTTTACTGCCTATGTTCTCTTTTAGGAGTTTTATATTTTTGAGTCTTACATTTAAGTCTTTAATCTATTTTGAGTTTATTCTTGTATATGGTGTAAGAAGGTGTTCTAGTTTCATTTTTTGCATGCATCTGTTTATTTTCCCAACACCATTTATTGAATAGACTGTTTTTATACCATCGTATTTTCTTGCTTCCTTTGTGATATATTAATTGACCATATAGGCGTAGGTTTGTTTCTGGGCTCTCCATTCTGTCCATTGATCTATGTGTATGTTTTTATGCCAGTACCATGCTGTTTTGATTACTGTGACCTTATAATATAGTCTGATATCAGGTAGCATGATTCCTCTAACTTTGTCTTTCTCAAGATTACTGTGGCTATTTGAGTTCTTCTATGATTTCATATAATTTTTTGGATTTGTCCTAGTTCTGTGAAAAATGTCATTAGTACTTGGACAGGAATTGCATTTAATTTATGGATTTTGGGGGGTAGTATGGACATTTTAATGATGTTAATTTTTCCTATCTATGAGCACAGTATATGTTTCCATTTATTTGTATCTTCTTCAGTTTCTTTTGTTAATGACTTATAGTTTTCTGAGTAGAGGTCTTTTACCTAATTGGTTAAATTTATTCCCATGTGTTTTATTTATTTATTTTTTTTAATGCTACTGTAAATTAAATTGTTTTATTAGTCTATCTTCATTTTAGTTTCTAAATGCTACTCTCCAAAATAAAGATCCAAGGCTCCTTAAAGAAGTGACTGAACCTGACTGGGCGTGGCTCAGCGGTTGAGCATCGACCTAGGATCCAGGTGATTGGGGTTCGATTCCCGGTCAGGGCACATGCCTGGGTTGTGGGCTGAAGCTGATCAATGACTCTCTCATCATTGATGTTTCTCTCTCTCCCTCTCCTTTCCTCTCTCTAAAATCAATAAAGATATATTTTTAAAAATTAAAAAAAAAAGAAGAAATGACTGAATCTGTGATTGGGAGATGAAAACGACAAGATGAATTTAAGATTCTTTTTGGTACCAGAAATTAAGAAAAAAGCTTGTTGAAGGGACACAAGAGTCAAACCAAAGGACAGCCTAGTGGCCAAACTTACATGTTTTAAGCAAAAAATAAATAAGTAAGTAAAAATAGTATAAGATAGTAATACAAATAATAAAAGCATATACCAGTCCATGCTGATATAAGTAAATAATTAAATAAATAATAAATATTTGAGAAGAGACTACTGTTCTTTATGGAAAAATTCCATTTAATAAGTTAGAAAAAAAAGAGGGAACAAGAGAATCACCATTAGGCAAACATCACCGTGATAATTGCTTCAGACAAGTTCCATCAATGGGTGATAAAATTAGTAGCTAAATGTTTGAGAAGAAACAGGATATTTGCCTAGTCTCAAAGTATCTCCTCCAAGATATTTGTTAACTACAATGCGGAAAATATTATCTTTACAGTTGTTAAACCTGGTAAACACCACCTTAGCCAAGGTCGAAATCATCAAGGCATATCAGCATTTTGTTTCCCTGATATGGATGTATAGAGAAGGTTATAAATAACATCTCTGTGGTTTTTGTGTCAAAATGTATATCTTGACTACATGAGAAATAATCAGACAAACCCAACTTGAGAGACATTCTATGAAATAACTGACCAGTGCTCCTTGAAAAGTGTCAAGATCATAAAAAAGAAAGACTGAAAAACTATAATCTATTGGAGAAGATTAGGATATGAACCAAATGCCATGTGGGTTTGTGGATTGCATTTTGAAAAAAAAAAATGAACATTGGTAGAAAAGTGGTAACAGACAAATAGTCTGCACTTTAGTTAATAGTTTTCTACAGATATTAATTTCTGAGTTTTGATAATTACATTATTGTTACATAAGACATTTACATTAGGGGAAACAATGAATTTTATAGATACTCTTGTATTACTTTTCAAATTTTTCTGTAAGTCTAAAATTAGTTCAAAGTTATAAATTAAAAAGATACATATATTAAAATTCATACTGACTACATTAGCTACATAAATCTGTAGACTTCAGTTCATGTCAGTTTAAAAACATGTATTAAACACTTATTATGCCCAAAACACTGTGATAGGTGCCCCAAAACAGGGTAGGAAAAGAACAAAGATTGGTAAGGCATAGCCTCTGTCCTTAAGATGTTTACATGTGTAGTGGCATGAGAAACAATCACATACTCCAATAATTTCACTTTAATTTGGTAAGCGATAATATAATGGTGTGCCCCAGGCATCAGGGGAACACAGAATCAAAGCTCTTAGTTTAAGTTGGGTGTCTAAAAAAATACTTATTAGAATATATTACTTCTTGTCTAAATCTTTTTGGAGAAATATGAGTTATCCTGGAAAAATATAGCATGCATTTCATACTTTAATAATTCTCTTTATATTTGCCCACTCGTTCATTAATTTCTAAATGTTGTCTTATAGATTTTCAATAACTTTATGATTTTAGTGAAAATATCAAAATATAAAAGAAAATTTAGATTTCCTAGTTCTTTTGGCTTTACCTATGCACAACTACCAACATAGACTCTGATAAAGGAGTTTGCTTGTCTTCATAATTGATTTCAAGGGTTAAGCTGAATTGATTAACTGGTGATCCACGGAAATCATCAACATTGTACAAATAAATATTTGAGCAAGGTAGAATCAGACTACAGAATTCTTTCTCTCTGAGTCGGTCTCCCATTCTTTAAAAAAATTGCCATATCAATTGCTGCTTTCATATTAAGTTTCAACAAATAGTGATTTAACTAAGGTATCTATTTAACTTCAAAAATAATGCTTGCTTGTTAGAGCAACAGCTGTGTACACATTTTATATACTTAACACTTACCACAAAGTGAGCCCATAAGGTTAACCAGATAATTACCAGTCTTGTCACACATGTCAGCTCTACAGTTATCCTTAATTAACTGGAACCTTGATGCAATCACCAGAGGTTATCAACAGTAATCATTCTGAACTGTTCTCCTTTGACTCCCCCAAAATGTCAATATTGGAGTATTACCTGATTTTAAGCAAGTAATAGTAAATACAAGGGTCTGAAATGCTCTTTAGTAATTTATTTTAAAGAATTTCCCAGCAACTGTTCTCATATTTTTCTAGTAGTTAACATTTTCCAGAATGTTTAATTGTCTATGATGTAAAGAGAGTGTATAAGGTACCAGAAAATGTCAGCAAAGATGTTGACAAAGCATCTTAACTTTGTGACAGGTACGGTAGTCATCAATAGAAATAATAATAAAATAAAATTTTATTATTAAAAATTAAAAATTATTTATTATTAAATTTAAAAATTTTATGCTTTAATAGACATAACTGCACATGAATGGTGTGGCTTAATTTAAGTGTTGTAGATAAATACAGTTGCTTAGAGTAGGGAATACTGAATGACATTATTAAAAGAAAGCAGATAGAATTAATCACATGCAAGTGATAATAATGCATTGTCATAGCTAGAGCAGAAGGTACATGGTCAAAGCAAGAAAACAATGGCTAAGCAATGGATTTTGGAAGACACTGAAGATCAAAATCAAAGGTCATCGATTGCTGTTAAAAAATTGTGAGGTGGCACAATCTTTAGAGGAGGGTGATAAATTTAAAATGACGCCTGAAAACAAATATTACCTTTGTCAGGAAAATGTAAAAAATGAAAGTAGTCATGAAAAATACTACTCCAATTATTCAAGGTTGGTGAGAACAAGAGAGAGGGAGAATACTAAGCATTAGCAAAAGGGAGTAGAAGGTAAGTTGTATTACAGCCCCATCCAAGATCCTGAGGTATGTGCATGACTTCCATGATTATTGATGGCAATATGTGGGTCGTGGGATGACTGCACCAGCTAGAGTTGTTGTCAGCCAAAAGTAATAGTATACCCCCTCCAAAAAACAATGACTTAACAAGTAGTTTATTTCCTTTTTGTTTACCACATATAATAAAAAAAACTTGGCGTAAGCAGTCTACAGCTGTTATAGCCATTTAACAGTATTGTCAAGGACCTAAACTCTTTATATATTCCTGCTATATTAGTTTTCTATTGCTGCTGTAAAAATACCAGAAATGTAGTGGCTCAAAACAACAGAAATTTATTCTCTTAGATATCTGGTCGTCAGAATTCCAAAATGAAACCTATGGAGTTAAAATCAAGTTGCAGCTATGAGGTTTTTGGTTTGGTTTCTGGAGGCTCCAGGGGACAGTCTACTCCTTGACTCTTTCAAATTCTAGTGGCTGCTGGCATATTAGGGGGGTAATTCATGATTCAAACTACCAAATCTTCTATGCTATCCTTAACTTGTACCTTTGGTCTTTGTAATTGCTGTACCTCCAGGCATTGCAGGAAAAAGAAGGAGGTAGCTAAGTAAATACTAGTGGAGTAATTCTCAAGAAACCTTTCCCCAAAACTCCCTCCAAAACTTTCACTTTTACTTCCTTTATCAAAATCATGTTGCGTCGTTAGTACTAGATGCAAAGACATTTTGAGAAGGCAATATTTTACTTTCCAGTCTCTTTAGAGGAGAAAAACAAGAAAAAAAAGTTGGTTGGGAATGGGTGTTGAGCAAGTCAACCAAGAGTACCTTACACTTTGGGGAATCATGGCATATCTGTATTTGTTCCTCTAGGAATATATATACACACACATAAGTCATATTCTTTCCTCAATTCATGGTATTTTCTACTTTTTATGTCCTTAGGCTAAGAAGTGAGATGAAATGGAGATAGAAAAATGAGTGAGAAGAAAGCGGGTGTAGAGGTGAAACTTTCTCCTTCTTATAGGTTCTTTGGCTAGTGTAATAGTTAAATTGACATAAGACAGATTAACAGAAGAAAAACAAATTTCATACATATGGGAGCCTCATAAAAATATAAGATTCCCTGGCAGTCATGAAATTGAGGCTTATATAGCCACTGAGCTAAGAAGAAGGGGTTAAGGGTTTGGGGTTTCAAAGTAGAGGTAGACGATTTACAGGGAAATGAGAAAAGCAAATATTTGTTTACCTTTCAGATGAGTCTTTCTTATATAAAATATATATCTGGTAATAGCTCTCTTCCTGGTGCAGGCTCCTATCTAAATGCTTTTAAGGCAGTTAAACGGGAGGTAAAAATATCTTTCTGAATTTACTGAGCCCCATTGTCTTCAGCTAGAAATAATCCATGTGACAAATTGTCACATTCTAGGGTGATGTATTCTGTTTCCTCCTTAGAAATTAGGACTAGACTGGTAATACTACAAGAGAAACCATATCAATAAAATGATTAATTTTGGAGCTTTTGAAATTCCACTCAAGTCATCTTCTGATGAAATAATTGACCTATTCCTGAAGAACATGTAATATTCACAACTGCATAAGTACCTAATATCTAATATAAAAAATATTACAAGTTCCTAAGAAATCTAAATGCATTTCTTTAACAAAATATTTTATCTTATCTTAAAAAGAATATCTTTTTCTCAACTTTAATATTTTGTTAGTTTTTTCTGATCTACAAAGTTTGTCTCTTGAAAAAGCTATATTGGATAATGAACAAAGATACACATATTTGTTGGTTATTTATTATACAAAGCAGACATGTCAACTATGTTACCATATAAATGTGTGTTTTTCTACTTACCTTCTTTTCTAATACAAACACATCTAGAACAAAAGACAATAAAAAGTGATGATGTCCTGGGATTTAGACACAGAGCCCTGCACATTTAAAATTCAATGACACAGGTAATAGGGACTATTGAACATCTGGTCTTAAGCATTTGACTCTGGAATCATTATGTAGTGAGCACAGGATCTTATTATTACAACTTCAAATTTATATTAACAAATACATGTTTTATACCATTTTTATTCTTATTGTTTCCTGTTTAAATTTCTCATTGAAAGGCAAATTTTTTGCTCTTCTAATTGTAGTACAGGATCTGATTTTCTTTTTCAATATGCACTTCTGATTCTCATGGTCTCTCTAAAAAAAAATCAAATCATAGAGAAAAAAACATGTGACAATTTAACTTTTACTGATGGGTGACCATGAAATAGTAATTTAAGTACTTAAAAAATTAGAGCTGTCAGAAATTTGGAAAAAATGGTGTAAGTGAAATAGCAGTTGTTTGGTCATTCTTAAGAAGACAATTTATCTGGATATTTAAATCAGAAGAGATAACTATGTCATGCATTTCTTTGGGTATTACTTGATCCTTAGCAAATACAGTTCATGTATCATTATAATACTATTAAAATATGTGACATTTTATTACTCTTCAATTTAATATTATATGTTAAATACAGTAGACATACTAAGGAAAGCTTCTTGTACTATAAGTCATGTGATACTTGGCTGTGATTCAGGAGAACCTGTGGATTTTACTGGTGTCTACCTTTCAGTCCTTATCTGAAGAGTGGCCACATATTAATGTCCCATCAAAATGTTTTAAAATTCTTTAACTACACTTAATTTCAGGGACTATGAAAAGAAGCCTTTAAAACAATCTTTCTTAATATCCTTTCTGTCCATTTATGATTTTTCAAATAGCTCTGATCTCTGTATCTCTACTTAGTGCCAAAATATACCCTATGTGACACAATTCTGTCATATAAATTATTGAAGCCATTGGTACTGCCTTTTAACTCTAGTGCCATTCAGAGTTCTTAGTCACCAAGCAATTACTTCCAAATCTTACCACCAAGCCATGACTGAGTTCTCAAGTTAGAGAAGAGACTGCCTGATTTAACCTTGATGGGTTCTCATGCTGGGAGGATCTGGCTCACTTAGTGTCCTCCATTAAATTCACCATTGAAGTGGAAGTTGACAATATGAAAAACAATAGTCACTGAGCAGCTACCTCCTGTACTACTCCCAGAGAGTCAATTAGGCATTTTGGAAGCTGCATGACTTATTTTAGGCCAATGAAGCAGTAACTTAATAGTACTCCAGTGGCAAAGAAGAGTTCACACAGCTTCCAAAAATGCCCAACTTTCTCCCAGGGAGTAGTTTACATACTATAAACACACTATAAGAATCTAGCTCAATCAATACAGGCCAAATACTGCATTTGTAAAGTGTTAAGAGATTTTGATGCTGAAGTAGATAATAAAATGGGTTTATCTATTTTACGTAGGTGAGAAATAACTTCAAAGGAAACCAAAATAAGAAAATGGTTATAATACTAAAGGATACAGTGAGTCATATAAGTACAAGTTATAAACTTCATGCCTATATGAAATATGTATCATCTGGATGAATTTTATGGGAATAGGTAAAACAATACAGTATCATCAGGATTAAGAGATAGCAATAAGCAACATTTTCTAGAACTCACAGAACCATTTTTGTCATTTTATACTAAATAATTTAGTTAAAAATATTACACACTTTTTAAAAAATTTAATATTCCCATAGCTATGAGAATTTTTCTCTTAAGTAGCTTTCATTTAATGGAGAATAAAAAGAACACATGGAAAAAATATCAGAATGAAACTAGGCACTATACCTACTCTTCTTACTGCTCTGAATAACACCATAGCTAAATATTCATCTGGGTATTCTCCATGGTTATTTCAAAGAATTTAATAAATTCTTCTGAATCCCTGGATAGATAGGGGTTTAAACTATTACTCATTAGAAGGCTTATTATCACCTTGGTATGAAGACATAAGTCTCATTAATTTTAAAGGGAATTACTCACAGTAAACAAAGAGGGACATATCTTTAAAAATTCAACCTCAATGTGTCTGTCTAGCCAAAACATTATTAATTTATTTGTAATCTGAATTAAATGTTCTTCCCCGTCCCAGCATATTCTTTTTCTATATATATGAATGCTTAGTTTCTCATGTTCATAGTTTTAAACTGCTTTTCTTATTGGGTAAATTTAGATTATAAAATTCCTGAAAAGAGAGGCAAAGTTAAATTGTGAACTTAGCTTATTATTTGAATTTTACAACAAAAACACAATAATTAATAATAATGTTAAGCCTGAATTAGAATTCTGATTCAGATAGGTCAGAAAATGAGTTTTCTATTACTGCTTAAAAATTACTGCAAATTTAGTAGCTTAAACAATGCTAACTTATTATAGTTTTATAAGTTAAAAGTTTAAGGTTTATTTCATGGGGATAAAATCAAGGTGTCAGTAGGACTGCATTTCTTTTTGGATGCTCTAATAGAGAATCTGTTCCTTGCTCATTTAGATTCTTGGCAGAATTTGGTTCCTTGCTGTTGTAGAACTAAAGTCATCTTTTCCTTGCTGTCAGTTAATCATGTTCCCAGTTTCTAGAGGCCACTTGTATTTTTTGGCTCTTGGCCCTCTTTCTTCATCTTGAAATCTAAAAATGATGTCTTAATCTTTTCACACTGAAGCTCTCCTTTTTCTTCTGTCCCATCTCTCTGACCTACACTTCTGCCATCCTTTTCTGCTTTTAAGGGTTCATATAATTACATCAGGCCCACTCAGATAATCCAAGATAATTTTCCCATTTTAAGGTCAATGACCTTAATCAACACTTTCAAAGCTACTTTTCTCAGGTAAGGTAACATATTCAGAGGTCCCAGGCATTCAGATGTAGACATCTTGGGGGATCATAATTCTACTTATCACAAATAAATTTAAAGGGAACTTTAAAATCTAAAATTACCTTTAATGATACTCCCTTGAACATTTTATTTTTAACACATGGATCACTACAAACTTACAGTTTTGATCTGAACAATTGCCTCCAAGGTGAGGAATGATATATAGCTATGGCAGTTGAAAGGATTTACTCTAGAAAGAAATCAAACTTGGATCTGACATGTAGTGTGGACATTTTAGCTTTAAAAATAAATAAGGTTGAATCTTTTTTGCAACTTTTATAACAAGAAAGAAATATTATTAAAAAACTTTATTTTTTTGTATTTGGTTATTCCTAAATATAGTCATTACATAATTACCATGACCCAGAATGAATGGCAAATACAATAATAATACTTTTCTACTTTTTAAATGATATTTCTGCTCACAAATAAAGAGCAAACTTTTCTAAGCTTGCTCCTGCTTAGGTTATTTCTCTTTTTCCCTCCACTTGAAATATTTTTTTTAATTATGTAAAAAAAAAAAATAAAGCCCAAATGTCAGAGGAATAGTGGCATGAGAAATCCCCTTGGTCTCTTCCTTAGAAGTTTCAACAATTCAAGCATCTGTACCTCAACAAAAGATTCTCTGATCAATGCACAAACATGCCAGAAGGATCTGCACATTCAAACATCTAAAGGAAGGCAAGTGAATGCAAACCAGTAAGGTGAGAAGGGAAAAATAGACACATTAACACATTGCAGCTCAAAGTTTATGGCAGGGCTCAGCCTGGAGAGCGGAGGAATCAGACTGTGGCTGGCACACCCTTCAGCTTGCAGGATCAAAGAAATTTAGTGAACATGTCTGCAGGAGTGGGGAGTAAAAGTTGCAGCTAAGCCCACAGACTTGGCCAGAGACTAAGCACAGAACTGTTGTCTGGCGATTGGCATTCCAGATAGAGAAACAAAGCCATGGAGCCTGGTTGGCTCCCCTCACCCTTCCAGAGCTTGCCTCCCATGACCCTTCCTGATGGGTTGCTGAGCACATTACCTGCAAACCCAAGGACAGGTAATACAGAAACAATTTTTCTCTGACCTAAGAGCACAACCTGTGACTAATCCCAGGGCTGAGTGGAGATGCAGGGGGACTTTATGGAGTTCCAAGGTTGTCATTGCAACAAAGAAGGCAGTTGGGTTCCCCCAGCTCTTCCTGCCCCCACACATTGAGGCTGCACTGCTGGTGGGATCTGTCTGTGGGGAATGTCACTGGAATTTCATGGATCTGGAGCCCCATCACCCACCAAGTACCCCAGTGAATTTGGTCCCTTGGGACTGGGGCTACCAGACCACAAGGGGAACTTCTACTTTTCCAGGGGGCACAAGCCATTTTCCAACACCCATTGGAAATCTGAAGTCAGAGAAGTATAGGAGAGATAAAAAAAAACTTGTGATTCAGTGCCACTTACTGGAAAACAATAGAAATACTTTTTCTAATCAATCTTCCAGAGAAATGTCACTCACAGAGAGATGCTTAAACAGAGAAGGAATCCATCAAACACCATGAGTAACCATGGTAATGAGGCAGCTCAGAAAGAAAACAAAAGCTCTTCAGAAAGTAAATTTAAAGACATGGGAATATGTGATTTAAATGACATAGAATTCACAATTGTAGTTCTGAAAACACTCAAGATGCAAAAAAAACACAGATGGGTACTTCAGTGTCTCAGAAACCAAATCAATGAAGAAAATAAGTATTTTAACAAAGAGATTGAAACTTTAAAAATGAACCAAATAGGAATTCTGGAGATGAAGAACTCAATAAAAGAGACCAAGAGTAAACTAGCAAGTATAGGAGATAGAGCTGACCAGACAAAGGAAAGAATTAGTGATATTAAAGATAAAAAATCTAGAAATGATGCAAAGGGAAGAAGAGAAAGACTCCAGCATAAAAAACTGGCCATTGTAGTTCAGTTGGTTGAGCATTGTCCTGTGCACCAAAAGGTCGTTGGTTTGATTTCCAGTCAGGGCACACACTTGAATTGTGGGTCAGAGTGCATATAGGAGGCAACCCATTGATGCTTCTTTCACATCAGTGTTTCCCTCTCTCTCCCTCTCCCTACCTCTTTCTCTAAAATCAATAAAAACATATTTTAAAAAAATGAAAGAACTCTAAAGGAACTATCCGATTCCATCAGAAAGATCAGTATAAGAATAATAGGCATACTAGAAGAAGAGAGGGAGAAGGGAACAGAGAGCTTATGCAAACAAATAGTTGAGAACTTCCCAAACCTAAGAAAAGAGCTAGATCCTCACATTCAAAAAGCAAACAGAATACTTAGTTATCTCAATCCAAAAAGGCCTTCTCTAAGGAATATTGTATTAAAAGTGTCTAAAATTAATGACAAAACATTCTCAAGGCATTCAGGAAAAAGAAGAAAGTAACCTATGAAGGAAAGCCTATTAGGTTATCATCAGACATCTCAGCAGAAACTGCAAGCTAGAAGAGAGTGGAACCAAATATTTAAACTACTGAAAGAAAGAAATTACCAGCCAAAAAAGACTTCCCCAGACATAGAGAAGCTGATGAAACTTATCACCAGAAGAGCTCCATTGCAGGAAATACTCAAGGGATTTATTCTACCTGAAACAAACAACAGAAGCTCACAAAACTATGAGTACAATCACCAACAAACTTACAGCATAAACAGGAATATTTTGTGACAACAAAAACATAAAAGGGGAAGAGGTAATGGTCAGAATTTACAAAGGAGGACTGAGATAAGACACATACAATAGAAAAAGGACTACTGTATATATGAAACATTTTTTTCATAAATCTAATTGTAACCACACACAAAACCCCCAAAACTGAAACACATAGAGAGGAAAAAGAGGAAACAGAGGAAATAAGTATGGAATACTACCAGACAAAAACAACAGACAGAAACACAAAGGAAAATAATCTATGGAGGCACAGAGCTACCAGAAAGAAAAAAAAAGATAAAATGGCTATAGGAAATCCTCATACATCAATAGTTACTCTAAATATAAACGGTTTTAATTCACCAATAAAATGGCACAGAATAATAGACTGAATCAACAAAACAAAACCCAACTATATGCTGCCTTCAGGAGACACATCTAAGCTTCAAAGACAAAGATAGACTAAAAGTGAAAGGGTGGAAAATGATTCTCCAAGAAAATAGCATCCACACAAAAGCAGCTGTAGCCATATTTAATTCTGACAAGTTAGATTTCAAGATAGCAAAGGTAACAAGAGACAAAAGTGGACATTTTGTAATCACAAAAAGGACAGTGCATCAAAAAGACATAACACTTCTCAATACACATGCACCTGATCAAGGAGCATCGGGATATAAAAAGCAACTACTAGCAGAGCTAAAGGGAAAAACTGACAAAAATGCAATCATTGTTGGGGGCTTAAATACTCCATTGACAGCTTTAGATAGATGATCCAAACAGAAAATCAATAAAAATGACACATTAGACCAAATGGACATAACTGACATTTACAGAACCTTTCATCCCAGAACATCAGATTATACATTCTTCTGCAGTGCACATGGAACATTCTCAAGTATAGACCATACGTTGGGTCAGAAAACCAGCTTAAACAAATTTAAGATTGAAATCATACCAAGCATATTCTCTGACCACAATATTCTGAAATTAGCAACCAGCTGCAAAAAGTATTAAAAAAAAACACATAAATATGCAGAGAATAAACAATATGCTATTGAAAGATGACTGGGTCAAAGAAGAAATAAAGGGGGAACTCAAAAGGTATATAGAGACAAATGAGAATGACAATATGACATATCAAAACTTCTGGGATGCAGTGAAAACAGTAATAAGAGGAAAGTTTATATCTTTACAAGACTATCTCGAGAAATAAGAAAAATCCCTAGTAAACAACTTAACATTACATCTTAAAGAACTTGAAAAAGAAGAACAAAAGTGGTCCCAAATCAATAGAAGTAAGGAAATAATAAAAATTAGCCAAGAATTGAATGAAATGGAGAGAAAAAAAGACTATACAAAAAATTAATGCAACAAAAAACTGGTTCTTTGAAAAGATTAATAAAATTGACAAATCCTTGGTTAGACTCATTAAAGAAAAAAAAGAAAAGACTTATATTAACAAAATCAGAATTGTAAGAGAAGTTAGCACAGACATCACAGATATACAAAGAATCATACTAGAATGTTATAAAGGACTATATGCCACCAAATTCAATAACTGAGAAGAAATACATAAGTTCTTAAAATATATAACCTTCTTGGACTAAATCATGAAAAACTGGAAAATCTAAATAGATCAACTGTGAGGAAATTGAAACAACCACCAAACACCTCCCTAAAAATAAAATTTCAAGACCAGGTGGCTTCACTAGTGAATTCTAGCAAACATTCAAAAACAACTTGATATCTATTTTTCTCAAAGTCTTCCAAAATATTGAAGAGGCAATACTTCCTAAAACATTTTATGAGGCCAACATACCCTAATATGAAAGCCAGGAGGGATAACACACACAAAAGAAAACTGCAGAAAAATATCTCTGATAAATTCAGATGTAAATATCCTAAACAAAATATTAGCAAATCGAATACAACAGTATATCAAAAAAGTAATACATCATGATCAAGTGAGATTCATTCCAGGAGCACAAAGAAGGGTCAACATATGTAAATGAATTAATGTAATTCACCACATTAACAAAAGAAAAGATAAAAATCATATGATCTTATCAATAGATGCAGAAAACACATTTTACAAGATACATCTGTTTATGAATAAAACACTCAGTAAAGTAAGTATAGAAGGACAAAACCTCAACATAATAAAGGCCATGTATGACAAACCCTCAGCTAATATACTTAATGGTGAAAAACTGAAAGCTCTCCCTTTAAAATCAAGAACAAGACAAAGATGTTCACTCTCACTGCTCTTATTCAACATAGTCTGGAGGTCCCAGCCAGAGCAATTAGGCAAGGGAAAGAAATAAAAGGCATCCAAATTGGAAATTAAGATGTAAAAGTGTGAGATTTGCAGATGACATGATTCTGTACATAGAAAACCCTAAAGATTCGACCATACAACTATTAGAAACAGTAAACAAATACAGTAAAGTTGCAGTATACAAAATCAATGTACAAAAATCCACTGCACTTCTATATATTAACAAAGAAATTTCAGAAAAAAAGAAATGAAAAAAAAATTCCTTTTGCAATAGCAACAAAAAGAATAAAATAGTTAGGAATAAATAGCACATAATGTGAAGGACGTATATACCAAAAATGACAAAGTATTCTTTTTTTATTATTAAATTTATTGGGGTGACATTGGTTAATATTATCATATAGATTTCAGGTGTGGGTTTCTATGTTACAAGGTCTGTATGTTGCACTGTGTGCCCACCACCCAAAGTCAAATTTTCTCCCATCAACACATATTAGGACCTCTACACCCCCCACCCCCTTTCCTCTGGCAACCACCACAATGCTGTTTGTGTCCAGGAGTTTCAGTTTTACATCCTACATATGAGTGAAATCATATTGCTCTTAGCTTTTTCTTTTTTCTTTTTTAAATATATCTTTATTGATTTCAGAGAGAGGAAAGGAGAGAGATAGAAACATCAATGATGAGAGAGTCATTGATCATGCCCGCAACCCGGGCATGTGCCCTGACCGGGAATCGAACCCCGATCGCCTGGATCCCAGGTTGATGCTCAACTGCTGAGCCACGCCCGGCTGGGCATCTCTTAGCTTTTTCTGACTGACTTATTTCACTTAGCATAATATTCTTAAGGTCCATCCATATTGTTGCCAATGGCAGTATTTCATCTTTTCTTGTGGCTGAGTAGCATTCCATTGTGTACATGCACCACATCTTCTTTATCCAGTCCTTTATCACAGGACACTTTGGTTGTTTCCATGTCTTGGCCACCGTAAATAATACTGCAATGAACATAGGGGTGCATATATCTTTGTAAATACATGTTTTTGTTTTTTGGTATATACCCAAAAGAGAGATTGCTGGGTTGTACGGTAGCTCTATTCTTAATTTTTTGAGGAATCACCAGACTGCTTTCCATAGTGGTTGTACCAGTCTACATTCCCACCAGCAGTGTATGAGGGTCCCCTTTTCTCCACAACTTCTCCAACAATTGTTGTTGCTTGTCTGGTTGATAATAGCCAATCTAATAGGTGTAAGGTGGTATATCTCATTGCAGTTTTGATTTGCAATTCCCTAACTGCTAGTGAGGTTGGACATCTTTTCATATATCTATTGGCTGTTTGTATGTCTTCTTGGGAGAGGTGTCTGTTCAGGTCCTCTGCCCACTTTTTGACTGGGTTGTTTGTTTGGTATTGAGGTTTGTGAGTTCTTTATATATTTTGGAAATTAAAACTTTGTCAGAGGTACTGTTTGCATATATCATCTCCTATGTGGTTGGCTGTCTCTGTTTTGTTGTCAGTTTCCTTAAGGTTAGAGTAAGAAATAAAAGGCATCCAAGTAGGGAAGGAAGAAGTAAAACTGTCACTTTTTGCAGACGACATGATTCTGTATATAGAAAACCCTAAATGCTCCACCAAAACATTTTAGAAACTATAAACAAATACAGTAAAGTTGCAGGATACAAAATCAATGTACAAAAATCCATATATACTGTATACAAAGAACAAAACTTCAGAAAAAGAAATAAAAAAACACAAACAGTTCCTTTTACAATTGCAACCAAAAGAATGAAATACCAAGGAATAAACTGAACAAAGAATGTGAAAGACCTATAAAGTGAAAATCACAAAGCTCTATTAAAAGAGATTGAAAAAGACACAACTGCCGGCTGGTGTTGGTTCAATGGTTGAACATTGATCAGGCAGTCACGGTTCAATTCCCAGTCACTGAACATGCCTGGGTTGCAGGCTCAACCCCCAGTAGGGGGCAGTGCAAGAGGCAGCTGATCTATGATTCTCTCTCATCATTGATGTTTCTATATCTCTCTCTCCCTTCCTCTCTCTGAAATCAATAAAAACATATTTTAAGAAACATTTGAAAAAGAAAAGAAAAAGACACAACAAAAGGAAAATTATCCCATGTTCATGGATTGGAAGAACCAACACAGCTAAAATGGCCATGTTACCCAAAGCAATATACTAATTTAATTCAATCCTCATCAAAATCCCAATGTAATTTTTTTATAGAAATAGAAGAAGAAATTATCAGATTTGTATGGAACCACAAAGGACCTCAAATAGCCAAAGCAATTTTGAGAAAAAAGAACAAAGCTGGAGGTATCACGCTACCTAACTTCAAATTATACTACAGAGCTACAATAATCAAAACAGCATGGTATTGGTGGAGAAACAGGCACACATATCAGTGGAACAGAATAGAGAGCCCAGATGTAAAACCACATGCAGATGGACAGATAATTTTCAACAAAGGAGTCAGAAACACACGATAGAGTAAAGATAGTATCTTCAATAAATGATGCTGGGAAAAATGGAAAGCCACATGAAAAAGAATAAAACTGGGTTACAGTTTGTCCCCCAAAAAATGAATTCAGAGTGGATCAAAGACCTAAATATAAAGCCTGAAATAATAAGTGACAGAAGAAAACATGGTACCAAACTTATGGACCTAGGTCATAGAGAACATTTTATGAACTTGACCCAAAGGTAAGGGAAGTAAAGCCAAAATAAATGAATGGGATTATCTCAAACTAAAAAGTTTCTGCACAGCAAAAGAGACAAAGTATTTTTAATAGTGATTTAAAAAGATGCAATGACATGGAAATATATTCTTTTTTTCATGTACTGGAAGAATCAACATAGTTAAAATATCCATATTACCCAAAGTAATATACAAATTTAATGCAGTCTCCATCAAAATCCCAGTGACAATTTTAAAGAAATACAACAAAAATAATGAGATTGGTATGGAATGACAAATGTTGCCAAATAGCCATAGCAATCATTCTAAAATAGAAGGAAGCATGAGGTATCAGACTACTTGATTTAAAATTATACTACAGAGCAATGATAATCAATACATCATGGTACTGGCAGAAAAACAGACACATAGATCAATGGAACAGAATTGAGAGCCCAGAAATAAATCCACATGTAAATGTGCAAATAATTTTTGACAAGGAGCCAAAAACATATAATGGAGAAAAGAGTGCCTCTTCAATAATTGGTGCTGGGAAAATTAGAAAGCCACATGCAAAAGAATGAAACTAGACTACAATTTGTTCCTATGTACAAAAATTAATTCAAAATAGATCAAAGACCAAAATATAAGATCTGAAATAATAAATTACAGAGAAAAACATAGGTACTAAACTTATGAACCTTGGTCTCAGAAGATTTTATGAATTTGACCTCAAACACAAAATAAGTAAGGGCAAAAATAAATGAATAAGATTAAATCAAACTAAAAAGCTCTGCACAGCAAAAGTAACCGCTAACAAAACAAAAATACAACCAACCGCATTGGAGAAGACACTTGCAAACAACAGCTTTGGCAAGGGGTTAATATCCAAAATATATAAAGAACTCATACATCTGAACACCAAACAAACAATCAAATTAAAAAATGGACAGAGGACCTGAATAAACTCTTCTCTTTAGAAAACATACAAATGGTCAACATATATAGGAAAGATGCGCAACCTCACTAGGCATTTAGGAAATGCAAATCAAAATTACAATGAGATACCACCTCTCACCTGTTAGAATGGCTATGGTCAACAAGAAAAGCAACAGCAAGTTTTGTAGAGATTGTGGAAAGAAACCCTCATTCACTGCTGATAGGTACAGCCACTATGGAAAACTATATTGAGGTTTCTCAAAAAATGAATAGAGTTACCATATGTCCCAGTAATCTTTCTCCTGGCTATCTACTCCCCAAAATTGAAAGCATTTTTTCCCCCAAAGATATATACACCCCTATGTTCATTGCAGCATTATTTGCAGTGGCTAAGACATGGAAACAACCAAAGTGTTCTTCAATAGATGATTTGATAAAGAACATGTGATACATATATATATTGGGACAATATTCAGCCATAAGAAAGATGAAATACTGCCTTTTGCAACAAAGTGTATGGACCTTGAGAATATTATGCTAAACAAGATAAGTCAGTCAGAAAATACTAAGAACCATATGATTTCACTCATATATGGGATATAAAACTGAAACTCATAGACAGTCAACAGTATGGCAGTTACAAAAATTAAGGGAGGTGGAAGTGTAGTAAAGAGTAAAGGCGGCCAAATATATGGTGATGGAAGATTATATGACTTTGGGTAGTGGGTACACAATGCAATGTACAGATAATGTATTATAGAATTCTACACTTGAAATTTATATAATCTTATTAACTAATGTCATCCCAATAAATTTAATTAACTCAAAATATATAATGTACACTTCAGTCTTCCATTATTCTCAAACTTTGCTTCTATACCCATGTAAAATCTTGCTTCCTTTCATACCCTTTTATAGAAAGAGTGTTTTCAAAGCTCTCTGGAGACCTCCTCCTAGTCATTTCCACCTGTTTCTTTTTCTCAACTTTGGCTTTGGTGGCACTAAGTTTGATACTGTTGAGGATTTGGCATTTAATTATTTGTTTAAACCTCTTATTTATCTTTTTTTGCCTCTAATCTTCCAAGTGTCTCTCTTTGTAGTTGCTGCTATTTTTGTATGTATGTAATCATCTTTATTTTTTTATTTTTTTAAATTCTCAGCCGAGGATATTTTTTTCCATTGCTTTTCAGAGAAAGGGAGAGAGAGGGAGAGAGAGGGAGAGAGAGACACATCAATTGGTTGCCTCCCACATGTGCTCCGACTAGTACCGGGGATAGAGCCTGCAACCAAGGTACATGCCCTTGGCTGGAATTGAACCTGGAACCCTTCAGTATGCAGGCCCATGCTCTAACCATTGTGCCAAACCAGCTAGGGCTCTATGTAACCATCTTTAGAAAGGTAATATGTTAACATATTTTATTAATTCAAACACTATTAAAAGTAACTAAAATCTGTATATTTAGACCAAATTTTGTACCTAAACACCAGTACCATATTTCTAAATACATTCAGGACATCTATGCTTGCTATAATTGTCTCAAACTGTGAAACATTAAATACATTGTTTTCCTCCAAAACCTGCTGTTTTCTCCAAAGTCTTTATTCTTAATGTTACCATTGTTCTCTCAATATCAAACCTTGAAGTCAAATTTTATTGCTCTTTTCCTTTACTACCTCATAATAAATTCATCATTAAATCTTCAGCTACACTTTTTCATATATCACATCTTCTTTTCCACTGATATTGTAGTCTAAATTTAAATGAACCCACATCTACATTATTCCAACTCCCTTCTTCCTTTAAAGTATTATTTTATTCAACTTCTTCCTCTTTAATCTGTCTTATTTTGTTTTACTGAAATAAAAAATGTATAATGCTAACACACAAATACACCTTTTGTACACGGAATAATAACAGCTATTAATTATTAGTTTCCTACTATGTATCAAGTACAGTTTTAGGTGCACATTAACACCTTTTTTTTTCTATTGTAATCTTATGAGTTAGTATTATTATTATTCCAATTCTACAGATGAGATAACTAAGACAATGACAGATTGTCTTTCACAAACTGATAGAATTGGAATACTACTTCAAATAGTCTACCTCCAGTGTCTATACCTGTAGTCACAGTACTATTCAATTCCCTTCTTCCTTCCAGAGTGTTCGTAAAATATATCTACTCAAGTTATTATAAGGACATCATCAGGTGGACTTTCCTTGAGTTGGTGGAGATAGGGGGTGCAGGTTTGGAGTTGATTTTCTAGGCTTAGGCTAAAGCAGAGCAGTTATTCTGTATTTATATTCTTCAAAAGTAATTTTATTTAACTATTTATCTTATAGTAAGATTGAATACTTCAGAGAGCACTGTTCTCTGAAGTTTAACATATATCTAGATTTAGTAACTACCACTATGCTTTTTAAAAATTTAATCATTCCAAAAAATTTATTTTGTGCTATCTCTTCATATAATCTCACTTTCTCCTCAACCCTAGCCTCTGGCAATCACTGATTTGTTCTATATTACTATACTTTTGTCTTTTGGAGAATGTTATATAGATAGTATCATACAATATGTAAGCTTTGTTTTTACTTTTTATTTGAAATATTTATAGATTCACAGGAAGTTGCAAAAGAATGCAGAGTTCCCATGTGTTCTTCACCCAGTTTTTCCCGATGTTAGCGCCTCGTATAACTATAGTACAACATCAAATCCAGAAAATTGACATTGGAATAATGCAAATACTTTATTCACTTATTACATACGCACTTATTTCCATGTTTGTGTGTGTGTGTAGCTGTATGCAATTTTATCACATGTGTAGCTTCATGTAACCATCACCATAAATAAGATATAGAACTGCACCATCACCACAAAGCTCCCTTGCACTACCCTTTTATAGTCATATCCATCCTCTCCTGCCCTCCCTAGCCACTGGATACCACTAATATATTCTCCATCTTTACAATTATGTTATTTCAAGTGTTACATATATCTCACATATGAATGAAATCATATGGTTCTTAACTTTTTCTGTCTGACATATTTTGCTTAGCATGATATGCTAAAGATCCATCCATGTTGTCACAAATGGCAGTATTTAATCTTTTCATATGGCTGAGTAGTATTCCATCATATATATGTACCATATCTGGTTGGAGGGGATTAGTAAAGGGGGAGGTCAAATATATGGTGATGGAAGGAGACTTGACTTTGGGCAGTGGGCACAAAATGCAATATACAGATAATGTATCCCAAAATTGTACACTTGAAAACTATATAATCTTAATAACCGATGCCATCCCAATAAATTTAATTTAAAAATAAAAAATAAATGTTATATCTATAAAATCATATAGTATGTATCATTTTTGTATGTAACCTTTTGAGACTGGCTCCTTTTACTTAGCATCATACCCTGCTATAAAAATCATATGCAGTTTTTTATATGAACATAAGTTTTTATTTTCCTGAGATAAACACTTGAGAGTACAATTGCTGGGTCAAAAGGTAAGTGTATATTTAACTTTATACGAAATGGTGAGACTATTTTTCAGTGACTGTATGATTATGCATCCCAAACAGCAATGAATGAGTGATGCAATTTCTTTGAAGTCTCACCAGCAGTTGATGTTGTCATTATTTTTTATTTTAGCCATTCTGATAGGTGTGTGGTGATATCTATTTGTGGTTTTAATTTGCATTTCCCTAATGGTTAATGATGTTGAACACCTTTTCATGTACTTAATTCCTATCTTTAGTAAAGTGTTTTTTTTATATACTTTGTCTATTTTCTAATTTGATTCTTTTTTAAAGATTGAATTTTGAGAGTTCTTTATATATTGTGATAGAAGGCCATTATCTGATAAGTGGTTTACAGATATTTTATGCCAGTATGTACTATATATTTTTATCCTCTTTTTTGATTTTTTTAGAGAGAGGGAAGGAGAGAAGGAGAGAGAGAAAGAGAGAGAGAGAGAGAGAGAGAGAGACATCAGCTGCGGATCGAACCCACAACCTGGGTATATGCCCTGACAGGAAATAGAACCTGTCACCTTTTGGTGTATGAACAATGTTTCAAACAACTGAGCCCCATCAGCCAGAGCTTCATACTCTTTACAGTGTCTTTCACAGAGTGATTTTGTTAAATTGGATCCAGTCCAATTTATTAATTTTTCTTTTTATTGCTTGTGCATTGGTGTCAACTCTAAGAACTCATTGTCTAGCCCTAGTTGCCAAAGATTATCATACGTTTTTTCCTAAAATTTTTATAGTTTTTGTGTTTAACATTTAACTCAGTAATTCATTTTGATTTAATTTTTGTATAAGGAATATTTGGGGGCTTTAGTGAGAGAATGGATTAAAGAAAAAAAGGGGAAATTTTGCATACTCTCTCTGAGTATTAGAAAACCCTTTTCCCACTCTTTGAGCCAGGAATAGAGGATTTTTCCTAGGTCTCTGTCTTCTTCATATGCTTACTTTTAAGTTTCAGGCTGTACTGTGTCTAGGTTGGAATTACTGGAAGCAAAAATGTAGTAACATACCACCAGTTCAGTACTTCAAATATTGTTTCTTTTGTCTAACCACATTCTACTTATTTTACAAAGTCCCTAAATAACTGCTTCATGAATCTTTCCAGGCTTTATAAATACATTCGTTGACAATGAGAGGGTAAAATCTGTTTACACTATGTTAGCCAGAATCAGAACTCTCAAACTATTTAAGGAATTTTATGTTAAAAATATTTTGTAATTTTTTAAGTTCTCATGCTATATGAGAACTTTTTTGGTGTAAAATAATGTTATTTTCCTCAGAGCTTTGGAAAAATTGTTTCCCAAGGATATTATTTTTAATAGAGTTCTGTTTACCTCTGAAAAATAAGTATCCCAGTTTGAGAAAGGCAACCTATCATAGAGACGCTTCTGTCTGATATTTGTCCCCATACTATCTATTGAATATTATTTTCTGTTTCCCACCAAAAAAAATGTACAAGTACAGCAATGCTTGGTCTTATCATAAATCTCTGCACAAAAACTTGTCACTATCACATCTATACTTTATTCTAATGATTTTGCAAAAGCAAAACTCATGAAATGGATTCTACCAAGATCTCTTGATCACTGATACCACTGCCAAATTCCAAGCTGTCAAACCTTGTATGCATATTTCACAGCAAAAGAGACTTCATCTGACATCTGGTCCTGTGCAAATGCTGGAAACTTCAAAATAAAATAGACTAAGAAGAAAAGTAACTGACAGTTACTTTCAAGACCTTGGATCAAGAATATTTCTTTTTTTATTTTTACTCTCTCACTATCTTTTTTCTAATTCTAAAACCTTAAAGGTCTTTGTAATTTTTTGGTCCACCTTTTGCTTTGCTCTGGCCTAAAAATATAATGCCATTGTTCACACATCTCAGGCCATTGAAAGGGGGTAACCCAATTTCCAAACAATTGATGGATTTGCTGTGATGCTGATGATTCTGTAGTTTTGCTTATCACAAATGTTTCCATGTTTTCCACTGCTTCAGTTTCTCAGGAACAAACTCAGTGCCTTCTCTCTTGTGTCAAACTTCCTAACCACGGTGGTTCATTTTCCTGTTTCTGGTTAACAACCTTAATCCAGGCTCTGTACAAGGAAACAGAAACAAGGCAAGGATAATCAGAATAAAACCACCTGTGTGATCTACAGATCTGTGAAATTTGCTGGCTTCCATTGCTGTAACCTTTTTATTTTTAAGCCCGAGATTCAGATGAAAGTTATCAGGAGGGATTTATGATTCAAAATTAGCTTCCTTTGGTAGATCATTGTCCCCCTGTCTAGGAGTAAGTGCAAATGAGGATATGGAACATCTCAGAATCTGTTGTTAAAGCAATAGCTACCAAACAAAGACCTTTATAATCTCTGGCAAAAGTTCTTGATAATAGGATAGTCCTTGGTTATCCTTTAGTAGAGCAGCAAGAGGTTTGTGCTATGGCCAACGCCACTTGCTGCACCTGGATCAATAATTCTGGGAAAGCTGTCACTCAGCTATTTTAGATTACTAAATAAACCACTTAAGAAAGTAACTCCTTCAATAGGATCTTTCTTTTACTTATTTGATTCTGATCAATTTGGGACTTGGGGACCATAGCTTTAAATTGCACTCCAGACATTGGGAATTATCCTGCTTATAATAATTATAGTAGTCTCCTGAGTGCACTGTATTTTATCAAAAGCTTTAAATGCATATTTGCAGCTGCTAACCACCATGAAAATTATCTCCCTTAGACTATAATGTAAAAAAAGGAGTGAAGAGAATGACTGACTAAAAGAATGTTAAATGAACACTGTTACTTGTGAATACCACAGAGACTGGGCAAAAAACATCATGATTTGTGAATACCATACAGAGAATCAGCAAAAACTGCTAGAATTTTAGAGTGGTAGCTGGGAGTAATACTAATGCCTTACATTTTGATCACGTCCCTCAGTTGAGGTGAGAGTCTAGTTAAAATGAGTGATTTATTAAAAACAAGACAACAGGCTCAAAATAAAGTTGCTTAACATAAGCCCCGTGTCAACAAAGCAATACTTAATTACAGCTTCAGCTATCCCAGAAACAGAATCTTAAACCAGTCAATTATAAATTACCTGCTCAGTACTAGTGAGGTAATCTGTCTGATAGGCCTCTGTCATCCCCTAGAGGAAATTATCCTTGCCACAACCAATATGCTTTTATTCTAGTATAACCTCCTTGTTCCTGCTCCATTATCCTTATGAAAATCTTTCATTTTGTACAGCTGTTGGAAATCCTTTATATTTGTTAGGTTGTATGCTGCTCATTTAATGAATTGTTGACTAAAGCAAAAAAATTTGCTCAGTTGAATTTTGCTTTTAACTAGTAAATTTTTAAATCATGTTTATCATCTATGGTATGCATAAAGCTAGATGTCTAATAGATGCTTAATAACGGCTCATGGATTTTTTAGTAGGTAATTGTATCTGCAGAGACAACTAGCTGCCAATAGTAATCTAAATCCCCCTTCCTCTTTTAGCAAAGATTTCATCTAAGTCTCTGAGAGTCACCTGAGAATGAAAATAGGACTGTGTAAATTTCCATTTAATTAAACATATTTATTAAGAACCTAGAGTATAATGTACATGAAAATAAAAATCTTAATTTAAAATTCAATTATTTAGAAACATTCAGACATTTGGTTTAATTGTTCAAGATTCTAAAACACAAAGGATCACATTCTCTGAACAGTCAGACTGCCTATATTTGGATTTTTGGCTGCAATATACACAGAACTTCCAGGACTCATAGGATTCACCCTGTGAAATCAGTAAAGTTACTTAACCTATTTGTGGCTCAGTTTCTACTTTTATTTAATGAGAAAGTGGTATCTAACTTGCAAAGTTGTTGTAGGAATAAAATAAAGATATGTGGCATTTATTGGATAATGGTATTATTATTATCATCATTATTTAACTAAAATCTACAAGCTACCATCTTAAAGTCAATAGTTTCCTAAAGTGGATTGTTATGTACCGGTTTCCAGGTATTATCTCTTCTACTGCCCTTCTGCTATGTCAGCCTGCATATTGCTAGTACACTAATAAGATAAAGTCACCACTTTGATTTTCTTTATCTTTGAGATTTCTTCCTGTTTCCACAGTTTATTTTTTAATTTATTACCCTATTCAAAACTTTTAAATTACTAAAATCCCTCAAAATACAAACATCTTATTCTGGCATCAAGAGTCTTCAAAATCCGCCCGGCCGGGCGTGGCTCAGCGGTTGAGCGTTGACCTAGGATCCAGGCGATCGGGGTTCGATTCCCAGTCAGGGCACATGCCCGGTTGCGGGCTTGATCAATGTTTCTCTCATCATTGATGTTTCTATCTCTCTCTCTCTCTCCCTCTCCTTTCCCCTCTCTGAAATCAACAAAGATATAATTTTAAAAAAAAAGAGTCTTCAAAATCCTGACTTTAACTTATGTGTAGCTAGACAGGTTCACTCACTGTACCTCAGAACATACATCCAGCAAGTCTACCTCTATGTTTTGACTTATGAGCTTCTCCCACCTGAATCCTATTTATTTTTCAAATGTAAATTTATCTTTTGGAAACCTCCCAAAACTACAATGGTTATTCCCATCTCGAACTTTAGAATTAAATGCCTTATGTGGGCATTTAAACAATTATAACTACTTTGACTTGTCAGATGATTATTTAACAGATTATAAAAGTAATATAAGGTCATTGGAAATTTGAAATATGAGAAAATTCCTCAGTACTACTTTTTAATTGTAATTCAGTTTTCAACTACATCAGTTTATATACCCCTTGTTGAACTTCAATGCATGCATCCGTACTTTTTCAGGGGTTCTCACTGGCAATTTTTAATATTTGTATGAATTTGTTATGTTCATATATATATATATATATATATATATAAGTAGCAGATTGTCTAGTTTTTTTGTTTTATAAATATTCTTGATATTTAATAGATCTGGTCTCCCCACTCTGTTTTCCTCAAAATTGTCTTGGTCATTCCTGACTCATTATTTCTTAGATATGAATTTTAGAATTATCTTATTCACTTCTAAATATAAAATTGCTTGGGAAATTTGAAAACTACATTGAGTCAAAATGTTAGTTTGGAAATAACTGACATCTGTATTATGTAAAATGTTCCCATACACAGACATATTAATATTTGTCCATTTATTTAGGATTTACTTTGTTTTAGTTCTCAGAGTTAATTTCTTGAATTATTTATAAAGATAATTATAATATTTGATGTAATGGCAATTTTGGTTTTATTTATTTATTTTCTCATCCATCCTTTAATCTCTTAACAAAGTATGTACGTAAACAGCTTTTCTGATGTTGTAAATATTTGTGCTTTCTAGAAATAAACCCTATTGATTATGAATTTGGATTCTAAATTTAGATTAGTTATATATAATTTGAGATTTTTATGTTTATGTTTATCAGGGTAATATTTTTTTCTATTTGTGTTCATTTTTTGATACCAAAGTTATATTAACGTTTTTAAAAGAATTGGGCTATTTGTCCCATGTTTCTCTTAAAAATGTGTATACAATTGAATTATGTTTTTTTGTTGGCTGTTTATTAAAAGTTTGCCTATAAAGTTTTACATATAAGCTCAATAAAATTAAAATAGATTTACTAAAATTTTATTTTTTCCTTCTTTTCCTAATATTAGTTCTTAAGTTTGTTTTGATAATTTTTAAAAAAATGAAATTGTTCATTTCATTTAAGTTTTGATATTTATCATTTAAATAGCATGTTTAAGATTATTTTAAGCTTTTCTGTACCTTTGGATCGCCCCTCCCCATTTATGTTATTGTTCATTTGTGCCTTCTCTCTCATTTTCTTGATCAGTCTTATGTTTGCCATTAATTACTCTCTGTAAAATACATTTGATGTTAGTATGTTTGTATTCCACTTGAATAATTTTTACTCTTTTTTTCTGTGAGTTTATTCTTTATATTTTGAACCTCTTAAGTTGGGTCCTTAGCTCATTGTATTTTTCCTTTAAACTGTTTTAAATGTATCTCATTAATCTTATTTTGAAGTATTAAATTATCATAAGGTTAGTTTTTCCTAAATCTTTAATGTACACTTAAGAAGAATGAGTAGTCTCTAATAGTTGGCATTAGGATTTGTACATGGGTGTGGGTGTGTGAATTGACAATGAAGCAATCATTGTATGTTATTTAAATTTTCTATGTTTATTTATTTCTTGTTTAAATTTTCATATACTGAGAATTGTAGTAAAATCACTCTTTGATTGTGTATTTATTGATTTTTTTTTTCTTGTAACTCTATCCACTTTTTCTGTGTCTCATATTATCTGTTAACTGGGAGCTTCAGTAAATTAAGTGTTTTTTTGTTTGTTTTGTTTTTTTGGCAGAGATACTTTATGGGTGTTGATGTGTACTACTTACTGTAACACATCAAGAAGCATATAAAGTTTGGGTGTCCTGAGTTTAGTGAAATTAAGATTGTTTAGTGAATTCAGGTGATGTTTGCCTGACCTTTCCATTAAAAGTTATTGATTAACTTTTTTACCTAAAGCTTTAGCAACCATTAATAATCAATGTCTGGATTTATTATTTATTAGGGAATGCATATAGGTGATTTTTTCTAATTATTTTATTTATTACTAGAATTTTTATTTTATAAAAGTACCCACATTAACTATTTAATTTTCCCGAAATATAATTTGCTTAAAAAATGGATAAATGCTTGGCTTTTTATTTATGAAACTTCAGATTAGATGAAGCTTTAGCAACCTACGAATAAGACTAATGCACTGGTTTTTAGTATTTGAAACAATAAGATATATATAAAACTTGGTTTTTGTCTTCAGTTCATGACACAGAGCTTCTAAGTTCCTTGAAATTTCCTGAGAAATAGGAATGATATAAACATCTTTTGTTCTAATGAGGAAACTATTTGGGGGTCTTTAAGTAGCTTCAGGATAAGGGATGGCTGCCAGAAAGGCAAACAATTGATTTGGTTTGGAACTCTAAGCGTCACACTCACCCTCAAGGGAGGAGAGAGATGATAAATATTGACTAAATAATTAATGATCAAAGATTCAATCAATCATATTTACAAAATGAAACCTCCACTTAAAAAACCCTAAATGATGGAGTTCGGAGAGCTTCTAGATTGATTTCTGTAGGGTGTCATGCTTGAGAGGTTATACAAGATCCGTGCTTCTTTTGCCACATCTTGTTTTACATTTCTTCCATTTGTCTGTTCCTGAGTTGTATCTGTTATAATAAATTGGTGCCAGTAATGCGCTCTCATGATTTGAATAAGTCAGTCTGGCAATTTTTTAAACCTGAAGAAGTGGTTATGGAAATAGCCATGAATTTATAACCAGTTGCTCAGAACTGTAAGTGGTAAAGTGCAGTTTGCTACTGGCATTTGAAGCGGGGACAGTGGAACTGAATCCTTAACCTATGGGGGCTACATTAACTACAGGTAATGTTAGAATTGAAATAAATGTAAGGCACCACGTTAGTGTCTGGAGAGTTCAAGAAATGGATAAGGATATTAAAATGGTAGCGGACTGAGTGGAAGCTACACTGACAGTTTCTCCAGATCAAACAGGAATTACTACTAAAATGTAGAAAAACAATCCTGAATAATCAACTGCAACTGAAGAAGAACTGGACAGCAACCTCATAACCAAGGAGGAAAAGTGGAGACCATATAGAGAGAGGTAGGAAGCACAGAGGTGCTAGAGGGCTGCCTGGGCTCCAACAGGCAGCAGCTGTAGGTTTGGAGGGATATCTCAGCTGTGGGGGGTTCCCACTGAGGACTCTGGGGCCTAAACCCCAGGCTGGGCTTCCAAGGAAATAGCACCAGAACTGAGAAAGGTGCCCACATAACATCTGGCTTAACATCTGGCTGTGAAAAGCAGCTGTGCTTCTGCCTGTCAGGGACAGCTGGCTGGCAATGTGGGCACCCTCTTGAAGAGCCAAGGCACAAAGTTTTGTGTGCAGCCATTCATCTTGGGCTCTGGCAGAGAGAGGGAAGAGTGGACTGGAGTTGTATGAGGAGAATCTAGCACTGTGGGCTCTGGAGATAGACCTCAGAGAGCACCCCTCTGTATTCCTATGCCCAGTCATTGCCCCATACCGCAGACAACATCTTTCTTAGGCAGACATTTTGTTGCTTTTGCCTTGTGTGGGAGGGAGCCAATAGCCCCACCCTGCTGGAAAAGCTCTCTCCCTACCCTAAGGTGTTTCTAAAGCCTAAGGCTCATTAAGAGACTGATAACAATCAGCCCACCACCTTGTAGAGTCTCTACAGCTCATTAAGAGAATCATATTAATCAGCCTGCAGGCAGAGGTAGACCTCAGAGTTCTTTGAGTTTGTGCCTGATCTGCTTCTGGACCCAGGCCTTGGAAAAGCAGACATTGCTGTGCACCTTGGTCCTGTCCAACTGCACCTAGCCCCAGCAGAGGAGACCTCAAGCTGAGGTTGTTGATAGCTTCCAAAAGGTACTCAGGGCCAGTCACAAACTGCATGTGACATTGGCCTGTACCAGAGACCTTCCAAAAAGACTGAGAGTCCTAGCAGATCTACCTAATACATAGAAACAAACCCAAACAGGCAGCCAAAATGGGGAGATCAAAAAACGAGCCCCAAATGAAAGAAAAAGAGGTCTCCAGAAAAAGAGTGAAATGAAATAAAGATAAGTTATCTATCAAATATAGAGTTCAAAATACTGATTGTAAGGATGCTCAAAAGCATGAAAAAATATATGGAAACTATGAAGGAAATGGAGAATGGCAACAGAAATAAAGAATACACTGGAAAGAGTAAACAACAGATTAGAGGAAGCTTAGGATCAGGTCAGTGAATTACAAGACAGGTTAGAAAAAAATCACTCAATCAGAGATCCAAAAAGAAAAAAACAAACAAAAAACAGGACAGCCTAAGGGAGTTGTGGGACAACATGAAACATAACAATATTCACATTATAGGAGTGCCAGAAGGGGAAGGGTTAAAGCAAGGGATAGGCACTTTGTTTGAAGAAATAATGGCAGAAAACTTCCCTGAGCTGGTGAAGGAAAAAGTCACACAAGTTCAGGAGCCACAAGGAGTCCCAAACAAAAGAATCCAAAGAGGCTCAAGCCCAGGTACATCATAATTAAAATGCCAAAAATTCAAGACAAAGAGAGAATATTAAAGGCAACTAGAGAAAAACAATATGTTAATTACAAAGGAGTTGCCATAAGACTTCTCATCAGAAACTGTACAGGCCGGAAGGGAATGGCATGAAGTATTCAAGGTATGCAAAACAAGGATCTGAAACCAAGACTACTCTATCCAGCAAGACTATCATTCAAGATAGATGGTGAAATAAAGAGCTTCCCAAACAAAAAAAGGCTAAAGGAGTTTATTACCACCAAACCAGCACTGCAGGAAATGTTAAAGGAACTGATGTAATTAGAAGTTGAAATAGAGAGTGAGAAACACAGGCATAAAGAATTAAAATGGCAATAGATAAGTGCCTATCAATAATAACCTTAAATATAAAACAAGCCTCTACAAATTCAAAAAGACTGAAATCATATCAAGCATCTCATCACAGTGACATGAAATTAGAAATCAACTACACTAAAAACACTCAAAAACAATGAAACACATGGAGGCTAAATAGCATGTTATTAGACAATGAATTGGTTACCAATAAGATCAAGAAAGAAATCAAAAACTTCATGGAAACAAATGAAAATGAACACACAACAACCCAAAACCTATGGGACACAATAAAAGTAGTCCTAAGGGGAAAGTTTATAGCACTACAGGCCTACCTCAACCAACAAGAAAAATTTTTAGTAAATTATCTAACCCTACAACTTAAAGAATTAGAAAGCTCCCCTATGAAGCTGTTTGGACCAAAGCTTTGTTTGCTGGGAGTTTTTTTTATTACTGTTTTGATTTCATCAGTTGTTATTAGCTTATTCAGGTTTTCTGATTCTTCCTGACTCAGTTTTACATGATCACACTCATATGTGGAATCTAACAAACAAAATAGACTGAGGAACAAAATAGATCCAGAGACATAAAAGCATGGCACAGACTGATGAATCTCAGTGGGAAGGCAGGGCTGGAGAAGTGGGTGGAGAGAGATTAATCAAAGAACTTATATGCATATATGCATAACCCATGGACACAGACAATAGTGTGGTGAAGGCCCGGGGGGTGGGAGGTGGATATGCGGTGGAGGGAATCAATGTGGTAAAAAAAGTGAGATATCTGTAATACTTTCAACGATAAAAATAATTTTTTTTAAAAATGTGGATAGTATGGAGAAATGTTTTTTCATGTCCTCTGCCCATTTTTCTTTCTTTTTTTTAAAAAAATTACCTTTATTGTCGCAAATTCTACAGATGTCTTCTTCCCCCCTTCCAATGACCCCCTCCAGCCTCTTCCCGCCCCTTCCCCAGGCTCTGTCTATTTTTCAATTGGATTGTTTGTTTTTGATATTGAGTTGTATGAGTTTCTTATAATTTCTGGATATCAACTACTTATTGGATATAGAATTTGTTAATATATTCTCCCATTCAGTAGGTTGCTTTTTTATTCAGTAAGTTGCTTATTTATGTTGAAGGTTTTCTTTGCTGATCAGAAACTCTTTAGTTTGATGTAGTCTCAGTTTTTTATTTTTACTGTGTATTTGTTTATGAGAACATTTAAGATCAATCTTCTTAGCAAATTTGTGATTTTTCCAGTTTTACTTCTGTCATTGATTTCAAGCTTTCTTCCATTGTAGTTAGAAAAGATAGTTTGTAGCCATTTTGTATGACTTCAATATTTTAAAATTTATTTAGACTTGTTTTGTGGCCTAACATGTAACTTATTGTGGAGAATGATCTATGTCCACTTGAGAAAATGCATATTCTGTTGTTATTAGATGAATGATTTATAGAAACCTGTTAGGTCCACTTGTTTTACACTGATATTCAAGAAATCTAATTGCTTAGTGATTTTCTATTTAGAGTCGAACATTTATTGAAAATAGGTATTAAGCCCAGCCGGGAGTGGCTCAGCGGTTGAGCGTCGACCTGGGATCCAGGCCATCAGGGCACATGTCCGGGTTGCAGGCTTGATCAATGACTCTCTCGTCATTGATGTTTCTATCTCTCTCTCTCCCTCTCCTTTCCTCTCTCTGAAATCAATAAAGACATTAAAAAAAAAAGAAAAAAAAAGAAAATAGGTATTAAAGTCTCCAAGTACTATTGTAGAACAGTTTATTTTTCTTCCCTCAGATATATCAATATTTATTTCATATATTTGTGTTTTGTTGTTAGCTGTGCATTTGACTACATTTGTTATATCTTGATGAATTTATATTTTTATCAATAGATAATTTTTTTCCCTTGTAACAGCTTCTGACTTAAACTCTATTTTGTCTAATATTTGTTTATCCAAAACAACTCTTTTCTGTTGTTACTATTTGCATGGAACATCCTTTTCCATGCTTACACTTTCATCCTATTTGCAACTTTAAATCTAAAGTAAGTCTCTTCTTGACAGTATCTGGTTGGGTCATTTTTTTAATACAGAGGTTAATCCATTTACACTTAAAGTAATTACTGTAAAAAAGGACTTACTTCTGCCACTTTGCTAGTTGCTTTAGTATATCTCATACCTTTTATTGCCCCTTATTTTCCCTATTTTTCTTTGTTTGTGTTTAGCCGTGAGGTAAGGGCATTTTTAAATTGTCTTTTCCTTGATTGAGCATTCATTTGGCTGTCAAAGTCATCATTTGGCTGTTTTCCAGAATCCCAACAAAGTTGTTTCTTATAGTTTTTGCTTGTTAATCCTTTTTTAATGTTTCTGTTGAGAAATAAATGTTTTGAGATGACTTGTCTGCCATTTTGCTGACATCACTCCTTAGCACTTGTATTTTTCTCAGATTTTTTGCTCATTTTTTGAGTCTTCTTAGCTCTGTGTGCTTCCTTCATTTTTTCTTCTTTAGTTTACAAGGCAGAATTTAGTTGCTAAGAGCTTCTGAATTTCAACCACAGACAAACTGACTGAACTCTTTATCCCATTTCACATTGTTAACATTCTTGAATTAAATAGTGTAATTTGTGTATTTTTGGTCAGATTTTCTCATCTGAATTAGTCAAATATAATTAACAAAAGGGTCTTACTATCTTTACAAATCTCCCATAGTAACCATGGTGATCAGTTGGAAAAGAGGTGCTCTGGGAAATAATAATAACATATTTGATATAGATGGTGAGCCTTACCTTAATATATACTCAGATAAATAAATAAAATTGTGGTGCAATATCTTTGAATATATTTTCTTAAATCTACTTTACAAACAATGTCCTCTCTAATTATTTAGCAATTCATTTTATCACTCCTCTTCATATCCCTCATTCATCAAAATTAAGATTCAGTTTATATAAATGCCATATTCTATGTCTAGCAGTATCTTTTATACTTGATGCTGACAAATATGCATTCAGTGTGCATTTCTCCATTTACTTGATGGGTTAATTGACCTCTCAGTGATTTGACCTTTTTTGGGGAATTCTTTTAATTCTTGCAAAGGGTAGCGGAAAGAAGCAAAATCCAAAGCCTTACAACAAATCCGGGTGGTAATAACCAGCTAGTCTCTGTTGGAAAATATCAAGTCAAAGCAGACAGATGTATTTTTGAGCTAAAACATTTTACCATTCACAAGGCAACTTGGTTAAGCAACAGCTACCTCCAGCAGCAGTGTCTTTTGCTGAAGTACAAAGCCCAAACTGACTATGTCATCTTTTATGGAGATGACTGTAGGCTGCATGCTGCCCTGGACAACCATACCTTTATACGAAGGAACCAATCAGTTTCTGACGTGGCCTAGAAAAATAATAGCACAGTTTAGCAGTCACCTAGAGGAAAAAAGTCCTTTGCTATATTTCCTGAATATCCTGCTACAGAAAGAATATTGATAAATATGTAAATAATTCTGTTACTATGTTTTCACTATTGTTAGTTAACCAGAATCTCCACAACTTAAGAAACCTGTGAAATCAATGTGACTTACTTGCTCTATGGAGCATGACATTGAAGATAGCTTTATACTTGCTGCATTGCTTTGCTCAATGAAGTATAACAATGTAGAAAACTTTTTTATAAAAAATCCCAATGCTTTCAAGTAATTATTCATGTTCTCTTAAAAGACCCTTCTTTTTATTTTTCCATAATGAAAAGCAATGAATATTATTTTTTATTTCTTTATTTATTTATTATTTTATCTTTATTGTTGAAAATATTACAGATATCATCTTTTCCCTTCCATTGATCCCCTCCACCCCCCATCTGCCTCACCCCCAGGCCTTCCCCATATGTTGTCTGTGTCCCTGAGTTATGCATTTATGCACATAAGTTGTTTGATTGATCTCTCCCCACCCACTTCCCCACCCCCACCTTTCCTCTGAGATTCATCAGCCTGTGCTATGCTTCTATGCCTCTGAATCTATTTTGTTCATCAGTTTATTTTGTTCCTTAGATTCCACATATGAGTGAGATCATGTGGTACTTGTCTTTCTCTGACTGGCTTATTTCATTTAGCATTATGCTATCCCAAAGAGTAAGAGATCCTTCATTTTTACAGCTGAGTAGTATTCCATGGTATAAATGTGCCACAGCTTTTTTATCCACTCATCGACTGTTGGGCACTTGGGCTGTCTCCAGATCTTAGCTATTGTAAATTGTGCTGCTATGAACTTGAGGGTGCATAAATTCTTTGTGATTGGTGTTTCAGGTTTCTTAGGATATATTTCTAGAAGTGGGATCACTGGGTCAAATGACAGTTCCATATTTAATTTTTTGAGGAAACTGCATACTGTTTTCCATAGTGGCTGCACCAGTCTGCATTCCCGCCAGCAGTGTACCAGGGTTCCCCTTTCTCCACATCCTCTCCAGCACTTGTCATTTGTTGATTTGTTGATGGCAGCCGCTCTGACAGGTGTGAGGTGATATCTCATGTGTTTTCAGGACTTGAGTACTTTTTTCCCCACTTTGAAGGATGTTGGATCTAAGTTAAAATGGATAGCATTTTTTGCAGTATGATTATAAATAAAACAAAAAATACAAAGTAAAACCTACTTGGGTCATACATTTTAAAAAAGATTTTAGTTGGCCAGCCAGCGAGACTCAGTAGTTGAGCATCAACCTTTGACCCAGGAGATCCTGGTTTGATTTCTGGTCAGGGCATGTGCCCAGGTTCTGGGCTCGATCTCCAGCAGGAGGCATGCAGGAGGCAGCCAATAGATGACTCTGTCTCATCATTGATGTTTCTATCCCTCTCTCCCTCTTTCTTCCTCTCTCTGAAATCAATAAAAATATGTTTTAAAAAAAGATTTTAATAAAAAGCTTACTTTTTGGATAATTGAAAATAAAATTAAAGTAAAAGAAGGGCATAACATAAATGATAAATGATTGGAGAAAAATTTAGATAGCAGTAGGTGATTCATGATGTTTACTTCAGTGACCCAGGTCTAAAGCCAACCAAGGGTAAAATGCAAAGCACCTGTTCTAGTCTTAATAACATAACATGTTAAACTATTTACATTCTGAATACTGTCTGAGCAATCAATCCAGAGAGAATTATTTAAAATTGCTACTTAGGGAATATAAATTATATACAAGAGAATTCTTTTATCAAACTGCCTTAAAATGCAGTGAGGTTATATGATTTTGTTGTGCTTTATAAATCTTCTTAAAGTGAAAAGCTAAAAAAACAAAGGGTGGTTAGATCACAAGATGCAACAACATGAGAAAACAAAAAGAGTTTATATTAATTGGATAAAACAAAACAAAATATTTTCCTAGAAAACTGTAGCCTAGTGTATGTATAGTAAAGGATGGGAAGGGTAATTATAGCAAGGTGTTCACAATAGCTTAATCTCTTAACTTTTGGGGGGGTAATGCATTTTAAAGATTAGAAAAGAATAATTTTTAAATGGACATTTTATTCTAGCATTAATAAAACTTCAAGTATATTAATATTCACTAAATATATGCCTAGAAATTTCAAATGCTGAATCATATTTTATTTTTCTATTTAAAAATTAAATAAATTAAAGTATTCATTTATTCAAAGTATATTTATTAAATAAATGCTATGTAGGCCCAATCTGACAAGTTCTAAGGATACTATAGAGGAAAAATAACAATATACCTAGTCTATGGCTTATGGAGAGTCCATCTAGTACTGAAGCAAACAAAAATACTAATTACCCAAGTAATTACTTAATTATTGTCAAAAACAAATACTAATATTTAAAATTTGGTTTCTCATTTAAAGTTAAAGCATATGTTATACTGTCTAAGGGGAACAGAGATTCCCGCAGAATAATATGCCTTTTCAGGATACAGATTTTTTTTTTTAATATATCTTTATTGAGAGAGGAAAGGAGAGGGAGAGATAGAAACATCAATGATGAGAGAGTCATTGATCAAGTCCGCAACCGGGGCATGTGCCCTGGGAATTGAACCCCAATCGCCTGGATCCTAGGTCGATGCTCAACCGCTGAGACACACCTGGCTGGGCGGGATACAAATTTTTTTAAAGCTGGTTATTTTTAAGAAACAAATGAACAAACAGGAACTCAGGAAAAAATTTTTGACCTTCTTCCTAACTTCTTCAAAGAATTTAAATAGAGGATCTGCTCCAGAAAAGGAGATGTCATTATAGATAACCATAGTTTAAGATAAACTAATGTGTGATAGACAAGCAGGAACATAGGAAGGCCCTTTTGATCAAAGTACTTTCTCTGTCCTATTGTTAGATGGTCCAGCAAACATTTGTTTATCAAACATTTGCTTTTCCATCTCCATGTAAATTACCCTCCTCCCCTTTGACACCCCAAACCACTATCCCAGTCCCTGTTTCCCCTTAGCTCAAGATGACATATAAACCTCAACTGCCTAATTTGTCCTTGGGCCCCATATTCTTATGAAACCTCTGTATGTACACACATAATTAAATTTGTTTTTTTCTCCTATTAATTTGTCTCATGTCAATTCAATTATTAGACTAGCCAGTAGAACTGAGAAGCCTAAGAAAGAAATTTTTCTCTCCCTGACAATGGAGTCAGGTCAAAGTCAGAGCTACAAACTAAACTCGACCTCAAAGTATAATAAATATTAATAATTCACAGAGATTTATATTATTAAGGGACTTCTGTTTCTAGTTTTAATAGAGTAGCTTGTACCATAGCAATCCTGTAGCTGAGAATAACTATATAAACTGGATCAAATGCAAAAGCTACAAACAGCTTTCTAAGGCATGAGAAGGAAGGAAGACAGGATTTGAGGGTTCAGGGTTCAGAAGAGATGAGAAATTTAATAAGGTTTCTTGATATCCTCCATCCCCTTTTCCTTAAGACAATTATCTATTCATAAACTGTAAAGGACTAAGAAGCTGAGCAAAATATAGGGTCTCAGAACTATCTGGAGCCTTATGGGGATGGTGTTTATTGCTGTCAAGCCATCCAGAAATAGAGGAATAAAAATCTTGGAGAATGATGTCAACAAAATGGTGTAAGAATTTTCAAAATTTATCTCCTTTAAAGTGTCAATGAGAAAATGAGGGGAAAAAAATCAGAATCAACTTTTTTTAGAGCCTTGGAGTTAATCAAATGGTTGAAGCAACTGTGTGTTTATTCAAGAAAAGCACCAGAATACTAGTAAAAACAGTGTTTTGTGATGTTTATCTTGCTCTATTTCCATCTTTATTTTTCCAGCTTTGTAGTACTCTTGAAACCCAACAACACATAACCAGTTTGTAACCAACATTTTATCAACCACTGGAGGAGCTCAAATGAAGTTGTTCATTCCAAGGCCTATTTCCTAAGAATTTTAGGACATTTTAAAAAAATTTATCTTTATTGTTGAAAATATTACAGATGTCCTCTTTTTTCCCCATTGACCCCTTCCACCCCACACCCACTCCCCGCCCCAGGCCTTTACCACAGTATTGTCTGTGTCTATGGGTTATGCATGTATGCATATAAGTTCTTAGGTTAATCTCTCCCACCCACCCACCCCAGCCTTCCCTCTGAGATTCCTCAGTCTCTTCCATGCTTCTATGTCACTGAATCTATTTTGTTCATCAATTTATTATGTTCTTTAGATTCCACATATAAGTGATATCATGTGATATTTGTCTTTCTCTGCCTGGTTTATTTTGCTTAGCATACATTTTTTGACTTGACTTTGATCTCATATAATGTAAAAAGACTTTTTCTTGAGGTGTTATTAAAAAATAGAGTTAATTGTTTAACCTTATAGTTACATGAGGCAGAAGATACCAGTTGCAGTAACAATAAAAGCTAATCAAAAGCTGAAAATGAAACATTAGGGAATAAAATGTATATAAGGTTATGAAAATCTCTGATATATTACTGAAAATCTATAAGGCTATGTGTGTTATGATGGGAGCATTCCCAATGCTATGGGAATACTCAGGAAGGACTCAGGCAGGCCCTAAGCTCTCATCTTTGGTGGACCTTGACAAGGACAAGCAAGAAGTAAAAGCTAAGTTGGTAACCACATGGCTGCATGTTGAAGGCATGTCCAAAATGTACAAAGAACCCTTTGGCAAATACTGTGGAACATTGGTTCTTGGTATTTAAAAATATATATATCTGCCCCATCATTAGTTTACCACAAAGTTAATTGAGAAAGGCTTTATTAACAATGTATAAACAAACAAAACAAGATGACTATATAAAAATAGTTCAGAAAAATAACTAAAATAAACAATAAAAGTAACAAATAGCAACAGCAACAAAGCTGGGAGGCGATATTTCCATAGTTCCCAGATTATAAAAGTCCACATTTTAAAAATGTGAGCTATGCAAAGAAACAAGAAAGTATAGACCCTATTCACACACACACACACACACACACACACACACACACACACACACACACACACACACACTAATAGAAACTCTTCCTGAGGAAGCCCAGAAGCTAGATTTACTCAGCAAGAACTTTAAAGTCGTTATTAGAAGTTTCTTCAAAAAAATAAAGGACACCATATCTGAAAACTTTAAAAAAACTATGAAAAATATGTCATATAATAGAGAATATAAAAATATGTATATTGTAAAACAGTATTAAATAAAAATATAAAATTCTGGGATTGAAAGTATAATAACTGAAATAAAAAATTCACAAGAGATACATTTCAGCAGATTGGAGCCTGCAGAAGAATCAGTGAATTTGAAAATAAGTCAAATGAGATGATTCATTTGAGAAAGAGAAAGAAAAATGAAGAACAGTAAACTTCAGAGTTTAGATAAGCTTCAGAAACCAGAGGTACACCATGAAACACACCACAACACACAAAATGGGGGACCTAGAAGGAGAGGAAAGAGCAAAATTGGCAGAAAACAGTATTTGAAGAAATGATGATTGAAAATTTCCCACATGTGATGAAAAAATTAGCATTTCAAAGATTCTCAATGAACTTCAAGTATAAGAAATGCAAAGATATCCAAACCTTTGACCATAGTCAAACTGTCAAAAGACTAAAACAAAGAGAGAATCTTGAAAGCAGCAAGTAAGTTGTTACTCATCATGTACCAGAAACATTCAATAAAATTAACATGTGATTTTTCATCAGAAACTATGGAGAACAGCAGGTAGTGAGATGACATATCCAAAGAACTGAAGGGAAAAAAATCTGTTAACCAGTTATGCTATATACAGCAAAATGGAAGGATTAAGACATTCTCAAATAAAGTGAAACTGAAAGAATTCATCACTGGAAGATCAAACATAGAAACAATAACTAAAGGGAATGCTTCTATCGGAATTCAAAAGACACTGGACAGTAACTTAAATCCACATAAACGAATAAAGAGCACTGGTCAAGGTAATTACATTGGTAAATATAAAAAGCATTAAAAAATCATTTTATGTTTATAACTCTTGTTTTTCATCATACCTTAACTAAAATTTAACTGCGTGAGGCAATAATTATAAATCTGCATTGATGAGCATATTATATATAAAGATGTAATTTATATGACAGTAATAGCCCAAAGCAATGAGGGGCAGAGTCATATGAGAACATTTTTGTATATTACTGAAGTTAATTGTTATCCCAGGGACATTAACAAAATAACTTATAAAATATTAGGAAATACTTATTTTAATACAAAGAAGGCTGTAATGGAAGACTAGAGGGACAAAAACAGCACAAGACATTCATAAAAATGTGAAAATAACAGACATATATCCCAACTTCGGAGTACATATATTAAATTTAAATGAGTTAAACACCCCAAATGAAAGGCAAAGATTGACACAATGAGTAAAACAAAATTATTACACTGTATGCTGTCTATTAGAGACGCACTTTAAGCCAAAAGGCAAAACTACATTGAAAATTAAAGGGTGCTAAAATATTTATTATGTAAGTAGTAAACAAAATAAAGTAAATGCAGCTATATTACTATCAGACAAAGTAGAGTTTAAGACAAAATTCTTTAGTAGAGGAAAATAAGCATATTTGTAGTAATAAAAAGATTAACCCATCAAGAATATAGAATAATTATAAACATGTAGGCACCCAAATAGTCTCATAATATATAAAAGAAAAACTGACAGAATCGCAGGGAGAAAGAAACAGTTAGACAATAATATTAGAGACTTCAGTGCTTCACTTTTAATAATGGAGAGACACAATAATAATAACTAGACACAACACTAAGCAAGAAATATAAGTCTTGAATAACATTTTAAATGAAGTCAATCTATAGAATATTCCAAGGGTAAACAATCATTTATTGAACTTTGGGTTTCACAAATGTGTGTCTACATTTTGTTCATTCTCAAAGGTTTTCTTTATTACATTGTTTTTTCGGTGACATTAGTTAATAAAATTATATTGGTTTCAGGTATTCAATTGTATGATACATCATCTGTATATTGCACTGTGTTGTTTACCACCCAAAGTCAAATCTTTCGTCACCATATACAGAGGTGGGCAAAAGTAGGTATACAGTTGTGAGTACATGAAACAGAATTTATTCTTGTATTATAATTATTAATTATTGTATTATTGTGTAATTATTGGAAACCTACTTTTGCCCACCACTGTATTTAACCTTCTTTACCCTTTACTCCCCCAACCTCTCTTCCCTCTGGTAATCACCATATTTTTGTCTGTGTCTATTAGTTTTTGTTTGTTTGTCTTGTTTGTTCATTTGTTGCTTTCAGTTTTATATTCTACAATGAGTGCAATCATACGGTTCTTGATTTTCCCTGTTTAGCCTATTTTGTTTAGCATGATATTATCAAGATGCATCTGCTGCAGGTGGATGAAACTCCCCTGTTGTTTGGGGGAGTAAGGTTCTTGGGGTGCTGCTGAAAGAAGCATTTTCAGAAATCCCTTCCAGAAGATGGAATATGGAAACAGGTTTTATTTGCATAAAGTTATATTTCTTGGGTTCCAAGCCAGTCCTGGAAGAGAGGTACCTGGGAGTTCATCAGAGTCAGAAACAGGGCCAGTGTCCAGAGTTTCTGTTCCATGTTGCAGCTGAGTGAAGTTCAGCGTTTAGGCCAGATTAAAGTCCATGAGTCCATGTGTAGAGTCCAACATAGCTGTGCACCATGTGTGCCCAGGAGAGTGCAGTCTTCTGCAGCAGGAGTCCCAGGAGCCAGGCACCCTGGAGCAAAGAGAGGGCTGAGAGAGAGAGAGAGAGAGAGAGAGAGAGAGAGAGAGAGAGTACAACTTCCTTTGGAAGTTTATATATTTAGATTTTGAGGGCTTGCAGAGGCCAGATGCATTCCAGCCAATTACTTATTTCCAGGTGTGATTGACAAGCAATTAAACCTCCCATGTCACTCAGACTTTACTGGGCATGTGTTTAAATTGCCTTTGTCTAGTCCTTTCCCCCATCAATCAGTGGAAAATAGACATGGAGAATGTTAAACGCAGCTTTTTGGCAAAGCTGTGTGAATGGCATGCCTGTATCTTTAGATCTCCCTTTTCATTCCTTTCTTGTTAAATAATAACCAGGTTATTACAACGGTATCACATCCATGTTGTTGCAAATGGCAGTATTTTATCTTTTCTTATGGCTGAGTAGTATTCCATGGTCTATGCTCAACTTCACCAGCTATTAGGGAAATGCAAACCAAACTAAAATGAGATACCTCCTCATACCTGTTAGAATGGCTATTAACAACAAAACAAGTATTAGCAAGTGTTGCAGAGGTTGTGGAGAAAAAGGAAACTTCATTCACTGCTGGGGGGAGTGTAAACTAGTACAGCCACTATGAAAAGCAGTATGGAGGTTCCTTTCAGAGGTGTTCTTAAGAAAATAGTTTAAACTGAACTTTCCTACCTGTCTATAATTCTCTCTGACTCATTTTATTTATACATGTTGTGTTCCATGTATACAGTCATGGTCATTGATCTCTAAACATTTCTTATTTTTTCATATCTAGAAAATTTCTCATATTGTTTCCTCAACGTGTAAGGTTCCCAAACACATATTTACTGTAAATATTCTAACAATATTTCCAAATTCAAGGCAATATTAACTCTTTGATGGAACCATCCTTATTTTCAGTATAACTTTTGAATTGCCATAGAACTAATTTCCTTCCTTCCTTCCTTCCTTCCTTCCTTCCTTCCTTCCTTCCTTCCTTCCTTCCTTCCTTCCTCCCTTCCTTCCTTCCTTCCTTCTTCTTTTTCTCTTATTTTTCTTTTCTTCATTTCTTTTAGTGTTTTTGTGGAACCTTTAGGGTTCTCTGTGTACAGTATTATGTTATCTGTATATAGTGACAGTTTTACTTTTCTCAATTTGAATGACTTTTTAAATTTAATTAAATTTATTTTATTATTTTATTTTCTGATTACTGTGGCTAAGACTTCCAGTACTATGTTCAATAAGAGTGGTAAATGCAGAAATCACTGTCTTGTTCCTGATCTTAATAAGGGAAGCATTTTAATTTATGCTCATCTAGTATGATGTTGGCTGTGGGTTTATTATATATTGCCTTTATTATGTTAAGGTATGTTCTCTCTATTCCCAATTTGCTGAGAGTTTTTATCATAAATTCATGCTAGGTTTTATAAAATGTTTTTTCTATATGTTTTATGTAATCATGTAATTTTTATCCTTTATTTGTCTATGTGGTTTATCACATTTATTAATTGTGGATATTGTACCAACCTTGCATCTTTATTTCTCATGTGGGTCTCTTGTTTAAAATAATATTAGTATTTTTCCTTCCAATTTCTAAGTTCTTCTGGCTCTGTTAATAACCAAATTAACATCAACAGATTGTCAAGAGAAAAATCAAAGTTTAATATATGTGCATGAAAAATTCACATAGACTTGAGAAATCCATGAAAATTCCCAAAGATAATGAGACAGCATTGGGTATATAAGATTATTTGGAAAAAGGAAATGGGGGCTGGAACCTGGTATCAGATTATAGAAGTGAGAATGGGTGATTTACAAGCAGTTGAAAAATTATGGAACACACATGGCAAAAAAATCCACCTAGGCACATCAAAATCAATGGGACACAAGAGGTATCCAAAGAACAGGCCCCTACCTGAAGCCCTCTTGTTTACTATACTTTATTCAAATTAGTTTAAGGCAGCTTCCTAAAGTCTTCTTACAAAAGCAAATTTTTCTTCTCTGAATTACTTTGGCAGGGAATTGAAGAGGGTCAGAAGTTTTGAGTCCTTTGTTTCTTTTTAAGCAGCTTAAAATAAATATACCAAAAAGTAGCTCAAGGTGGCATAATTTTGGTCTTTTTAGTCTTCACTTTGAAACTTTAAATAATAAACTTTCACATTCCTGAAGCTAAGTTGGTACATTACTCCATATTTCATTGATTCCATTATTCAATTCTGAGACTAAGTCAGTTTAGTTAAATGTTTTGAGTCTCATTTCAGGAGGTGGTGATGCACATGGGCTCTTAAAGTGAAGCCTATCCTGTTTATGCAAACAATTGGGTATTTAGTGTGGGATATGTTTATAAAAACAAAACAAAAAAGGTTAATTATCAGAAAAAAAATTACAAACCAGTTTCTGAGTCTGTAAAGTTGTTAGTCTAGATGATTTCTGAATGTAAGTCTCAAAGTTTATTTTGCTGGAATGAATGTGGGCAGTGACTATTTGCTAGATCTTCTTTGTCTGTCATTTGCATGTCTCTGATGATGTCATCAAATGCTCCCGTAAACTCTTCATGGCTGACATTGCATTCACTAGTCATTGAGATGATTTAAGTATGAGCTTTTGTGGCAATTTTTCTGAAGTTTATAATATGTCCTCTAGCTGCAATTTGCAATTGAAAGGCTCAGAAAAGCTTAGTTTTTAGTAATTCCAAGTCAAAGGATGGGAGAAAAATGAAACGTTAGTTCAAAGGATTATAGCCAGATATCTAAGAAAGGTAGAAAAATTCAGGATCCTGTCCCGTTGATAAGTGAAAAGTAAAAATTGAAAGACAATGAACTGAACTAGAGTCTAATATCCACAACCACACAGTTCTGATCAATGAGAAGTAAGAATGCAGCTGGCATTCCCTTACTCTGGATAACTCTTCTAGTACTGCTGTAGCAAAGTATAACAAATTGGGTGGCTTAAACAATAAAAATGTGTTTTCTTGCAGCTTTGGAGGCTCAAAATTTAAGCTCAAGGTATTGATAGGGTTAGTTTCTTCTGAGCCTCCCCCCTTGGCTTGTAGATGGCTATCTTCTCTGTGTCTTCACAACATCTTTCTTTTGTATGTGTCTGTGTCCAAATTTCTCTTCTTTATAAGGATAGCATTCATATTGGATTAAGGTCTACTATAATGAACTCATTCTAACTTAATTGCTCCTTTAAAGATTCTATTTTCAAATTCAGTGACATTATGAAGCATTGGGGGTTATAATGTCAACATATGAATTTGAGAGGGACACAGCTCTTATTTTGGGGGATGGAGGAATGCTCAAGTGATTCTTGAAAGTAGACAGCCGTGTTTCAACTATGAAAATAAAATTGAAGTGTTAAGGAGAATGAAGCAGGATGTTCTGTTACTAACAATGCTCTAAAGGTCCACTGTCAACTATTTCATTTAATTAAGTCCTCTCTCCAAATGATTATTTTGTTCATTCATGATTTCTCACTTATTTCATATGTAGCACCAATCCATCTGCTAGTTGTTGGGTTTATTTCATTACAAAATTCTTCCCATCCTCAAGGATCTTAGAATGTAGCTACTGATTAGATGAGCAAATTCATAAAAATATGTTTTTCTTACTGTTTTCTTGTTTATGTTACATATACTGTTTTATAAGAGGCTAGCAAATGGTCTTTTCTGAACTTAAGGCCCATGGATATGGTTGCAAGTGTTTCATAATATGACTGAAATTATATTCAAAAGTGTATATATGTGCATGTGTATAATTTTTGAGAGACTAAGATCTTAAATCATATAAATTACCTTAGTAACTAAGACATATTATAAATCTCTCATACACATTATAAGGTATCAATGGCCATTATCACACAATTTTTTCCTGAGTCATCTACCTTATGACTAGTAAATTACTACTTCCCTGGTACACACAATAACACTCACTAATCAGACTATGTGTATCTTGAAACAAAATATTTAATATTTTCATTAAATAGTGTCAGTACAATTTCAAGTAAATGCCAACTGGAAGATCAGGCCCAAGAATTTATAGAGGAAACAATATTCCAACCAACAAGGAACACCAGTGATCTTCCATTCCAGCCTTAAAGTTGACATACAGAACCAATATCTGCATGTTATGCTCCTTTGAATATTTTTGAGTAAAAATATTAATGCCCCTTTAAAAAATAAGATTTTTCAAAACATTGTATGTGTTAATTCTCACTATAATTCTAGTCATATATGCATATTTTACCAAAAATAAAACAAGGCCAACATCAAATTAGTTGACTGGTCACAGATTACACAGAAATGCATAAACAATACAAATAAAATCAGTTTTTGTTCATAGACATCAACAAAAAATTATCCTCAGATGGTTTTATTCTTCAAATGAAGTTTTATTTTTTTCACAAAGTTGCATAGAGAAAATATACAAGTAATAACTAGAATTTAAAGAGTACAATTTTTATAGAGAACTTTACTCTCCTGAACATTACTCTAAGAAAGCAACAGAGAATCCTTCATTGTTATCACTATGATTATCATTATTGATTTACCCAATGCACTCCCTTTGAAGCTTCTGGGCATATGGACATAACAAGCAGAAAAATGAACCTGTCAATATCAGGTGCTTACAATTGATCCATATCCAACCTCATTAATTCTACATTAGTTAATCAGATGTGTGAATGAATAACCAATTTGAATTTAACATTTTTAGTATCAAAGTTATAGTTGATATATCAGTTTCAGATGTACAGCGTAGCGATTAGAAAATTTTATTATAGTTTACCAAGTGATAACCCCAATAAGTCTAGTACTTATCTGACACTTTACACAGATTTTACAATAATATTGACTATATTCCCTATGCTATGCTTTACATCCCCATGACTATTTTGTAACTGCCAGTTTCTGCTTCTTAATCCCTTCACCTTTTTTACCTATTCCTCCAACTTTCTCTGGCAACCATCATTCTATTCTCTATATATGAATCTGCTTCTGTTTTGTTTGTTCATTTATATTGTTTTTGGAATCACATATAAGTGAGATCAAATGGCACTTGTCTTCTTCTGAGTTATTTCACTTAGAATAATATTCTTTAGATCCATCCATGCTGTGGCAGATGGCAAGACTTTGGGGTTTTTTTAATGGCTGAGTAATATTTCATTGCATGTATGTACCACTTCCTCCTTATTCGCTCATCTATGGATAGACACCCAGGCAGTGCTACAATGAACAGAGGGATGTATAAGTCTTTTTGAATTAGTGTTTTGGGTTTCTTCGGTTAAATGCCCAGAAGTAGAATTGGTGGGTCTTTCTTATTCTCTTGTTACAAACTTTGTTTTATGTAAGTATTATTAAACCAGCTTTTTTTGTTTCCATTTTTATGAAATATCTTTTTCTATCCCTTTACTTTCAGTCTGCATGTGCCTTTTGACATGAAGTGGCACTTGTAGACAGCATATGGAAGGGTCTTGCTTTCCTATCCATTCAGCCTTGATTGGTAACCCATTTACATTTAAGGTAATTATTGCCATTTTATTATTTGTATTTTTTATCATTTTCTTCTTCTATAAAGAAGTCCCTTTAACATTTCTTGTAATACTGGTTTGGTTGTGATAAATTCCTTTAGCTTTTTCTTGTCTGGGAAGCTCTTTATTTCTCCTTCAATTTTAAATGATATCTTTCCTGAGTAAAGTAGTCTTGATTGTAGGTTCTTACTTTTCATCACTTTGATTATTTCTTTCCAATCCCTCTGTCCTGCAAAGTGTCTGTTGAAAAATCAGCTGACAGTCTTATGGGAACACCCTTGTATGTAACTATCTGTTTTTGTCTTGCTGCTTTTAAGATTCTCTCTTTGCCTTTAACTTTTTACATTTTAATTATGATGTGGCTTGGAGTGAGTGTCTTTGGGTTCATCTTGTTTGGGATTCTTTGTGTTTCCTGGACTTATATGTCTATTTTCTTCACTAGGTTAGCAAAGTTTTCAGTCATTATGTTTTTAAATAGGTTTTCAATTCCTTGCTTTTTCTTTTCTTCTTCGGCTACCCCCATGATGCAAATATTGGTGTGCTTGATGTCCCAGAGGCTCCTTATACTATACTTTTTTTTTTTTTTATTCCTTTTTATTTTTGCTGGTCTGATTGAGTGTTTTCTCCTACCTTGTCTTCTAAATCATTGACTTGATCCTCTGTTTCATCTAATCTGTTATCAATTCCCTCTGTGTTCTTTTTTATTATTTTTACTATCAATTCCCTCAAATGTATTCTTTTTTGTTATTTTTTTTTTACTTGTTTTAGAGAAAGAGGAAGGCAGGGTAGAGAAAGAGATAGATTTGTTGTTCCACTTATTTATGCATTCATTGGTTAATTCTTATAGGTGTCCTGACTAGGGATTGAACCCACAACTGTGGCATATCAGGATGATGCTCTAACCAACTGAGCTATACAGCCAGGGCAGTATTCTTCATTTTATTTATTGTATTTTTCATTTCTAACTGGTATTTTTGTATGTTTTTATCTCCATTTTTGTTTCTTATCTCTTTGTTTAAGTTTTTACTGAGATAGTCTATTCTTCTCTTAAGATTATTGAGCATTAGTTTTCTCCATTTTGTTTAATTATTTTTTAGAGTTTTATTCTATTTTTTAATTTAGTACATGTTATTTGTCTCCTCATTTTGTCTGCCTCTCTATGTTTGTTTTAATATATTAGGTAGAACTTCTAAATCTCCTGGTCTTGGTAGAGTGGTTTGATATGCAGTAGGTGTCCTGTGGGTCCCAGTGGCACAGTCTCCCTGGTCACCTAGGCTGCATGTTCCAGGTATATCCCTTCTATGTGTTGTGTGCGCCCTTCTGTTGTAGTTGATTTTTTATTGTTATTGACACATCAATGGGAGAGATTGACCTTCAGGCTGATTGATTGTGAGGACTAGCTGTGACTACAGTGGAGAATCTGTTGTGCAGGGGTGACCCAACAGAGCAGGATTTGCTTTAGTAGGGCTCTGGTACCTGCCAGGTCTGCCCTTTAGATGTGTTACTTATGGAGGTGGTTGGGTGGTACTCTGGTGTGGTCTGAAGCTAGTTGCCAGATGTGTTGATTCTGGGGCCTCTTGGGAGGGGCTCTGGTGCAGACCAAGATTAGTCCCTTCTGTGCCCTGCTCAGGGACATTTGGTGTGAGCTACAAAGTGATCTGCCGATAGTTGCCACTTGTGTTGGCCTTAGAGGTACCTGGGATGTGCTAAGCTGCAAATGGAGGCTAGTTTCTGCTAGTGCTATTCTTGGGGCTGCTTAGCAAGAGATACAGGGCATGCTGAGGCCAGATGCAGTTTGTTTGGGGTTTGTGGACCTTTGAGAGTTTGTAGGAAAGTACAAAGCATGAACCAAAACAGGTCATTTGTATGAAAGAGCCACAGGAAAAAGCTTGTTAGGGCCTGAAAGTTGGGTGGGGTGGGTCTCAGGTAATCACCAGAGCAGGGCAAACAATGTTAGGTTGATGGAGACTCAGATATGGCTTATGACTGCAGGTGCAGACTGGATGGAGGAAGGACTCAACAAAGGAACAATGGTTTCTGCCAGCACTTCTTTTTAAGAGAAAGTGGCCCCTCCAGTCTTTGCCTTGAAGCCAGATAATTCAGTTCCTCCTATTATGTCCTTAATGTGTTTCAAGCTGCTGCCCCAGTGCTAAGGGTTAGAGTAAGTAAGTCTGTCAGTGAGTATGCTTGTGTGTGGGTCCTTTAAGAGGAACACCTGGGGACTTCATCAACCCTCCATGTCACTGAACCACAATTTCCTTAGCTATAATCCCTGCTGGGTTTCCCAGTCAGAAGTTACGGTGACTTATTTTCCCAGCACTGGAAACTTGGGTTGGGTGGCTTGATTTGGGGCTGGGACCACTCACTCCTCGAGGAGGACCTCTGTAGCTAAGATATCCCTCCCAAATTTTAACTACCACAAGTGGGTGTAGAACCAGCCCATTCCATGCCTCTGCTCCTCTTAGCAGTCTCGACATGACTTCTTTTATATATTCTTAGTTATAAGACTTCTGTTCAGCTAGACTTCAGTTGGTTCTCAATAATGGTTGCTCTGTAATTTGGTTGTAATTTTGATGTGGTCATGGGAGAGGGTGAACCCATTATTTGTGTACTCTATTTTCCTTTTTTTTTAATTTTTTTTTTCCCAGTGAGTCTGCTCCTCCTGGTCTCCCCCTTTCTGTGCTGTGCCCTGGAAACAATCTCAAGACAATAACATCAGAAAGTTTTTCTCACCTTTCAGCAGTTACTGTCCTTCATGACTGATGTCCAGTGTCTTGACAACCAGGGTGCCATATATTTTAGTCACATACAATAAAAAGTCTTATGACCTAGCCCCAGAACTTATACTTCATGATTTTCACAATATCCTGCTGGTTAGAGAAAGCATCTCTCTCCAGTATGTGTGTGTTGGGGAGTGGGATTACTCTGCCTTCTTGAATGGAAGCCTTAAATTTAACTTTTTAATAGGAAGTTTAAGAAGGTGAAATTCATTTTAAAAGGAAAGCAAAATGGGATCTTTACTTGCACTCTTCACCAAAAATACACAGTCCATATGCTTATAAAATGATAGCAATTCTTCTCAACAAAACACTAACATATGTGTCTCAAATGTGGGTGGTACAAATAGAAATATCCATTCACAAAATAAAGACTCCATGATAAAATTGATATAGATACAAAATAAATATCAGAATAAATTTAGAATTAATTTCAGCATTGAAGAGACTTAATTCAGAAATTGTGGTTCCTCAAATTATATTATTCCCCTACATTTATAAATACACAAAAACAATTTTATAAAACTAGCTAATATTTGAATGTTTTCTCCGTGCTAGATATTGTGTTTTATGAACATGATCTTTTGAACAACAACAAAAAAAGAGCTATGTAATAAATCTAACCCAAAGTAACATCACAGAGTGATCTGATCCTAAATTCCTAACTGGGAAGCTCATGGTGGTTCATGAGCTCATACCCCAGACCTGTAAAAGGTTTATATTGTTGTAAACTCTTTCTATTGTTTTTGTGCATCTAGGTTAACACACTTTTGAAATGCCCTTTTCTTTAAGACCCATCAAAAGGGTAACCACCTTCAAGAGAAAATATAATATTGTTAACTATATTGTAATCTAATCATATAGATTTTCCTGTCTTTCTTTCTCATACATTCATGTAATATTTCTTGCATTTCCTCCTTAATTCCAAATGTATAAAAAATTTGCAAACTGTCATTCTGGGAAGTATTTTTCTCAGTTGGTTGAGACATTGTTTCTAGGCCTGTCTTCTGTTGGCTCAAATAAATTCTAATAAAAATTTTAAACTTATAAGTATATTCTACGGGTTTGGATGTTCTTATATTCACAATAGCATATGATTCTGATGGGAATACTGAGGCTACATATTTAGTAAAGGAAGAATTCTGGACATGAGAGACAAGTTTGACTAGCTTTAAGTCCTTACTCTCAACAAGAGTATAAGGTAAGAATACCTGGGGAAATAGTTTTATAAAATGAATTAAGCAGTTTAGCTGTCTATATTTATTAGATTTACTTAATAGTTTTTTTATATTCATATTCTCAGGAGCTTCTTGTTTGATATAATCTTACTTGTCTAATTTTGCTTTTATTGTCTGTGCTTTTGGGGTTATATCCAGTAAATCATTGCCAAGACCAATGGTCAATTTTTTTTTTTTCCTATTTTTTCTTCTAGGAGTTTTACATTTAAGTTTTACATTTTTCTGTTTTTTCTTCAGGTTTTACATTTAAGTATTTCATCCATTTTGAATTTATTTTTGTATATAGTGTAAGATAATGGTCCAATTTCATTCTTTCCATATGAATATCTAGTTTTATCAGTATTATTTATTGAAGAGACTATCTTATTGCCATTGTTTATTCTTGGCACATTTGTGAAAGATAACTCACTATAGATGTATGGGTTTTTTCTTCTTTTATCTATTCTGTTCCACTGATCTATGTGCTTTTTTGGCTACTATTGCTTTGTAAAATATTTTGAAATCAAGAACTGTGATATATCCAGTTTTTTCTTCTTTCTCAAGATTGCTTTAGATATTTGATGTCTTTTGTAGTTTCATATGAATTTTAGAATTACACTTTTTTTCTGTAAAAATTGTCACTGGAATTTTTATAGGGATTGCATTGAATTTGTAGATTGCCTTGAGTAGCATGAACATTTTAGCAATATTAATTCTTCCAATCCATGAACACAAGACATATTTCCATTTATTTGTTATTGCTTTAATTTCTATCATCAGCGTTTTACAGTGTTCAGTGTACAAGTTTTTCATCTTCTTGCTTAATTTTATTCCTGTTTTTATTCTTTTTAAACTATTGTAAGTGGGATTGTTTTAATTTCTTTTTCAGATACTTCATTCTTAGTGTGTAGAAACACAATTGATTTTTGTATAGGTTGATTTTGCATACTGCACATGTAAGATAAAAGTGGATGAAAAAAAGATATCTCATGCAAATGATAACCAAAGAAGTACGAAGGTGGGCATACTTATATTAGACAAAATAAATTTTAAATCACAACCGTCACAAGAGGCGAAGGAGGTCATTACTTAGTGATAAAAGGGTCATTTCCACAGGAAGATATACCAAATATAAATATATATGTGCTCAACTGCAGAGTACCTAAATATATAAAGCAAACATTGACTGATATAAAGGGAGAAATAAACAACAATACAACAGTAGTAGAAGACTCATTTACTCAGTTTCAATAATGATTGATCATCCAGACAGAAAATCAGTATGAAAACAGACAACTTGAACTTTTTTACAGACATAGAACATTCCACACAACATCAGCAGAATATACATTCTTCTCAAATACATATGGAATATTCTCTAAGATAGGTCACATGTAATTCAATTTTTAATCAACTTGCATGCTTTATTATAAATATCATGGAAACATTTTACATTATTATAGTTTCACTCTCCATTATTTGTTGAAGCTACTATAGGTGGAAAAGATAAACAGAAAAGCTACCTCATTATTGGGTGTGTATGGGTGAGATTAGTAAACAATGTAAGCAATATTTCCCTTTCCACTTAAAATAATGTGAAAATGATTGAATCAGTTTGTTAGATTCGTGTATAGAAGGTTTTTTTCTGTATGTTTAAAGTCTAGTGTTTTCAAATCTTTTGGTAACTGATTAAAGTATTGTGTGTATTTTGCTCAATATCACCAAAGATATTTCTTTTTATGAACATAATCGCCTTTAGTATAACTGTATTAAAGATAGGTCATGCAACAGTTAAAATTTGCTTTCACAGTTGTCTAACTTAATGAAAAATAACTTACCAATAAATATGAAAATAATAACTATGCAGAAGAGTACAGTTAAAGATGAAGTATCAAAAACTTAGGGAGACTATGCTCTGTCACATTGTTCATACTTAAATATTTATTTATTCTTGAGCCAATAGCCACAGTTTGAATAAATAAGTTTCTTTGAATATACTTTTCTATGGCCGAGATGAACTAAAGTCTCTTGCTATGTATTTGATAAGTTGTAGCAACTTCTCTTTATTTGTGTTTTTATTAAACATTTATACTTTATGGAAATTTTAAATATTTAATATTAAATATAAATAAATATCCCATAAAGTATTATGGAGTATTTATATTTAATATTCCTAAGGAGTCAGAGTTTATACACAGATGTTATGTTTTTTTCTTCTATGTGACATTGTTGTTTCCTCAGTCTTGAATGACTTTTCTTAATACATAAAAATTATTTTATCTTTAGTAGATTATAGGAATGCTGTATGCTTTGTAAACTCTCCTTTAACAATGCTAACATTAATCAGTCTCTCATCTTCTGTATTCTTAAATACTTTAAATATTGCCTTATGATAACACATTTCATTCTGCTGTATATTAGAACACATTATTTCATTGGTTATAATATCTTTGATAGTAGAAAACTTGTCTTATTTATTTTTATGTTTTATTTCTAAGAACCAAGAACCTAATAACAGACTTTGTGTATAGAAGGTGGTCAGTAAGATGAGATGAGATAAATAAAAGACTGAATAGATTAATTGATGGATAGATAGATGGAGAAATAAATGGAAAGATAGATGAATAGATAAATAAATCAATTCAGAAAAATATAATAATTCATAAACTTGTAGAGTGATTCAACTTTTTCATTAAACTATTATGAATATATTATCTCATTAAAATTAACTAGTCAATAGTTCAGTGGAATATCCATGAACTGCCTAACCAAATTTGGCTTTCATGACATTTTAATATGCATAATTTAGCTATTCTCTAAGACTTTCTTGGTGGTGCCGCCTGTAATTAAGTAGAGCATATGGAAAACTCTTCAACAAGTAGAATTTGATCTATGTAGTATTTTTGCACCTCTTATTTAAATAAGAATTTAGTGACCTCAATTATTTGTTTTTAAAGGTTTTTTTGTGTTTTGGATATGAGGTTAAATACACAAAATTCACTCTCATCAGAATCCCAGATGAGAGGCTATTGAGAAAGGCAGAAGTATAAAATTCTTCAAAGAGGTTTTGAAGCACAGCTTCAAGCACTGAAAGACTCATGAAGGTGGCTGTAAAGAATAAAGGTTGGTATTCTACTTTCGTATACAGTTGTACTGATGCACATCTACTTCTGAAAGGTCTTCCATGACTGTAATTCATGAAAGTAGACATTAAAATGGATAGACACTGCTTCTGATCTGAAGGTGTTCTCAATTTAGTGCTACTACTGAGGAACTAGATTTAAAATAGACAGTTAAGAGACATGGGGTCAGGAAAAAACAGAGAGAAGCATGAAAGGGAAATAGGCCATGTGACATCTGCCAGGCAGCTCGGAGCTGGCTCAACTACACTGAGGGAAAAAAGGAGAAAAAAAATTGAACACAAAGGGAGAGAGGCAAAGGCCGTAGCAAAAGTTTAAACTGATTGGATGTTGCCAGGGAAGAATCTTTCAAAATAGCCAATAAAATGACACTCAGGTAGATATAACCCCTAGGCAAATAAAACCCTTGGCTAAGTGCGTGGATCCCTGTCCTTGCTGCGGGAGCTTTTGTCTATCCCTCATTAAACTTTTGTTTTCGCTTACTTCTCGAATTGTCCGTGAATTCATTCTTAACACACTACAAGACACGAACTCAGCTAACCAGAAAAGTCAGTAATGCTACTACTAATATGATGACAAAAACTATGATGATGGCAACAATAAAGACTAATATACCAGCGTTAATACTATGCTAATATTTCTGATGACACTAATATTATTAATACTAATAATATATGTGTCATTTATTATTTATACTGTACCAAGCATTTTACTTGCAAAGTCACTTCTTATCCTCATAAGTTTGTGAAGTAGTTATTATTAGCCTTTTTACTTACAAGGACAGTGAAGGTTAAAAAGGATGTTTTAAAAAGTATCATAGGAGTACGCGGAAAAACTGTCTAACATCAAGATCAAATTTCTATGGAAGTAAGTCGAGAGCCAGTTTTGTGTTTTTTGTTTTTTTTAAGTTGCAAGTATATATGTAAATCTTAATGATTACAGTAATTATACTTCCAAAGGGCCAGTGAATAATGCCAGTGTTAATTAATTACAAACCCTTAATTTGAATTTAATACAGTACCCAAAAACAGACACTTAATGAAAGCATAAAAATCTGTGCCGAGCTAATTTATTTTATGCCATTTTTCTTTTTCTCCCAAAATACACCTGTAAATTTTTAATTAATACACAGATACATGGATATATAACAATTAAAATAAGATAAAGGGACACAAAGTAAAAATAAATCATTTCTTGCTGATCTTTCCAATGTCTGCTACCTATGTAATTGTCAGCTAATTATGTATATTCTTTATTCATTTTACATAGTATTAAAAACCATATAAAATGTTGTGGTTTATTTTAGCAAAATTAGATCATCCTATGCATATTTTATTGTAATTTCTAAACTATGTATCTTTCTCTCTCCATATATAAATAAACACACACACATACACACATACATATATATATATATATATATATATACCTCATTTGTTTGAATAATTAAATAAATAATATTCCATACTACTGATGGACCATCATTTATTCCATAATTATCTCACTGATAAACACCTTTGAGTTTAAGTATTTGAGCTTTGCATTTATGGGATAGATTCCTAGAATTAATATTGCTTGTTCAAATTATATGCATTTTAAAGTTTAATAGATACCACCTTATTTCCAGCCCAATTAATATTAACATGAGATTAACTAAAATGGATATGTTTCCCAGTAATATACAGGAGTGCTGATTTCTCCACATGTCCACAGCATTTGATATTATCAACATTTATTTTTTTCTATAAATCGAATTGCATTTTCTTTACCAGAAAACATGTAGGAATCATGATGATACCTGGTAATGAGCTACTTATTGCTTCCCTTAAATAGCTTACAATTTAATTTCAGAAAAAAATGCTTATTAACTATTGAGTTTTAATGTTGTGGTAGAGAGACTCCTATGGTGGTGGGCCAAGGTTACATTGTCGTAGACGTAGATTTGTGGGGCTCATATTATTCAGTTCAGGCTCTCAGCCAAAAGTTGACAAACAAAATTGCATTGAACAATCAAACATCCCATTCTAAAAGGATTAAACACTCAGTGTCATTTCAGAAACAAAATCAATAAGCATTCTGTGAAATGCTCTAGTCAAACCATGATTCTGAGAACCCGTGTGTCATACTGAAAGTCCCACCTTTTCATTTTTCTGCACCACATGTTCCCTGAGATTTCTTGCACCTTTAGCAGTGAAATAATCAAGTTAGCAGTTAAGAATCTTGAGTTATGTTTTCTGGCTTTTCCATAGATATATGCATAACTTTGGGAAAGTCAAGTCACTTTATCTCAACTTTGAAAAAGTCACTTCATCTCAGTTGTGTTAAGTTTTCTCATTTGGCCATCTTAATCACATTAAGTACATTTTATTTTCATTTTTCTTCTTAATATTTTTAAATTTTATTTTTGTTACAGTTTACATTCAATATTATTTTGCATTAGTCTCAATGGCACAGCACATTGGTGGCTCAGTTGGTTGGGTGTCATCCTGTGCATCAAAAGGTCGCCAGTTCGATACCAGGTTGTAGGCAGCTGATTGACGTTTTCTCTCTCTTCCTCTCCTTTCTTCTCTGTAAAAATCAATAAAAATATTTTTTTAAATGTGACAGACAACTTAATTTTTAATAGGGATATGTAGATATAGACTAATATATGTCTATATACATATAATCAATTCTACATAAAGATATATAGTACAGGCACACACAAACCCCTCTATCTCTTAAATGGTAAGTGGTCATGACATTGTAGAGGCAATTCAACAATTCAGCCCTTGGAGGTTCTAAATGGATAAAGTGTTGATTTATAGAAAATAAGCATGAATAAAATGCATTTGTTTAGAGTTTATGATACATGATTATCCTGAAGCAAGTAGTTTGTGTTCCTGGAAATTTTACATAATTGAAAATATAGAGTTTGCTCTTAAGAATATGAAGTTAGGTAAATATTGCATTAGTATAGATTCTTTCTCTTTCAAGAATCAGAAAGCCTTACTCTAACTGGCTTAAACAAAGACACATATATTGGCTAATGGTGAATAAGAAATTCAATAGTAGACATAGCTTCTTTAATGGCTTGATTCAGTGTTCACATAATTTTGGCAGGATGGGATGTTCTTTCTCTTTATTTCTTGACTCTAATATTAGCTATACTCTTTAGTACCACATGGTCACAAGATGGCTGCCACAAATATAAACACTCTGCAGTATTTCTTTAACATCCAACAGGAAATAAAAATTAAATTTTCTGATAGTTAAAAAAATCTGAAGTTGATTCCAACTGGTTTACCTTGTGGCATGTTCCTAGTCCTCACGTAAGAATTTTGGTTAGGAGAAATGGAAAACATTAGTTAGATTCACTTGGGTAACATGTTGCATTCCTGAAGCCTAAGTAAAGATGCAATTTGTCCAAAAGCATTTAAGCTGAGAGTGAGAGGTTGATTGCCCAAAAGGGAAATAGGCATAGTGTGGGCCCTAAAATGGGGAGTGGTACATGGTGGCAAGAAAAAAAACAAAAACAAGAAACTTATCTGTTGTTAGAGTATTAGTTTTATATTGCTGCTGTAACAAACTACCACAAATTTAGTGGCTTAAGACAAGAAAAATTATTATATTACTGCTCTGGAAGACAGAAGTCAGAAATAAATCTCACTGAAAAAAAAAAAAGGAAAAAAACGCAGATGGTAGCAGGACTGCATTCCTTTCCAGCTCTAGGGGACAATTGTTTTCTTGACTTTTCCAGCTTCTAGATGAGGCCCACTTTCTTTAGCTCATGGCTCTCTTCCACCTTTAAAACCAATAATGGCATGATGCTGTCTCTCTGATTCTTATTTTGCTTCCCTAAACCAAATGAGGAGAATTTTGTAATTGTATCGGGCCCACCTCGATAATACAGGATAATCTCTTTATCTTAAAGTCAGCAGACTAGCAATCTTTGTTTCATCTGCAAATGTCATTCTCCCTTACCATTTGACAACATATTTACAAGTTTCAGCAATAAGGACATGGACATCACTGGGGTCAATCATTCTGCTTAAAACACATTATCTAAACTATTTGAGCCTTATTTTACTATCTCCAAAGTAAATTAATAAAACCTATTAGAGGCTCCTTATAAATTTTAAATAAAATTATGTATGAAAAGTGCTAAGTATAACGCCTGTCGCACAATATATACTAAAATTGTAACATCATTGCTAATATTGTTTATATTATTATTAGGAGTAGCATTATCTCCAAACACATAACATTAACATACAGTAATCTCTAAATATATGTGTCATTGTCCCTTATCACATACCTTAATTTGCAAATATGAAGTTCACTGGAAACCAGAAAGCTGGGTAATGACTTTTATTTGTTATCCAAATGGATCACACCTTAGCCTGGTTCTGAGGTTAGCAGTGTAAGACGATGGTGCCAAGGCACTTCCAGTTGTTTTTCCCCATAGAATAGTAGAGATGAAGTAGAACTATAGGCGAGGAATCAAAAGCCTGGGAAAGAGGAAGACTATTTCTGGGACAGTATTCTAAGAATTAGAATTACCTCTCAGGCAGGCACACACAATTCATTTTCTTCACCCTTTCTCTATTGTTGTTTGTGTGTATGAATTATAAATACTTATTATTGTTACCACTTCTGAGGGACCCCTTTTTAGTGCCACCTTTATTCCTTTGCTTTTGATACCTGTTCACTTATGCAATGAGCTTGTTTTTTAATCAATAATTTCTGTCCATGGCAGTAGAACTTAAAATGTTTCACAAGAAATTGAAAGCATTTTGTATTTTGTTTCTCTCATATCTTGTGAGTTTCAAAGCAGCTATTAAAGAGATAGTGAAGTGCGAGATTTTAGCATTTTTGATATGTTACTTTATGAGGATCAGACAATTGCCATGTTTCAATAATTAACATCCATTTTAAAGACTAACGCAAAAAAGTAATTTAGATGCAATAAAAGACTAGTTGACCACACACATTTTTATGTAGTTTGATTCGCAAAAAACATCACAAGCCCTATACTCAGAGTCAATCATAAGTTAAAGATAAACGAAATGTTTTAAGGTGACATTTATAGAATCAGAGAAGCACTGGAATTGGTTCTGCATAATGGGTGGATCAAGAAAGCAAGAGATACTCATGCTTAAGTCATTGAGTGATGCATTTTCTTTATTTTCAAAAGTAAAAAAAGAAAGGGAGACTGCACAGCATTATCTCATCCAAAGATTTTCATATGCTTTAAGTTCGCTTAGAAAAAACAGAGAATCCCTGAAGCAGAAGCTCGTTGAAGAGCTCGTACATAACTTGTCATTGGAATAAAAGAATGTGTTACATATAATGTCCATTAAGTTTTTCCATAATATTCTGTAATTCAAAATTCACTAAACAGAAATAATGTCATCTGGGCTCATATCAAATATCATCAAGTATAAGGATTTTAGTTTAACTCTGTGAGAATAACAAAATAACAAAAAAATACTGAAATAACTTTTAAACTTTCTTATATTTAGCATTTTCTGAATAACTATGTTTCTAACAAACAATTCACTTTGACATAAGCCCATTTATTTAGATGTTTAGTACTTTATAGATGAACAGTTCCAAGGTCAGTGGCTAATAAGAATTTGTCAGTTTTGACAGAAAAGCAATTTTTAGTGTTATTAAAAAATAAAAACACAATTTACATTCCAGTTAGTTTCACACTGCCATTTTTGATAAAATGTTGAGCGAAGAGGTAAAGACAAATGTGTGTTGAATTCCAAAATGTGGCAGGCTAATGTAAAACAAAAAAGGACACAAAATACAAAAGTTGGTTATTTATTTCACAAGTCAGAACCATATTAGTAAAGAAACATGAAAACAGAGCCTTTAGCTTTTACCAGGTAAAATCTTATTGCAAGTGTAAGGACTTTTTTTTTTTCCACTTTCTTACAAAAAGAACAAAAAAGACACTTTGTTTTAAACTGACAAACATGGGTCAAATTCTTTCACTAAATATAGATTTCTCTGCCCGTTTTCCTATTCTTTGTCAAGAAATTAATCACAGCTCATACCAAAGATTAAATAAAACCTGTTAAAACTTTCTGTGGTATAATAACCTCTTATAGCTAATTTTCACATGCCTGTGTGTAAACCAATCACTGGCAAGAGGAATGGCCTCTTCATGACTTTCTAATATTCATCTCCTGGAACTAACTGGGAGGCCATAAGCTTCCTTGAGCAAATAGGGGGCTGAATATCTAAAGGCAGGGCTCTGCCAGCAAGGAATAGCAGCTATCAGATAGGAAACAAACCATGTTTGCTGCATCACATATTTAGCAACACAATTTATTTACCTAGTGGAAAAATGCTTTAGAGAAATTTGTAATTATAAGATAATTATTAAAAATTGGTGTATTCAATTAGGATATTAAATTGAATTTATAGAAAGAAAATATATGAATATATTTTAACTAACAGATACTGACAAATGTGTCTGTAACATATAATAAGTGTGGAATGATTAATAAAATTCAACAAAGTTATTGCACACTATGTATGTTTGAGGTAGGTTTAAATCTTTACTCTTAATTGGTGCCAGTAATTTTAATTTTTTTAACAATAGGAATCTAGAGCTAAATTAAGAAAAAATCCTAACTCATTGAAAAGGAAAAAAATGACATCGCTTACAAAGAGAAAAATATCAGTATAAAACATATTGAAGTATTATAGTTGCTTTAACTTACAGAATACAATTTCTAAATATTAATTTATTCTACTCTTCTTTTTGTAGTTGATTTTAAAAGAAGTTAGACTTAATGGCTTCTACTAAAAGTTTCTGAGAATATTTCTAGTCTCTGACATCCTTCAGATTGAATATTATATTTTTTAAAAGAATAACAATAAAAATAAGTAAATGAAACAAAATTATAATTAATAAAAATATCTGGAGTTCCTTTAATATTCAGTTAAAAGCAAATTCAAATATGTCTGAATATGTCTACATGGAGGCTTCTTTGATTTTTGAAAGCATTACAAGGAAATTTCATTTTAGAAGAATATTATAGCAGTATACTTTCATAAATATAGAAGCCAGTTCAAAATATATATTTTTTAGCTATTTGAGGTTCATAAATGTGTAAATAAACTTTAAGGTGGTACAGGCATACTTTTTTTTCTTTTTAAATTGATCTTTATTTTTAAAAATATTACAGATGTCCTCCTTTTTCCCCCATTGCCCCCATCCACCCTGCTCCACCACCTTCCCAGGCCTTCCTTGCACTCTTGTCTGTCCATGGGCTAAGCCTGTATGCACATAAGTTCACTGGTTAACCTCTTCCCCCCTTTCTTCTGAAATATGTCAGTTTGTTTTATGCTTCAATGTCTCTGGATCTTTTTTTTTCATCAGTTTATTTTGTTCATTAGATTCCACATATAAGTGAGATCATGTGGTACTTATCTTTCTCTGACTGGCTTATTTCACTTAGCATAATACTCTCCAGGTCCCACCATGCTGTCAGGCATACTTTGAAACAGTGGAATGTTGATCAATTATTTTGAATTATTTCAGAGAAAAAATAACAGTGGTGTCATTCATCTTGGTCAGTCTTTATTATCTCTATGTAATCTTTAGAGTTTGATTTGCTTAGGCTCAGATTTCTAACTAAAGAAAAGGTAAATTTTATAGAAGGTTAAAATGCAGGCCATATTTCATAGCTTTAGTAGTAGTAGTAGTAAAATTTTTATTTGGAAATATAATTTAAAAGTTATGAACAAATCTTTATGACAGGCATGGCAGGTGATACATAGATCACAAACTCAAAGTCCTTGCCTTCGAGGCATTCAATATCTAGGAGAGAGATTAAGACATACTCATAAATTGCTATAATACAGAACAGTGTGTAACCAATGTTGTATGAAAGACACAGATAAACTGCTGTGAAAGTAAATGGGTAGTGGTGTGGGGGAACGTTTTTGACTACCCTTGTCCTTACAAATAAAAACAGAATAACTGGGATAGAAAAACCCAAAATTACACAGAGGACAATGCCTACAAATCTAGGTGATGTTATTCCTAATTACCCCAACATATGAGTGGATGGGAACAAACCACTAATAACAACAAGACTTGGATGTTATCAGCCACTGTGAAGGAGAAAGTGGGGAAAAGGTAGAGGATCTTCTGAAAATCCTGTAAGCCAGAGAACCTAAATATCTCCAACACACATTCTTGGGAAAGCTCAACAGGTAAACTTGAGAACAGAGGACATACATATGTATGAAGACGCTGTAGGACCCAAATTCTGGGTGAGTACAGATGGATTACATTTAGGTCAAATGGTGCTGGAGAGCCCAGAGCCCTATGGGTTTTCAAATCTAACCAAAAAGAAAAGAGTAACCGTACCCACTCTGCCTTTCACAGAATATAAGACGACTAATTTTATTTAAGCAAAAAGAACAGAAAAAGAAAGGGATCAAATTCCACATAAACTTATAAGAAAAATGAAAGAATGGAAACAAATTGATGTACTCGCAGACAAAGAATGTATGCTAGAAATAAACACTGTAACATAATTTTATAAGAGAAGTGAAAAAATTTTAAGATTGGCTAAAATGAAAAACCTGGCATTGTGTTGTCTTTATTTTTTTTAATTTATCTTTATTGTTGAAAATATTACAGATGTGCTGTCTTCAAAAGATAGACCTAAATTAAAAAGATTTAGAAATGTTATAAATTAAAGAATAGACAAAGGTACATCATGATAATTTAAATACAAGAAATCAGATTTCCAATCTTGACATTTTAAAGGTTAGAATTTGGACAATGAAGAAGTATAAAGTAGGAGAAAGAGACATTTTACAACATAAAAATATGAAATTTACAATAAAAAAGTAATTATTTGTATTTGTATGCTCAGCAACAATTTTCTAAGCCAAAAGTAGGAGATACACGAAAAAATGGGCAAAATCATATTGATAGAAGATTTTAATTTTTTTCTGTCCAAAACTGATTAAGTGAAAAATAAACATATCAGGAAATGTATAAAAGATCTAAACAATCTAATTAATGAGAAAAAATTATTGAAATATGAATGGATAAAGAAATATGGTATATACATAAAATGGAATATTATTCAGCCTTAGGGAAGAAGTAAATCTGGCCATTTACAACAACATGGATAAACTTGGAGGGCATTATGCTAAGTGAAATAAGCCAAACACAGAAGAACAAATACTACATGATACCATTTATATAAGAAATATAAAATAGTCTCACTTATGGAAGCAGAGAGTAGAATGGTGGTTTTCAGGGACTGGGTGAAGGGGGACACTGGAGGTATTTGTCAAAGGGTTTAAAGTTTCAGTTACACAACATGAATAAGTCTTTTTTTTTTATAACACGTTATTAAATTCATTGGAGTGACAATGGTTAATATGAACATATAAATTTCAGGTGAGGGTTTCTATGTCACAAGATCTGTATATCACTCTGTGTGCCCACCATCCAATGTCATATCTTCTCCCATCACCATATATTGACTCCCTTCACTCCCTCACCCACCCACCCCTTTCCCTCTGGCAACCACCACACTGCTGTTTGTGTTCATGAGTTTCAATTTTATATCCCACATATGAGTGAAATCATATAGTTATTAGCTTTTTCTGACTGACTTACTTCACTTAGCATAATATTCTTTTTAAAAAAATATATATATTTTTATTGATTTCAGAGAGAGGAAAGGAGAGGGAGAGAGAGAGAGAGAGAAACATCAATGATGAGAGAGTCATTGACCTGCTGCCTAGCCTGCAACCCAGGCATGTGCCTTGACCGGGAATCGAACCCCTATTGCCTGGATCCTAGATCGATGCTCAACCGCTGAGCCACACATAATATCCTTAAAGTTCACTCATTTTGTTTTAAATGGCAGTATTTCATCCTTTCTTTTGGCTGAGCAGTATTGCATTGTGTACATGTACCACATCTTCTTTATTCAGTCTTCTATCACAAACATGGTTGTTTCCATGTCTTGGCTACTGTGAAAAATGCTGCAGTGAACATAGGGGTGTATATATCTTTGCAAATACATGTTTTTGAGTTTTTTGGGAATATACCCAAGAGAGGGATTGCTGGGTCGTATGGTAGCTCTATTCTTAATTTTTTGAGGAATTGCCAGACTGCTTTCCATAGTGGTTGTACTAGTCTATATTCCCACCAGAAGTGAATGAGGGTTCCTCTCCACAGCCTCTCCAACACTTGTTATTATTTGTCTTGTTGATAGTGGCCACTCTAACAAGTGTGAGGTGGTATCTCATTGTAGTTTTAATTTGCATTTCCCTAATTGTTAGTGAGGTCGAACATCTTTTCATATATCTATTGGCTGTTTGAATGTCTTCTTGGGAGAGGTGTCTGTTCAGGTCCTCTGCCCACTTTTTGATTGGGTTGTTTGTTTGTTTGTTTGCTGTTGAGTTTTATGAGTTCTTTATATATTTTGGAAACTAAACTTTTGTCAGAGCCACTGTGCAAATATCATCTCCCATCTGGTTGGCTGCCTGTTTGTTTTGTTGTCAGTTTATTTTCCTGTGCAGAAGCTTTTTAGTTTGAAATAGTCCCATTCATTTATTTTTGCCTTTACTTCTCTTGCCTCTGGGGTCAAGTGCATAAAAAGTTCTCTTCAACCAAGGTCCATAAGTTTGATACCTATGTTTTCTTCTATGTGTGCTATTGTTTCAGATCTTTGTTTCTTTTTTATTAATTTTTGTACATGGGGACAAACTGTAATGCAGTTTCATTCTTTTGCATGTGGCTTTCCATTTTTCCCAGCACCATTTATTGAAGAGACTATTTTTACTCCATTGTGTTTTTCTGGCTCCTTTGTCGAAAATCATCTGCCCATATACATATGACTTTATATCTGAGCTCTCTATTCTTTTCCACTGACCTGTTTGCCTGTTTCTGTGCCAATGCCATGCTGTTTTGATTATCATAGCTCTGTAGTGTAATTTGAAGTCAGGTAGTGTTATACCTCAAGCTTTGTGTTTTTTTTTTCTCAGGTTGCTTTAGCTATTCAGGGTCTATTGTGGTTCCATACAAATTTGATGATTTCTCATTTTATGTCTTTAAAAAGTGAGGAAACAAAACAAATAAAAACAAAACAAACAGGCAGCCAATCAAATGGGAGATGATATTTGCAAACAGTAGCTCTGACAAAGGTTTAGTTTCCAAATATGCACTGAAGAATTTTCCAATTCTTCATGACTTAGTCTAAGAAGCTTATATATTTTTAGGAACTTATCCATTTCTTCTAGGTTATTGAATTTGGTGGCATATAGTCTTTCATAATATTCTAGTATGATCCTTTGTGTATCTGTGATGTCTGTGGTGACTTCTCCTCTCTCACTTCTGATTTTATTTATTTGGGTCTTTTCTCTTTTTTCCTTAGTGGGTCTAGCCAGGAGTTTGTCAATTTTATTAGTCTTTTCAAAGAACCAGCTCTTTGTTTTATTAATTTTTTGTATAGTCTTTTTGTTCTCTATTTCATTCAATTCTGCTCTAATTTTTATGATTTCCTTTCTTTTGATGACTTTGAGTTGCTTTTGTTCTTTTTCTAGTTCTTTAGGATGTGATGTTAGGTTGTTTACTTGGGATTTCTCTTGTTTCTTGAGTAGGCCTGTAATGATATAAATTCCCCTCTTATTACTGCTTTTGCTGCACTCCAGAAATTTTGATATGTTTTATTGTCATTCTCATTTGCCTCTATATAGCTTTTGATCTCATCTTTTATTTCCACTTTGACCCAGTCATTGTTTAGTAGTATGTTGTTTAATCTCCATGTATTTTTGGGTTTCTTTACTTCCTTTTTGCAGTTGATTTCTATTTTCAAGGCACCATGGTCAGAAAACATGCTTGGTATAATTTCAATCTTGAATTTGTTGCAGCTAGTTCTGTGACCCAACATATGGTCTATCCTTGAGAATGTTCCATGTGCACTGGAGAAGAATGTATAATCTGATGTTCTGGGAAGAAAGGCTCTGTAAATGTCAATTATGTCTATCTGATCTAGTGTATAATTTAAAGCTGATATTTCTTTATTGATTTTCTGTTTGGTTGATCTGTCTAGAGCTATCAATGAAGTATTAAGGTCCCAGACTATGATTGTGTTTTGATCTGTTTCTCCTTTTAGTTCTGTAAATAGTTGTTTTATATATTTTGGTGCTCCCTGGTTGGGTGCATATATATTAAGAAGTGTTATGTTTTCTTCATGTAGTGTTCCCTTTATCATTATAAAGTGCCCGTCTTTTTCTCTTGTTATCTTTGTTATTTTGAAATCTATTTTGTCAGATATAAGTATGGCTACAGTTGCTTTTCTGTGAAGGCTATTTGCTTGGAGAATCATTTTCCACCTTTTTACTTTGAATCTACCTTTTTTTTTTTATAGCTTAGATGTGTTTCTTATAGGCAGCATATGGTTGGGCTTTATTTTTTGATCCTCTCTGCTATTCTGTGCCTCTCTATTGGTGAATTCAGACCATTTACATTTAGGGTAATTATTGATGTATGAGGATTTCCTATAGCCAGTTTATCTTTTGTTTTCTGGTAGCTCTGTGCCTCCATTGGTTCTTCTCCTTTGTGTTTCTGTCTGTTGTTTTTGTGTAGTGGTGTTTCATACTTCTTTCCTCTGTGTCCTCTTTTCTGAAGCTATGTGTCCTGGTTTGGGGATTTTTGAGTGTGGTTACCATTAGGTTTATAAAAAATAAAGTTGTGTATATACAATAGTTTTTCTTTTTTTCTTTCAAGCTCATCTGATGTTCATCCTCCTTTGCCAGTTCAGACCTTTACTCCTTCCCTTTTTATTTTTTTCTTGCCACAAATTATTCCTGTTTATGCTGTAAGTTTTTTGGTGATCTTACTTATAGTTTTGTGACCTTATGCTCTTTGTATCAGGTAGAATAATTCCCTTGAGCATTTCCTGCAATGGAGGTTTTCTGGTGATAAATTCTCTCAGCTTCTGTATGTCTGGGAACATCTTTATTTCTCCTTCATATTTAAAGGATAATTTTGCTGTATATACTATTCTTGGCTGGTAATTTCTCTTTCAAATGTTTTAATATTTGATTCCACTCTCTTCTGGCTTGTAGAGTTTCTGCTGAGAAATCTGTTGAAATTCTGATAGGTTTTCCTTTTTTGGTCACTTCTTTCTTTTCCCTGGCTGCTTTGAGAATTTTTTTCTTTGTAATTAATTTTTGACAGTTTTAATACAATGTGCCTTGGAGAGGGCCTCTTTGGATTGAAGTAACTATGTGTTCTGTTTGCTTCTTGGATTTGAAGATCTAATTCTTTTCATAAGTTTGGGAAGTTCTCATCCACTATTTTTGTGAATAAACTATCTGTTCCCTTGTCCCTCTGTTCTTCTCCAGGAATACCTATAATTTTAATATTGCTTTTTCTGATGGAGTCAGATAATTTTCATAGAGCTCTTTCATTTTTCTTTATGCTCATGTCTTTCTCTTATTCCCTTTGTGTCATTTCTAGATTCCTATCTTCAATATCACTAATTCTTTCCTCCATCTGGTTGGCTCTGTTTTCTATGGTCAGTAGCCCATTCTTAATCTCCTTAATTGCATGCTTCATTTCTAGGATTTCTGATTGGTTCTTTTTAACATTTCAATCTCTTTGGTAAAATATTAATTTTGTTCATTGATTTGTTTTCTGAGTGCACGGAATTGCCTGTCTGTATTTTCTTGCATCTTGTTGAGTATTTTCAGAACTGCAATCTTGAAATCTGTGTCATTTACATCACATATGTCCATGTGGTCCAGGTTGCTTTCTGGGGATTTTCCATTTTCTTTCTGATCATCCTTATTATCATGGTTGTTCATGGTATTTGCTACTCTCCTTTGTCTAGGCAGAAAGGTCCCTTCTAGAGCAGCGTTCTCTGAAGAGGTCTTTCTACTATTTTTCAGTAGATGGTGCTGAATTGAAAGATTATTTTACCTCTGTGATCTTCTAGACTTGACCTTCATGGGCTTGCAGTAGGACAGTACAGTCAGGTTTCTTGAGGGTGTGACATTTGTTTTGCCCTCACTTTAATGGTGGCCCAACTCCACTGGGTCCGGCCCCAAGCACCAAACCCAGGGATCAGTCACAGAGGAAACAGCTGTTGTACTGTAATAGCTCTTGGTTTACAGATAAAATGTTCCTCGATCAGACACTGAGGGCAAAGGGAGGCGAGTTTTGGGAGCCCAAGTGGTCACAGGATTCTATGGTTCCATTTCTTTGTCAGAAACACCTCCGCCTGACAGTGGGACAGCGCAAGGTAGAACTGCACACTCTATCAGGTATCTGCTGGCTCCTTCACTGTTCACTCTGCTAGCCCTACTGGGCTGTCCCCACAGCTCTCTGTTCCTCCTAGTGGAAGGAAGTGCCTACTACTTCCGGCTTCCTCCCCTCTCCTGGTCATGCTGGAAACTCGTGGTTGCAGGGCTGCATCTGCAGGCTGTCTGAGCTTTCCTCCATTTTCATCTCTCCACTTATTCCTGGTTGCCCTCTTTTAGATGTTTCAGTGTGCAGGTCTCTCAGGCATGCCTCTGTGTTGAGTAGGGGATTCTTTGTTGAATTGTAGTTGGTTAATTTGTTGAAATTTCATGGGGAGAGTCCAAAGGTATCTCTCATGCCATTGCACTGACATCACTCCATGAATAAGTCTTATAAATCTGTTCTACTACATAGTGCCAATTGTTAACAATACTGTATTTTACTTAAAAAATCGCTAAGAGAGTAGTTTACATATTAAATGTTCTTATGCAAACATAAATGATAATAAATAAAGAGGGTGGGTGGAAAATTTTTGAATTGATGGATATATTTATGGCATTAATTGTGATGATAATTTCATAGGTATGTATTTATCTCCAAACTCTTCAAATTGTATACAATAAATCTGTTCCGTTTTTTTTTTTGTATTTCAGTAATGCCTCAATAAAGCAATTTACAAAAAAATAAAATGTGTGCTGTCTGCAATTAATGGGTATATATTGGTATTTTTTGTTAGTATTCACTTTGCGTATATTTTCCAGGTTTTTACTCATAAATTTTATGTCTTCTTATATAATATATATCTTTTTGAAATAATTTTAACCTGGGTTGTTGCATTCAGTACTATCATAATTTTGTCCCAACTGAAGGCATGGGGGCTAATGTTTCATATCCTTGCATTAATCAGACCCATTATATAATACAGATTCTGTCTTATCTCAGAATTTCTAAAATGAATAAATGATTGGAAAAAGAACAATTGCATTAGTCTGACACACAACACTTAGACTTGTTTTATATTTTTAACAAATTAATCACAATGCAACATATAGATGAAGTATCATACAATTATACACTTGAAACTTATATAATTTTATTAACCATCGTCACCCCAATAAATTTAAGAAATTTAAAAAAATAAATTGATCCCAATTTCTTATTGTATCAAATAAATTGTTCTTCTACATACTAGAGACCTTTGATGTTCCTCATTGATATCACCCACTTTTCCTATTTGGTCTTGTAAGGTTTTTTTTGTCAGTGCTTTAATAAAATAGACAGTGAGGGAAACAATAGGGCTTGGGTCAAATTATTAATCAAGACTTTCTCTTACTTAATGCAAAGAAAACTAAGTGGTCAAGAAAAGAGTTTAAACTTGGAGGGTTTTTTTTAGACACTTTATTAAGAGTAACACAGAGAGATTTTGTGGCTTGGGTCAAATTATTCAAAAGCATGGTTTTTAATTCAAAGAACACAAAGTTATCAAAAGTGAAAAGAAGCAGAAAAACATAGACACAAACACTAGTTTACTTATACTGTTTTAATATGCAACAAGCTATGTATTTTTCTCAAGATAGGTTGTTGAAACTCATGTTTTACCACAAAAGCACAATACACAATAGAGAAAAACATTCCATCTGTTAGATTGGGCCATATGAAATTGTGATTTTTGTAGGAAAAAAAAGAGTGAACATTTGCAATTTCATATGGTCCAATTTAATAACAAATCAGATATAAATGTGTTCTCATTTCAAATGTGCATCTGATTTACCACTTTACACATGGACAATTGGTCACACTTCACCAGATTAACTACCCTTAATAGAGCATAATAATACTAATTGGTGCCAAATCTTCTAGAAATTCATTAGTACTATACAACGACACTCTCTTTTCAGCAGATGACAATAAATATGTTGCATATATTCCATAAAGTCTCACATCTTTCAGTGCCTCTGCTTGGCAGTCTATGGCTTCTCCTCATAAAGCATGCATTTTACAGACTTATGATAAAATAGACTGTAGCTTCCTAAAATACAACATATCCACAAAGCAGCAATTTAAAATATGCTATTGAATTTTAATTATTTTTATTTATTTAAATTGCACACACGTTTTATTGCTTATACATTTTTAAAAGGTAATAGATTAGGGTCCAGGAATTAACAATCTTCCAGAGCAGTAAGTGAGCAGTAAATCTGCTCATCTTCTTTAATCTGTTGGCTCAGGGAAAGCCAGGGTTTGAAAACTGACTTTACCACTACTACCATAAAATCATTTAATACTTAGTCATTATACATCTTTGTCAACTAGTATTAATTTTGTTAAGGACAATTTTACTGCCCTGGCTGGTTTTGCTCAGTGGTTAGAGTATCAGCCTGAGGACTGAAGGGTCCTGGATTTGATTCCAGCCAAGGACACATACCCTGTTTGCAGGCTGGATCTGCTGGATGCAACCAATCGATGTGTCTCTCTTGCATCCATGTTTCTCTCTTTCTCTCTCTCTCCCTTCCACTCTCTCTGAAAAGCAATGGAAAAATACCCTCAGATGAGGATTAAAAAAAAAAAAAAAGTACAATTTTACTGCCATAACTATCCAAAAATTGTGAAATACACAAATATGAAACAACAGCTCTTGGTCAATATATTCTTGTTGACTATTGAGCTAAAATACTCCCAGAAGTTATTTTCTTTACATGCTCAAAGCCAAATGTCAACTGTGAGAAGTAATGTGGAAAATATTGGTTTAAAACTAAAGTTATATCCCAATGCCAGCTTCAATAGGTGAATAGAAAACAATCTATAGATAGTCACATAATGAAATTCACTGATAAATAGAATAAGCTGTCAAGCCATGAAAAGACATGGAACAACCTAAAATGTGTTTTACTTAGAACAAAAAGACAGTTTGAAAAGGCTATATACTGTATGGTTCAATTGTATGATATTTAGAAAATGCAAAACTATATTAATAATAAAAATATCAGTTGTTTTCAAGGGATTTGGGAGAGGTGAAAGGAATGAATGAATAGTTCAAGTACGAGCAATTTTTAAGGTGGTAAAACTATTCTGGTGAATATATGGCATTAAACTTTTGCCAAAACTGATAGACCATTGTAGCACAAAAATTAAATTTTAATGGTATAACCATTTATAAAATTCTTTTGGAGGTCAGTGGTTTCTGAGAAAGATTGTGGCAATTAGGTCAGGGCAGTAAAAAAAGTGTTTAAGAAAAAAATGCAAAGTCCTTTCTAAATGAATCCAACATTGTGTCATCTTCTATCATTACCAAAGTGGAGGAGGTACAGATTGGAAGAACTGCCCCCTGATGAAGATGTTTGCAAGAGGATTATTTTCAATGGTTATGGCACATTGGGAGTTATGTATGGCAAAGGAAAGATTAAAAAATTCTGTGTGGCTAGCCACTTTGGGATTAAAATAATATTTGAGGTCAACTAGTGATTGGAAAATATGCAACTGGAATAGAGAGATAGAAAATTTTAAATGCTGAGAATTGCTATAGCCAGTTTAAATGTAATAGTTCCTTTTGGTGTTAGCTTTATAATTGTTTACTATTGAGTTTCCCAGTCTCAATTACCTGTGCTTGATTCAATACACATTCAAATCAGTGTTATCTCCTCTAAACTTTTAAAATTAACAAACCCTTGTGCACTTTTTCAAACATAATGCATGGTTGAGTGTGATGACTGCTTCCAAATATGATTTGGAAAGAAAGAGAGGAAAATATTTTTGTTTAAATCCCTGGGAACCCAATTGGATTTCACATTCTGGGGATATTATTATTTAATCCTCTTGTCCCTTTGTCAAGATTGATGAAATTTTAGATAACCCATGATGTTTGTACCAAAAAAGGTATTATTTTAACAATGCAGCAGATATGGTGCTTACTGACAATTTTAATGATGCATAAGACCAATTTTTATGTTGCATGCTACATTTTAATGTTGCCTACTTCTTCCAGTACCAAAAATGTTGTTGTAACTATAAGCATCCTTGAAAGTTGTCTGAATCCTTCCAATTAACCCTAGAACAATTTAGAATACCAAAGACTTTACTACACCTCAGAAAATTCCTAAAATGTAGCTTTTTCTATGAATTCATTATCTGATAATTTCATTATAAATTTATTTATTTATTTTTTAAAATATATCTTTATTGACTTCAGAGAGAGGAAAGGAGAAGAAGAGAGAGAGACAGAAACATCAATGATGAGAGAATCATTGATTGAGCCCGCAACCTGGGCCTGTGCCCGGACCTGGCATTGAACCCCGATCGCCTGGATCCTAGATTGACGCTCAACCGCTGAGCCACGCCCGGCTGGGCTCATTATAAATTTATGTTGGATTAGTTTTTATAGGCCACCACATTTGGGACATGTAGAAATGTATAAATGACAATATTATTGCATGTAAGACTTTTATTTTAAAAAAATAAAGAAAGAGTAAATACTTCATATAAACCAAATGCTGAAAATTTCACACAATCATAATTTATTTTCTAGCCAGTAATGGCTTTTTTGGTCCAATCATTCAATTTATGGAATTAATACCTATACACCTGTTTTCCGCCAAAAACATTTTCCTTTTTATGCTATCATGGGTGCTAGTTACATATATATATATGTACATATACATAATATATATATTATATATATATTAGCAGTTATATATATATAATATATATATATTATCAGTGCTTAAAAGTTTACACAATTGCATAGTTTTTGACTAATGATTGTATCAAAAGGTTAATGCTATAATTATATAATTATACAAGACATTGTTTGGACAATTGTTTCTCTGGGAAGATAGGATAATTTCCTTATTATTTTAAAATTTGTGTCATATTGTTTCTCTACTAATTACTACAAATAGGAAAAGCCTGAAGTGAGAAACTGCAAAATAAGTTGAGCTTGTTTAAATTCACTAGTGATAGTCATTGAAATTGAACATTTTTAGGAAAACATTATCCATTTCATTAAGCATTTTTTTTTTCTTCAAAAAATGGAAGACTTTAATTTTTAAAGTAGTTTTAGTTTCAGAGAAAATGTGAAGGGAGGGTATACAGTTTTCCCATATACTTCTACCCACACACATGCACAGCCACCTCCACTCCCAACATTCACCATCAGGGTGGTACATTTAGTTACAATTGATAAACTTGTATTGACACATCATGATCACCCAAAATCTTTACTTTCATTAAGGTTTACTCTTAGTGTTCTACATTTTATGGGTATGAACAAATATATAATGACATGTATCCATCATCATGGAATCAGAGTATTTTTACCCTACAGATTTATTAAAGGCTAATTGATAAATAAAACTGTAATATATTTAATTTGTTAAATGTGATGATTTAATATACATATACATTATGAAAGATTCCCAAAATCAAGGTAACACCCCCATCACCACACATAGGTTAGCTTAATTTTGTGTGTGAGGATGTTCAAGATCTATCCTTTTAGCAAATTTTAGTTATATAATACAGTACTATCAACATTAAACTTAATGCTATACACTAGATCCTCAGAAATTACTCATATTATAACTGGAAGTATGTACCCTTTTACTAACCTCTCTCTATTATCCTTACCTTCCAGTCCTTGGCAACCTTCATTTTACTCTGTTTTAATATTTACATTTTTAATGTTCCCCCCCCTTTTAAAAAAGTCCACATATAAGTAATATTATGCAGTATTTGTCTTTCTCTATTTCATTTCTCTAAGCATAATGCCTTCCAAGTTTATCCATATTGCCACGAACGGCAAAATTTCCTTCTTTTTTGATTTGTTTTTCAGATACGCCAAGCATTTTATTCATTTCCTATCCCTGCTATAACAAATTACCACAAATTGATGACTTTAAACAGCGCATGAGCATTCTCTTACAAGTTCACTGAGCCAAAATGAAGGTGCCAGCAGGGCTGTGCTCCCTCCAGATTTCCTTCTTTTTAAAAGCTGAATGATATTCTATTGTAAATAGATATTGATAGATAGATATAAATGTAGATTGATATAGATATGTGCATACCACAATTTCTTTATCCATTTATCCGTTTACAGACACTTAAGTTGTTTCCATATCTTGGCTATTGTAGGTAACGCTGCAATGCCCATGGGGGTACAGGTATCTCCTGGAGATCATGATTAAATCTCCTTCGAATATGTATCCAAAAGTAGGATAGCTGGATCATATGGTAGTTTTACTTTTAGTTTCTTGAGGAACCTCTATATTCTTTTCTATAGTGGTTGTGCCACTTTACATTCCCGCCAGTCATGTACAAGAGTTACCTTTTCTCTACATTATCACCGGCATTTGTTTTCACATGTCTTTCTGATAATAGAAATTGAGAAATCTCACTGTGGTTTTAATTTGCACTTTCCTGTTAATTAGTGATGTTGAACATCTTTTCAAATTGACCGTTTTTATATCTTCTTTGGAAAAATATCTAGTCAGGCATTTTGCTCAGTTTTTAATTTAGCAATTTGTTGTTTTGCTATTGACTTGTATGACCTATTTATATATTTTTGAAATTAACCGTTTATCAAATATATTGTTAGAAAATATTTTCATTTCATAGGCTGCCTTTTATTTTGTTCATAGTTTCCTTTGCTGTGCAGAAATTTTTTTCTTTGGCGTAGTCCTACTTGTTTATTTTTCTTTTGTTGCCTATGTGTTTGATGTAAAAAAATATATCTGCATTGAGCCTGGGGTTATAGTCACTTGAAGTGTTTATATAACTTTAATTTTTTTTATTAATTTAACAGAGAAAGGAAGAGAGAGAGGGGGAGAGAAAGTAAGAAACATAGATTTGCTGTTCCACTTCTTTATGCATTCATTGGTTGATCTTTGTATGTGCCCTGACCAGGGATCAAACCCATAACCATGGCATATCTGGATGATGCTCTAAATAACTGAGCTACAGGGCCAAGGCAAACTTTTAAAAAAACATTTGTTTTTCTGTTGTTTTCTGAATCTCGTGAATGCTGAGCCCCGGTGGCTCTGCGAGCTTGGAGGGCTTTTCCTTGAGTGGCAGCCTTAAAAGTTGAAGTGCTAAATGTGTGATCGAAACACTTTGCTCCTCAGGGAAAAACTAGGAGTTGGGGGTTTCCTCTTGATTGTAAGATTTTGTGCCTATGGTGGGTTTTTTTATTTTAGAGAGAAGGGGGGGAGGGGATTGATTTGTTGTTTCACTTATTTATGCATTCCTAAGTTGATTTTTTTTTTTTTTTTTATGCTGGTACAGTTTACAGCTTATTCAGATTTCACTGGTTTTACATGCACTCATTTGTGTGTTTGTATAGTACTATGTGATTTGAAAACCTTTACAAAAACAGCTAGTAAGCCATATTTGTCCTGAGTGCTGTATGTAGTTCACTAACACTTGGAAGAGATTCTCATGTAGAACTCAAAGATACAAAATAGACCAGCTAAAATGAGAACCGACTGTGTTTGTTTGTGGTTTTTGCTTTAAAGCCCAGCCCTTCTCCTTCATGAGACTGTCAACAGCTAGAAGGCAGGGATAAATACCCGTAACAAAATAATAAATGTTATTTCTTGGTTTATGCTTGCATGTGCCCTGCCTAGGGACTGAACCCACAACCTTGGTGTATTAGGAGGACAGTCTAACCAACGGAGCTACCTGGCCAGGGCCTTTCTTACTTCTTTTAAAGTGGATTTTTTTCTCAGTTCCCCAATGTGTAGGAGTCAGTCAACTAGTTTCTAATTTTCATTCAGAGGAAATTGATCCATGTGTAGCTGTATATTTGATGTATCTGTGGGCAGAGTATAAGTCAGGAACTTCCTATCTTGCATTTTCACTGCCTAAAAATCCTCTGTGCTCTGCCAATTTTTCTCTCTTCCTGCCAATCCCCAGCAACCACTGATCTTTTTACTATCTCCCTGGTTTTGCTATTTTGAGAATGTCATGTAGTTGTATCACAGTGTATGTAGTTTTTTAGCTTGTTTATTTTCACTTAGTAATATCCATTTTACATTGCTCTATGTCTTTTTAATGTTTGATATTTTATTTATTTACACTGCTAAATAATATTCAAAAGTTTATATGTACCACAGTTGCCTTATGCAATTACCTACTGAAGGACATCTTGGTTGCTCTCAGGATTTGGAAATTATTCATAAAGCTGCTATAAACATTTGTGTGAAAGTTTTTGCATGAACATAAGTTTCAGCTCCTTTGGGTAAATATCAAGGACCACAATAGCGGAATGATATGGTAAAAAAAATTCTTGATATTATGATGTTAGTTTTGTGAGAGAGTGTCAAACTATTGTCTAAAAAGGTTGTATCATTTTGAATTCCTATAAGCAATGAATAAGAATTCCTGTTGCTACACATTCTTACCAGAATTTAGTCTAGTCAGTGTTCCAGTTTTTTGCCAATCTAATAGCTATGCAGTAGCACCTTGTCATTATTTTAATTCTTGGAGAATAGATCTTTCACTATGTGATACCTTTTTAAAAAATCCTTGATAACCTTTCTTGTCTGATGTATGCTTTGTCTAAAATTAATATAATGATAACCTAGAAATAAGCAAAAATGAGAGGCAACAAATGTTTCTTCAGAATCCAAAATAATTGCAATTCTTGAAGCACAGGTTCATGCAGAAACCCAAATATAGTCCTGATTACAGGGTAAAGGCACAGAGTTTTACAAGAAAAGGAAAGGAAATAATTACATGACTAGAGGAAAGAAATTTATATTAGTGGTAACAGGTGAGTTACTCGTTAGCTATACATGGCTGAATACTGATTCTATCTTCAGAAAGAGAGTTCAAAATTATCAGTCCTTGTAGTAAGGATGTCTGCTTTCCTGTTAGCTTTGTGAACAGTTGTTTGTAAGACAATGTTTGTTTGGCCTGGTCCAAAGGTTATTTTGCACAGTTCAAACATTCCAGAGGTTCAAGGAGAAAGACATACAAAGCAGTTATTCTGGAATTTCAACTCTGGCTCTGTATTAAAATGATTCTCCTTATGTCATTTTTTTTTCATATCTCCAACCATTTTGATCAAGATTTTCTTTGAAAGCATCACTGGTCTATCATTAGAAAACAGTGCTGGTCATTTATAAAAATTATTAATTTTTTATCATCAGTAAGACTCATTCCCAGTATGTCATGTCTCACATAGGAGGAAACTGCTTTCCTTAGAAGCCTCAGGCTACTTCTGAGCAATAAGAGCATCAGAACAGAGGAAGGCTTTTTTCTATCAGGTTTCTTTAAGGGAACAGATATTCTGCATTTTTTCTCATATGAAGTCTCATAGACCTCAGTGATTATCTCAAAGCATTGAGCACCCATTATCCAAGTGGTACTTTTATAACTTCAAGCTATGCAAACAGACAATTTTCGTAACAACAAAAACTTCTATAACAAACTAAATGCTAAGTGTAATTTGGAGAATAGTTCTCAACCAGGAGGCAATACCTGAGGGCAGTCAACTAAAGATATCAAAGAACCATAGGGTATCAGTAGGCACTGCATTTAATCCTTTGGCTTGGGCCTGGATTTTGTCAAATAGTCTGTATGTATTATGCCAGAGATGTTTACCCAAGTACAGCAAAGATATTTACAACAGAATAAATCTCACCTTGTTAAACTAGGATATAGTCAAGAGCAATTCTATTGTTTAATACAACTCACTCAAGAAACTCCAAATATTTTTGTGGAGGAGGAGTAGCTATTGCTTTAGTGACATATTCAGCAATATATTCCAATATTATATATACATTTCTAATCATGTATTTATTCTATGCAGTGCTTGCCCAAGAAAAAAATAGTCTTCCACATCTGGTAGCCTCACTGAAGATGATATCACCAAGTAATAATTATTCTTAGCTATGTGTGCAACCGGTTTCATGTTTTAATCTGTGATATAGATTTAAAATTGATGTCCAATGCTAAGGGTTTTTTTTATTATCCATACAATGAAATACGTGTGACCAATAGCCTAATTATGAAATAATCTCCAGTTTGATCTGGGTTTAAACAGTGTATCCCCCATAGATTTTTTTTTTCCAAGGACAAGTGAAAATATATCTCAATGGTGCATATATTTTGGAGTTATTACAATGAAATTGATTGAAACAAGGATCTAAAATATGTGAATAATTGAGATTATCTATAAGTGAAGTATAATTAGATTGATAAATTGAAATAGCAGAGAAGAAACTGCTGAAACCAGGTATATTTGGCAATCTTAATTTCCCATTTTTGCAAATATTATCACATAACTGTCCCGGAGGCTTGGTTGGTGAAGGAAAAAATTTTATAAGGGTTTTAAGTAAGTCTTCACGACATGAAGGTATAATAATGCAATTAATCCAAGGAGGTAGGGGAGGGATAGTGAAGAGATTGGTAGTTAAATGTAAAGGAGTCCTGGCCGTTGTGGCTCAGTAATTGGAGCATCAGCCAAACACCAAATGGTTGCAGGTTCAATACCAAGTCAAGGGCACGTACCTGGGTTGCAGGTTCAAACCCAGGTTCAATCCCCGGACCTGGTGTGTGGAACGCAACCAATGGATGTGTCTCTCTCACATTGATGTTTCTCTCTCTCTTTCTCCCTCTCTCTTCTTCCCTCCTCCCCATCCCTTCCATTCTTTAAAAATCAATGGAAAAAATATCCTTGGATTCGGATTAACAAAGACAACAACAAATGTACTAAAGGATTGCCAGATCATGTACAGAATGAGGTTTCTAATGACAAATCCGATAGTTTGTCAAAGTTCCTCCATATGCAAAGAATTGGGAAAGGTGAAAGCTAGATTTAACCATCCAGACAGAAATTAACAGAAAAAGGGAAACAGTAACTATTATAACTAGTGTCAGGTCCCTTATATTAATTGTAAGATAAAAAGGAACTAAAATAAAAAAAGAAGAGTTAAAGCATAGGTTATACAGGCCTGCTCTAGATCTTGGATTAGCTGTGCACAGCATATGTCATCTGCTTCACTTCCTACTAACTGTTATTTTCAAATCTTCTGTTGGGTGAGCAGATCACTTAAGCACAGGAGCTTTCTTTAAATGGAAAACGTAAATCCAAGTGCTTTAAGTTTGGCAGAACATAAATCAATGAAGTCCTTTCCATCTTGGACATAAATAATCATTTTAAAGTATCTCTTCCAAAATATATAATCACCAGGCTGTAGGTTGTGGTGTTTAATTTCTTAATCTTCCAGGAGCACACTGTGAAATGACTATGATTCTTGTCAATAGCATAAAATTTTTTTGTAATGAGATAGCAGGTCTCCTTTAATTAATTGGATATCAAAGGCAGACAACGCTAAATGCATAGTTTAACCCTTAATTATTTTAAAACGTGAAAGCTTATTTTTGTCAGAGGTCCCAGATGTAAGATTTAGAAGGTCAAATGGTAATTCACTTGGTTAAGTTTGTCTCCATAATACACAATGTTTCTCAAAAATATCTGCAACTATGACTAATAAAATTATGTCAATTATTTAAAATTTTTATATAATCTCAGGAATATTTATTAAAATAATACTAACAGTATGTATACACAAATATAATGTAAACATAATTTCTTTAATAATGTTTCCTATTTAATATTAATGTACAAAATAAGCCTAATTAGTCCAATATTTCCATTTTATAAGGAAAAAGGAAGAGATTTTTTGAAATGTCCTGGGGACGGACACTCTGCGCAATTTCAAAGTTCGTCTTATTTAAAATTTAACTTTTGAAAAGTTATTTTAAATTTTATTTTTGTTTAAAATATTACAGATGTCCCCTTTTCTCACCAATGACCCATTTCACCCCGTCACATCCCCCTCCCCATTCCTCTCCCCACCATTGTCCGTGTCCTTGGGTTGTGCATATATGGATATAAATTCCTTGGTTACTCTCTCCCCCTCCACCCACCTGCCCTCCTCCCTCCCTCTGACATTCATCAGTCTCATCTATGCCTCCATGTCATTGAATCTATTCTGTTCATTAGTTTATTAAGTTCTTTAGATTCCACATATAAGTGAGATAATTTGTCTTTCTCTGCCTGGCTTATTTCACTTAGCATATTTTTCTCCATACTGTCCCAAAGGGTATGAGATTCTTGTTTACAGCTGCATAGTGTTCCATGGTGTAAATGTCCCACAGCTTTACCCACTCATCTACTGATGGGCACTTGGGCTGTTTCGAGATCTTAACTATTGTAAACTGTGCTGCTATGAACATAGGGGTGCATATATTCTTTCTGATTAGTGTTTCAGGATTCTTAGGATATATTCCTAGGAGTGGAATCACTGGGTCAAAAGGCAGCTCCATTTTTAATTTCTTGAGGAACCTCCACACTGTTTTCCATAGTGGCTGCCCCAGTCTGCACTCCCACCAGCAGTGTACTAGGGTTCCCCTTTCTCCACACCCTCGCCAGCACATGTCGTTTGTTGATTTGTTGATGGCAGCCATTCTGACAGGAGGGTAGTGATACCTCATTGTGGTTTTAATTTGCATCTCTCTGATGATTAGCGACCTTGAGCATTTTCTCTTGTGTCTCTTGGCCATCTGTATGTCCTCTTTGGAGAAGTGTCTATTCAGGTCCTTTGCCCATTTCTTAATTGGGTGGTTTGTCTTCCTCTTGCTGAGTAGTATGAGTTCTTTGTACACTTTGGAAATTAGCCCCTTATCAGATACATCCCTGGCAAATATGTTTTCCCAGACCATGGGGTTCCTTTGTATTTTGAGGCTGTTTTCTTTGGCTGTGCAGAAGCTTTTTAGTTTGATGTAGTCCCATATGTTTATTTTTTCTTTTGTTTCTCTTGCCCTGGGAGATGTATCAGTGAAAATTCCAGTACGTGGGATGTCTGTGACTTTACTGCCTATGTTTTCTTCCAGGATTTTTATGGTTTCATGACTTGCATTTAAGCCTTTTATCCCTTTTGAGTTTATTTTTGTGTATGGTGAAAGCTGGTGGTCTAGTTTCATTCTTTTGCATGTGTCTGTCCAATTTTCCCAGCACCACGTATTGTAGAGACTGTCTTTATCCCATTGGATACTCTTCCCTCCTTTGTCAAATATTAACTGACCATAGTGGCGTGGGTCTATTTCTGGGGTCTCTGTTATGTTCCATTGATGTATAAGCCTGTTGTTGTACCAATACCAGGCCATTTTGATTACAGTGGCTTTGTAGTATAGTTTGAAGTCTGGTAATGTGATCCCTCCCACTCTGTTCTTTTTCTCAAGATTGCAGCAGGTATTCGGAGTCTTTTCTGGTTCCATATAAATTTTCAAAATGTTTATTCTAGATCTGTGAAATATGCTGTTGGTATTTTCATAGGAATTACATTGAATCTATAGATTATTTTGGGTAGTATGGACATTTTAATGATATTCATCCTTCCAATTCATGAACATTGTGTATTCTTTTACTTGTTTATATCTTCCTCTATTTCTTTTTTCAGTGTACAGGGGTTTTTTCTGAGTATAGGTGTTTTACATTCTTGGTTAGGTTATTCCTAGGTATCTTATATTTTTAGTTGCAATGGTAAATGGCATTGTTTTTTAGATTCTCTATCTGAGAGTTCATTGTTGGTGCATAAAAATGCCATTGATTTTCATATTTCAATTTTGTGTCCATCTACCTTGCTGAATTCATTTATTGAATCAGGTAGTACTTTGGTGGAGTCTTTATAATTCTCTATGTACAGTATCATGTCATTTGCATAAAATAACAGTTTTACTTCCTCCTTTCATTTTGGATACCTTGTATGATGGCTGTGGCAAGGACTTCCAGCACTATGTTTAATAAGAGTGGTGAAAGCAGAAAACCCTCTCTTGTTCCTGATTTTAAGGGAAATGGTTTTAGTTTTTCACCATTGAGTATGATGTTGGCTGTATGTTTGTCGCATATGGCCTTTATTATGTTGAGATATTATCCCTTTATTCCAACTTTGCTGAGAGTTTTTATTAAAAATGGGTGCTGTATTTTGTAAAATACCTTTTCTGCCTTTATTGATATGATCATATGATTTTTGTCCTTTATTTTCTCTATGTGATGTATAGAATTTATTGATTTGTGAATATTGTACCAGCCTTCCTTCCCTGGAATAAATCCCACTTAGTCATGGTGTATGATCTTTCGTGTTGCTGGATCCGGTTTGTCAGTATTTTGTTAAGGATTTTAACATCTATTCATCAGGGATATTGGCTTGAAATTTTCTTTTTTTGTAGTGTCTTTATCTGTTTTGGGGATTAGAATGATGTTGGCTTCATAAAAAGAGCTTTGGAGTTTTCCCTTCTCTTGAATTTTCTGGCACAGTTTGAGGAGAATAGTTGTTAATTCTTCTTTGAATGTTTGGTAAAACTCACCTGTAAATCCAAATGGTCCAGGATTTTTGTTTGCTAGGATTTTTTTTGTTTGTCTTTTTGTTTTTAACATATCATTGATTTCAGAGAGAAGAAGGGCGATAGATAGAGAGAGAGAAATATCAAAATGAGAGAGTCATTGACCAGCTGCTTCCTGCATACTTCCTACTGAGGACTGAGTCCACAGCCCAGGCATGTGCCCTGACTGGGAATCAAACCTCAATCTCCTGGATCATTGCTTGATGCTCAAATGCTGAGCCACACTAACTGGGTTAGTTGGGAGTTTTTTTTTATTATTGCTTCAGGTCTTCTTATTCTTTCTAATTTAGCATTAGAAGATTGTATGTTTCTAGGAATTTGTCCATTTCACCCAAGTTGCCCAGTTTGTTTTCATATAGTTGCTTATAGTATTTTCTTACAATCTTTTGTGTTACTGTTGGGTCACTTGTTATATTACCTCATTCATTTCTAATTTTATTTATTTGTTTCTCTCTGTTTCTTGGTGAGTCTGGCTAAAGGTTAATCAATCTCATTTATCTTTTCAAAGAACCAGCTCTTGATTTCATTGATTTTTTATATTGTTCTTTTAGTCTCTATGTCATTAATTTCTGCTCTAATCTTTATAATTTCCTTCCTTCTACTTCCTTGGGGCACTTCTTGCTGTTCTCTTTCTACTTCCTTTAGTTGTTGTGCTAGATGGTTTAGAAGAGCTTTTTCTTGTTTCTTGATGTACGCCTGTCATACTATGAACTTTCTTCTCCGGACTGATTTCACTGTGTCCTATAGATTTTGGGTTGTCTGTTCATTTTCATTTTTTTCCAGGACGTTTTTGACTTCTTCATTGATCTTATTGGTAACTCATTCATTGTTTAATAACATGCTATTTAGGCTCCATGTGTTTGAATATTTTTGAGTTTTTTAATAGTGGTTGATTATCTGAGAAGATGCTTGTTATGATTTCAGTCTTCTTGAACTTGTAGAGACTTGCTTTGTGCTGTAACGTGGTTTATTTTTGAGAATGTTCCATGTGCACTTGAGAAGATTGTATATTCTGCTGTTCTGGGATGGGATGTTCTATAAATGTTAATTAAATCCATTAGATCTAGCATGTTATTTACAGTCTCTATTTCTCTTGTGATTTTTTGTCTTGATGATCTCTGCAATAATGAGAGAGAGGTGTTAAAGTCCCCCACTATAATTGTTTTGCTGTCGCTCTCCGTCTTAGAGTCTACCAATAAATTTTTTATATATTTAGATTCTCCTACATTAGGTGCATATATATTTATAAGGGATATTTCCTCTCATTGGATCAATCCCTTTAGTAATATGTAGTTACCTCTTTTATCTCTTGTTGTGGTTTTTATTTTGAAGTTTATTTTGTCAGAGATAAGTATTGCTACTCCAACTTTTTTTCTGTTTTTTTTCCTTTGCATGGAATCTTTTTTCCATCCCTTCACTTTCACCCTGTGTGAATCTTTTGCTCTCAGGTGGGTCTCTTGAAGACAACATATACATATGGACCATGTTTCTTTTCCATTCAACTTCCCTATATCTTTTGATTGGAGCATTTAACACATTTATATTTAAAGTAATTATTGATATATACTTATTTAATGCCATTTTTTCCCCTTTATACTGATGTATTTTTCTCTCAATATTTCTTCTACTTCTTAAAGCAGTCTTTTTATCATTTCTTGCAGTGCTGGTTTGGTAGTACTTAACTCCTTTAGCTTTCTTTTGCTTGGGAAGTTCTTAATTTCACCTTCAATTTTAAATGATAACCTTGCTGGATAAAGCAGTCTTGGTTGCATGTTCTTGCTTTTTATTACTTTGAGAACTTCATGCCAACCCTTTCTGGCCTGATGTGTTTCTGTTGAAAAATCTGTTGTCAGCCTTATGGGGGCTTCTCTGCAGGTCACTGCTTGTCTCTGTCTTGCAGCTCTTAATATTCTCTCTTCATCCTTAATATTTGCCATTTTAATTATTATGTGTTTCGGAGTGGGTCTCTTTGGATTCCTCTATTTTGGAACCCTCTGTGCTTCCTGTATTTGCATGGCTTTTTTTTCTACCTGGTTCTCTATCCCTTGCTCTCTTTTCTCCCAGTCTGGGAGCCCTATGATATGAATGTTATATCACTTCATGTTGTCCCAAAATTCCCTTAAACTGCCCTAATGTTTTTTAAGTGTTATTTTTTCTTTTTGCTGCTCTGATTGTTTTTTTTCTAACTTATCTTATTGTATCCCCTGCTTCATTGAGCCTGCTTTTAACTCCTTCCAGCATATTCTTGATATCAGATATAGCTTTCTTCATTTCTGCCTGGTTCTTATTTGTCAAATTTATAGCTTTTTTAATGCTTTCACTAATTTCCTGAACCTTTCTATTATCTGCCTTATAGGAAGACACTAATTTACTTGAACAACTTTATAACCATTACCCTGAACTCTATTTCTGATAACTTGCTCACCTCCATCTCATCAATGTTTTTTCTAGCAATTTTTTCTTTTCTTTAGTTTTGAGGTTTTTTCTTTGTCACCACATTTTAGCTGTCTTTTTCCTTTTGTTCTTATGTGTAAGCTAGAACTACTATGACACCCAGTCTTTATAGGGTGACCTTATGTAGTAAGTGTCCTGTGGGACACAGTGGTAAAGGCTCATTGAATTACTAAGCTGAATGCTCTAGTAATGGCCCTTGTGTGGGTGATGTGGACACTCCTGTTGTGATTGGGACCTGATTATTGTTGGCCCATTCATGGATGGGATCAACTTTCACCCCACAGAATTGAGCTTAGCAGGGTTGAGCCATCTGGAGATGGGGGTATAATTACAATCTTCCCTTTGAATGTAGTGACACAGGATCTCAGACCTTGAGAGAAGATTTAGCTCTTTGTCTTCTAGCTCAGCAGTGCCTTGTCAGAAACCATGAAGGGAGGCTCTGAGGGGTTTGCACCAGTTGCTCTGGCTTTGGGATATGTCCCATTTTCCCGGTGTGGCTTCCCCAGCAGGATTTTTCAGGCAGATCTTGGAGGAAAAGAACAAAGCTCCCCCCCTCCACTTGGGGTGGCACCTTCCCTTAGGAGGAGAGAGAGAGAGAGTTGCTTGCTTTCTTCTGTTTCTGCAGTGCTCTGCCAGAGGTCTTGTTGGAGTGCTCTGAGTGAGTCAGGTTCAATGCCCAAACTCTGCTTTGCACCCCCTTCTCCCATTGGATATGATATTAGCAGGGCATTGTGAGCATAATCTGGGGGTGCTAGTCTAATCCACACTTTGATTGAAGTGTAGAGGGTCCTTAGCACTCAAGAAGCTTAGGAGGTACTCTCCTTTAAGTTTCATGCCAGAGCTCTGGAAGGGAAGTTCTTAGGGAGATGCACCGGATTTCACAGTTCTTATCTGTGACCCCTTTACTCTGTTAAGCTGCACTTGCAAGACAAAGTAGGTGGGGCTTGGAGTGATAAATCTAGTCTGCTTCTCCACTTAGGGTGTCACTGCTCTTGTGGGGGATTAGAGAGAGCTTGTCACCCCTCCCTCCTTACAGCTCACTGTGAGAGGCCCTGATGTAGACCTCCAGGGGTGTGGCTCCATATGCCCCAGTTCTGACCTGCGATTCTTTCCTACTTTTAGTTTGCAATTGGCTGATGGTGTGGACAAGTTTTGGGAATGCAAATCCAGGGGGCCCATAGTTGGAAGTGGTGCACATCCTCATCCCTCAAGAAGGGAGCTAGTTGCTTGCCTTACAGCTCATTGGCATCCTACCAGAGCTCTTGAAGGTAGGCTCTTAGTGGGTCACATCAAATTTCATAGTTCTGATTTGTGACCCTTTTTCCCAGTGAGCCAGCCCCTGCAGGATGGTGCAGGTAGGATTTGGAGTGATAGCACAGGCTGCCCCCTTTGCTTGGGGTTCCTCCGGCTCTTGTGGGGGGAAACCTTAGTAAAGGCCTCTGGGGGGGTGAGGTTTACAGAACCAGTTATGGTTTGCACAAGGACTGTGGATTTGCCCTTGACCTGTCAAGCAAGCAGGTTTTGGAATGCAAATCCAGGCTTTGGGAATACAAATTCAGGTGACCCCTTGTTGAAGGTGGTACAGACACTTGGTCCTCAATAAGGGCGCTAGTCACTTGCCCTACAGCTCAGAGTCCTCCACCAGAGCTCCTAAAAGGAAGTTCCTAGGGGATCCACCAGATTTCACCATTCTGATTTGTGGTCCCTTTTCCCAGCAAGTGTGTCCCTGCAGGACGGTGCAGGTTGGATTTGAAGTGATAGCACAAGTCTACTTCCTCTTCTTGGAGTTGCACTGGCTCTTGTGGTGTGAGGACCCACCAAGACAGAGGCAGGCCCCTAGGCCCCAGGGCAGGACAAAAGGCATACATAAGTGACTCAGTAAACTGCAGAGGCTGGAGGCAGTTCCAGGAATTAACTTAAATCGGTGGGTTTGACAAATACCAGGTGTACTCAAGCTTCAGGCGCCTGTGGTTGAGAAACATCCTGAGCCCACCCTTCCTAAAGAATTTACAACCCTTGCAAGGACAATGATTGCTTGCTCACTATAACCCTATATAAGCTTGTTGTAAATTTGGATCAGGGTTTGAGTCAGAATTCCACTGCGTTGGATACGACTTAACCCCAGCTAGCTGGAATAAAAGTCCCTTTTGCTGTTACATTATCAGTTCTGGAGTGATTGTCTTTCCGCCGCATAGGGGATCTGATTCTTGGACATAACAGTGGGGAAAATAGAGAGCTAGTCACCCTGTAGCTCACTGTCAGGGGCCTAGGTGCAGGCCTCTAGGGGGGAGAGGCAATGTCCCAGTTCTGATTTGCACTTTGTTCCTGCTGTGGATCTTCTCCTGGCTTGTGGTGCAGGCTTCTTTTGGAATGCAAATCCAGGCTTTGGGAATACAAATTTAGGCTGCCCATTTTCGTGGGTGTCACAGGAGCTTGGCCCTCAAGTAGGGAACTAGTCACTTGTCCTACAGCTCAAGAGCACCCCACCAGAGCTCTTGAAGGAATGCTCCTAATGGGTCACATCAGATTTCACAGTACTGATATGTGACCACTTTTTTCTGTGAGTCTGCTCTTGCAAGGCATTGCAGGTGGAATTTGGAGTGATAGCACAAGGCTGCCCCCTCTGCTTTGGGTTGCACCAGCTCTTGTGGGGGGAGTAGAGAGCTTGTCACCCCCTTCTATCCCTGCAGCTCACTGCCAGAAGCCCTGGTGAAGGCCTCTGAAGAGGAAGGCTCTAAAATCCCAGTTCTGGTTTGCACTTTGTGCCAGCTGTAGACCAGTGCTTAGCTTGAGGTGCAGGAAGGTTTTGGAATGCAAATCCAGGCTTTGGGAATGCAAATTCAAGGGCCTCTTAGTTGGAGGTGATGCAGGATGTTAGCAGGTTAGTTAGCTGCTGGTTTTCTCGCTTGGCTGCACAGGCCCTAGATCCTGAAGGGAAGTTTGCAAGTGCACTCTTCTCCTTTATTCCACAGCTGCCTGTAGCCTGAGACCTTGCCCAGGGTTCCTTCCTTTGGGGATTGTACCCACCAAACCCATGGGAGGAGAGGAAGATTGGCTCTTATTCCCCAGCCACTCAGTTCAATGTTCCTCTAAGGCTGTCTATAGTTTCTCCAGAACATAAAGCACTGTTCAGGTCCCTTTTACGTACAGCCTACAGTTATTTATTTATTTTTTTAAATATATCTTTATTGATTTTAGAGAGAGGAAAGGAGGGGGAGAGATAGAAACATCAATGATGAGAGAGTCATTGATCGGCTGCCTAGCCTGCAATCCGGGCATGTGCCCTGACCGGGAATTGAACCCCAATCTCCTGGATCCCAAGTCGATGCTCAACCATTGAGCCACACCCAGCTGAGCTAGCCTACAATTCTTTATGCCAGACTCAAGCTTTGGAGGGTGGTGTCACCAGTATTTGGTGGACAGGGTTAGCGCACTTTCTCCAGCTGGTGCTGTAACAATAGAAGTGCTAGACCCTGGGAGATGGTGTCTGAGGGCTGTGTGGAATGTTGGCTTCGGACTGGGACCTCAAAAGCCTGCCTTCCCGATCTCCAGTGTGATGCCACCCTGTTCTTCTCCTTCTGGCTTCCACACACCCTGAGTCTCCTTCCCTCCACCAGAGCCCAGGGGAGTGCCCAAGAGCGAGTCCCTGTGCGGTGGCCTTTATGGAGAGCATCCTGGAGTCAGTCAGACTCCTTCCCATTACAAGTGGGCCAATTCCCCGTTTATTTTTTGCTGTCAAATGTTATGCAAGCTCTTCTTTCAGGCCCTGGTGTACTGGGTTGGGGGTCCTGGCCTGAGATTGAGTCCCCTCTTTCCTCTGGGTGGGCTTTTGCAGCAGCAATATTTCTCCAGCTAAAGCAGCTGCCCCTGTGTGCAGGGACCAGCCCTTTCCCTGCCTCCGCCTTTCTTACCAGTCTCTGGGTAGTTTCTGTTTTTCAGTCCTTGGATATAATACTCCTTTTCAGGTGTCTTTATGTTGTTAATTCAGGTTAATTGCTCTAAGTTTTAGTTGTATCTCAGGTTTGGCTCAGGGAGCAGGTGTGTTTTGCTTTCACCTATCCTGCTGCCATCTTCAATCCCCCTGAGTTTCTCTTTATCCCAGGGTCCAAAGTAAGAGAAGTCTGTTCAGTTAATCAAGAAGTAAAAAAAAATAATAATGACATTTTAACTGACTGAAATATAATGAAAATGCCAACCCAACATATAATTCATTTTATATATGTAAAATTGAAATGGTAAAATAAATGTTCTTTACATTCAAAAACAAAATTTGCTTTTCTTCTTATTTTTTAAACTAGGAATCAAAATTAGACAGTGTCTCTTAATCCTTTAGTCTTTAAAGTTCCTCTTTAAAAGAGAATAAACTAAATTCCTAAATCACTGCATCCCAAAGAAACTTTTCCATTTAGATATCTGTTAATATGCCTGTAAAATATGTCAACTTAAGATATGTAGGACATTATTTAAAGTTACTGAAAATAAAGTAAGGCTTTAGGGAAAATATGAATCTTTAAGGAAGCACTCCTAAGCCCATCATAATTATTAGTAGTACTTAAATTTCCTATTTAAAGTTATTACAAGTAGCCTGTTCTATATTTTGCATTTCCTATACAGATAAAGGTTGTTTCAGTGTCCAGAGAATGACACACAAAAATGTCTTGTCATTTGTATTAAACATCTCCCTCTATGAATTTAATGATTTAAAGTGTATTTTATGCTTCTAAAAGAATGACACTGGCACTGTGAACATGGAACTACTATACTTATAATAGTAAGTAAAAGGGATAAAAGTAACACATTAGAAAGTAAAGGAAAAGAGTAGAATGGTCCTTATTACTGGCTATATCATCTCAACAGTTTTCATCAAATCCCAACGACAGTCCTTGTAAGAGAAATACTTTTTGTCATAGAGATAAGAGCATATATTTATTAGTTAAATTAGTTTAAACAGGAGAAGAAAAGTAGAACTGAAGAATTGTGGAGAAGTGACTATATCTTGGGACCCAAAGGACCTCTCTACACTGCCAAAGATCAGGCTAAAAGCTTCAGAGAATACTTGTAGTAAGTACAGTAGTCATCATCATCACAGAAGCATTTTCCAAGACTCCCACAGAGCTATAACAGGCAGGATCCCTAAAAGGTGTTATCAGGCAATGTATCTCATTTTTGATTAGTCAGTTCCGGGAAGAGAAGTTTCTGGCTGACTTAATGTTAGAATGCCCATTGGACTTGAAGGAGGAATGAGTTATAGTTCCAAATCTTCAACAAACTAATTTGGTAACATTGGAAAATATACTTCCCTCTTTGGGCCCAAGCATTACCATTTGTATGATAAAGTGGTTAGAATAAGTGACTCTTTAAAGTTCTAACCTTTTATTATTTTTTCTTTCATTTTTGAATTTTTATTATCGTCTAACAGTAAAGTTATTCTGATATGAAACATTTTATGCTTTTCCGCAACTCTTGTTTGTGTTCCTAGAAGCATCTATATCCCAGTAAAGAATAAAGGAGCTTGAATTACAGGGTCATCTGTTGAATGAGACTTCAATAAAAAACTTAGAAATAAAACACTATTTTCTATGTAAATTCAAAATTAGGAGAAAAAACTCACATAACCTGGAAGATATTTATTATAAATTAGTTTACCTTAAGTACACTTGGATGGTATTTTAAACTAAATATTTACCAGAAAAACAAACAAACAAACAAACAAAAACACCTGTCCCTCCTGGCCACCCAGTCAACGTGAATTCATCAATCACCTTAGGTATTTCTAATTATTTTCCCCATGTTATCTTATAGTATTACTTCAAAAAAAAATGATTCTGTTAAATGTGAGGCCCTTCCTATGTTGCTACTACTTTCTAACACAATACAAATACTCATACAAAGTGTGGTTTTGGAATAAATCTACTTGCAGTTTACATATATTTTTACAAATATCTAAAGAGTGTGCTGTGATCAACTTGGGTGTCTGCTTTAAAATCACCACAGTTTGTATAAATATATTTTTACTTAGAATTTAAAATATTTAGCCTTCATGTTTGCAAAGTCAATTCTTAATTCTTGACATTTAAAACTTTAGATGACTCTATTGCCAGAAGATACATATTTGAATAGTTTAATGAACTTTTGAGGGACAAAATCAAAATGTTTGGCTTTATTTGCTGGAGTCTATTGCTCTCATTATCAGTGTAGCTAATACAATGATTAACAATATTTATGTGTATTTTATGCCTAATAAATAACATTTTACTACTCTCTTATAAATGCAATGAATAGATGGCTTCCATTCTCATTTGCAAATGCTACTGTCAGCTGACACTTCATAATTACCTTTTGTTGATTCAGAGCCTATGAGATGCAGAATCTTAAAAATTAGAATTTTTTTGAGGACTGCTTCTTCTATGTATTGAGCATCTTCCAGACAGATGGGCAACGGATATTCTCAGAAATATGTTTTCAGAGATTTCTAGAACATGTTGCTTCTACTGAGGTTTCCCTTATGACTGATTGTTGTGCTGATTTTATATTTGTATATTTTTTTTCTGTTCTTACTGTGATTTTTTTAAATAAGAAAATATCCTACCTCCACCTACTTTTATTAAGGAGAGTAAAACACAAAGTTTTTGGTCTCATTTGTCTTGCATGATCTATGAGTGGAACAGGTGGAATTCACTATCATAAAATCTTTTCATTGAGATTGCATATTCCTTCTGCTTATAAAGAAAATAAATAGACAAATTCTTTTCCTTATCTTTCTTACCTTCCAAATTTCTATGCTATTTAGTTCCTCCAAACTCTCATCACTAACAGAGTTAGCCATCTAAAACAGAGGTTGGTAAACAGAAGAAATTCAGCCTGCCACCTCTTTTGGTAAATAAGTTTTTTATTAGAAGGGTAGTATTTAATTGTTTACATATTGTCTATGTCTACTTTCATGCAACAGCAGCAGAATTGAATAGCTTTAATACAGACTTTATGGTTCACAAAGCCAAAAATATTTACCATCTAGCTTTTTATAGATAATATTTGCCAAACTCTGAGAACAAACATTACAAAATATATGCTACAATTTCAAATATATTTGAGAGGTGAGATTTATCATATACATTTAATTTTTTGCTCTTTTTGATTGTTGAGTAAATATTGTATTTACATAGTGAAAAACCTCAAAAGATATAAACTTTTATAACTTAGAAATATCACTATCATTCTTGTCTCCACTTCCCTGTTTCCTCTTGCCTTTATAGGTAGCTGCTTTGATTAGTCTCTTATTTATGTTTCAAGTGCTTCTTTATGCAAAGTTAAGCCAGTGCTGACATGCAATTATATATTTTTGGCTTCTTATGACTACTATTTTTACACAGTAAGAAACAGTAACATACCATATATAATATTATCATCTATTTATAATAAACAATATAGTTTAGGTGTCTCTTTGTATTGGTGCACAAATATTTTTCTGTTTTTTAATATCTGCATAGTATTTCATTAGATGTCTATATTGTAATTTATAGAACCCACCCTGTATTGCTGGACACTTGGCATATTTCTAATTGTTTGTTTTTATAAGGAATACCACAGAGAATATGTCTGAATTATTGAAAAAGAACCATAGTCTTTCTTTAAGTTCTAAAGTAATGCTGGATATATATATATATAAATCTGGATATCACTTATTTGAATTGAATAACAGAAAAGAGGATATAGCTAAAACAGATTGTTTAAAAAAAGTAGTAGAAGGGCCTGGCTAGCATTGCTCAGTGGTTTAGCATCAACCTATGATCCAGGTGATCCAGGTTCAATTCCCAGTCAGACCACATGCCTCAGTTGCCTGCTTGATCCTTAGCAGGGGGCGTACAGGAAGCAGTTGATCAATGACTCTCTTGCATCGTTGATGTTTCTCTCTCACCCTCTCCCTTCTTCTCACTAAAATCAATTTTTAAAATAGCAGTAGAAGAAAGGGAAAGAATACGGCAGATGCATAATTTGTGACTTGCCTAGTCCAATTTAATACTGTGTAACTAAAATGCAAAGGGCAGGAGAGTTATAGAATATCCAGAGTGGTTCAGTGACCAGGTGTGCTATAATTTCAGGTCTGCAAATAATATAATCCTGCTCTCAGATAGAGGAATAAAAGTACATACATTCAAATTATATAAATGATTCACTGCCAAGGGGATTTGGATATATTCAAAATCACTGAAGACAAGGCAATATGAAGAAAAATGGAAAATCAATCTAGAAAATCAGTATGAGCAATAAGAGATGATGTTTGTACACTTATGACAAATTGATGACAACAACCTTTTGTAAATGGAGCAAGAGAGAAAATCAATGACATCTTAAATCTCAACAAAATTAGGGGGAAATAGAAAACCAAACTCAAATCATACTTATCTTTTCAAAATGCTGGATCCTAAAAAGTTACTATTAAACTGAATTCTGTAAAGTGGGTATTAGAATTTACATAAATTTAAAAATATATTTTGACATAAGAAAGTGTGAAAGAGCTAAAATGTACATAGCACTGCAGACTCAAGTGCACATGAAACAAAAATAGATTATCTTTTTTTTTAAATACTTTTTCACATGTAAAGGGCAGGGATAGCCCCAGGTCTGCTTGCAATACATTAATCACCTCTCTAGGGAAACTACCTGGTTTTGCTCCTTTGTGCTTTTAATCCATTCAGCACATTGTTGACATCATGACAATGTGCCACATATAATACACAAAAGCTCTCATTATATATAGAATAAAATGACCTTCTACATCATCTCTGCCAATATATTCCTTAAGTGTAGCCTATATTTTAGCAAAATTGAATTATTATTTTTATGACATATTCTGTGATTTTCTGTTTTGATGTTTTCAGTCTTGTTAAAATGTCATCTTTTCTTACAACCTCCTACACAAGTAACTATTCTTTCAAGAAAAACTCAACTGTCAATCCCTCCATGAAGCCTTCCCAGATTCCCCCAGTGAAATATAATAAACAAACTCTTGGTGTTCTTATAGTATTTATAATAGTGTCTATAATATTCAGTTATATTTAAAAGCAGTATTTTCCTACTAGTGTGACTCCTTAAGGTTAAATGAAGTAAGTACCTTGGTTATATTTGTATGCACCAAAACTTGGGCACAACCAGACAAACTACAATGGTACCAAGAAGTTTCATTTCTCAGACAGAGAAACTTTTCATCTTTCTGCCTTCAGAAATGTACATTACAATCTGAAGAAAGACATGAAACAAGAACCAAAAAAAGCAATTGAAAAGATCGAAAATAAAATTCAAATGTTTCCTTTTTATTCATCCCACCCTCTCCCAGTTTTGAGTAAAAAGTTAAAAAATAAAGAATGTTTTTAATACCGTATCATTTTGGTATTGTTTTTTTTTAACTTAGAAACAGTTCCTGTGAAACCTGGAGGAAATTAAGAAGCAGTTAATTCTGAGAAATTTACCATATTTTGTCAAAGATCATATATGATTGATTATATTATGAGTCATGTTATATAATACGAAGAAAGAAAATCACTGCCAATTAAACTATAATATAGCATTGATAATAAAATAAATTCAGCCAGATGTGTGCTCTTAAAAATGTATAAAATATGTTACTTAAATGAAATAAGCTTATTATTAATTTATGTAAACACATTATATTCATGAAATCAATACTTGTTTATAGAGAACCAAATAAAAAGAAAGTTACATAAAAAAATATCCTTTGAGCATATAAGTATGATTATTTGAAATAACAAGAGAATGAGTAAGTAGTGGATGGGAAGTGATCAGCTTTTTGGCTCTATTAATGCAATATAAGTTAACTCTCCATTTTATCCAGAGAGTCAAATTTATCCTGTAGTTGTATGAGAATAATTGGAGTTTAACGTTTTCTTTATGGATGATATTTTCATAAAGCCCTACATTACATTGTCTAGAAAGTTGGTTCATTCTGATGATCAGTAAATCATCTAATCATCTAATCACATTTATCACTGAAACTAGTGTATACCTACCTACCTATTTACCTAGCATCACAATTTTGTTTTGATTTTTATATTTATCATGAATAACATTTGCCTGTTAAAATTCACACTTTTAAGTACAGTCAGGCTTAAATTATTTAGTGAATTATTCATTGTATAGATTTTTCATTCATTACTAAGCACATCTTTCTTGAAAATAACTTTACATTCATCTTATTTTGATATTCTGTTCTCAAGCCTTATGAAAATTAGATCTTTGGAAGTCATAACTGATGAAGGTGGCTTTGATGAAAATGATCTTAAATTAAGCTAGAAAAATATAACGATAGAATGTTCTCTACTGTCCAATATTTTTAGCCAGATGTTATAAATATCAGAGACAAAAACTTGAGCCTTACAAAAATTACCATTGAATGCACACAATTTAATTCATCTTTGGAATTTAATTTTCTAGAGGACAAAACCACCACATAAAAAATTGCCTGACACTTTGTTATCCACCGATGAGGGTAAGATTCTTAATAAATACCGTTGACATTTTGAACCTGTTATTGTAAAAAAATGCACAACATATAAAACAGAAAGTTACACTGTAATTATTTTCTATAATTTTTATGCTAAATTTCTTTCAGTAATATTGTAAGGGGCAACAATGTTGTATTTTTAAAATGTAAACTTGAAGTTCAAGATGGCAATGGGGTAGAAAGATACTGAACTCTTCTCAAGTGAGCAAATTCAAATATACTTGTACACAGAGAACAATTACTTCTTTGAGACAATTAAGGACTGAATCATGAACTTCTCAACAACAAGCAAGAGATAGAGTTCAAAGAGTGAAGGCTTGAAACCATGGGAGCCATCTGAAAGCTGCAGAAACTCTTTAGGCCAGAGGAAGTCCTGTGTACCATTGTTTACCTCCCCTTCCACTTCCATAAGGTGGGTGGGAGGTCTGTTCAGGTACTTTAACCTTCCTGCAGGATCACTGCAGCATGTTTCTAGCTACATTACCTGAAGTATTTTGCCTCTGAACAAAGGAAGCAAGTAAGAACAACAGGAATTCACCACACTAACCTGGCCTCCATACCTGAAGCTGCTCTAGCTAAGCAGTCCAGTGAAACTCCCTGGCTCCAACCCGCTTCTTAAAACTACCCAGCATATAAAGCTTATGCAAAGGTTGCTTCTTTATAAGAGCACATGCTGTACAACATACAAGAAAAACATGTATAGAGAAGGATGGGGAGCTGCAGGAGCTCTTTAGCAACTTCAGGCTTTCTTCATCATCAGAAGTTACAGCGAGCACCGTTGCTTATGTCCCCATTCACCTCCATAGGGTGGGCTGGAGCTATATTCAAGTACTCTAGCCCACCGACAAGATCACTGCAACATTCTTGGACACATTATTTAAACCCATTTTAGGCCCAAACAAAGGGAATAAACAGGATCAAAAACATTTTTTATTGCTGCTTCAATTACATCAGTTGTTAGTAGCCTGTTCAGTTTTTCTGATTCTTCCTGATTCAGTTTTACATGATCTCACTCACATGTGGAATCTAATAAACAAAATCAACTGAGGAACAAAAGAGATCCAGAGACACTGAAACATGGAACAGACTGATGAATCTCAGTGAGAAGGAGAAGGTAAGGGAGTGGGTGGGGGGAGGTTAACCAAAGAACTTATATGCATATAAGAATAACTCACAGACACAGACAATACTGTTCTGAAGGCCTGGGTAGGGGACAGATGCAGGCTGGAGGGGATCACTGAGGAAAAAAAGGGGAATATCTGTAATACTTTCAACAATAAAGATAAATTTTTTAAAAAAGGCATTACTACATGCATCTGGCATCCCCAAGAGAAGCTACCATAACTCAGCCGGCCAGGGCTCCAAGTGCCTTAGGTACTTGCTTTGCTTCTACTGTGACAGGCACCTCTCACAGACACCAGAGAGGTGTTATCGGGCAGCCCTCTGAGTCCTGGAAGTGCAAAGAGTTCAAAATAAAATTAACCTAAAGAGACCCACACCAAGACATAATATATTTAAAGTGAAAAAAGTTAAAAATAGGATAAAACAACAAATTGCATACAAAGGAAACATGATAAGGCAATCAGCTAATTTCTTAGCAGCATATACACAGACCCAAAGGCAATGGCAGAACATTTTTAAAGTGTTGAAAGAAACTTACAGCCTAGAATAATATATCCAGCAAAGTTATCATTCTGAACTGAAGGGGAGATGAAGTGTTTCCTAGAGAAGCAAAAACCCAAATTTACAGAAGTCTTAAAGCATCTTCTTTAAGAAGAAAAGGCCATAACCAGAAATAAGAAAATATGAGGAAGAAAATAATCTCAGAGGTAAAGCCAAATATATAATAAATACAGCATCTTCTCTAAGACCGAAGTCCAAAAGTTTAATACCCATATTTTCTCCTATGTGATTTATTGTTTTAGGTCTTATATTTATTTATTTGATCCATTTAGAGTTAATTTTGTTAAATGGAGACAAACAGTAGTCTAATTTCATTTTTGGTCTTAGAGAGGATTTTATGAATTTAACCCCAAAGACAAGGGAAATGAAAGCAAAAAAAACAAACAAACAAAAAACAATGGGACTATATCAAACAAAAAAGTTTCTGCAGAGAAAAAGAAACTAAGAACAACAAAAAAAGGATACCAGTCAAATGTGAGAAGATATTTGCAAACTACAGCCCTGAATACTCAGAATATATAAATAACTCATACAACTCAACACCAAAACAACAAAACAATCTACTTAAAAAGGGGCAGGATCCATTTATCTACTGATGGGCACTTGGGCTGTTTCCAGATCTTCGCTACTATAATTGCTCTGCTATGAACATAAGGGTGCATAAGTTCTTTCTGATTGGTGTTTCAGGTTTCTTAGGATATATTCTTAGAAGTGGGATCACTGGTTCAAATGGCAGTTCAATTTTTAATTTATTGAGGAAACTCCACACTGTTTTCCACAGTGGCTATACCAGTCTGTATTTCCATCAGTAGTGTATTAGGGTTCTCTTTTCTCCACACCCACACCAGCGTTTGTAGTTCCTTGATTTGTTGATGGTAGCCATTCTGACAGGCATGAAGTAATACCTCATTGTGATTTTAATATGCATTTCTCTGGTGATTAGTGACTTTGAGCATTTTTTCATGTGTCTCTTGGTGATCTGTATGTCCTCTTTGGAGAATTGTCTATTTAGGTGCTTTGCTTATATTTAAATTGGATTGTTTGTCTTCCTTTTGTTAAGATGTATGAGTTCTTTATATATTTTGCATGTTAACCCTTTATCAGATGTGTCATGGGCAAATATGTTCTCCCATACATTGTGTTCCTTTTTTGTTTTGTTGATGGTTTCTTTTGCTGTGCAGAAACTTTTTTTTTTTTTAAATATATCTTTATTGATTTCAGAGAGAGGAAGGGAGAGAGAGAGAGAGAGATGGAAACATCAATGATGAGAGAGTCATTGGCGGCAGCCCACAACCTGGGCATGTGCCCTGACCGGGAATCGAACCCTGATCTCCTGGATCCTAGGCCGATGCTCAACCGCTGAGCCACGCCCGGCTGGGCATGCAGAAACTTTTAATTTTGATGTAGTCCCATTTGTTTATTTTCTCTTTTGTTTCTCTTGACCCAGGAGATGTATCAGCAAACATATTGCTACAAAAGATGCCTGAGATTTTGCTTCCAACATTTCTTCTAGGATTTTATGGATTCACATCTTACATTTAAGTATTTTATCCATTTTGAGTTTATTTTTGTGTATGGTGTAAGTTGGTAGTCTAGTTTTATTTTTTTGCATGTACCTGCCCAATTTTGCCAACAACATTTATTGAAGGGACTGTCTTTACTCCACTGTGTGATCTTGCCTCCTTTGTCAAATAAATTGACCATAATGACATGGGTCAACTTCTGCGTTCTCTGTTCTGTTCCACTGATCTATACATCTGTTCTTGTGCCAGTAGCACACAGATTTGATTACAGTGGCTATGTAATATAACTTGAATTCTGGTACTGTGATTCCCCCAACTTTGTTCTTCTTTCTCAAGATTGCCGTGGCTATTCGGGGTGTTTTTGGTTCCATATAAATTTTTGAAGTGTTTGTTCTAGATCTGCAAAATATGCTGTTGTTATGTTAATAGGGATTGCATTGAATTTATAGATTGCTTTGGGTAGTATGGACATTTTAATGATGTTAATTCTTCCAATCCATGAACATGGTATATTTTCCCATTTGTTTATATCTTCCTCTTTTTATTTTTTCAATGTCTTGTAATTTTCAGAATTAAGATCTTTTAGATCTTTGGTTAAGTTTATTCTTAAGTATCTTATTTTTTTAGCAACGGTAAATGGGATTGTTTTTTTAGTTTCTTTTTCTGAAAGTTGATTATTGTTGTGCAAAAATGCCATCAATTCCTGGGTGTTAATTTTATATCCTTCTACCTTGCTGAATTCACTTATTAAATTCAGTAGATTTCTGGTGAAGCTTTTACGATTTTCTCTATACAATATCTTGTCATCTGCAAATAATGATAGTTTTGTTTCATCCTTTCCAATTTGGATGCCTTTTATGTTTTCTTCTTGTCTGATCGCTGTGGCTAAGGCTTTCAGCACTATGTTGAATAAGAGTGGTGAAAGTGGAAACCTCTGTCTTGTTCCTGTTCTTAGGGGAAGTGGTTTTAGTTTTTGCCCATTGAGTATGATGTTGGCTGTAAGGTTGTCATATATGGCCTTTATTATGCTGAGGTATGATCCCCTTATTCCCACTTTGCTGAGAGTTTTTATCAAAAATGGGTGTTGGATTTTATCAAATGATTTTTCTGCATCTATTGATATGGTCACGTGATTTTTGTCTTTCAATTTGTTTATGTGATGTATCACATTTATTGATTTGTGAATATTGTAACAGCCTTGCATCCCTGGAATCATTCCCACTTGATCATGATGTATGATTTTTTTAATATATTGCTGGATCAATTTTGCTAATATTTTGTTGAGGAGTTTAGTATCTATTCATCAGGGATATTGGCCTTTAATTTTCTTTCTTTGTAGTGTCTTTATCTGGTTTTGGAATTAGGCTAATGCTGGCCTTGTAAAAGAGTTTGGAAGTTTTCCTTCCTCTCAAATTTTTGGGTTAGTTTGAGGAAGATAGGTGGTAATCCTTCTTTGAATGTTTGGTAAAGCTTCCCTGCGAAGCCACCCTAGCCAGGGTTTTGTGTGCTGGGAGCCCTTTCATTACTGCTTCAACTTCATCAGCAATTATCCACCTATTTAGGCTTTCTGATTCTTCCTAATTGAGTTTTGAAAGGTTGTATTTTTCTTGGAATTTATCCGTTTTATCCAGGTTGTCCAGCTTGGTGACATATAGCTGTTCATAGTATTTTCTTACAATTCTTTGTATTTCTGTTGGGTCAGTTGTTATTTAACCTCTTTTGTTTCTGATTTTGTTTATTTGGGTCCTGTCTCTTTGTTTCTTGATGAGTCTGGCTAAAGGTCAAAAAATCTTTTTGATCTTTTCAAAGAAACAGCTCTTGGCTTCATTGATCTTTTGTACTGTTTTTTTAGTCTCTATGTCATTTATTTCTGCCCTCATCTTTATTATTTCTTTCTTTCTACTTACTCTGGGCTTTTCTTGTTCTCTTCCTAAGTTTCTAAGTTGAAGGGTTAGAGAGTTGATTAGTAGATTTTCTTTTTTCCTTTTTTTTTGAGGTAGGCATGTAATGCTATGAACTTCCTCCTCAGGACTGCTTTCATTGTGTCCCATAGATTTGGAATTGTGTGTTCCTTTTTATTTGTTTCCAGGAAGATTTGATCTCTTTCTTGATCTCTTTGGTAATCTATCCATTGTTTAAAAGCATGCTTTTTAGCCTCTATGTGTTTGAATGTTTTTTAGTGTTTTTATTGTAGTTGATTTCTAATTTCATGCCACTGTGGTCAGAGAAGACGTTTGATATGATTTTAGTCTTCTTGAACTTGTAGAGACTTTTTTTGTGTCCTAACATGTGGTTTATCTTTGAGAATGTCCCGTGTGCACTTGAGAAGAATTTATATTCTTCATCTTTGGGGTAGAATGTTCTGTAAATGTCAATTAAATCCATCTGTTCTAGCCTGTCATTTAGGGTTGCTGTTTTTTTGTTGATTTTTTGTCTGGAAGACCTATCCAGTGAAGTCAGGGGGTGTTAAAGCCCTCTATTATGACTGTATTGCTGTCTGTCTTTCCCTTAAAGTCCTCTAGAAGATTTTTTTAAATTTTGGTGCTCCTTTATTGGATGCATATATGTTTATCAGGGTTATATCCTCTTATAGGATTGAGCTCTTTAGTATTATGTAATGACCTTCCTTGGCTTTCATTATGGTCTTCATTTTGAAGTCTATTTTGTCAGATATGAGAATTGCTACCCCAACTTTTTTTTCATTTCCTTTTGCATGGAAAAATTTTTCCATCCCTTCATTCTCTTCCTGTGTGAGTCTTTTGTTCTAAGGTGGGTCTGTTGTAGACAGTATATATTTGGGTCATTTTTTCTTATCCATTTAACCACCCTATGTCTTGTTGTTGGGGCATTTAATCTATTTACATTTAAGGTTATTATTGATAGATACTTATCTACTGCCATTTTATTTCTTTATGCTTATGTTTCTCATTCTCTTTATTTCTACTTCTAATTATAGCAGTCCCATTAACATTTCTTGTAATGCTGGTTTTGTAGTGATAAACTCCTTTACCCCTTTTTTGTCTGGGATGATCTTTATTAAACCATCTATCTTGATTGATAATCTTACTGGATAGAGCAGTCTTGGTTTCAGATCCTTGTTTTGCATGACCTTGAATATTTCATGCCATTTCTTTCTGGCCTGTAGAGTTTCTGATGAGAAGCCTGCTGACAGCCTTATGGGGGCTCTTTTGTAGGTAACAGGTTGCTTTTCTCTAGCTTCCTTTAAGATTCTCTCTTTGTCTTGAATTCTTGGCATTTTAATTATGACGTGTCTGGGCATGGGCCTCTTTGGATTACTTTGCCTGGGACGCTCTGTGTCTCTTGAACTTGTGTGAATGTTTTCTTGACCAGGTTAAGGAAATTTTATGTCATATTTCATCAAACAAGTTCTCTAAACCCTGCTTACTTTCAACCTCTTCTGGCATTCCTGTAATAAAAATATTGTTACACATGCTGTTCCACAGCTCCCTTAGACTGTTCTATTTTTTAATTGTTTTTTGGTTTTGGGTCTTTGATTGAATGATTTTTTTTTCTATCCTGTCTTCTAATTGGCTGACCCAATCCTCAGCTTCTTCTAATCTGCTGTTTATTCCTTCCAATGTATTCTTTATTTCTGCTATGTCATTCTTCATTTCTGACTGGTCATTTTTCATATTTTCCATATCTTTTTTCATGCTGTGGAGTATTCTTACAATCAGTATTCTGAACTCTATATCTGAGGGATTACTTATCTCCATTTCATTTAGCTCTTTTTCTAGAGATTTGTCCCATTCTTTCATTTGGGGTTTGTTTTTTGGTCTCCCCTTTTAGGCTACATTTTTAGGTTTGTTTCTAAGTATTAGGTAGATCTGCTAGGACTCTCAGTCTTTTTGGAGTGTCTCTGATACAGACTAATGTCAGACACAGTTTATGACTGTACCTGAGTACCCTGTTTGGAGCTATCAACATCCTTAAGCTTGAGGTCTCCTCAGGTGGGGCTGGATGAATTTGGACAGAACCGAGATGCACACCAATGTCTGCTTTTCTTAGGCCTGGGTCCCAAAGCAGAATCAGGCAAAGACTCAAACACCTAGAGGTCTGCCTCTGCCTGCAGACTGATTAATTTGATTCTCTTAATGACCTTCAGGCTGTAGAATCTCCACAGGGTAGGGTGGCTGGTTGTTATCAGTCTCTTAACAACCCTCAGGCTGTAGAAACACTTCATGGCAGGGTGAGAGGTTTTCCAGCCTGGTGGGGCAATTGCTTCCCTCCTCAGGCAAAAGCCAAAAATTGGCCACCCGAGAAAGATGTCCTCCACAGTCTTGGGGAATGACTCAGCACAGGAATCCAGATGGGCATCCCCTGATCTCTCTCCAGAGCTCACAAACCCAGAATCTCCCTATACAGCTCCAGTCCACTCCATACCTCCTCTGCTGGAGCCCAAGGTGAGTGGCTTCACAGGGAACTTTGCACTTTGGCTCCTTAAGAGAGTGCCTGCAGTTCAACCATCTCTCCCTGGCAGACACAAACCTTGGTGCTTTTCACAGCCAGATGTTATGTGGGCACCTTTCTCAGTTCTGGTGCTCTTGGCTGGGAAGCCCAGCCTGGGGTTTAGGTCCAAGAGACTTCAGAGGGAACCCCACACAGCTGAAATATCCCTCTGGACCTTCACCTCCTGCCTGTGGGAGCCCAGCCAGCCCTCTCACGTCTGCACTTCCTACCAGTCTCTATGTCATCTACACCTTTCCACCTTGGTTATGAGGGTGCTCTCCATAACCAAAGTAGTGGTTATGGAGAGCAGAGTGGTTTTTTAGTGTTTTAGTTGTAAATCCAGATAGATTCCAAGACAGTGTCAGTGTAGCTTCCATTCAGTCCCCCCATCTTGGATCACCTCCATTGTATTTTCTTGCCTCCTTTGTCAAATATTAATTGAGTATAATTTCTAGGTTCGAGTTCTGAGTTCTCTGTTGTGTTCCATTGATCTATATGTTTGTTTTTGTGCCAGTATCAATGGTACATTTACACCTTGGTCCACTATGAAGCTATATAAAAGAAGGATCTCTTACCCTTTGGGACAGCATGGGTGGAACTGAAAAGTATTATGCTAAGTGAAATAAGCCAGTCAGAGAAAGACAAGTACCACATGATCTTACTCATATGTGCAATCTAATGAACAAAATAAACTGATGAACAACATAGAGCCAAATACATAGAAGAATGGAACGCACTGAGGGATCTCAGAGGGAAGGCAGGGATAGGGGAGCTGGTGGGAAGAGATTAATCAAAGATCTTATATGCTTATATGCATAACTTATGTACATAGGCATTGGTATGGGGAAGGCTTGAGGATGAGGTGGATGCAAGATGGAGGGGTTCAATTGGGGAAAAAGGGAGAAATCTGTAATACTTTCAACAATAAAGATAATTTTTTTAAAAATAGGCAGGAAACTTGAACAGAAACTTCTCCCAAGAACACATACAAATGGCCAACAGATATATAAAAACATGCTCAACTTCACTAACTATTAGGGAAATGCTAATCAAAACTTCAATGAGATACCAAATCACATCTGTTAGAATGACTATTATCAACAAGACAGGTAATAACATGTGTTGGAGAAGTTGTGGAGAAAAAGGAACATTCATTCACTAATAGTGGAAATGTAAACTAGTGCAGCCACTATGCAAAACAGTATGGAGATTCCTCAAAAATTAAGAAGAGTTACTACATTACCAAGCAACCCATCTTCTGGGTATATGACTGAAAAATTTGAAAACATTTATTTGCAAAGCTGTATGTACCCCTGTGTACATTGCAACATTATTCATAGTGACCAAAACATGGAAATAACTAAAGTGTCCCTCAATAAATCATTGGATAAAAGGGATGTTGTAAATATATATAATGGAATACTACTCAGTCATAAAAAATGAAATAATGCCATGTGGATAACATGGATGGTCTTGAGAACACCATACTAAGTTAAATAAGTCAGACAGAAAAAGCCAGGAAAGCAAACTTAGTAAGACTTCAACAAATAGATAGGACACATAAAAAAAGAGATTAAAAACATTAAAAAACATAAATGAAGACTACATCAACTGAAATGAATACATTACATGGAATCAACAGTGGAGTAGATGAAGCATTAAATCAGGGATTTAGAAGATAAGGAAGCAGAAAACACCCAATCATACAGCAAAAAGAAAAAGGGACCCCCAAAAATGTGCATAGTGAAAAAAGCCTCTGGGGCATCTTCAAGTGTATCAACATTCATATTATGAGGGTGCCAGAAGAAGAAGAGAGAAAGCAAGAAATTGAAAACCTATGTGAAAAATGATGGGAAATTTCCCTAACATGGTGAGGAAAATAGACATACAAGTCCAGAAGTGCAGAGCTCCAAACTAGATGAAGCCAAAGAAGCCCACACCAAGAAACATCATAATTAAAATTCCAAAGGTTTAAAACAAAGAGAGAATCTTAAAAGCGGCAAGAGAAAAATAGTTGGCTATCAACAAGTGAGTTCCCATAAGACTGTCAGCTGATTTCTCAAAAGAAACATTTCAGACCAGAAAACAATGCTCTGGCCAGAGTGACTCAGTTGGTTGAGCATCCTCCTGTGCACCGAGAGTTCACTGGTTCGATTCCCAGTCAGAGCACATGCTTGGGTTGTGGGCTCCATCCCTAGGAGGGGGTGTACAGGAGGCAGCAAATCAATGTTTTTCTTTCATTGATGTTTCTCCCTCATTCTCCCTTCCTCTCTCTCTAAAAAAATCAATAAAAACATATTAAAAATGAATAAAATAATTAAATATAAAAGGATTAAATGCTCTAATAAAAAGACAGGGTGACTGAATGTATTAAAAAACATAACCTGTGTATACAATGCTTACAGGAGACACTTCAAATCAAAAGGCACATACAGACTGAAAATAAAGTCATGTAAAAGTATATCACATGCAAATAGAAATGAAAAGAAACTGGATTTCAATACTCATATCAGACATATATACTTTAAAAAAAAAAAACAAGTAAAAACAATGACAAGGATTCCAACAATCATCATTTCTACTCATCATAGTATTGTAATTCCTATCCACAACAATCATAAATTTTTTAAAAGGCATCCAAATTGGAAATAAAGAAGTAAACTCTTTATTTACAGATGACATGATGCTATATAAAAAAAAAACAACTCTGAAGACTCCATAAAAAAAACTAGAACTAATTAACAAATTCAGTAAATTCTCAGGATACAGAACCACCATACAGAAATCTGTTGTGTCTATACACCAATAATCAATTATCAGCAGGAAAAATTAAAACAACATTCCCATTTACAATTGCATAAAAAAGCATAAAATATCTATGAATAAATTTAACCCAAGAGGTGAAATACCTATACTATGAAAACTGTGACAGTAGAGAAATGAAAGATGCAAATAAATGGAGAGACATACTATGCTCAAAGATAAGAAGGATTTATTTTGTTAAAAGGTTCTTACTACCTAAAGCAATAAACATATTCAATGAAATCTTTATTAAAATAAAAATGGTATTCTTCTTAGAATTAGAACAAGTAATCTTAAAATTAATATCAAACCACAAAAGACTCTGATTAGCCAAATTTTTTTTCAAAAGAACAAAGTGACATGTATCATGCTTCCTCAAATCAAACTCTACTATAAAGCTACAAAAATCAAAAGACTATGGTACTGACATAGCAGCAGATATGTAGAATAAAATAGAGGGCTCAGAAATAAATATTTGCTTACACAGTCATTAATCTACAGCACAGCAGCCAAAGGACATACAGTGGGCTAATGACAGTCTCTCCAACAACTGGTATCCGGAAAACTGGACAGATCCATGACAAAAAAATGAAATTAAACCATTTTCTTATGCTATATACAAAAATAAACAAAAATGGATTAAAGACTTAAATGTAAGACCTGAAACTGTAAAACTCCTAGAAGAAAATATAGGCAGTAAACTCTTTGACATTGCTCTTAGCAATATATTTTTAGATATGTCTCCTTGGTGAAGGGAAAAAAAACAAACAAAAAAATGAAATTACATCAAACTAAAATGTTTTTGCACAGTGAAGGAAACCATCAACAAAATGAAAAGACAACCTACTGAATGTGAAACCAGAAAACAAATGGGTCCAGGATGCCTGTCACTACTTGTGCCAATTAAGCAGAGACAAGGTTGAATCGTATACGATCGTTTATTCCAATAATGCCAGCAGTAAATGAGAGCAGCAGGTCATCCACAAAAATCTACTCTACCCTCCTCTTCCATAAGCCAGCTTCTTATAATGGGTAGAAAGACAAAGATTACATGGGAAAATAGGAGTTACAAGCATGGGGGAGTGGGCAAGGTATAATGGTTACAGAGTACAGGCAATGCAGGCTGGGAGTTGCAAAGGGCAGGTGCATCCAGGACTCCATTATTTTAGCAACAAGGTTTTTAATCTTTCCATGATGATAGGCAGTTCTTGGATACAAGGTTAACTCCCATGTCCCAGGGTGTACAACCCTCAGCCAGGTTAAAATGTGTTTTCTCTAATCAGAAAAGAACAATCATGGTTAACAGAGCATGAGTAATATTTCTGCCCCTAACAAATAGGAGAAGATATTCACAAGTGATACATCTGATAAAGGGTTAATATACAAAATATATAAGGAATTCAAAAACCTTAACACCAAAAACATAAACAAACCATTAAAAAAATGGGCAAAAGACTTGAAAACACATTTCTCCCAAGAAGACATACAGATGGCCAACAGACATATGGAAGTATGTTCAATGTCACTAATAATCAGGGAAAATCAGGAAAATGTAATTTGAAATTCCAATAATATAATACCTCACACCTGTCTGAATGGCCATCATCAATAAATCAACAGCCCTAGCCAGTTTGGCTCAGTGATTAGAGTGTTGGCCCGGTGACTAAAGGGTCCTGGGCTTGATTCCAGTCAAGGGCACATACCTCTGTTGCAGGCTGGATCCCTGGCCCTGGGCTGTATGTGGGAGGCAACCAATCGATGTGTCTCTCTCACATTGATGTTTCTCTCCCCCACTCAACTAACCCTCTCTCCCTTCCAATCTCTCAGAAAAGCAATGGAAAAAATATCCTTGAGTGAGGATTAAAAAATACACAAAAATCAAAAACAATAAATCAACAAATATCAAGTGTTGGCAAGGGTGGGGAGAAAAGGGAACCATCATGCACTGTTGGTGGGATTGTAAATTGGTGCAGTCACTATGGAAAACAGTTTGGAGATTCCTCAAAAAAATTAAAATAAAGCTGACATACCATCCAGCAATTCTACTTCTGATTATTTATCTGAAGAAAACAAAAACACTAACGTGAAAAGATATGCACCCTTATGTTCACTACAGCATTACTAGTAATAGCCAAGATATGTAAGCAACCTAAGTTGATAAGTGAAATAAGTCCCCATCTCAAAAACAAATACAGTATAATTTGATTTACATGCAGAATCTAAAAAAAAAAAGAAAATGAATAAACAAAACAAAATAGAAACTGACACACAGATATAGAAACTCACATACAGAACAAGGTGACGTTTGCCAAATGGGAGGAGGTTGGAGATGGGAATTAAAAAATGGTAGAGGAACAAAAAAATGTACTCACTGTAAAGTGATTTTCCAGGTGCCTTTCTGTTCTTCGCCTATCTTCCAAATTCAAGTTTTTGCTAAAAACAAAAACAAAAACATATAACAAAAATGCTGTTGTATTTTAAAACTACCTTTACTTTAAAAATTTCACTTTGTGATTTGAAATAAAAATAATCTATTCAGCAGTCAGGTAAATTAAAGCCTCTGTTACACAGGAAATTATAAATATCAGATTGTATGTGAACAACACATTTTGTAGATACCCTGATTCGTGAAGATATTTAACTGTCTGAAATCAAGACGGATTATCTGTTAGTTCTTTTAGATAAACAGTATTGGAAACAGCTTTATTCTTGCATTTTTATTAAGCTCAGGAAGTACAATTAGTATAGCAAGTACAATGAGCATCACTTTCTGATATTACACTCTGAGAAGGAACTGGTGGTTGTTACTTTTCAAATGATTGCTTTATCTTTAAATAATCAGGAAATTCATAAGGGATGAATGTCTGATCTTTTTCTACTGAAAAGCAATTATAAATCTCCAGATTTAGGAGATGAGGAGAAACCCATTAGGTTGCCAGCTTTAGCAAAACATCAACATAATCTCCATCTTTGGGGACTTGACTGATGAATAAGGGGAACATATCACGGAGAATAGAAGGAAAGCAAGTGCACATTTAAAACAATAATGACTGCAGGCTCAGAAGCAAATAAAAAAGTTTCAATATGTCTTAATAGAATTTAAGAAACCATTTTGTGGTAACAAGGCAAAACCTTAATGAACATAAAACAAAACATATCATTGTGTCATAAATGCAATGATTAGAAATATCATTAAAGTAAGATACCTGTTAGAATCCTTTATGATGCACCCAACTCACCCACTGCACACATAAATGAGGCTCAGTTTACTAATGCTGCTCTTTTAAGACTAAACATAACATAATTTGTATTCAAACAAAATACAAATTAAATATGCAAAAACTGTAAAACTTAGGAAAGGGTAATGGTGCTGCTCTGTGAGTTTAAGGACAATATGTAAACAGACATCTGTCCAAAGTGAGTAAATGTTCATTATGATGAATTCCCCATGAAATGTCAGTTTGACATTACTAGAATAAAATGGAATTATTTTCAATTAAATAGCAAGAATAGAGGATGAATAAGGATCCGTGGAAAATGACAAAGATATCATTTTCTGTAACTTATCACAAGAAATTATTAAGGTAATAAAACTTTTCATAAAGGAGATATAGCATCTGGCAAAATATTTCCAGGATTGTGGTATTTCTGCTCAGTATAAATCTAGTATTTCAATTAATGATTGTCCAATTTTCACAAATCTATAGCTCCTCTCATCTTAAGTGGACTAAATACTCCACAGCAGAGCTAAAGAAGCCTGTTGTTATACTGAAGCCTTAGGTTCTACCCCACTTATGCACAGGCTCTGCCTAAAATGCAATGCATGGATAATTGGAGGTGTTGCTAGGATCATTCATATGCAAAATCTATTCTCTTTCATTATCTGGATAGATCAGGCAAAAATATTCATTTACGACAAATGTTGCTGATTGCCTAATATTTTTATATTAGTTTTCACATGTAGATGTAGCCTAAGACTATCCCAAATCCCATGTCTGATAATTAAAAATATCAAAGATGAGGAAAATTGAATATGCTACATAGTGGTATTCAGCCAAGAAATTTTATTAATCAAATATGGGTATTGTAGGTCTAATGAGAGTGAAGTAGCCCTTCGCATTATGTAAGTTTCTGGATAACCATTCATTTGGTTTGGATAACTAAACCTCAGGCTATTTAATCTTTATTCCAGAAAGATATAACTCACTTTGCTTAATTATCTCCTCCTCAGAAGGCTGCTAAATTATTGCTGTGTAGTATACATTTTTTTAATTTTTTTTAAATTTATCTTTATTGTTGAAAGTATTACAGATGTCCCCCCCCCCCATTGACCCCTTCTACCTTGCATTGGTCCCCCCTCACCTCCTGCTGCCCCAGGCCTTCATCAGACTATTGTCTGTGTCCATGTGTTATGTATATGCATTTAAATACTTTAATCTCTTCCCACCCACCCACTCCCACCTTCCCTCTGAGATTCATTAGTCTGTTCCATGCTTCTATATCTATTTTGTTCATCAGTTTATTTTGTTCTTTAGATTCCACATATGATATCATGTGAGGTCTTGTGATAAACTTCTCTTTCTCTCACTGGCTTGTTTCACTTAGTTTAATACTCTCCAGGTCCATCCATGCTGTCCCAAAGGGCAAGAGATCCCTCTCTCTCACAGCTGCATAGTATCCCATGGTATAAATGTACCACAGCTTTAAAAAAAAAAAATTATCTTAATTGTTGAAAATATTAAAGATGTATCCTTTTTTCCCCATTGACCTCTTCTACCCTGCACCCACTCACTGCCCCAGACTTTCACCACACTATTGTCTGTGTCCATGGGTTATGCATTTATGCATATAAATTCTTTGGTTAATCTCTTCCCACCCACCCTCAACTTCTCTCTGAGATTCATCAATCTGTTCCCTGCTTCTATGTCTCTGGATATATTTTGTGCATCAGTTTATTATGTCCCACAGCTTTTTTACCCACTCATCTACTGATGGGCACTTGGGCTGTTTCCAGACCTTAGCTATTGTAAATTGTGCTGCTATGAACATAGGGGTGCATATGTTCTTTTTGATTGGTGTTTCAGATTTCTTGGGGCATAGTCCAAGAAGTGGGATCACTGGGTCAAATGGAAGTTCCATATTTAATTTTTTGAGAAAACTCTATACTGTTTTCCATATGGGCTACACCAGTCTGCATTCCCACCAGCACTATACTAGGGTTCCCTTTTCTCCACTCCTTACTAACACTTTTCATTTGTTGATTTGTTGATGGTAGCCATTCTGTTCTAGGAAAACTACAGGACATTGTAGTTTACATTTTCAAAAACACTTGCAGAAACAAATTCATTGTTCCCTTTAAAGAAACTTATACCAGCAGACTGGCATTCCCACTTCAGAAATCTGAATCCAAACTTTATAAAGTCTCTTTTCTAATATTCTAAATTCCACTAATTCTAATATTCCACTCTCTCCCTTTGTTTCATCAACTCATGGTGTGCTAGTTGTTTGCTACAGCTAATATATCTATAATATCCTAGACTTCTAATTTTAGCATTTTAGAGAAAATAGTGGGTGTGAATTTTGTCTCCTTACTGTAAACTCACTAATACATGTTTCTTTTGGTCTACCCCAAGAAAGTATTATTGATATTAAAATATTCACTTTGATAGAAATATTCATCAAATAATGTTTTATTCTTATGACAAAAAACAATGGGAAAGAGCATAATAAAGTGATTGTTTTTGCCACTAATGTTTAGGGTAATTTGTAAAATAGCAATATGTAATTGAAACTACTTATAGCTTGGAGGAGGTAATCAGAGCATAATCAACCACATCAATTTAAATGCTAAAATTGAGACTCAAGTAGGTCATTAAATTAGTCCAAGTTTACATGGGTCCTATGTGACAGAATGGGCTATAGATCAATATTTGTGACTTTTACTCCAATTCACCTTTGTTTGTAGAGTAGCCTGGTATCACTGATTTCAAACAGGAATAGGTGATGTGCAAATATACTTTGAGCTCTTCTAAGGGACGAGCTACATACAAATTTAAAGGACAAGATTTCAATCTCAGGATATTAGAATTTTTTTTCTTTAATTTCTAAAACTTCTATAGACTCTGAATCACTGATTAGTCATAAACATTTTTTTAAAAGCTCTTCAAGTCATTAATGTTTAATTCAAGAATAGTTTAGTGTATTTATTTTCCGTTTATCCCCTATATTTACCATCTTTAGGACCATGAAGTAACTTATTCTAATGCTAAAATCTATAACTTATAACTTATTCAGGACTATATTAATATCCTTCTTAGAATTACTACCAAGTTTATTGCTTCAATGAAACTTTAAAATAAAAGCAGAGAACAGCCCTGGGAAGACATTCTTGGAACCAACTTTGCTAAAGATTAAAAAAATGTTATCTTTTATTAGGAAGCAATTTTCTTTAAAGGATTTTATTGCTATTTTAAGTACTTGGTAGATCTGAAGGAAGCTCTGAAAGTTTAGTCAATGTCATTGAAGTAAAAAACATTATTAGTTCAATAGCAGCTAGTGGGAAGATGTTTCTTTCTTGAACTATAAAAAGCTGTTAAATTTTTGCTTTGTTAGTTCCTTGTTTACAAGATTAACCATTTGTTTACATAAAATAACTGAAAAAGCAAAGGAAGAGTCTGTTTTTGTTTATCTTAGAAACTGAACCCATTTAAATAGCATTTGAATTTTACCTTACACTGACTTTGGTCTATAAGAAAGCCCTAATTTAATACTATTTAAATAATTGTAGAAGTGCATATGAAAATTTGATGAGTACTAGATTATTAGATTTATCAAAAATGATGAAGATACTTCAGAAATTAGAACAAATTAAGTAATGTAAGTCACAGTCATCCAAAGGAGGTGGTATCTAGCTGAGAGCTGGCAAGTAACACTTCAATCACAAGGTTAAACCAAATATCTACTTTAACATAACTTGATAACATAACATTTTAAATAATTGACAAGTCAGATTAATAGTTATTCTGTAAAATATTTAGTTCAAAAACGTTAAAAATTTTAAATCTAGTGATGTGCCTTACTTAGATTTCTATCTACAGAAGAATGACCAATAATATAAATGGATTTTGGAGTTGAAATTAAGACGCTGTTGGGCCTGCATAGAGTTAAGAAATTAAATGTTTTAATGAATATGTGTATTTATTTAGAACTTCCTTTGTTCCATAAAAATAAACATATGGAACTTAACATAATATTGTATATGAAAAGTGAGATAAATAAAGACAAGTAGGGACTAAATATAAAGATGAATAAGGAGAGAGGCAAAAATGCATGCCTGAGAGGCCTGTAGTACACTTTTATTACAGCCAGGACACATACCTGAAAGGGTGCCCATTGATGCTGAATATTAAATATTTATATATTTTTTTACTTATTACTACATAGCCACTCAGTTTCCTAAGTTTTTCTAGTACCAGGACCTAATTGTCTTCCAGGCCACCAATTAAAAATGTAATGCCTGGCATAAGAGCGGAGGCTCTAGAAACCTGCTCCACGGCTATGGAACTGAGTCCAGTCTGAGTAATCTATGTCCAGGTGGTAATGCTTAAAAATATTTAAGATGACCCCGTAATATTCGTGGCCCATAAACTTTTCTCTAATAAGAAAGAACTATATTATTCATCATTAGTGCGTTCAAATTTATACACTTAACCTCTTTTCCCTTTCTCCCACACTCACTCTTATTATCATTAGAATGGAGTATACTGTGTAATGTTATCACTCTGGTAGTCTTTGAAACATAAGTTATCTCCAGGTTCAAATTATTTGGAAACATCACTTCTTTGGTTAAGCAGAATATTAATTGATTCTAAATATTTCAAGAATTTAGCATCACTGGATTTTTAAATAACTGGTCTTTAATGTGTTCTACCATCTGCCAAGTAATATTCACACAAAAAGCCATAAATGTTTTCCTTAATTATGCAAAATTTCATGACTCAACAAATGATTTTTAACCTATTCAGTAAAGAGATCATCACCCGCAGGGAGATTGAACATTGAGTCATAAATAGGATTATTTAGTATTCCAAATTATGGTTTAGGTTTGGAAACACTGACATAAATAGTAGAATGTAGAATGGCAAATGTGTTAAGTGGTTTACTTCAAATATGTATCTTCTTGTTTTATCACTCCATGTTTTATCATTCCTTGTTTTATCATTATTAGCAACATGAGTTCTCTGATTCCTCATAGTTCTTAAGATTCCCATTTCTCTTGCTCCCAAGCTTCAGAATACCCCTGCAGAAACTATGCCATTTTTCCTATTATTATTTTTTTTAGATTTTATTTTTACTTTTAAAAATATGATCCTATTCCAAAAAGACCAATTTTGCTCATAAACTATTTGGTTGTCCTGAAATATAATATGTTTAGAAAAGTCAAGATAAGCTCTATCTTCCTTTTTAATTGTTAAAAATAAGCCCAAGCTGCCTTCAAAGAGGACAAATAAAGATTTTTTAAGTATATTTATGAATACATACATTTTATGTATTTGATAGGTTTAAAAGTAAACTGGGGCATATTAAATTGTTTCAGTGTTTATTTGAGCATATATTGAATTGAGTATTTGAATTTTGCAGCACTAAACCAAATGTAGTTAGAAGCATTCCACCAAAAGGAGCTGAGGGAGAGGTTTTTATAGCAAAGATACAAAAGGAAGAAAGTTCTTTTTTTGGCTATAGCTTAAGCAGTTGTGTTATTTGGAAAACCTAGTTGGTGTTTGTGATTGGTTATTGTTAAGTTTATTTTTTAGGATTCAAGTACACTGGCCCTGGCTTAAGTGTTTTTTGGGTTTTTTTAATCCTTACCCGAAGACATTTTTTCCCATCGATTTTTAGAGAGAGCGGAAGGGGGGGCTGGGAGGGAAAGAGAGATGGATGTGTGAAAAACACATCAATTGGCTGCCTCCCACACACACCTGGATCAGAGCCAGGGATTGAACCTGTAACCAAGGTACAAGCCCTTGGCTGAAATCAAAATCAGGACGCTTCAGTCTGCAGACTGATGCTTTAACTACTGAGCCAAACTGACCAGCGCTGGCTTAAGTTTTGGTTTGATTGCTAGGCAGACAAGGCATTAAAACCATCTCAGTCTAATGTCTTCCTTGTTTATTTACTTTTACAGATATCACTATATGTATACAAATATTCTTTTTGATTTTTGTATTATTTTATTTTGGTCATTGGGACCTTCTTCAGGTTGTCTTTCCTAAAGTCTCTGGATATGATCTCAGCAGCTTTTAAGAAATTCCTTACTTTTAGGTATATTGTCATGTTTTAAATTCATCTTTTGTTTGTTTTTTATTCTCACCCAAGGACATGCCCATTGAAGGGGAGGGAGAAAGAGTGAGGGAGGGGGGAGAGAAACATTGATTGGTTGCTTTTTATACATGCCCAGACCAGGGGTCGAACCCACAACCTAGATCTGTGCCCTGAGTGGAAATCAAACCTGTTGGGAGCCAGTGACGTGTCTGGACATGGCCCACGCCACCTGAGGGTCTGGAGTCAGGGACTCGACCCTCCCCACAATGACCCTTGATATTGAGAGTGCGCTATGTGTCTGGACATGGTCCAGTAACCTGAGGGCCTGGAGCCAAGGACTCAACCCTCTCCACAAGTTCCCGTTAGGAGCCAAAATAAAGATAATTACCAAGGTCTGAGCTCACGCAGGAGGCAGGGTGTTTACTCTGAAAGAGCGTTCATGCAGCCTTGAAGGAACTACTTTGTATCACTCTTGCCTCATTACTAATTGTTTGTCACTTACTATATAATAAAGGCTTTGAAGCCATTTGCTGCTGCACCTCATTGGAGGGCAGCCCTCCTGATCCCATAACTGTGTTTGTCTCTTTAATTCCCACCGCTCGAACTCAGGTTTGTTCGTCTTTCAGGCTGGTTCCTGACACAAGCCCACCACCTTTTCGAGTATGGGATGATGCTTTGACCAACTGAGCCACCCGTCCAGGGCCAAATTCATCTTTTATGTTTTCAGTCCCATATCCTGATTCAGGCATTTCTTCAAGTAGGTCAGATTTCTTTTAGAAAAAAATTATAATTAGAGATCATGGAATATAATAATGAAGAAGAGATTGCAGGGAAAAAAAAGAAACTCTCCTTTTGCAACCACTAATGAATAAATGGATTCAAGCAGTGACAATTAGTGATGGCTAAAACCAATTGTTGAAAGATTAATGTGAAATTTTAAAATGGAAGGAAGGATTAAGCTAACACCTGAATGCACGGATAAATCCTTACATCTATGAAAATGATGACATTATGTGTTACTTGATGTGAGTTGATAGAAAGCACACAATTACACCTATGAAGTGTTCTTGCAAAAACAATTTTTTATTTAAAAACATAAAGTCAATTAAATTTTTAGATTTAATGACCACTTTACAGAATATGAAGGATTGAACAACATGTTCAAATAACACGATGATATAATGAGTAAAATCCAGAAATGGAAGAATGAACATTACAATAAACCCATGGACATTAAAAAGATAATTAAGGAATATTATAAACAACTTTAAGCTCACAAATTTGAAAACATAGATAAAATAGAGCAATTCCTTTAAAGATACAATCTGCCAAAAGTCACTGAGGAAGAAGTAGATAATATAAATAGTTTTAAATCAATCAACTAATTTGAATTCATAATTAATGATCTTTTAAAACAGATAGCATCAGCCCAGAAGGGATCATTGGTGAATTCTACCAGCCATATAAGAGGAAATTATACCATTTCTTTACAATCTCTTTCAAAAGATAGAAAACAGTGGGAGTACTTTTTCACTTGTCTATGCAGCCAGCATTACCCTTATTTAAAAAACAGACATTACAAGAAAATAAAATTTCAGGTCAATATTTCTTATGAACATAGATGCAAAAATCATCAATAACATTAGCAAATCAAATACAAAAATATAAAAAGAATTACATGTGATAACTAAGTGGGATTTATCCCAGATGTAAAAGATGGGTCTAAAGTTCAAAAATCAATTAGTGTAATTCATTATATTGATAGGCTAATGAAGTAAAATTACATGATTTTGTCAATGGATGCAGAAAACATATTTCATAAAAAGGAATAAAATGAAACTTTCTCAACTTGATAAAGAAAATATACAAAATATCTACAGCTAACATCATACTTGATGAGAATCTTGAAGCTTTCTCATGAAGACCAGGAGGAAGGCCAAGGTTTCAAACATTGTACTGGAAGTTCCAGATAATATCATAAAACATGAAAAGAAAAGAAAATATGCATATTGTAAAGAAATGTGTTTGATAAAAATAAAAAACCTCCTGGAACTAACAAGCAATTATAAAAAAGTTGCTGGACATAAGGTTAATACACAAAAGCCAATTGCTTTCTTATATATCAGCAATAAACAAGTGGAATTTGAAATTAATAGCACAATAACATTTACAGTAGCACTCCCAACAATGAATTACTTAGATATAAATCTAACAAAATATGTCTAGATCTACATGATAATAACTGATTAATTATGATGAAAGATATAAATAAGAACTAATAAAATGAAGAGACAGCTCATCCTTATGGATAGGAGTACACAGTATTTTCAAGATGTCAGTTCTTCCCAACCTTATCTATACTATAGATTTAATGCAATTCCATTCAAACTTTCACTAAGTTTCTTTGTGGATATCAATAAACTGAGTCTAAAGTTTTTATGGAGAGGCAAAAGGTCTCACAATATTGAAGGAGAACAAAGATGACAGACTGAAACTACTCAACTTAAAGAAAAATATAAAGTTATAGTAATCAAGACAGAGTGATATTGGTGAAAGCATAGACATATATCAATAAACCAGAATAGGGATCCCAGAAATAGTCCAACATGAATATAGTCCACTGACATTTGATAAAGAAGCAAAAGCAATATAATGAGAAAAGATAATCTTTTCATGCCCCCCAAAAAAGAGAAAGAAAAAGAAAATTTAGGCACTGACCTTCCACATTTTAAAAAAATTAACTCGAGGCCGTCAGCAGCCGGGAGGGTGTTAGGGGGCGTTTCTCCAGGAGGAAAGCTGTGAGCTGCGACGCTGAGGAAGGGGACCCAAAAACGTTTGGCACTGCCCCCTCCAGGGATCACTTTGGACCGCTTCACTCGGCCCAGCAGGATTCAGAAACGCCCAGGGGTCAACCTGATGGGTTTCAGGGTCAACGGAAGAGGGGAAGGGGAGCCCTGGCGGGGAGAACCCCCCGGCCCCTGCCCAGCAGCTGAGGCATAGGAGGGCGGCCATCTTGGCCGGGAGGGTAGGGCTGGGGAGTTAAGGGCCCCGTGCGATTAGGGGGCTCGCCCGGAAGTGACGCCAACTACCCGGAAGCGAAGGGGGTTCCCTGGCCCACTCCCCCCTCGTTTGTTTGCTCCCCCGCTTCCTCCCCGCCCCCCTTCCTCTCCATTCGTTTCCCCCCGTCCCCGTTCCCTGCCTTCTTCCCCCACCTACCCGTCCCCCCCCCACCTCTGGAGCTGGGAAGAGAGTCAAGATGGCGGCGAAATCCGATGGCGGTGGCGTGGGGGTGGGCTTCGCCCAGCTGCACAACCTGGACGAGGCGGTGGGCAGCGGCCGCGAGGAGGAGGGGGAGCCCGGGGGAGGTGGCTGCGGCGGCGAGGAGGACGGGGAGCCCGGGGGAGGTGGCTGCGGCGGCTGCGGCGACGGCAGCGAGCCCGGCGAGAGCAGCTCGCTGCATATCTGCAACTGCTGAAACACCTCCTCGTGCTACGGGGGCTGCCCCTCCGCCTGCCTGCGCTCCCTCCTGGGCAAGATGATGACTTTTTACATACCACACCAAAGACATAACCCATGAAAGAAAGAATTTGTAAGCTGGACTTCATTAAAATTAAAAATTCTTCTTTGTGAAAGACACTGTGAAGAAAATGAAATGACAAGCCACAACCCTAGAGAAAGTATTTTCAAAGACAAATATGATAAAGAACTATAATTGAAAATGTAAAAAAATTCTTAAAACTTACAAAGACAAACAACTTCATTAAACAATGAGTCAAAGACTATAACAGATGTGTCATCCAAGAAGTTTTGCAGATATCAACTAAGCATATTGAAAGATGCTATACATCATGTGATCAGGGAAATGCAAATTAAAACAATGAGATACCATTACATACCTATTACAATGGCTAAAATCCAGAACTCTGACAGCACCAAATTCTAGCAAGAATGTGGAGAAATAGGAACTCTCATTGCTCCTAAGAATGCAATATGGTACAGCATTTTGGAAGAGATTTTGGTGGTTTCTAACAAAATTACACATAGTCTACCAATAAAATTTAGCAGTCCCACTTCTTGGAAATTGAAAACTTATATACACACAGAAAAGTGTACACTGATGTTTATAGCAATTTATACATAATTGCCAAAATGTAGAAACAACCAGGACATCCTTTAGTAAATGAATGGATAAATAAACTATGGTACATCCAGACAATAAAATATTTCTCAGTGCTAAAAACAAATGAGCCTTCAAGCCATGAAAAGATATAAAAGAAACTTAAATACATATTATTAAGTGAAAGAAGCCAACCTTAAAAGGCTACATACTGTATGATTCCAACTATATAACATTTTGGAAAAGGTCAAACTATAGAAAATAAAAATATAAGCGATTTTCAGGAGTTAAGGAAGAGAAAGGGATAAATAGAGAACAGAGGAATTTTATGGTAGTGAAACTGCTTTTTATAATACTCTAATGGTGGATGCATGCCATAATATATTTGTCCAAACCCATACTATGCACAACACCAAGAGTAAATCCTCATTGAAATGTAGATTCTGAATAATAATGATGTGTTAATGTAGGTTCATCGATTGTAATAAATGTACCACTCTGCAGGGGTCAAGGGATATATGGGAATACCTGTACCATTTATTTAATTTTCCCCAAGAATGCAATTGCTGGGTTATATGGCAACTTTATGTGTATTTTTTTAATTGCCAAACTTTTTTTCCAGTATGACTGCCTAAATTTTATTTTACACCAATAATGTATGAGGGAAAATATCACCTCACATTCTCACCAGCATTTGGTATTTTCTATTTTTTTTCTTAAGTCTTTCTAATAAGAGTACACTGGTATGCAATTTTGGTTTAAATTTACATTTTCCTAATGAATTATGATTGTTAGCATCTTTTTATATGCTTGTTTGCAATTTGTATATCTTCTTTAATAAGAGTCTACTCTAAGATTATACATTTTTAATTGCTTGCCCCCAATATTTTTAAATTTTTACAGTCCTTCATATATTCAAGATACAAAGTATATCTGATGCTTTATCAGATATATCATTTGCAAATAATTTATGACATTCTGTTTGTCTTTTGTCTCTTTTTACATTGTTTCAATACAGCAAGAGTATCAAATTTTGAATAAGCTCAGTTAATGGGGTTTTTTCTTTTATGGATTCTGCTTTTGGTGTCATATTTTGATAATTATTTGCATAACTCAAAAATCAAAAAGAGTTTTGCTCTTTTGTCTAAAATTTTAAGAATTTCATGTGTTATTTTTGAGGTTTATGTTTTATTTTCAGTTAACTTTTAAAAGTTATGATATATAGTTCAAAGTTCATTGTATTTGCATATAGTTATCTAATTGTTCAAACACCATTTGTTTGTTTTTTTGTTTTGTTTTGTTTTAAATATATCTTTATTGATTTTAGAGAGAGGAAAGAAGAGGGGGAGAGAGAGAGAGAGAGAGAAAAACATCAACGATGAGAGAGTCATTGATTGAGCCTGCAGCCCGGACATGTGCCCTGACCAGGAATTGAACCCTGAGCACCTGGATCCTAGGTCAGTGCTCAACAGCTGAGCCACTCCTGGCCTGCTAAGCGAAATAAGCCAGACAGAGAAAGACAAATATCACATGATCTCATTTATATGTAGAATTTAAAGAACATAATAAACTGATGAACAAAATAAATTCAGCGATATAGAAGCATAGAACAGACTGATGAATCTTAGAGTGAAGGTGGGGGTTGGTGGAGAGAGATTAAAAAATTAATTTCACAGGAGATTAAAGATGGTGATGGACTGAGTAGAAGCTACACTGACACTCTCCCAGGACCAAACTGGAATTACAACTAAAATATAGAAAAAACATTCTGAATAATCAACTGCAACTAAAAATGAGCTGGCGAGCACCCTTGTAACCAAGGAGGAAAAGTGAAGACCACATAGACACTGGTAGGAAGTGCAGAGGTTTAAGAGGGCTGGCTGGGTTCCCACAGACAGCAGCTGAAGTTCCAGAGGGATATCTCAGCTGTGGGGGTTCCCATTGAGAACTCTGGGGCCTAAACTCCAAGCTGGGCTTCCTAGACAAGAGCACCAGAACTGAGAAAGGTGCCCACATAACATCTGGTTGTGAAAAGCAGCCTGGTTTCTGTCTGCCAGGGAGAGATGGCTGGAAATGCAGGCACCCTGTTAAAGAGCCAACACAAAAAGTTTCATATGCAGCCACTCACCATGGGCTCCAGCAGAAGGAGGAGAGTGGACTGGAGCTGTGTGAGGAGAATCTAAGGTTGTGGACTCTGGAGATAGAGTTCAGAGAGCACCCCTCTGGATTCCTATGCTGAGTCATTCCCCCATTCTGCAAAAGCAGACATTTACTTTCTAAGCAGCTTTTGCTGAGGGGGAAGCAATTGTCCCACCCTGCTGGAAAATCTCTCACCTTACCCCATGGAGTTTCTACAGCCTGAGGCTCATTAAGAGAATCAGATTAATCAGCCTGCAGGCAGAGGTAGACTTCAAAGTGCTTTGAGTCTTTGCCTGATTTGATTGGAGACATGGGCATTGGAAAAGCAGACTTTGGTGTGCATCTTGGTCTTGTCCAAACACACCCAGCCCAAGAGAGGGTACCTCAAACCATGGGTTGTTGATAGTTCCCAACAGGGTACTCAAGGTCAGTCATAAACAACGTCTGACACTGGCCTGCACCAGAGACCTTCCAAAAAGACTGAGTCCTAGCAGGACTACTTAATACATAGAAACAAACCCAAACAGGCAGCCAAAATGGGGAGACAAAAAAAGCCCCAAATGAAAGAACAAGAGAAGTCTCCAGAAAAGGAGTTAAGTAAAACAGAGATAAGCAATCTATCAGACACACAGTTCAGAATACTGATTTTAATGATGCTCAAGGGCATGAGAAAAGATATGGAAAGTATGAAGCAAATTAAGAATGACATAGCAGAAATAAAGAATACACTGGAAGGAATAAACAGCAGATTCGGGGAAGCTGAGGCTTGGGTCAGTGAATTAAAAGACAAGGTAGAAAAAAATCAATCAGGGATCCAAAAAAAAAAAACAATTAAAACACAGGAAGACTATCTAAGGGAGCTGTGGGACAACATGGAACATAACAATATTTACATCATAGGAGTGTCAGAAGAGGTTGAATGTAAGCAAGGGTTAGAGAACCTGTTTGAAGAAATAATGGCAGAAAACTTCTCTAACCTGGTGAATGAAAAAGTCACACAAGTTCAGGAGACACACAGGGCCCCACACAAGAAGAATCCAAAGAGGCCCATGCCCAGACACATCATAATTACAATGCCAAGAATTCAAGACAAAGAGAGAATATTATAGGCAGCTAGAGAATTGCAATCTGTTACCTACAAAGGAGCTCTCATAAGGCTGTCAGCTGACTTCTCATCAGAAACTCTAAGGCCAGTAGGGAATGGTATGAAGTATTCAAGTTAATGCAAAAGAAAAAGGATCTGAAAGCAAGACTACTCTATCCATCAAGGCTATCATTCAAATTAGATGGTGAAGTAAAGAGTTTCTCAGACAAAAAGAGCTATAGATTTTATCACCACCAAACCAGCATTGCAGGAAATGTTAAAAGGACTACTGAAATTAGAAGCATTGCAAGAAATGTTAAAGGGACTTCTGTAATATTAAGAAGAAATAGAGAGAGAAACATGGGCATAAAGAATTAAAATGGCACTAAATAAGGGCTTATCAATAATAACCTTAAGGCCTTTAAGGGAGAAATCAACAGCAATACAGTCATAATTGTGAACTTTAACACCTACTGACTTCACTGGATAGATCTTCCAAACAAAAAGTCAACGCACAAACAGTGACTCTAAATGACACACTAGTTCAGATGGATTTAATTGATATTTACAGAACATTTCACTTCAAAGCTGCGGAATATTTATTCCTCTCAACTGCATATGAGTCACGCTCAAAGATTGACCACATGTTAGGGCACAAAACAAGTTCAAGAAGATTGAAATCATATCAACCATCTCAGGTCACAAGGGCATGAAATTAGTAATCGACTACAGTAAAAACTCTCAAAAACATTCAAACACTTCAAACACATGGAGGCTAAATAGCATGTTATTTAACAATGAGTGGGTTACCAATAAGATCAAGAAAGAAATAAAAAACTTCCTGGAAACAAATCAAAATGAACACACAACAACCCAAAAGCTATGGGACACAGCTAAAGCAGTCCCATAAAGCCGAGGGAATTGTGCTCATAGCACTGCAGGGCTACCTCAAAGAGCAAGAAAAACGTTTAGTAAACTATCTAACCCTACAACTTAAAGAATTAGAAAGCTCCCCTGTGAAGCCATCCTGACCAGGGCTTTGTTTGCTGGGCTTTTTTTTTTTTATTACTGGTTCAATTTCATCAGTTGTTTTTATCCTATTTAGGTTTTCTGATTCTTCCCAATTTAGTTTTACATCTCACTCATATGTGGAATCTAATACACAAAATAAACTGAGAGACACAATAGATCCATAGACATAGAAGCATTGAACAGAATGATGAATGTAAGTGGGAAAGCAGGGGTGGGGGTGGGGAGAGATTAATCAAAGAACTTATATGCATATATGCATAACTCATAAATACAGATAATATTGTGTTGAAGGCTACAGGTGGGGGCACATGAGGGGTGGAGGGGATCAATGGGGAAAAAAGGGGGGATATTTGTAATACTTCCAACAATAAATATAAATTTTAAAAAAAGAAAAAAATTAATTTTACATGTAAGTCAGATTGTACAATATTTGTCTTTGTCTCTCTGACATTCCACTTAGCATTGGAAAAGAAAATAATGCAAAGAAAAATAGTAGGGAGGAGGGAAAAAAAGGAAGATGTAATATGAGGTGGATCGACTCCATAAAATAAGCCATGCTTATGAATCTACAAGAGCTGTGCAGGTCTGTAGAGGACAAGACATTGCGAATATCACTCATTCATGGGCTGTCAGGATTTAAAGCTGATGAAAAAAGCATGTAACACACAATTCCCTCAAGGTTCAGCCATGTTGTTATAAATGGCAGAATTTTCTTCTTTCTTATGACTAAAAATATTCCATTATATATGTATACCACATTTTCTATATCCATTCATTTATCAATGGACACTTAGGTTGTTTCCATATATTAGCTATTGTAAATAATCTTGCAATAGACAAGGAGGTACATATATTAATTTAATTTGGTGTTTTTGTTTTTTTTCAAAAAATTCCCAGCAGTGGGATTGCTAGATGATATGGTAGTTCTATTTTACTTTTTTGAGGAACCGCCATACTATTTAACATAGTGGCTATACCAATTTACAGTCCCATCAACAGTGCAAAGGTTTTCATTTTTTCCACATTCTTACCAACACTTTTTTTTTTTTTTTGACAACAGCCATTCTAATAGGTGTTAGGTGTTATCTCATTGTGGTTTTGATTTGTACTTCTGTGATGTCAGTTATGTTTAGCACATTTTCATGTATCTGTTGGCCTTCTGCATGTCTTCTTTGGAGAAATGTCTATTCATTTTCTCTGTCCATTTTTTATTGGCGTGTTTGTTTTTTTACATTATATGAATTTTTTAAAAATATATTTTGGATATTAACCCCCTTTCAGATATATCATTTGCAAATATATTCTCCCATTCAGTAGCGTCCTTTTTTATCTTGTTGATGGTTTCCTTTGCCATGCAATGGATTTTTAGTTTCATGTTAGACACATTTGTTTAGTTTTACTTTAGTTGTCTTTGCCCTAGAAGACATATCCAAAAAATTATCTGCTAAGAACAATGTCAACGATTTCTCTGCCTATGTTTACTGTTACCAGGAGTTTTATGGTTTTAGGTCTTACATTTAATTCTTTAATTTATTTTATTTTTGTATATAAGAAAATCTTCTAGGATAAGTGTTTATGTATTCAATTTGTTGCAGATATTTTTAGTTCTTACTGAACACCCAAGTGATCTCCATCTTGAGAAGATCCCTCTTAGAAGAGCTCATGTGACTAATTCTGTTCACTGAGTATTGAGCTTTAATTAAAGTGAAAGATAAACTTTATGAGTTTACTTTGAATTTTGAGGTTTTGAATTATTTTTGTTGTTGCTAGCACAGCACAGCCTAACATACTATTACTAATACAATATTTTTATTTCTAGTTCAAGAATATTTAACCTCATTCTGATGATTGCATATATTACTGATTACCCTGTTAATATTTTTTTAAGTACCTTTTATTGATTTCAGAGAGAGGAAGGGAGAGGGAGAGAGAGACAGAAACATCAGTGAGGAGAGTCGTTGATCAAGCCCACAACCGGGCATGTGCCCTGACCAGGAATCGAACCCCGATCGCCTGGATCCTAGGTCAACGCTTAACCGCTGAGCCACACCCGGCCAAGCCAGTTATATATTTCTTACTCTTAGAAATATATAGCCATTCTATACTGTCAATTATATCCCTTATATAGTCTCCATAAGACTTTATTATAGTATGTTTAATTGGAAAAAATTTCAGTACGGTAATTACAGGAGACACTTTTAATATTTTTAAATGCTTTCCACCCTTCTCTAGCAAAAGCAATGTAAAATATCATTAAAAAATTAAATTTTACAATAACATTTTTTCCAAATTTATTTGATAGTTTTAATGTCAGTATTCTAATTACCTGCTTGGATAATTAAATTCTAAAGACTAAAATTTGTCAACTGCTAGAAACATAAACTGTTTTAGAACAGTTAGAAATTGTGCATTTTCCAATAATCTTGTGCTATAAAAAATTCAGAGAGTATTTCTTTTCTTTTATCCACTCTTTCCCAACATGATAGTCTGCTTTGTCTGAATAAACATCATACCATTTATTTTTGAAAAATCACTAAAGTTTATATTATATATTTTTTCTCAGAAGACAGTAATATTCCAATAAAGCATTTTGACATTGATTTTGGGTTCTGTTACTATTGAATCAACATTAGTGAAACCCAAATAAGAAAAATTTATATGTGAATGGACTACTTTTCAAGCTAATTCTTCTGAAAGCTATCTCAGGAAGAGGATTTCACACTTATAATGGATATTGTATTAAGATTTGACTTTATAAGTTGTTGTTTTATTACATGGAACACTTTAGAAAGGCAAAAACCATTTGTCCCTAGAATAGTATGCATATGTAAATTATTTATACACTGAAATTTGTGAAACATCTTATCAAAGCTATCACTTTGTTGAAATAACAAAATTAGCCGACTTTTCACCAAAAGGGAAAAAATCTAGAAGTAAGCAAAAGCATGCAATTTCTTCCCTCAAATTAGTTTTATACTCTAGATAACTAGCTTGCCTGAATTATGAATGTTTATATAAAATAAAAACAACAATGATACTGAACAAAAATGTTATGTTACAGATAAATTAAATTAATTTATAAATAAATTAAATAACAAATATGTCATGTATTTATTTAGTATTTTTATTTTAAACATCTTCAAAAACATTACTGAACATTTGTCTTTGTGTACAAATAAGGTCAAATGACATAAATAGACATTCGGTATCTTCTTTGATTTGATCAAATCCATTTTAACTTTTTCTTTCCACTTTATCAATTTGATTACTGATCATTTAACAGATCTCTTTAAAGGGCTTATATTCCAAGTTCTATTTTTTTCTACTGCAACATATACTGATGAACTTATGAGGATGATGATAATTGTGACCCAATCATTGTAAAACTTTAGACAGGATGAGTATGTGTGAGTCAATGTTCTTAGTGTCACATACATTAACTCTATTGATCTTTATAGCACACTTATAGAAGTTAGTGCTATTAACCTTATTTTATAGATAAGGGACCTAAAACATATAAAGATTTACAGGGTTGCTCAAGGGCACATAGCAAATAAAGTGTAGAGCTGGGATGCTTTGTAGGAGCTCCCAAACAGGCCCACAACTGGAACCATATTTCACAGCCAGTATGATAATGATGTCACTGCTGGAGCCCCCAGGGAAGAATTCATTAAACTAAATATGCAATGAAAGTTGGCATACAAAGTTCAGTCTGTTGGTCTGAAATAGAAAACTCATGCAAAGTTTATTCCATTGAAAAAGATACAGTCAAAGCTTGCTACTCATCAGAAAAGTGACAAACAAAAAACTCCAAGTTGACAGTCACATTGGTATATCTGTTGTGGACTTACTGCTGATGCTAGACTGTCCTGTATTTTTATGCACCAGGGGACTTTTTGTTTCAGACTTCTAACGTCTCACTTCATATCTTTAATTAAAAGCAAAACCCAGATATTAACATAATATGGCTGGAGTCCACATGGTATTGGGCTGCTTATTGCTGGTTATGATGATACGGGCCCTTACATTTTCCAAACTTGCTTGTCTCCTAACTATTTTGACTACTGAGCTATATCCATTGGAATTTTTTCTCAATCAGCCTGTGCTTACTTAGAGAGATATATGTCTGATTTTATGGAGTAAAATCTGAATGAATTGGTTAAACATGATCTTTGCACCTTAAGGCAGATGCTTCGTGCAGAGCAAGACCTAATGACAAAGACTGTTTCTACTGGAATTGTATGTAAAGACTTGAAATTTATGTTCTATGATAATGATAATGTTTCCCTTACTTATGGAAAAGTCATTAAAGGTCACAGAGAATGGCACAGCCTGTTTAACTTGCTGATGAGCCTACAGAAAAGGCTAACTCAACGCAACATTAAGTGATAAAGCCATCTACAAATACATTATCAAAGTAAGAATACAGGAAGACATACTGATGACCATAATCTATACTTTGAAGTAAAAGATGCAAAATGGAAGATTGGTACTATGAAGAAGTAGTCCAGATGCAAGTTTCTTCCAAGCAGCCACATGGAAGCCATTTAATGGGCCACATTTTTGTTTGAGAAGGTCTATATAATAAATTTCTAGAATGTATAAATACCAGTACTAATGTTTCATATGAAGAACAGTGTCTTTGTATTTTTAAATACAACTGTGAAATAAAATTGGTTCACCCAGAAGGAAGATGGCGGCCCTGTGAGAAGGAGCAGAATGCCCCCGATCCCAGCCACAGACTCTATTTACCCTAAAATCCTACGTAGCCAGCTGGGAAAAACCAGAGAAACATATCTGAGTGCACGGGGTGCGAGTGGGGAGCACTAAAGACACATCACGGAGTCTGGTAAGAGAGAGGGGCGTAGGAAGCGGGAGTCCCCTTGAAGCCTGTGCTGGGCTCCGAGCCCTGAGTCTTGGAGGCTGCAAAGCTCCCTCCCCTCAAGAGTGCGGACGGCATCCAAAAGTGGGGACCCCACACACGGAGCGGATAGGAGGGGAAGGAGCGCCCCGCACAAAGGGGAGAGGGACCCAGGGGAGTGGTGAGTCCACGAGAAGGGGACGGCACCTTCCTAGGAAACAAAGCTGCTAGTGGCAGACACGAACAGCATCTAATGCTCAGGGTGCTGACCATAGGAAAGGCTGTCCCAAAGTGTGTGGCACCTGAATAGTAAGGGACAACAGGATTACACCAAGCAGCTGCATACGGGGACCCTCTGCCTCCCTGTGGGGCATTGTGTTGAGCCCCAGAAAGCACTGAATCTGCATGGTGTGGGGGAGGGGAGGAGCCCTCCCATCCTGACTTCCCAGTGCAGAGAGGCTGGGATCTGTGACCAGCCCTGAGGGGCGCCAAGGTGACACGTGGAGCCACCCCAGCTTTGCTGAGACCAATGATGCAGGGAGCTGCTTGGAGCTGATTTTGGTTCCCTCCTGCTGGGTGCCTTGGGGCACAGGCACCGGGACCTTGTAGGGTGGACTCTCTTCCTGTGTGTTCCTTTGTGAGTTTTTGGGTTCTGATCAGGGAACTGACTCCCACCTTCCCAGCGTGTACTGGGGGACAGACCAGCGGAGCCTGGGATTGGAGTCTGCACAGTAGACTGTCTGAGGGGCTGGCCTGGTGCGACCAGCCAACCAGAGCTGGGAAGGGAGGGGCATAGCCCACCAGCCTCTCCTGCAGCCAGGAGCACCACCCCCAACAAGAAAGGGGTGGGTCCAGCTCACGGAGGCCCCAGACACACCCACAGGGCACAGTCCTGAGGGGGAAGGTAGAGCAGGTCACAGGAGGACTGTACAAGAATAAAACTCTCAGGGACCATTGTTTGGGAACTGGAGGAAATGCTGAAAACCCCTGCTGGGCCTGGGCAGGCAAAGGGCTCACCAGAATGTTCTTCAATTGAACCCTCTGAGCCCTCAGGCTGCTGAAACGGCCCATACAGAAAAGGCAACAGGCTAAAATCAATCTGAAACTGCCGCAGGCCAGAGCCTGGGGAACTAGAATCAGAGGAGAGGGTAGGAACTGAGGAGCTGGGGGTGGAGCAGAGACTAACTTTCCCACAGTGATTGCCTGACAGTGAAACCTCTAAGTAAGGGGAGTGATACCCTGAGCTACACTAGCCATCCTGCACCCTAAAGACTCTACAGAAGACTCTGGAGTAAGACCAGGCAACTACAAAGTTGCAAAATAGCTGATAAGAGGAGGTGGTCCACGGAGAACCTCAGATCAACCATCTACCTAAGGACACCAGAGCCAAACCTAGACAGCTCCTCACATTGGCTGATACAAAAGCACCTCCCAGGAGAACTGAAATCAGCATACAAAACAATGACCCTCAGATGACATAAGCTGCCCATAAGAAACTCACCTGATTGACTGTCTTTTTTTTCTTCTGTTTTGTTTTGTTTTATTTTTGCTGTTGTTTTTTGTTTTTGTTTGTGTGTTTGTTTGTTCTTTTTTTCCCTCAGGAAGAAGAGAAACGGGGGGGGGATTCATTAGTTTTTTCTTCTTTTTTAAAAATTTATAATAATTAAAAACAATTTTTTTTAAACATTTCTTAACTAATTTTTTTTTATAAAAGAATTTTGTCTTGCTTAGCTTGTTTTTTGTTTTGTTACTCTGTTTTGTTTTATTTGCTTTGTTTTGTTGTATCCTTGTCTCTACTATCAAGACTTTCTTGATATCCCAGTGTAACGACTGGGACTTTATCATTATAACCAAGTTCACTGCTTTTCTCTATAGTTTTCCCCAAATCTCTTACCAGACTCCCTCCCTGCCCAGGCTTTCTCTCTCTTCCTCCTCTCGATCCATTGGCATAACATTTTTTCTTCTTCTTCTTTTCTTTCATTCTTTTGTTATCCTCCATTATGTCTTCCTGTCTTTTTGTTCAATTGTTAGTTTCTCTTATTCTCTTTATTGTATACTTATTTTATCATTTTCAATTATTATCTTATTCTTATACTCTTCCTTAATTTTTTGCTGGCCCTTCTTTCAGAATCTTTTCTCTGCCTCAGTTATCTCCCAGTAGCTTATCTATTTTTTACATTTTAGTTTATTATTATTTTCTAAATTTTTATCACTGTTAAAAATATACTTCTCTCTCTCTAAGCATTACTTTTATTTCTCTCTTTTTTTAAGTTTTTTTATGTGTGCGTTCTCCCTTCACTCTCTCAGTTCTCTTTTCACTTGGGGTGTTTTCATTGTGACTGTCAAGATATTTTGTAAGATACTCCTTGTTTTGGGGAAGTTTAGTTGTGTATTGTTCTGTCTTTCCAGCACCCGTACAACGGCTTACATGAAGAAGTGGGGGTTGAGACACAGTGAGCCAACCTGAGAGGAGAGTCCACCCAAGGATTGGTGAATGACAATCTATACCCAACCACAACAGGAGAACATAAAGAAACACAAAAGGGACACCCACAAGAGGGACACACCTAGAGCAAAGAGCTCAGAAGTATAAGGAAAACACACCTCTGGGCTCCACTGGACCCACAAGACAAAATCCCATCCCACAAGACTGGGAGACAGCAGATATATCTAATATATAGATACAAACCCTAAGACCTACCAAAATGGTGAGACAAACAAACAACCCCCAAATTAAAGAAAAGGAAACACAACCAGAAAAAGTCTTTGATGGGATGGAGTTAAGCAAGCTATCAGAAACAGAGTTCACAGTATTAACAATGAAGATGTTCAAAGAACTTAAGAGAAAAACATGGCTTTAGAGGATAAGATTGAGGACTTTAGGGAAAACATGAAAAAAGAGATATATAACATAAACAAAAATCACACAGAAATAAAGAATGCTGTATCTGATATCAAGAATACACAGGAAGGAATTAAAAGCAGGCTCAATGAAGCAGAGGATAGAATAAGTGACTTAGAAAACAAGGGAAAAAAAATCATTCAATCAGAGCAGCAAAAAGAAAAAAACCACTTAAAAAGCATAAGGACAGTCTAAGGGAGCTTTGGGATAACATGAAGCAAAACAACATTCTCATTATAGGATTACCAGAGGGGGAGGAAAGAGAGCAAGGGATAGAGAAATTGGTGGAGGAAATAATGACAGAAAACTTCCCTATACTGGTGAGGGAGATAGCCACACAAGTTCAGGAAGCACAGAGGGTTACAAACAAGAGGGACCCAAAAACACCCACTCCAAGATACATCAATATAGTAAAGGCCATATATGACAAACCTACAGCCAACATTATACTCAACAGCCAAAAATGTAAACCATTTCCATTAAAAACAGGAACAAGACAGGGTGTCCACTTTCACCACTCTTATTTAACATAGTACTGGAAGTCCTAGCCACAGCCATCAGGCACTAAGAAAACATAAAAGGGATCCAAATTGGAAAGGAGGAAGTAAAACTGTCATTATTTGCAGATGACATGATATTGTATATAGAAAACCCTAAAGACTCCATCAAAATACTACTAGGTTTGATAAACGAATTTCGCAAGGTAGCTGGATACAAAATCAATATCTGGTAATCAATGGCATTCTTATACATCAACAATGAACTCTCAGGGAGAGAAACTAAAAAAGCAATACCATTAACCATTGCAACTAAAAAAATAGATACCTAGGAATAAACTTAACCAAGGATGTAGAAGACCTGTACTCAGAAAACTATGGGACACTGAAAAAGGAAATAGAGGACGATTTAAACAAGTGGAAGAATATACCATGCTCATGGATAGGAAGAATTAATATCATTAAAATGTCCATACTACCCAAAGCAACTTATAATTTCAACGCAATTCCTATTAATATTTCAACAGCATATTTCACAGACCTAGAACAAACATTTCGAAAATGTATAAGGAACCAAAAAAGACTCCGAATAGCTGCAGCCATCTTGAGAAAAAAGAACAGAGTGGGAGGGATCACATTACCATATTTCAAACTGTATTACAAAGCCATTGTAATCAAAACAGTCTGGTATTTAGTACAACAACAAGCATATAGATCAATGGAACAGAGCAGAGACCCCAGAAATAGACCCACGCCATTATGGTCAGTTAATATTTGACAAAGGAGGCAAGAGCATACAGTGGAGTAAAGACAGTCTCTTCATTAAATGGTGCTGGGAAAATTGGACAGATACATGCAAAAAAATGAAACTAGACCACCAACTTTCACCATACACAAAATGGATAAAAAACTTAAACGTTAGTCATGAAACCATAAAAATCCTGGAAGAAAACATAGGCAGTAATGTCACAGACATCCCACGTAGTGGAATTTTCACTGATACATCTCCTAGGGCAAGAGAAACAAAAGAAAAAATAAACATATGGGACTACATGAAACTAAAAAGCTTCTGCACAGCCAAAGAAAACGGCCTCAAAATACAAAGGAACCCCACGGTCTGGGTAAACATGTTTGCCGAGGATGTATCTGATAAGGGGCTAATTTCCAAAGTGTACAAAGAACTCATACTACTCAGAAGAGAAATACAAACAACCCAATTAAGAAATGGGCAAAGGACCTGTATAGACACTTCTCCAAAGAGGACATACAGATGGCCAAGAGACACATGAGAAAATGCTCAACGTCGCTAATCATCAGAGAGATGCAAATTAAAACCACAATGAGGTATCACTTCATACCTGTAAGAATGGCTGCCATCAACCAATCAACAAACGACATGTGCTGGCGAGGGTGTGGAGAAAGGGGAACCCTAGTACACTGCTGGTGGGAATGCAGACTGGGGCAGCCACTATGGAAAACAGTATGGAGGTTCCTCAAAAAATTAAAAATGGAACTGCCTTTTGACCCAGTGATTCTACTCCTAGGAATATATCCTAAGAATCCTGAAACACTAATCAGAAAGAATATATGCACCCCTATGTTCATAGCAGCACAGTTTACAATAGCTAAGATCTGGAAACAGCCCAAGTGCCCATCAGTAGATGAGTGGATAGAAAAGCTGTAGGACATTTACATTAGGGTATTCTATGCAGCTGTAAAGAAGAAGGATCTCTTACCCTTTGGGACAGTAGGGATGGACCTGGAGAAAATTATGCTAATTAAAATAAGCCAGGCAGAGAAAGACAAATATCACATGATCTCGCTTATATGTGGAATCTAAACAACTTAATAAACTGATGAACAGAATAGATTCAATAGCATGGAAGCATAGATCAGAATGATGAATGTCAGAGTGAGGGAGGAGGGTGGGTGGGTGGAGGGGGAGCGAGTAACCAAAGAATTTATATCCATATATGCACAACCCAAGGACACAGACAATGGTGTGGAGAGGTACTGGGGAGGGGGATGGGACCGGGTGGAACGGGTCATTGGGGAGATAAAGGGACATCTATAATATTTTAAACAAAAATAAAATTTAAAATAATAATAATTAAAAAAATAATTGGTTTACCTGAAAATAAAAATGGTGGCATTGGGATTTAAATTCAGAAAATCTAGATTCAGATACTTGCTCTTAAATATTATGCTTTACTGTATCTCATAAGTACTTTTTGATACCATTATAATAATCTGGTTATTATTTAACAAGAGTTAAAGGAAGACTAAATAATGTAGGCATGCTATTTATACAGCTTTGCCAGAAAGCTGACACCCTCCAAGTCAGTTCCTTGCTGATCAATGGTGGAAGGGACTGGACAAAAGCAGTTTGGATCCCTGCACTATAAGGTCTGAGTGATGTGGGAAGGTGCTTAACTGTCAGTCACACCTAGGAACTAATCAGTGGCCAGGATAGGCATGGCCACTACAAGGGCAGGAAACCTGAATATTTAAACTCCTGGCTCTTGGCTCAATTTCTCTTGCCAGCCAGCTCCTGGCTCTCCTGTTGTGTGGGGTGCACTCCCCTTCATTTGCCCAAGTGGCTCATGGCAATAATAGAATGATGGGCTTTAATTAGACTGATACTGAACTAGATCAGTGTGCAACATGGAAAGGACGCTCTGGACACCGGCCCTGCTTTTGGCTCTACTGGAACACCAGCTGCACACTTTTCAGGACTGGTTTAAGGGACATGGATCTTTTGAACCCAAGGAATGTAACTCCATTCAAATAAAGTGTTTTACATCTCATTCTCCTGTGAAGCTTTCTGAAAATGATTATTTTAGCAGCACCCCAAGAACACCACTCCCACGAGCAAGAGGGAAATCTGGCCCACTAATTTCTCTGGCAACAGATTATCAAGCTACAGCCAGGAGGGAGAAACAGCTATATGACAACTTGGAGAATGGACCTATGGACCATGTGGAAGGCATCCTTCCCTGCCAAAGCCAGCACTTGGACAAGGAAGCAGCAAGAGAGTTAAAAGCTGACAGAGAACATGGCACCTGCAGCCACTGCCGGGGCATCTGGGCTGAAGCCCTGGGAAAAAACAAAAACCTGGCCTGGATTATCTATTGTGAGATGAAGCCTTGTCTCCCAAAACTGGGGATTTTGCCTCTTCCTCTCTCTTGTCCCAGCCTGTTCCTTTGTCTCGGCCCTGCACTGCCTCTGGCACCTCAGGCCAGGCACACTGAACCTGAATGGGAAGGCCTGGGGGGGAGGGAATGAGAAAAAAAAACGCCTTCAGAGAGGGCTCCAGAGCAATTGCTACCCGCTGAGCACTGGGCCTTGGGGGAAGGGTGGCTTCCAGCTACTTTAAGCTCTGACAACAGCAACCCTGTGCCCCTAGTTTGAGACTTAAAGGGCCTCCAAGCCCTGGTGATAGCTCCGCCACCCCAACCTTTGTAATCTAAAAAATGGGAAATCTGCTTTTTATTTTAATCCCTTCGCTGAAATGATAATGTGTTTACTGGGGACTGAGATTCCCTCAGAACCCTGCCTGGGAAGTTTTCCCCTTTTCCCCTACAGCCTTGCAGGCTTGGGGAGCTCAAGGCTCCAACCTCTTGACTATGTTGGGGAGCTCGGTGGGAGGGGATGCTGATTAGAAACTATTGTAATTAAATCTGACAAACCGGTTTTGCAAGCTGCAATGGCCCCACCTTCTCTCTCTGCCCATTGCTAGGAAAGGGTAACCCCAATATTACTATTCAGCTATTTTGCTTTAGTGCAAAAGTTGTCATTGAAGCTACTTAGGCTTAAGGGTGGAAGTCCTGTGCCCTGGCAGCCACCTTGCTTTGAGTAAACATTGTGATCTGACAATGGGATTAAGCTGTTCTGCTACAAATCTTCAGTGCCTGTTACAAATGTTACTGCTTGTCACTAATGCTTCTTCCACAGGCATGGTTAATAGAAAAGGCTTCAAATATACAAAAGCTCATAGAAATAAAGGGTTTTTGTTACCTGATCTTGGAAACTGACTGAAAATAAAATTTAAACCCAGGGCTTGGGAGATTAAATTCTATTTGGTCAAATTAACAGGAAATGCTCATTCCTTTATTAAAATAAGCTGTTTTATGCTATAAAGCCTCTTAAGGGACCCAGGCTGTTAGAAAAATATAAGACAATGACAGGTTACCAACTTAACTGTTAGGGGCAAATTAAAAGAGCCAGACTTTTCCTACCCAAGCAGACTCCTCCATGTGGAGTTAAAGGCCCCATACCTGGACAATTGTATTACTGTTTTGGAGAGTCTCTATCTTGGGCATGGGAAGAGACTTCAGACTGTGGGCAAATATCCATTTCCCAAAGGTTGGAAGCTTGGAAGCATAGATGGGCCTCATGCCTTTCTCAACTTTTTGGTTTTTCTCCTCGAAATCAACAATAATACAATTTCCATTCCTTAAAATGCCTCAATCTGGCATGGAATTTTATGCTGGGTTTGTCAGAGAAAACTGTGTGCCTTTCACTGCCTTTGCAGTGCTAATGCCTGGTCTTCAAAAGGTCTTGACTAAGTTATCTATTGAAATGCAGATTCTGAGAAATAGATCACATTTAAGCCTAAATTTATCTAAGCCAATCAGCTTGATTCAGTTCACCAGTGGTTTACTAAATCAGTGAATTTTAATGTTGGGCAGTAAGAAAGCCTGTATTTCTACAAGTTTATGAAATTTGTTTGCTACTCTAGGGGATGCTAATTGCTCACTTTTAGCTTTTTTTCTCCCTACCTGATACCTTCAGAATTTGGCAATTCTTAATGAGTGAGTCATGGCAATACATTTCTTCCCATAAATCCAATAAGATCAGTTCCATACTATGTGGTCTTATTGACTACGATTTTGACTGGAACGCCATGTCTAAGGGAGACATGCCTGAATTCTGGTTGCCACCAGAAAGCCTTGAGGAGTTGAGGTTGACTTTCAAACTGATTGAAGCCTGTCAGAAGTCACTTGCAAAAAGAGGTCTGATACCTTGCTTGGTCACATGGTTCATGGAAATTTTTCCAGGGAGGGAATGAAGGTTGCTTTCCTGAGAGATGGCAAAAAAGGAACCTCAAGATACTTTGGGGACCTTACGGACTGGAGGACATGACCCAAACCCTTGCTGGCACAGCCTGTTTGTCACTGTGGCTTTGGCTTCTCTGCCCTGAGGTTCTGACTGCTCACTAGCGCTCAATCTAAAGACTCCTTATAAGTAAGTGAAATTCCAGCAAAGCAAAATTGAGAAAGCCTGTGTGATTAATTCGATCAATTGCTACTCTTGTGTTTATGCAAATAATCAAGCCAAACTAGAACTAGGCTTAATGCAGTCTCTTTAAACAGAAAGGTTATCTTTGGGAGAGTAAAATGGTGCTTCATTTGAAACCATAATGCCCAATTGTGGATATTAAACTCCAGTGCAGTTGACAGTCTTGAGTTTTGATTTTAAGCCTGTGTCTGTGTATGCTTTACAGACCTCAGCAACTGATGACATCACCAAAGATGTTCCAGCTTCAGACAGTCTATCAGATTGTCACTGCTTGCTTTCATTTCAGCAAAAGTCTGGCATCTGGAATCTTTGTAACTGGCTTATTATTTGCCTTGTACATTAACCTTTGTGTTTTGTTTGCATCTGTTTTCATAGAATGTATGTCTATGCCCTTGCTTACCTAATAGCTTGCTCACACAATATAGGACTCAGTATGGAAGTCATCTACATCACTGTCTCCTGAAATGAGAATCAATGATCTGGACTTATGGTTGACTCAATGAAACATGGTCTATCAGCTTCACTTGAAACAGCTTTCCCTTTTCTGCCCAAACAGTTCAGAAAGGAAAGGTCTATGGTTTCTCATGGGGAAAATCTTAAAATATTTCCCTTAGCTTAATTTATGTTAAGCATGGTGGACAAAAGGGCTTCAGACAGGTATGACACACCTGCCTCCAGGGTAGCCACACTTCCAATCTAATCTGGGACACTGTAAGTTAATCTTCCATTTATCACATGAGTTTTTATCTCTCACTAGACCTTTAGTTGTTATAAGTCTCTGCACTTTTAAGCTGTGCCCTTTAACCTTCTTGTCAAGTTTGTCATTTCTAGAATACAAGGATATCAGCTTGTCCAATGCATCATCCTCTGGACATTACTCATGTCACCTCCCAGGGACTCCAAACTGACCTGGACTTTGCAAAATCCATCATCCCTACATAAAGACACCTTTTCCCTTTTTGCTTCCTCTTCACTGTCAGATAGGGGAGAACCTTTGAGCCTTGGGATAGGCATTTCTATGCCCCTTGATAGCAGGAAGCAGTTACAGAAGAGAGAGATCTTAGCTTATTTCTCCTTTATTATAAAGGCTTCTTTTTTCCTCAAGGGGAGAGGGGGTGATACCATTATAATAATCTGGTTATTATTTAACAGGAAAGGAACAAAGGAAAGGCCAGATATTATAGGCATGCCATTTAGGCAGCTTCACCAGGGAGCTGAAATTTCACATCCCTTAGGGAGGGAAGAGATTCAACAAAGGGAAGATAGAGGCATACCCAGCAAAGTTGGAGTAATTAAGGAAGGTGCTTGTCAATTACACCTGGGGACAGAGACAATTGGCCAGAGTGGGGATGGCCACTGCAAGCTCAATAACATTTGGGAATACATAATCTCTTAAACAAAGGAATTTTCTTTCTTGGCTCCTCTTGGGACTCTTGGTGCACTTTGCTTGTGACTCTTGTAACTCTTGGTTCTCTTGCATTCACCTGTATGGCCATAGCCATGCAGAACCCTGCACACAACTGACTAATGGACTATAGAATGGAAATATAAACCAAGCTAGGCTGATGCTAGACTGGACCCAGCTACATCATGGAAAGGAAACTTTGGACACTGGCTCTGATTTGTCTCTACTGAAACTCCAGCTATACTTCTATGACTGTACTAAGGGAAATGGGACTTTGGAAATCCAGAGTTATAATTCCACAGAAACAAAACTTTCTACCATATCTCATCCTCCCATGGGTGCCTCCAGAAATGCATATTCCAGGGGTACCCTAAGGACCCCACTTCCTTGAGCAACCAAGGGACATAAGAGCCTCTCCTATCCTGCAAAAACATGACCAAGAAATTCTACTCCATGAAAACATATGGTCACCAAAAATGGTGTACAATAATGCTCAAGGTAGCATTACTCTTTTTTTTTTTTTTAAATATATCTTTGTTGATTTCAGAGAGAGGAAAGGAGAAGGAGAGAGAGAGAGAGAAATATCAATGATGAGAGGGTCATTGATTGAGCCTGCAACCGAGCATGTGCCCTGACCGGGAATAGAACCCTGATCGCCTGGATCCTAGGTCGATGCTCAACCGCTGAGCCACGCCCAGCAGGGCAGCATTACTCTTAATAATCAAAAAGTGGAAATTATTCAAATGTCCATCAACTGATGAATGGATTACTAAAAAGTGGTACGTCCTTTTGGTGGGATTCAGACATTAACATAAAGTACTGATACACAATAAAACATGGATAATTCTTGATAATGTTATGCAAGTGAAAGAAGCCAGTCAAAAAATACAATATATTCTATAATTTGATATGCAATATCCCCCCAAAAGCAAACCATACAAACAGAAAGTAGACAAGTGATTGCCTAAGGCTGAGGGGCTGACTGCAATTGGAATGACTGCTAAAGAAGATAACATATCATTTGGGGATGTTGAATGTGTTCTAAAATTGATTGTGCTGATGGCTTTATAAATTTGAATGTACTAAAAAACACTGAATAAAAGTGAACACTTTAGATAGATGAATTATATGTCACAAATTTTAGACTCAATTATGCTATTTCAAAAAAATCTAATTTATCTTTATTTTGAATTATCTAAGACTTAATCAAATATACAGATAACACATCCTATTATTGTAAAGTTAACTTAAAAATTGCACAATACTGTTATGTATTAACAGTTATTTGTTACATTAAATTTCTCTTTCACACTATGTCTGAGCCATTTATAGCAATAAAAGTCTCAATATTTTCAAAACTTTATTAGTGTTATATAGCTTAAAAGAGTTGCACGTGGCCCTGGCCTGTGGGCAGTTGCTTGGGCATCCTGTGTACTGTAAGTTTGCCAGTTCAATTCCAGGTCAGGGCACGTGCCCAGGTTGTGGGCTTAATCACCAGTAAGGGCATGCAGGAGGCAACCAATTGATCTTCCACTCTCACACTGGTGTTTCTCTCTCTCTCCCCCTCCTTCCCTCTCTTTTTTAAAAAAGAGAGAAAGAGAGAAAGAGAGGGAGAGGGAGAGAGTTGCATGTGATATACAGAAACTTTTTTTAAAGAATCACAAAACAATTATATGTATATCAAGTGAATAATGGTCACTATTTTTGTAGGCAAAGTTTTTTTTGTTTTTTTTTTTAGAAGAGTGTCTTGGACATAGGCCAATTTAGAAAATGACATATAGTTCTATAGCATGGAGTGTCCTTTACTGCCACCAAGAAATGGTGAGCAGGATTTATGTACCATTTGCCTTTTGGGGAAACTCAAAGTGATCTGAGGTCAAGGCAAAGAAAAAATAGATTGGTACTGGTCAATTTGAACTATTCTACAATTCTGCGAATACTTTAATGTCACATGATTTTGCAAAGCCACTCACACATATGCTCTAGTTCACTTCATACTAAACTGATTTGCATTTCCTAAGATGCAAGGCTTTAGATAAAAGATTTCTCAACTTCTAAAGTGACAAAGTATTACATTTTCAGACTTTGGAAACTGTCTATTAACACTTGGCAACATTTTTAATTAATGCAAATAGAACATTAGAAATACATCATGAGGAAATGCAATATTCTTAGTATTAGTTCATGCATCATATAGTATATTATATACAACAGCCTTTGGACATGACCTCTATGTGATATGAACCATACTTAAATGAACTGTATGCAAAGATCCATAGTCATAAAGGAAGTGATATAATTAATAGGTATTAAGAGTAATGTCTCCATACATTCAATAAAAAGAAAAAATCATGACCAGTTTATGCCCAGGTTTTGCAGAGGAAGACTAATGTATGACTATTAATGTCTCTGTAGTATACTAATAATCCAAATAGCCACATCAACCTATTCAAAGTAGACAAATTAAATAGAACAGAATAAACCGTCTCTGTAGTATACTAATAATCCAAATAGCCACATCAACCTATTCAAAGTAGACAAATTAAATAGAACAGAATAAACCGCAATATAAAATAATTGCATAATCAGAATCTAATTATTTGGTTAAAATGAGAACAAAAGGATATTAAATAAGATTGATGAGGTATATAATAGGAAGAAAACTGAAACGAGATAAAGCAGCCTTGTTGAAATGGAATTTGGTTTAAAGGGCAAGAGCAAAAAGAGGAAGATAATTAGACAATGATGGAGATAATTTAATAATTGTTATATAAGTAATTATTTATTAAAACCAATTTGTCATTTGACATTTAAATTTAGATTCTGATCCACCATGTTTTTATGACATCTTAGAACCATGGTCTTGAAGGGCGAGGTCCTGTCCATGTGGAAGTTATGATTAACATCTGCAATAAACATGGTGGGCATATTTTTTAAATAATCCATACCTCACTATGTGTATGTCCTTCCTTCCTTCCTTCCTTCCTTCCTTCCTTCCTTCCTTCCTTCCTTCCTTCCTTCCTTCCTTCCTTCCTTCCTTCCTTCCTTCAAGTATTACTGACCAATCACTACATGTCAGTCATTTTTCCAGACTCTAGGAATACAGAAATAATCAAAACAGACTAATATCTCTGTCCTCGTGTAGTTTAAAATATTATAAATATGCTATGTACAGCACATTTTCCTCCAGTCTAGACTCTTACAACTGGAAAAATTAATGTGTTCTACCAAGCTCCTGTTTTCATTTATTTTGTTGGTTTTACCCTTTATCTAATTTCTTTCACCTATTTTCTTTTTTCCTTCTGATCTTCAGTCTGCCATATTATCAATGAGCTTAGGATTTGCTGCCTTCTTCCTCGAGGAATGCACTTGGATTGGCCATACAGATAGCTTAACTCTCTGACTTTGCTGTTTAATGATTCTTATAAATCTCCCCATGTACATATCATGTGGTCTGTGAAGACAAATCTTTGCTTCAGAATTTCCTGTCTGCTTTTAATGCTCAGGTTCAGGTAACAGACATGGGACAAAGGAGAGAATGATATAAAAAGTAAACATAAAAAAACTCCCACTAATATTATCAAAGTAGATTAGAAAATCATACATTACTGATTTTATATATTATCTGGAAATCAAATTGCAATAGTAAAATAATGTGATTCTAATTATTTCACTTTCAGAATCTTTATAATATGGTTAATGACATTTTATTATCTGGTGGTCGATCAACAAGCAATTACAGTGTAACTACTGTGTGCTCACTTCTGTTCTAGGCACTATGAGAAACTCCAAATAGAGGACATGGTATCTGGCACATAGTAGACAGCAAGTAAATATTTTTTAGTTATTTCATGAAGAAATGAATATATGAAAAGTGAAATTCAGTGTATAACTTAGTACTAGATTGCATGTGTTTGCTTTTATGAATTTGCCTTATTCAACCTACATTTACACACTTATGCCAGAAGCCATGTATTGCATATGAAATACTTCCATGAGTAACTAAATTCCATCTCAGGCAAATCAGCCATTAATTTACTTGCTTTAGCATCTGTTATATGCATCAGATTGAGTCTAACATTATTTTGGATGTTTTTTGTGAAAGTAGTTTCTGTATGAGATTTATGTTTAAATGGGTAAACTTCTTGTAAAGAAGATTACTTCCCATAATGTAGGTGGGCCTCATTCACTCAGTTGAAGGCATTGATAGAATAGAGACTGACATCCCAGAAAAAAAGAATTCTACCAGCAAACCATCACTGAAATCAAATTACAAATCTTCCCTGTGTCTCCAGCCTGTCAGCCAACACTGCAAGTTTGAAACTTGCTAGGCCTCCACAAATGCATGAGCCAATTCCTTAAAATAAATCTCGATCTCTCCAATATACACATGATGGATCACACCAGTATGTTGTAAATTAGTGCAGATCCACAACTATAACCACAGCCCTTGTAAAAAGGGCATTCTCAGGAAATCTTCTTAGCTCTAATATGAGTGCACAAAAGAGAAACAAAGAATCAAGTAAGAGATCACTTGAATATTGCTAATGTGCATGAATATTCATTTCCACTTGAAAGAAAGTTTTATTTACAACATACATATTGCTTTATTTTGCAAAAGAAAAATGTTTTTGTGTTGTGTGCTGAACACTAAGTACATGCTAATGATTTTAGTTGTCAAAACAAAAGAAAAGAATCAGTGAGCTTATGTTGTTCAATTTCATTTTCTCTATAGCTTTTGTTCAAACAGTTTGGAGTGTAAATTATTTTGATCATGTAAATATCTTGGTGTAAAGAATTTTTAATAATTTATAAAACTGTGTTTATTAAAACCTCTAAGTGGTTTAAAACAATATAATTTTTTAAACCTCGTTTGGGGGGAAGAGTCTGCATATTAAATATATTATTGCTCCACAGAATTCTTCTAATCTGGAGGATGCACACACTAGAACTTTCTCATCTGCCACTTTAATGGTAAGAGTTGAGCTGAATTAGTTTAAAACTGTATTTTTTTTTTTTTAACTTTTTATAATTTTTATTTTTGTATAAAGTATTACAAATGTCCCTTTTTCTCCCCAATGACCCATTCCCCGCCATTCCTTCCCCCTCCCCAGTCCCTCTCCCCACCATTGTCCGTGTCCTTGGGTTGTGCATATATGCACATAAATTCTTTGGTTACTCTCTCCCCCTCCATCTCCCCGCCCCCCTCCATCCCTCTGACATTTGGTCAGTCTCATCTATGCTTCCATGTCATTGAATCTATTCTGCTCGTCAATTTATTAAGCTCTTTAGATTCCACATATAAGCGAGATAATGTGATATTTTTCTTTTGCTGCCTGGCTTATTTCACTTAGCATAATATTCTCCAGGTCCATCCAGACTGTCCCAAAGGGTACGAGCTTCTTCTTCTTTACAGCTGCGTAGTATCCCATGGTGTAAATGTCCCACAGCTTTTTTACCCACTCAGCTACCGATGGGCACTTGGGCTGTTTCCAGATCTTAGCTATTGTAAACTGTGCTGCTATGAACATAGGGGTGCATAAATCATTTCTGATGAATGTTTCAGGATTCTTAGGATACATTCCTAGGAGCGGAATCACTGGGTCAAAGGGCAGCTCCATTTTTAATTTTTTGAGGAACCTCCATACTGTTTTCCATACTGGCTGCACCAGTCTAAAACTGTATTCTTTTCCCAGCCTGTGTGAGTCTTTTGTTCTGAGGTGGGTCTCTGTAGACAGTATATATTTGGGTCTTGTTTTTTTATCCATTCAGCTACCCTATGTCTTTTGATTGGACCATTTATTCCATTTACATTTAAGGTTATTATTGATAGGTGCTTACTACTGCCATTTTATTTCTTTGTGCCTAGGTTTCTGGTTCTCTCTATTTCAACTTCCAGGACTTTAAAGGAGAGATCGACAGCAATACAGTCATAATAGAGGATTTTAACACCCCACTGACTTTACTGGATAGATTTTCCAGACCAAAAATCAACAAGGAAACAGTGACTCTAAATGACACACTAGATCAGATGGATTTAATTGACATTTACAGAACATTCCACTCCAAAGCTGCAGAATAGGCATTCTCTTCAAGTGCACATGAGACATTCTCAAATATAGACCACATGTTAGGACACAAAACATGTCTCTACAAGTTCAAGAAGAATGAAATCATATCAAGCATCTTCTTGGACATTTACACCATGGAATACTATGCAGCTATAAAAAAAGAAGGATCCCTTACCCTTTGAGACAGCATGGTGGGACCTGGAGAGTATTATGCTAAATGAAACAAGCCAGGCAAAGGAAGACAAATATGACATGATCTCACATATATGTGGAATCTAAAGAACAAAATTAACTAATGAATAAAATAGATCCAGTGACATAGAAACATGGAAGAGACTGAGGAATCTCAGAGAGAAGGTGGGGGTGGGTGGGTGGAGTGAGATTAATCAAAGAATTTGTATACATATATGCATAACCCAGGAACACAGACAGTAGTATGGTCAAGGTTTGGAGTGGGAGGTCAGTGTGGGGTAGAAGGGGTCAATGGGGAGAAAAAAAGCACATCTGTAATACTTTCAACAATAAAAATAAATTTAAAAAAATTAATTCATAGTATGTAGTTTGAAATATATTCAAGAACAATTTTAGTAAACTATTAAAAGCTGCAGGAAAGACAGTGATTTCACCTAACTGTTACATGGGAGAACCCAGGTCCCATTCTCTCAAAAAGATCAACCATTAGATATCAATGAACCAAAACAGCTCTGGCAGAGCTCTGTAGTTCATTTAATAAACTTAAGCAACACAGTGGAAGAAAAAAAACCTAGGTTTATTTAAATAGCTTCCATTTCTCTTTTCATTAAGTTTAAGTTTTCTTGTAAATATTAATATATGATCATAATAGTTGCCTTAGAATCTTTGTCTACGAGTTCCATTATCTCTGTTATTTATTATTCTACTGATAAAATTTTCTTTTTTCTCTCAAGTGCTTATTAAGATTTTCTTCATTATTTCTGTCATTTCATGATCAATATTTGAATTTCTTCTGCATTTTTAAATCTTTTCTTCAGACTTATTTCATTATGTCTCTGTTTTCTTAGTAAAATTTGTCAGAATTTTATGTTCCATATTGTTTATTTTAAATATATCTTTATTGATTTTAGAGAGAGGAAAGGAGAAGGAGAGAGAGAGATAGAAACATCAATGATGAGAGAGCCATTGATCGAGCCCCAAACCCGGGCATGTTCCCTGACTGGGAATCAAACCCCCATCGCCTGGATCCTAGGTCAATGCTCAACCCCTGAGCCATGCCCGGCTGGGCCATATTGTTTATTTTAAATAACCAACTTCTATAGTTGTTAATTTATTGATTTTTCTACTTTCCAATTATCCTATGTCCTTAAGTTTTTTCTTAATATTTTAATCATTAATTTTGATACTATTTTATTTAATAACAAAAATATTGAAATGATTAATTTGCTTTATATATTGATTTTAGGTAGATCTCACAAGTTTTGATGTCTTAAATTATTTTCTAAATTATTTGTTATGGATAGTTTAACTATTAAGTCAAGGAGGAAATGTTAAGGCTTTGTAATTTTTAATTACTAAAATTTTAACATAGTTTTTTATTTCTCAAAGTCTTGGAAAACATTTATCATTGGTTCTGATTAAATTTGTGCTCGTTTGTGTATGAAGTTATGTACTCATCTCTGTGCTAATTTTTATGATCAGAGTGATGAGAAATAAGACAATCTGGTCTAACCTAGAACATATGCCTGATAATGGGTAACTTGTGGCTCCCCAAAGATTACTTTGAGTACTGCTTGAATGGGGAGAGGAATGGATGCTGGGTGGCATATATCCATTCAAGTATTCATTCATTTTCCTTCCTTATTTTATTAATGATATCAGCATGAGTGCTACTTATTTTAGAAAACACTTCTCTTGATACAGAAATTAATAATAAATAATGATCTTATATTTAAAAAAGAAAAAGAAAAAAAACCTGATAATAACTGCACAAGAAGAAAAAGAAGGGAGCTTCATTTTGACTGTATCGTACAATCTCCCAAGGTGACTTTGCTCAGTGCCAAGAGAAAACTTCCCAGATGGAAATAGTTCTACTCACAAGGAAAGGGACAGTGAGGCAAGTGTGCAGCTTCCCCATACTTTTAGGACAACACACAAAGGTTCTACTTCAATTTCTCTCCACTCAGACCCACAAAGTTCAGACATGTAGCAATGGATAGAAATAAGGAAGAAAAGCAAGGACTATCAATAGCAGCCATAAAGTGAGAGTGAATCCGGTTCTAGTGGTCTGTGCTGCAGACATACAGCAGAAATTCACTGCTGAAAATAATCGATGGTCATCACAACTGCCATAAACTCCTTCATATTTCACCAGTTTTTGCCTCACAGTTATTGGTGTTTGCTGGTTCAAAACAATTTAGTACTTCCTCTCTCCTCCCTCAGACTCTATTGGAGACTGGAAACTGCACCAGAAACAATTCCAGGCCTCTATGACTGCACAAGTATAAGATACCACCTTAAATTCCTGTGCTGGCACCAACCACCATGCTCTCAGTGCTAGCCCCTCAATCTGTGCACTTTTATCCCTGCAGGCCTGACACACATCACCAACCTTCTCTGCAGTGCATATGTTGAGGAGGAGACTATGCAACTATGGGAGAGTGGGAGAGACATGAGACAGCATGCTAATAACCAGGGTCACTGCAGATGCTGGTGGGTCCAGATCAGGCTTTGTCTTTCATCCCTTGAAAGCACCACTGCAACCACCTATAGCTAATACCTCCAGTTATGTGCTTTATGTCCTTAAGTTGACTCTTATCACTGATTGATACTGCTGCTTATCCTGGTTCTTAACTACTCAACCAGGAGGCATGGTTGAGGACCTCTCAGCCCTTGCAGCCTCCACAGACCACAGCCATGACAGGAGAGATCATATGATAGGCCACAAAACAAGTCTTAGAAAATTAAAGGTTGAAACCGTACCAGTTATCCTTTCTGATCATAATATTATTAGATTAGAATTCAAGAAGAAGAAAATCAGAGTATTTACAAGCATGTGGAAACTAAATAAACTTCTAACTTAACCATGGGTCAAAGAAGAAATCAATAGGGAAATACAAAAATATCTGAAAACAAATGAAAATAGAAACACATATATCAAAACCTATGGGATGCTGCAAAAGCACTTCTTAGAGGGAAGCTTATAACAGTAAGCGTGTATATTCAGATATAGAAAGATCTCAAAAAATACCTAATTTTACATCTTGAGTAACTAGAAAAATAAAAGAAAATTTAACCCAAAGTTAACATGAGGAAAAAAAAGAGTGAAAATCAATGAAATAGAACCAGAAAAATAATAGAAAAGATTAATAAAACTAAAATATGGTTGTTTTTTTTAAATATATCTTTAATGATTTCAGAGAGAGGAAAGGAGAGGGAGGGAGAGAGATAGAAACATCAATGATGAGAGTCACTGATCAGCTGCCTCCTGCATGCCCTGACTGGGAGTCAAGCCCGCAATCCGGGCATGTGCCCTGAACAGGTATCGAACAGAGATTGCCTAGATCCTAGGTCAATGCTCAACTGCTGAACCAGGGAAAAGATGTTTTTTAAAAAAGGTAAACAAAATTGACAAACCTTTAGCTAGGTTAAGAATGAAAGAGAAAGACTCAAATTAAATTATTATTGATAGAGGAGATATTAAAACTGATACCAAAGAAATACACAGGACCATTTGAGAATACTATGAACAATTATGTGCCAACAAATTGGGTAACCTTATATAAATGTATAACAACATACAAATACAGAAACTGCCAAGACTAAATGATAAAGAAATAGAATAACTAAAAAGGCCAGTAATGAGTAAGAAGTCTGAATCAGTGATTAAAAATCTCCCAATACAGAAAACTCCAGGATCAGATGGCTTTACTGGCAAATTCTACCAAATATTTAAAGAAGAAATTAACATTAATCTTTCTAAAATTTCCAAAAACATTGAAGAAGAAAGAGCACTCTTAAACTTATTGTACAAGGCCAGCATTACCTTAACCAAAGTCAGATATGGATACTACAAAAAACAAACAGAAAATAAACAAAAAAACTATAGACCAATATTTTTGATGACTACAAATGCAAAAAACTCAACAAATCACTAGCAAAACAAATTTGGCAGCACATTAAAATGATCATACACCATGACCAAGTGGGATTAATCCCTCAGATGCAAGTATATTTCAACATATGAAAATCAATAAATTTGATACACCAAATTAAAAGAATAAGAAAATAATATGATTATATCTCAATAGATGTAGAAAAGCACTTGACAAAACAATCATTCTTTCATGATAAATTATCAATAAAACAGGTATGGAAGGAACATACCTCAACAAAATAAAGGTTATATGTGACAAATTCATAGCTATCAAACTTGATGATAAAAAATAGTTTTTCTTTTCCCCCCATAACATTAAGAACAAGGAAAGGGTGCCTACTCTCACCTCTCTTATCTATTCTAGTACAAAAAGTACTAGCCAGAGCAATTTGGCAAGACCAAAGGCAATAAAAGTCATCCAAATTGGAAAGGAAGAAGTAAAATTGTCATTATTTGCAGATGATATAATCTTATATGTAGAAAATCCTGAAGACTCCAACAACAACAACAAAATCCCTGTTGGAAATAATCAACAAATTCAGTAAAGTTGCAGGATGTGAAATCATCATACATAAATCAGTTGCACTTGTATACACTAACAACAAATATCAGAAAAAGAAATGAAAATAATCTCATTCACAATAGCATCTAAAACAATAAAATACTTAGAAATAAATTTAAGCAAAGAAGTAAAATATATGTATAATAAAATCTTTAAGAAATTGATTAGAAAAAAATAAAAAGGAAGATATTCTATGTTTATGGATTGGAAGAATTAATATTGCCTTTTCTACCCAAAGCCAACTATAGATTCAATATGATCCCTATTAATACTCTAATGGCACTGTACTTTAGGAGCTTTAATACCAGGAGCACCACACTGTTCTTTTCTAGCCTGAAAAACCCACGTGGGGACCAGAGGGGAAAGACATAACCTTTATTACTTACACAATGGGGAAGACCAGAGGGTGGCTGGTCAGGTGAGTTTCCACACTTGGCCAAGGTCAACTAGGTGCTTGAGTGCCGTGCTGGGAATAGCTTGTATGCAGGCCAAGGACAAACAGAGAGCCTGGTGAGGCTTATTAGTTGTCAAGGATGAGGGAAACACTCCTGTCTGTGCTGTTCTGCTCCTTATGATTGCTGGCCAGGTGGAAACCTTTTCACTGACTGGGAGGAAGAACTGGGCTATATCCTCACTTTACCCCACAGGTACTTTTCACAAAATAGAAAAAAGCAGTCCTAAAATTTGTATGGAACCAAAAAAGACCCCAAACAGCCAAGATGATACTGAAAAAATAGAACAAAGATTGAAGCATCACATTTCCTGATTTCAAACTATACTGCAATGTAATAGTAATGAAAACAGTATATTATTAATGTAAAAACAGACACATAGACCAATGAAACCGAATAGAGAGCCCATAAGTAACCCCCCACATATATGGTCAACAGAAATTTATTAAGGGTTTCAAAAACACTCAATAGAGGAAAGGATAGTCTCTTTAACAAAAGGTGCTGGAAAATTAGATAACCACATCCAGAAACATTAACTTGGATTTCTATTTCACACATAAAAATTAAGTCCAAATGGATTAAAGACTTAAACATAAGACCTAGAGACATAAAACTCCCAGAAGAAAACAGTGAAATGCTCCTTTACTATGGCGATAATTTTTGATATGACACCAAAAGCAAAGGCATCAGAAGAAAAAGTGAACAAGTAGGACAACATCAAATTAAAAATATTCTGCACTGCAAAAGAGAAAAATAAACAAGTGGAAAAGACAATCTATGGAATGGGACAAAATATTTGCAAATCATGTGTCAGATGAGAAGTTGATATGCAAAATATATAAAGAACTCATGCAAACTGAATAACACAAAAAACAAACAATCTGATTGAAAAATGGGCAGAGAAACTGTATAGACATTTTTATAAGTAAGACAAATGAGCAACAGATACCTGAAAAAATATTCAACATCATAAATATCAGAAAAATGTAAATCAAAATTACAATATATCACCTCACATCTGTTACGATTACTAATATCAAGAAGACATGAAAGGTCAATGGAAAAAATGGGGGACATCTGTAATACTTTCAACAATAAAGATAAATAAAAAAATAAAAATTAAATTTAAAAAAAGAAGGCATGAGATAACAAATGTAGCAAGAATGTGGAGAAAAGGGAACACTTGTGAATTGTTGGTGGGAATGCAAATTGTTTTAGCCACTAAGGAAAACAGTATGAAGTTTACTGAAAAAATTAAAAATATAGTTATTATATAACATGATAGAGGTGTTAGCCAAATTCTAGTGGTAATCATATAAGTTATATAGATATATCAAATCAACATGTTGTACACCTTAAACTTACTCAATATTCCATGTCAATTATATTTGAATTTCTAAATACATAAACAAATAAATGATACCACATAGAGATCTATACAATGGATTACTAATCAGCAATAAAAAGGAGTGAACTATTTATATATCAATGACATTGATGAATCTCAAAATAATTATCCTAAGTAAAAGAAAGAAAATTTTCTTTATTATTATTATTTTTTCAATATGTTTTTATTGATTTCAGAGAGAGGAAGGGAGAGGTAGAGAGAGCAACATCAATGATGAGATAGTCATTGATGGGCTGCCTCTTACACTCCCTCCAGTGGGGAATCTGGCCCGCAACCTGGGCATGTGCCCTGACTGGGAATCAAACCAAGATCTCCTGGATCATAGGTTGATGCTCAACTACTGAGCAACTCTGGCCAGGCCAAAGCAAATTTCAAAGTACATGCCAATATGCCTGGTCAAGATTCAGAGTAGGAAAGTGCAGTACTTGCATCTTCTCACAAGCACATCAAAATTACAACTAAACTATACAACAACCATCACTCAGAAACACCTGAAATCTGGCTGAACAGAAGTCCTACAGCTAAGTGTATAAAGAAGGCACATGGAAATTGGTAAGAGAGGTGGAGATGCAGACGAAGCTGGTCCCACACCCACATGCAGCAGATAAAAATTGGGAAAGATATCTTGAGTGTGGAGGTCCCTCTGGAGGAACAAGGGGTCCCAGCCCAAATGAGGCCCACCAGCTCAGGGTTCCAGTGACACAAAGAGAAATCTCTATAACTTCTGGCTGTAATAGCAAGGTTAGGTTGTGGCTGAGTGAGAGGGAGGGCTCCCAGAGTCACACACATTCCTTTTAAAAGGCCCACCCATGGATTTAGTCGACTCACTCGCTCTAAGTTCCATAACTGGGACACCAGGAACACACAAAGAGGAAATGAGTAGTCTGGCATCAGAGTGAGAGCTGAAGGGTTGGCTTTATCCCAGGCAGAAGTGCAGGCAGAGGCCATTGTTCATTTTCTGGGTCTTCTCCCCACAGTGTCCCCAGTCAGGTGCCATATCTGAGTCTTCATCAACCTGGCTCACTCTGTTTGCCCAGCCATGATGATTTCCTGAGAACCTGCCCCAACAAGCTTTCAGGCCCAACCCACCCTGTTTCCAGTTTTTCCCATACAAATGGCCTGTCTTGGCTCATGTTTCAGACTTTCCTAAAGTCTCTCAAACAAAAAGCATCTGGCCTTGGTGAGCCACTTACCTCTCGCTAAGTGGTCTTAGGGACAGCACTAGCAGAAGCTGGCCTTGGTTCACAGCTTGGCCTCTCCTGGGAATTTCCAAGCCCAGCATAATTAGCAGCCATTTGTAGTTGCTTTGTAGCTCATGCCAGGTGGCTCTGGGCAGAACACAGGCAGCAGCTGACCTTGGCTTGCACCTCCTGTTAGACCCCAGAGCAAGCATAACCAGTGGACAACTTCAGACCACATCAAAGCACCATCCAACATCCTCCACAAGGGACACACTCAAAGGGTGGACTCAGCAGGCACCAGAATCATGCTGAAGTAAGTCGTCATGCTCTGTGGGATTGGCCTCTGCACAGCTGATCTTCCATGGGGATCACAGCCAGAACTTGCAGCCAATCAGGCTGGAAGTATATCTATCTCATTGAGGTGTCAACAGCAATCAAGGCTCAAGTACAACAAGAAGGTGCACACACCCCACCCAGATGGCACACCTGGAATGCCCAGATCAGGTGATAAGGAAGGCTGTGCCACTGGACCCTATAGAACATCTATGACATAAGGCCACTCTACAAAGCCTGGGAGATGTAGTAGCTCTAACTAATACATAGACACAAACAAGGATCACAGCAAAAAGTGCGGAGTCAAAGAAACATATTCCAAATGAAAAAAACAGAACAAAACTCCAGAAAAAAAGTAAATAAAATGTAGACAAGCAATCTACCAGATGCAGAATTCAAAATAATGATTACAAGGATGCTAAATGAACTTAGGGGAAGAGTAGATGAACTTAGTGAGAACTTTAATAAAAGGATAGGAAACATAAAAACAGAGATAGAAAACAAAAATGTAATCAGAAATGAATACATTAACTGAAATAAAGAATACATTGCAGGGAATCAGCAGTGGAGTAGATGAAGCAGAGGATCAAATCAGATATTTGGAAGATAAGGAAGAAGAAAACATCCAATCATAACAGCAAAAGGAAAAAAAAGATAAGGATAGTATAAGGAGTCCATGGGACAACTTTAAGCATACCAAATTCTCATCATGGGGGTCCCAAAAGGAGATAAGAGAGAGGAAGGAATTGAAAATCTATGTGAAAAAATAACTGAAAACTTCCTTAACTTGGTGAAGGAAATAGACATACAAGTCCAGGAAGTACAGAGAGCACACCAAGCCACATCATAGTTAAAATGCCAAAGATGAAAGACAGAGAATCTTAAAAGCTGAAAGAGAAAAGCAGGTAATTATCTTCAAGGGAGCTCTCATAAGACTAACAGCTGATTTCTCAATAGAAACTTTGCAGGCCAGAAGGGATTGGCACAAAATATTCAAAGTGATGAAAAGCAAGGCTCTACATTTAGAATTGAAGGACAGATAAAGAGCTTCCCAGACCAAAAAAAAAAAAAAAAAAAAAGCTAAAGGAATTCATCACCACCAAACCAGTATTACATGAAATGTTAAAGGCTCTTCAAGAAGAAGAAATAAAAAGATAAAAGATATAAACAATAAAGTGGCAATAAATACATATCTATCAACAATTACTTTAAATGCAAATGAAATGCTGTAATCAAAAGGCCAACAGTGGCTGAATGGATAACAAAACAAGATCCTTACATGTACTGACTACAAGAGACTTAGTTCTGATAGAAAGACACACACAGACTGAAAGTAAAAGGAAGGGAAAAGATATTTCATAAAAATAGAAACAAACAAACAAAAAGCTGGGGTAGAAATACTTATACCAGACAAAATAGACTTTAAAACAAAAGGTATAACAAGAGATAACTAAAGACAGCAATTTCACTTCTGAGTATTTATCTGAAGAAATCAAGAAAAACACATGAATTTGAGAAGACACATGCATCCATACGTTCATTGCAGCATTATTTATAATAGCCAAGATATAGATGCAACCTAAGTGTCCATCAATGGATGAATGGATAAAGAAGTGGTGCATATACAATGGAATATGAGTCAGCAATAAAAAAGAATAACACTTTGCCATCTGCAACAACACTGATGGACCTAGAGGGTGTTGTGCTGAGTAAAATAAGTCAGACAGAGAAAGACAAATGCCATATTATTTCACTTACCTGTAGAATCTTAAAAAACAAAATAAACAAATAAGCAGAACAGAAACAGGCTCATAGGTATAGAAAATATATTTTTTTAAAATATATCTTTATTGATTTCAAAGAGAGGAAGGGAGGAGAGAGAGAGATAGAAACATCAATGATGTGAGAGAGTCACTGGGGATCGAGCCTGCAACCTAGGCATGTGCCCTGACCAGGAATCGAACCACGATCTCCTGGATCATAGGTCAATGCTCAACCACTGAGCCATGCCGCCCAGGCTAGAAAACATTTTGATGGTTGCCAGGTGGAAGGGATTTGGGGAACTGTGTAAACAACATGAGGAGATTAAGAAGTGCAAATTGGTAGACACAGAATAGTCATGGGGATGTAAAGTATAGCAAATGGAATATAGCCATTAATATTGTAATAACTAAATTTATCAAGGTGATCACTTAGTTATGTAATGTCTAATCACTGGTTGTATATCTGAAATTGTTGGTATGTTGCACGTCCACTGTAATAAAAAATAATTATTTAAAATTTAAAAAAATATTCCACAAGTACCTTTAAAAAAGAGTAAATGGAGAGAAAGTGTATAAAATTGATTTTCTTTTTTAAAAAAAATATTTGCATTGATTTCAGAGAGAGGAAGGGAGAGGGAGAGAGAGAAAGAAACATCAATGATGGGAGAGTCATTGATTGGCTGCCTCTTCATGCCTCCTACTGGTGATTGAGCCTGCAACTCAGGCATGTGCTTGATCTGGATCATAGGTTGATGGTCAACCAGTGAGCCACACCGGCCAGGTCAATTGATTTTCTTATACAGATAATTTAGTGTTTCTATCAGGTGAAGCTGAAATATCCAGACATATAAGTATTGAAATTTCTCTTTTGGCCAGTAATTATTGAAACCTGGAGCATCTGGGATTCAGTTCCCACATGAAATTAAAACAAAACAATAAAAGATTTATTCAGTACATCTCTAGCCATTTTGAAATTCTTTCATCAATAATGTGATTAAATCTAATTGTCATTAATATCCATGTGGTACTTTTCTCCACTAAGAAAAAAAGAAAAAAAGAATTCAACAATCAGTCCTTCAAAATAAGTTATAATGAAGCCTATATAATTTCAATATCATTACATACTGTTTGAAGAAGCCCACTATTTGAGATTTCTAATTTCAATCACTGTTAATGAGAAAATAAATGTTTTCTTGTATTATGAGTATTTGACCTATTCAATAATTAACTGTGAATCATTCTTTTTTATATAAAATTCTGTTGTCCTGGCACCAGCAGGTATAGTATTTGTGCCTTTTCCAGAACAGAATACAGTTGGAGTCATATTGTATATAGCCTTTTCATATTGGCTTCTTTCACTTAGTAATAAGTATTTAAGATCCCTCCATGTCTTTTCATGTCATTATCATTGCTTAATAATCATTCTTTTAAGTGCTGAGTAACATTCCATTGTGTGGATGTATCACAGTTTATCCATTCACCCACTAGAGGACATCCTGGTTACTTCAGAATTTTGGCAATTATGAATTAAGTTGCTATAAACATCCATGTGAAGGTTTTTATTTGGAAATAAGTTTCAACCCCTTTGGGTAAATAGCAAGGAGAGAGATTATTGGATAGTATAGTAAGAGTACGATTAGTTGTGTAGGAAACAGCTAAACTGTTTTTCCAAAGCAGTTGTAACATTTTACATTTCTACCAGCAATGAATCAAATTTCCTGTTGTTCCATATTCATACTGATATTTAGTATTTTCAGTGTTCTGGATTTTAGCCATTCTAATAGATATATAGCTATATCAAATTGTTGTTTTGGGAGTGTGAACACACAATACAACATAATATGCAGATGATGTATTACAGGATTGTACCCATGAAACCTTTATACTTTTATTAACCAATGTTACCCAAATAAATTCAATTAAAAAAAGAAAAGAAAATAACAGAAGCAATGAAGCTGGTGAGTGTCCAACGCTGAGAGCATTTAACCTTTCATTATTATAACATGTGGATTTCCTGTAAATTCTTCAAGACCCAAATTCAACCCACATTTACACCTGTGAATTGAAGACCTGATTCTAATATATAATTTCTGATCGTTTCCTTAAATTTATTTCTCCTTACTTTATCAGTAATTTTGAATTTATATGAGGTTTATACTTCCTATATTTTTTACTTTATATTTCATACTATTCTCAGTCAATATTTTTAGTGCTGACTCTTATAAGCACATAGTCTTTCTTGAGCAAGTGACTATTACAGAATTTTGTGTGTGCACAGGATTGAGTTAATCATATTTTTTATCTTGTAGCATGATAGAATCCCCTTTGTTCCACACCACACCCTTTCTTTCTTCATCTCGATGCTCAATACCAGCCTCCTCTGTGGCTCCTGATGTATTTGAATATCCATATATCTTTGTAAAATGCATACTGTTATTTTGTCTTAAAATAAATATTTATAATTTACATAACAAATTTATATAACTAGTATTATTCTATAGAATTGATTGTTGCCATTTTTTCACTATATACTATTTTTTAAGATCTATATGCACTGCAGTATGTACATCAAGTTTGGTGCTTGTAATAGTTGAGCAACATCCCATGGTAACAATGACACAAATTACTTAGGCATTCTCATAGTAGGTTCTAGGTTATTTCTAATTTCCCCCACCCCCACCCCATTCTTATGAATAATGCTGGGATAAGCATTCTTATATATCAGTTCTCTGTAAAGAAATTTTTTTAATCTTAGACTGTTTCAGAGTTCTAAGTCTAAAACTTTCATTTCATAGCCAAAGACCCTACATTGAAAGTGGTTAAGAATTTTGTAGCCTGCATCCAAAGGAGATAAATCATCAAGTTGCAGAGAGGCAGGACCAAGAGTAGTTCTCTCAACTTTCAGACAGCATGCTCTGGGGCAGTTAACATATCTACCAGGTGTATAAGATACAGTCTTTTAAAATTAAGCATTTTTCATCACACAGGTATTGAAGTGGCTAGTTCAGATCAATTCAGTGTGCTATATCTTAGAAATCATAAGTTCTTAATATATTACTATATTCTACTAACTGATAAAAGGATAAAATCATAATCTAAGAAGAAATATATTGGAATCCATGCACACTGGCACATAACAGGCCACAGTTATGTAATATATTTAAAACTAGAATGTTGGGAAATAACCCAAACCCTACCTCTGACTGGCTGTGTGATTTGTTATTTTTGTTAAGAAAACTTCCAAAGGGATGTGAACCTGGTATCTTTGGGGAAATGTTCTGTGCTTCTGAGCTCCACCACCAAGAAAGGGCCTCTTTTGTCATTTTGCATCTTCTTCACCGGGCTGTCTAGAGCATTTGAACAGTCATTTTTTGAATCATTGGTGGGAGGCTAGAGGATAGAATGCACATAGCTGCAGCTCCTTGGATAGCTTGTTTTACTTCTATGAGCCTCTGTTTCCTCATCTAAAAACCAGGGAGAGTCTAGCATGTAACAGACAAAAATAAAAGGTATCATTTCTCCTTATTCTTATTTTTAGCTAAAGTCCGTGTGTTCCACTACATATGATATGCACTTTCAGTCTTTTGTTATGACATAAAAAAAAATATATATAGATGACTATTTTATACTTTGTACTGTTTCTTCACATTAGCAAAATGATATGAATGACATTTGCAGAAGTAGACTTACCAAGAAGCTGATGAAGCCACAAATACTGGTTGTCCCTGGGACTTGGAGAATATTCTCAGTGGGGAAGGAAAGGACGACTGTGCTTGGAAACATTACTATGTGCTTCTGGTAAATTGCAGAAAGAGATCTTAGAAGAAAGGGACTGAAATATCTATCTTCCCTAATTTACTGTGATCTTTTTTCTATTCCAAATAAATATTCCTTTTTACACTTAAAAAAAATTGTTTCTATTTGCAATTTCCTGAGGACAAATGGTGTGGGACATCTTTTCATATGCTTATTTCCTATCTGTATAGCTTCTTTTGGGAAATAACTGTTAAGGTCTTTGGCCCATTTTATAAACAAGTTCTTACATTTCTTTGTTGAGTTTTAAGAGTTCTGTGTATATTTGGTATAACAGTCCTTTATCAGATGTGGTGTGGTTTTTTCTTCTAAAACTTTTGTCTCCGTCTGTGTATTTTTATTTTTATTATCTTGGCATTGTCTTCTGCAGAGGACAGTTTTTAATTTTAATGAATTTCAGCTTATCAATGACTTCTTTCATGGATTATGTCTTTGGTATTGTGTCAAAGAAAAGGCATCATCAAACCCAAGGTCATCTTGATTTTCTCCTATGTTATTTTCTAGGAATTTTATAGTTTTATATTTTATATTTAGATCTGTAATTCATTTTCAATTAATTTTTGTGAAGGATATAAGTTCTTTGTCTAGATATCATTGTTTTGCATGTGTATATCCAGTTATTGCAGCACCATTGGTTAAACGCTCTATCTTTGCTGCATTCTGATGCTTTTGCTCCTTTGTGAAATATCAATTAACTATATTTATGTGGGTCTATTATTGCACTCCCCATTATATCCCATTGAAATATTTGTCTATTCTTTCACCAGTATCACACTATCTCATTTTACGGTAGCTCTAAAGTCTTGAAGGTAGGTAGTGTCAATCCTCCAACTTTGCTCTCCTTCACTATTTTGAATGATGTTGTGAACTTCAATGAGTGTTAATTGTGTTAATATTGGTTATTCTGGATTTTGTTGTTTTTTGCCTCTCCAGAAAAAACTATAGAAGTGGTGTGATGATATTCATAAAATATCTTCTGGGGATTTTGATTGGAATTACATTGAACTTATAGATCCAGTAGGGAAGAACTGACATTTGTCATATTGAGGCTTCCTATTTATTCAAAATGAACTCTCTCTCCTTTTACTTAGTTCTTTTGTTCTGTTAATTAGCATTTTGTAGTTTTTCTCATATAGATCTTGTACATATTTTGTTAGAGCTGTACCTAAGTATTTCATTTTGGAGGATGTTAATATAAATGCATTGTGTATTTATATAAAATTCCACTGTTTATTGCTGATATATAGGTGTGAAATTGACATTTGTATATTAATCTTATATTCTGCAACCTTGTAATAATAGTTTATTAGTTCCAGGAGTTTTCTTGTCAATCCTATCAGATTTTCTATACAGATGATCATGTCATCTGTGAACAAAGTTTTATTTCTTATTTCTCAATATGTATACCTTTTATTTTATTTCCCTGTCTTATTACATTATCTAGAACTTTCAGTACAATTTTGAAAAGGAGTGGTGAGATAGAACATCTTTGCCTCATTCCTGATCTTAATTGGAAAGCTTTGGTTTTCTCATCATTAAGTATAATTTTAACTCAAGGTTGTTGTTGTTTTTTGGATATTCTTCATCAAATTGAGAAAGTTGCCCTCTATCCCAGTTTACTGAGAATGTTTATCATGAATGAGTATTGGGTTTGTCAAATGCTTTATCTGTATCTATTGATATAATAGTATGTGCAGTATTGTTATTTAGGAGAAATATATTTTGGTCACTTGAGTGAACAAACATATATTTCTTTTTTATGTATTTTTGTTAATTTTTTATGTCTTTATTGATTTCGGAGAGAGGAAGGGAGAGGGAGAGAGTGAGATAGAAACATCAATGATGAGTCATTGATCAGCTGCCTCCTGAATGCACCCTACTGGGGATCAAGCCCGAAACCCAGGCATGTGCCCTGACCACGAATTGAACGGCAATCTCCTGAATCATAGGGCAATGCTCAACTGTATGCCAGCCAGGCTGTACTTCTTTATAAATTTATCTTTATTGTTCAAGGTTTTACAGATGCCCTCCTTTTTCTTGTCCATTGATCCCCTCCACCCTGCACCAACCCATCTTCCCCTCCAAGCCTTCAGACGCTATTGCCTGTGCCCATGGGTTATGCATATATGAATACAACTTCTTTGATTAATGTCTCTTCACCCACTCCCCCACCTCCACCTTCCCCCTCAGATTCATCAGTTTGTTCCATGCTTCTATGTCTCTGGATATACTTTCTCCATCAGTTAATTTTGTTCATTAGATTCCACAAATGAGTGAAATCATGTGATATTTGTCTTTCTCTGAATGGCTTAATTCACTTAGCATAATACTCTCCAGGTCCCTCTATGCTGTCTCAAAGGGTAAGAGATCCTTCTTTTTTACAGCTGCATAGTATTCCATTCTGTAAATATACCAGAGCATTTTTATCCACTCATCAAACATACATATATATTTGGTTTTAATTCAAAATTCCTGACTCACAGCTCCTTAAAACCTTGGAAATTCCTAAGTGTTGAAAATGATCAAGATCAACTTTTATGTTTATGAGATGACTTTTACAGAGCACCTAAGGGTGGTGGCTGGTTGCTAAGAGAACTGACCATGTGATTAGATGGTGGGAACTTTCAGTCTCACCCTCTGGCCTCTGTGGAAAGCAGAGGGGCTGGAGGTTGACTCAATCACCAATGGTCAATGATTTAATCCATCATAATTATACAATGAAGCCTCCATAAAAACCCAAAAGAATGGAGTTCAAAGAATGTCCATGTTGATGAACACATAGAGATATGGGAAGAGTGTCACTCTCAGAAAGTGCCTGGGTCTTTTCAAAGAAGCAGCTTTTGGCTTCATTGATTTTATTAATTTCTTATTTTTAATTTTATTAATTCCTTCTCTAATCCTTATTGTTTCCTTTCTTTCATGTACTTTGAATTTTTTTTCATTTTAATCCTCACCTGAAGATATGCCTTTATTGACTGTATAGAGAGAGGAAAGGAGAAGTAGGGAGAGAGTAAAATTTCAATGTGAGAGAGAAACATCAATCTGCTGCCTCTAGTTTGTGCCCTAACTGGGAATCAATCTTGTAACCTGGGTATGTGCCCTGACCCGGAATTGAATCCATGAGCCTTTGGTGCATGAGATGATGCTCCAACCAACTGAGCCACATCAGCCAGGGTGCTTAATTTGGACTTAACTTGCTATCTCTTTTTAAAAATTATATATATATATATATATATATAATCTTTATTTATTTATTTATTTATTTATTTATTTATTTATTTATTTATTATTTTTCTTCAAAATATTACAGATGTCCCTTTTAGCTTCCCAATGACCCATTCCATCCCATTCCACCTCCCTACCCAGTTCCTCTCCACACCACTGTCCATGTCCCAAGGTTGTACATATATGCATATAACTTTTTTGGTTAATCTCTCCCCTTCCACCCACCTGCCCACCTCCATCCCTTTGAGATCCATCAGACTGATCCATGCTTCCATGTTATTGAATCATTTCTTTTCATCAGTTTATTAAGTTCTTTAGATTCTACATATAAGTAAGGTTATGTGATGATTTTCTTTCTCCGCCTGTCTTATTTCACTTAGCATAATATTCTCCAGGTCCTTCCATGCTGTCCCAAAGAGTATGAGATCCTTCTTCTTCACAGCTGCATAGTATTTCATGGTTTAAATGTCCCACAGCTTTTTTATCCACTCACCTACTGATGGACACTTGGGCTGTTTCCAGATCTTAGCTATTGTAAATTGTGCTGCTATGAACATAGGGGTGCATATATTCTCTCTCATTAGTGTTTCAAGATTCTTGGGATATATTCCTAGAAGTGGAATCACTGGATCGAAAGGCAGCTCCATTTTTAATTTTTTGAGGAACCTCCATACTGTTTTCCATAGTGGCTGCACCAGTCTGCATTCCCACCAGCAGTGTACTAAGGTTCTCCTTTCTTCACATCCTCGCCAGCACGTCATTTGTTGATTTGTTGATGGTAGCCATTCTGACAGGTGTGAAGTGATACCTCATTATGGTTTTAATTTGCATCTCTCTGATGATTAGCTATGTTGAGCATTTTCTCATATGTCTTTTGGCCATCTCTATGTCCTCTTTGGAGAAATGTCTATTCAGGTCCTTTGCCCATTTTGCAATTGGATTGTTTGTTTTCCTTTTGCTGAGTAGTATGAGTTCTTTGTACACTTTGGAAATTAGCTCCTTATCAGATACAACCTTGGCAAATATGTCTTCCTAGACCATGGGATTCCTTTGTATTTTGAGACTGTTTTGTGTTGCTGTGCAGAAGTTTTATAGTTTGATGAAATCCCATATGTTTATTGTTTCTTTTGTTTCTCTTGTCCTAAGAGATGTATCAGTGAAATTTCCAGTATGTAAAATGTCTGTGACTGTGCTGTTTATGTTTTCTTCCAGGATTTTTAGTTTTGCGACTTACATTTAAGTCTTTTATCCATTTCAAGTTTATTTTTGTGTTTGGTGAAAGTTGGTGGTCTAGTTTCAATTTTTTTGCATTTATCTGTCCAATTTTCCCAGCACCATTTATGGAAGAGGCTGTCTTTTCCCCACTGTATGCTCTTGCCTCCTTTGTGAAATATTAACTGATCATAACGGCTTGGGTTAATTTCTGGGTTCTCTGTTCTGTTCCATTGGTCTATATGTCTGTTATTGTACCAATATCAGGCTGTTTTGATTGCAGTGGCTTTGTAGTACAGTTTGATATCCAGTAAAGTTATCCCTCCCACTCTGTTCTTTTTTATCAAAGTGACTGCATCTATTCGGGGTCTGTTTTGGTTCCATGTTAATTTTCAAAATGTTTGTTCTAGTTCTGTGAAATATGCTGTTGGTATTTTAATAGGAATTGCATTCATTGAATCTATAAATTGCTTTTACAGTATGGACATTTTAATGATATTAATTTTCCCAATCCATGAGCATGGTATATTCTTGCACTTGCTTATATCTTCCTCTATTTCTTTTTCAATGTCCTATAGTTTTCTGAGTAACAGTTTTTTACATCCTTTGGTAAGTTTATTCCTAGGAATCTCATTTTTTTCATTGCAGTGGTAAATGGTATTGTTTTTTCAGTTTCTCTTTCTGAAAGTTCATTGTTGGTGTATAAAAATGTCACTGATTCCTGGATGTTGATTTTGTATCCAGTTACCTTGCCGAATTCATTTATCAGATCAAGTACTACTTTGATGAAGTCTTTAGGGTTTTCTATGTACAATATCATGTCATTTGCAAATAATGACACTTTTACTTCCTCCTTTCTAATTTGGATGCATTTTATTTTTTCTTCCTGTCTGATGGCTGTGACTAGGACTCTCAGTACTATGTTGAATTAGAGCGGTGAAAGTGGACATCTCTGTCATGTTCCTATTTTTAAGGGAAATGGTTTTAGTTTTTTCTCATTGAGTATAATGTTGGCTATAGGTCTGTCATATATAGCTTTTATTATGTTGAGGTGTGATCCCTCTATTTCTACTTTGCTGAGAGTTTTTATCAGAAATGGGTGCTGGATTATGTCTAAAGCTTTTTCTGCATCCATTGATATGATCATATGATTTATGTCCTTCATTTTATGTGATGTATGGCATTTATTGATTTGTGGATGTTATACCAGCCTTGCATCCCCAGAATAAATTCCACTTGGTGTTGGTTTATGATCTATTTCAAGTATTGCTGGATCTGGTTTGCTATTATTTTGTTGAGGATTTTGGCATCTATGTTCATTAGGTATATTGGCTTGTTATTTTATCTCTTTGTCGTGTCTTCATCTGGTTTTGGGATTAGGATGATGCTGGCCTCACAAAAAGAGTTTGGGAGTTTTCCCGCCTCTTGAATTTTTTGGAATAGTTTGAGTAGAATAGGTGTTAATTCTTCTTTGAATGTTTGGTAAAACTTGCCTGTAAATCCATCTGGTCCAGGACTTTTGTTTGTTGCGAGTTTTGTGATTACTGTTTCAAATTCATTGGTTGAAATGGGTTTATTCAGGTTTTCTGACTCTTCTAGATTCAGCTTTTGAAGATTGTATGCTTCCAGGAACTTGTCCATTTCACTCATGTTCAGTTTGTTGACATATAGTTGCTCATAGTATTATCTTATGTTCCTTTCTATTTCTGTTGAGTCGGTTGTTATATCGCCTCTTTCATTTCTGATTTTATTTATTTCGGTCCTTTCTCTCTATTTCTTAGTATGTCTGGCTAAAAGTGCATCAATCTTATTTTTCTTTTCAAAGAACCAGTTTTTTTTCATTGATTTTTTTTTTTTTTTTTTTTTAGTCTCTATGTCATTAATTTCTGCTCTGATCTTTATTATTTCCTGCCTTCTACTTCCTCGGAGCTCTTCTTGCTGTTCTCTTTCTAGTTCTTTTAGTTGTTGTGCTAGATGGTTTAGTAGAGCTTTTTCTTATTTCTTGAGATAGGTCTGTAATCCTATGAACTTTCCTCTCAGGACTGCTTTTGCTGTGTCCCATAGATTTTGGGTTGTTGTCCATTCATTTTCATTTTTTACAAGAAGTGTTTGACTTCTTCGTTGATCTTATTGGTAACCCATTCATTGTTTAATAACATGCTATTTAGCCTCCAAGTGTTTGAATATTTTTGAGTTTTTTTATAGTGGTTTATTTCTAGTTTCATGGCATTGTGATCTGAGAAGATGCTTGAAATGATTTCAACCTTCTGGAATTTTTAGAGACTTGCCTTGTGCCCTAACATGTGGTCTATTTTTGAGAATGTTCCATGTGCACTTGAGAAGGATGCATATTCTGCTGCTTTCCGATGAAATGTTCTGGAAATGTTAATTAAAGCCATTAGATCTGGGCAGCCATTTAAGGTGTGTGTTTCCCTGTTTATTTTTTGTTTTGACGATCTGTCCAATGTTGACAGTGGTGTGTTAAACCCCCCCACACTATGATTGTCTTGCTATCAATCTCCCCCTTAAAGTCCACCAAGACATTTTTTATATATTTAGGTGCTCCTATATTGTGTGCATATATGTTTATGAGGGTTATTTCTTCCTGTTGGACTGAACCCTTTAGTATTATGTAGTGACCATCTTCGTCTCTTTTTATGGTCTTTATTTTGAAGTCTATTTTGTCAGAAATAAGTATTGCTATTCCAGCTTGGTTACCCTTTCCATTTGAATGGAATATTTTATTCCATCCCTTAACATTTAGCATCAGTGAATCTTTTGCTTTCAGATGAGTCTCTTGTAGACACCACATATTTAGGTTCTGTATTCTTATTCATTCAGCTACCTTATGTCTTTTGATTGGACCATTTATTCCATTTACATATAAGGTTACTATTGATATATACTTATTTAATGTCATTTCCCCCCCTTATGCTGATGTACCTTTCTCTCACTATTCTTTCTTATTCTCAGAGCAGTCCTTTTAGCATTTCTTGCAATGCTGATTTCATGGTACTGAACTCATTTAACCTTATTTTAACTGGGAAGCTCTTTATTTCACCTTCAATTTTTATTTTATTTTATTTTATTTTTTTAAATTTTATTTTTGTTTAAAATATTACAGATGTCCCTTTTTCTCCCCAATCACCCATTCCACCCCTCCCTTCCCCCTCCCCAGTCCGTCTCCCCACCATTGTCCATGTCCTTGGGTTGTGCATATATGCATATAAATTCTTTGGTTACTCTCTCCTCCTCCACCCACCAGCCCTCCTCCATCCCTCTGACATTCATCAGTCTCATCTATGCTTCCATGTCATTGAATCTATTCTGTTCATCAGTTTATTAAGTTCTTCAGATTCCATGTGTAAGCAAGATCATGTGATATTTGATGGCCAAAAGACACATGAGAAAATGCTCAATGTCGCTAATCATCAGAGAGATGCAAATTAAAACCACAATGAGGTATCACTTTACACCTGTCAGAATGGCTGCCATCAACAAATCAACAAACGACATGTGCTGGTGAGGGTATGGAGAAAGGGGAACCCTAGTACACAGCTGGTGGGAATGCAGACTGGTGCAACCACTATGGAAAACAGTGTGGAGGTTCCTCAAAAAATTAGAAATTGAGCTGCCGTTTAACTCAGTGATTCCACTTCTAGAAATGTATCCTAACAATCCTGAAACATTCATCAGAAAGAATATATGTACCCCGATGTTCATAGCAGCACAGTTTACAATAGCTAAGATCTGGAAGCAGCCCAAGTGCCCATCAGTAGATGAGTGGATAAGAAAGCTGTGGGACATTTACACCATGGAATACTACGCAGCTGTAAAGAAGAACAATCTCATACCCTTTGGGACAGTATGGATGGACCTGGAGAATATTATGCTAAGTGAAATAAGCCAGGCAGCGAAAGACAAATATCACATGATCTCACCTTCAATTTTAAATGATAGCCTTGCTGGATAAAGCAATCTTGGTTGCATATTCTTGCTTTTCATTACTTTGAGAACTTCATGCCACTCCCTCTGGCCTGAAGAGTTTCTATTGAGAGATCCAATGTCAGCCCTATGGGGTTCCCTTGTAAGTCACTGCTTGTCTCTCTCTTACAGCCCTTAATATTTTCTCTTTGTCCTTGATATTTGCTATTTTAATTATGATGTGTCTTGGAGTGGATCTCTTTGTGTCCTTCTTGTTTGGGACCCTCTGTGCTTCTTGAACTTATGTGGCTTTCTCTCTCGCTGGCATGGGGAAATTTTGTGTCATTATTTCCTCTGCCAAGTTCTCTATCCCTTGCTCTCTTTCCTCCTCCTCTGGCACTCCCATAATGGAAACATTATTTCACTTCATGTTGTCCCAAAGCTCCCTTAGAGTGTCCTCATGCTTTTTAAGTGTTTTTTTCTATTTGCTGCTCTAATTATTTTTCTCTACCTTATCTTCTAAGTTACTTTTTCTATACTCTTCTTCATTGAGCCTGCTTTTAATTCCTTCCTGTGTATTCTTGATATCAGATATAGTATTCTTTACTTCTGCCTGATTCTTGTTTATGATATGTATCTCTTTTTTCATGTTTTCACTAAGTTCCTTGACCTTATTGTCAAGTTCCCTGTTCTCATTAATTTCTTTGAGCATCTTTATAACTATTACTCTGAACTCTATTTCTGATAACTTGCTTAACTCTATCTCATCAAAGTCTTTTTCTGACAATTTTTCCTTTTCTTTAGTTTGAGTGTTGTTCCTTTGTCTCCCCATTTTGATGGCTCTTAGTGTTTGTATCTATATATTAGATATATTTGCTGTCTCCTAGTCTTATGGGGAGGGATTTTATAGTGTGATTCCAGTGGAGTTCAGAGGTGTGTGTTTCTTATACTTCTGAGCTCTTTGCTGTAGGCGTGTCCCTTTTTTGGGTGTTCTTTTTGTGGGTTCTTTGGGCTCTCCTATAGTGTTTGGGTCTAGATTGTTGTTGAGTAGTCCTTGGGAGATCTCTCCTCTCAGGTTGGCTAAATGAGTATCTCAGTCCCAACCATGTCATGTGAGCTGTTGTACAAGTGCTGGCAAGGCTGTACAATACACAACTATAAGTCCAGGGAACAAGGGGTATCTTACAAAATATCTTGATAATCACAATGAAAACAACACAAGTGAAAATAGAACTGGGAGAATAAAGGGAGAACACAAGTGCTAAAGCAAAAAAAAGGTAAAAAGAAAGAAAGAAAAGTAAAGGTATAGAAGAAAATGCATATTGTTGTTAATAGTGACAAAAATTCAAAAATAATAATAATAAAGTCAACTAAAATGTAAAAAATAGAGAAGCTACTGGGAAATAAAAGGGGCAGAGAAAAGATTCTGAAAGAAGGCAAGCAAAAAGTTAAGGGAGGGAATAAGAATAATAGTTGAAAATAAAAAAATAAAAATACAATAAAGAGAAAAACAGAAACTAATAATCAAACAAAAAGGCAGGAAGAGAGAGGGAGAAAAACAAAAGAAAGAAAGAAAAGAGGAAAAGAAAAAGTTATGCCAATGGATCAAGAGGAGAGAGAGAGAAATAAAGCCAGGGCAAGGAGGGAGTCCAATTAGAGATATGGAGGAAATTGTAGAGAAAAGCAGTAAACTTATTTGTTATAATGATAAAGTCCCAGCAATTAAGCAGATAATATTATGAAAATCTTGACAGTAGAAGCAAAGATAAAACAACGCAAAGCAAATAAACTAAACAAAACAAAGAAACAAAACAAAAAACAAGCTAAGCAAAACAAAATTCTTTAAAAAAATTAATTAAAACTTAAAAAATTTTTTTTTTTAAATTATACAGTTTCCAAAGAAAAAAAACACTTTTTCGTTTCTTCCTTTCCTAAGGAGGAAAAACAAAAATGAAAAAGTCTATCAGGTGAGTTTCTTCTGGGCAGCTTATGTAGTCTGTGGCTCACTGCTTTTATGCAGATTTCAGTTCTCCTGGGAAGTACTCGTGTATCAGCCAATGTGAGGAGCTGTCTAGGTTTGGCTCTGGTGTCCTTAGGTAGATGGGTGCTCTGAGGTTCTCCATGGAACACCTCCTCTTGTCGGTTATTTTGCAACCTTGTATTTGCCTGGTCTTATTCCAGTCTTCTGTAGAGTCTTTAAGGTGCAGGATGGCTAGTGTAGCTCAGGGCATCACTCGCCTTACTTAAAGGTTTCACTGTCAAGCACATACTGTAGGGAGTTAATCTCTGCTCCACAGCCAGCTCCTCAGTCTCTACCTTATCCTCCAATTCTAGTTGCCCATGCACTGGCTTGATGCAGTTTCAGATTGCCTTCAGTCTGTTGTCTTTTCTGTATGGGCAGTTTCAGCAGCCTGGGCTCAGTGAGTTCAATGAAAAAACATTCCAGTGAGCCCTTTGCCTGCCGAGCCTCCATCAGGGGTTTTCAGCTTTTCCTCCAGTTCCCAAACAATAGTTCCTTAGAGTATTATTCTTTTGATGTCCTCCTGTGAGCTGTTCCCCCTTACCCCTAAGGATTGTACCCTGTGGGAGTTTTTTGGGGCTTCAGTAGGCTGAACCATCCCCTTTCCTGTTGTGGGTGGTGCTGCTAAGCTGCAGGAAAAGCAGATGTGCTCTGCCCCTCCTTTCCCAGATCTGGTTGGCTGGCCGCACCAGGTGCTCTGTACCTCAACCACTCTACTATGCAGACACAAATCCCAGCTTCTACTGGTCTGTCCGCAGAATGCAAGCCGGAAAGGTGGGAGCCAGTTCAGGGATCAAAAACTCAAAAACACAGAGAGCAACACATAAGCAGAGAATCCACCCTGGAAGTTCTTGCTTCCCTCAAGCCAAGGAACCCATTAGGAGGAAACACAAAGTCAGCTCCACACAGCTCCCCTGCAACCTTGATCTCAGTAAAGCTGGGGCAGCTCCATGTTCACCACCATGGCACCCCTTTGGGCTGGTCAAAAATCCTAGAATCTCCCCACCTGGAGGGCAGAGTGGGGGGGCTCTCTTCCCTTTCCCCGTGCCACACAGATTAAATGCTTTCTGGGGCTCAACACAATGCCTTACAGGAAGGCAGAGGGTCCTTGTATGTGGTTGCTCAGTGCAGATCTCTGGTCCTTTACTACTCAGGTGCCACACACTTTGGGACTGTCTTTCCTATAGTCAGCACCCTGAACATAAGATGTCAGTTGAGGCCACCATTAGAAGCTTTGTTTCACCAGGAAGGCACCATTCCCTCATCAGGGGAAACACTGTTCCCCTGGGTCACTCTGCCCTTCACATTGGGTACTCCTTCCCTTCTCCTCTACTCCAGGTTTGAGATCTTCGCTTTTGGATGCCAGTTGGCACTCCCAAAGGGAGGGGGCTTTGCAGCCTCTAAGCTTTGGGGGCTCAGAGCCGAGCTCAGGCTTCAGGGGGGACTCCTCCTTTCTATGTTCCCTCTTTACCAGACTCTATGATGTTTCTTTAGTGCTCCCTGCTCAAAATGTGTCCACTCAGGTATATTTCCCTGTTTTTTCCAAGCTGGTTAAGAAGTAATTTAGGAGTAAATTGCGTTCCTGGCTGGGAGCAAGGACACTCTGATTATTCTCACAGTGTCACTATCTTCCCTCTCCTCCTTAATAATTTTAGAGAGAGGAAGGGAGAGGGAGAGAGAGAGACAGAAACATCAATGATGAGAGAGTCATCATTGATTGGCTGCCTCCTGCATGCCCCTGGCTGGGGATCAAACAGGCAACTGGGGCATGTGTCTTGACTGGGAATCAACTTGTTCTCTTTTTTTTCTTGTTTTCTAGGTAGAAACTTATGTTAGATTTTAGATATTTCTTCTATTCTAATGTATGCATTAAGTGCTATACATTTCCCTCTTTATATTGATTTTGCTGCCTCCCCAAAATCTTAAAAGTTGTGTTTTTGTGTTAATTTACCTAAAATATTTTTAAATTTCTCTAGAGATTTATTCTTTAACCCTTGTGTTACTTAAAAATGCAATACTTAATTTCTATAAATTTGGGGATTTTTCATTTATCTATTTTTGATTTCTAATTTAATTCTATTGTTTTCTGAGAGAAAACAGTGTATGATTTCTATTCTTTTGAATTTGTTAAAGTGTGCTCTATGGCCCAGAATGTGTTCTATTTTAGTGTATGCTTTGTGTGAGCTTGGAAGAATGTGTATACTGTTGTTGTTGAATAAAATAGTCCATTAATGTCAAATACATGCAACTGATTCATGACATTATTCAGTTCAACTATGTCCTTACTAGTTATCTGCTTGCTGGGTTAATCCATTTTTAATAGACTATATTAAAGTCTCCAACTACATTAGTATATTTATTTATTTCTCTTTGCAGTTCTAGCATCTTTTGCCTCACATAGTTTGATTTATTGTTGTTAGGTGTATATTAAAGATTGCTATATCTTCTTAGAAAATTGATCCTTTTATTATTATGTACTACTCTCTTTTATTTATGATAACTTTCCTTGATTTGAAGTCAGCTAAAATTAATATAGCTACTCTGGTTTTCTATCGATTAGTGTTAGCATAGTATATTTTTCTTCATCCATTTACTTTTAAATACATGTGTCTGTATATTTAAAGTTTGAGGGTTTTTTTAGAAAATATAGTTGGGTTTTGTTTTTTGCTTCACCCAATCTCTGTATTTTAATCATAGCATTTAGACCATTGATGTTCAAAGTGATTATTGATAAAGTTGTATTAATATCTACTGTACTTATTACTGTATTTAATTTGTTGGCCTTGTTTCTTTCTAATAATTTGGACTTTTTTCTGTTTATTATGGTTTTAATTAAACATTTTATGTGATTCCATTTTCTATCATTTTTCAGCATATTAAATATATAACATTTCTGTGGTTGCCTTAGGGTTTGCAAAATACATTTACATCTCACTTAAGCCCACTTTCAAATAACAGTATATGACTTCTTGTGTAGTGTGAGTACCTTATACCAGAATAATTTTAATTCTTCTCTTCCATCCCTTGTATTACTATAGTCACTCAATTCTATAAATACAAATATATTCAGAATCCAGGACATAAGAGGAATATAACTCAGCAAAGGATTCCCTGCTCAACATACAGGCATGCCTGAGGGATCTGCACATTGAAGCATCTAAAGGTAGGCAAATGGGAACAATCAGGGGAGGCAAGAAGGGAAGAGGGCTCAGAATGGCCAGAAACACAGACTTACAGCCAGGGGTTCACAGCAGACTCAGCCTGGCAAGAGGAGGAAGCTGGCTGTGGCTGGCATTTCCTTCAGCAGAGAAGAACAGAGAGACTTGGTGGGCATTCCTGCAAGAGTAAGCAGTGTGTACTGCAGGCTGAACCAACAGAACTATACAAGGGAACAGCACAGGGGATCTGCCACAGCTGTGGTATGGTTAGCATTCCAAACAACGAAAGCAAGCCACAGAGCCCTGCTGCCCTGTAGATTCCCAAAACTCATTACCCTTGGTGTTGGGTTGAAGGAGCACATTATCTGTTATTTTTAGAGAGTCACTATTTCCCCAGAGCAAAGGGTGCACTCTGTGAAGGGTTCCTGGTTAGGGCATGTGTGGGAGGGATCTTGTAGAGGTCCAAAATCACCATTGCCAAAGTGGCAAAACAAAGAAGACAGCTGGATTCCTCCAGACAAACCTACCCCCAAGCATCAAAACTATACTGACTGCAGCCATGGAAGTCATCTTTGGGTTTTAACAGAAATAAAAAAACTTGTGATTCAGTGCCACCTACTGGAAAATAACAGAAAGACTTGTTTAGAGTAATCTGCTAGAACAGTGCCATGAATAAATAGATGCCTAAACAGAGAAGGAATTCATCAAACACCATGAATAACCAAGGAAGTGAGGCAGCTCATAAAGAAAATGAAAAATCTTCATAAAGCACACTTGAACACATGGAAAAATGTGAAATAAATGACAGATAATCCAAGATTTCAGTTCTTCAAATACTTAACAAGATGTGAGCAAATACAGGCAGGCAACTTAATGCACCCAGAAAATAAATTAATGAATAAAACCAGTACTTTGCCAAAGAAACTGAAACTTTAATAAAAAAGAACCAAACAGAAATCCTGGAAATCAAGAATTGAATAAAAGAGATCAGGAAAGAGCTAGCAAGCATAGAAAATAGAACTAAACAGATGAAAGAAAGAATTAATGATATCAAAGATAGAAATCTAGAAATGACACAGAGGGAAGAACAAAGAGACCTGAGCATAAAAGGAAAAAAGAACTCTACAAGAACTGACTCCTTCAGAAAAATGCAATCCAGGACTAATGGACATACAAGAAGAAGAAGAGAGGAAGAATGGGATGGAGAGTCAATTCAAATAGTGGATGAGAACTTCCCAAATCTATGGAAAGAGCTAGATCCTCAAATCCAAGAAGCAAACATAACACCTAGTTACTTCAATCCAAAGAGGCCTTCTCCAAGGAAAATTGTATTTAGTCTGTCAAAAATTAATGACAAAGATAGAATCCTCAAAGCAGCCAGGGAAAAGATGGACGTGACCTATAAAGGAAAGACAATCAGGTTACCATCAGACTTCTCAATAAAAACTCTACAAGCCAGAAGAGAGTGGAACCAAATATTCAAAGGAATGAAAGAAATTACCAGTTATGAATAATATATCCTGCAATGTTGTGCTTTAAATATGAAAGAGAAATGAAGACTTCTCCAAACATACAGAAGCTAAGAATTTATCACCAAAAACCTCCACTGCAGAAAACACTAAAAGGGATTATTCGAACAGAAACAAAGAACATAAGGTCACAACACTACAAGTAAGATCACCAACAAACTTACAGTATAAACAGGGATAATTTATGACACCAAAAAATATAAAAGGAACAGGGGTGAAGGTCTGAATTTGCAAGAAGGAAGGAGATCTAGTGCATTCAATAGAAGTAGGACCAATGAATATATAAATCTTTCTTTTTCATAAACCTAATGATAACCACACACAAAAAACCCCAAACTAAGACAAATAGCTTTAAAAAAGAGGAAACAGAGGAAAGAAGTATGGAATACCACCAAACAAAACAGGCAGAAACGCAAAGGAACTAATGGAACACTGAGCTACCAGAAGACAAAAGATAAAAGGCTATAACAATTCTTATATATCAATAATTACCCTAAATGTTAATAGACTGAATTCACCAATAAAGAAGAACAGAGTAGCAGATTGGATTAAAAAAACCAAAAAACTAACCAAATGCTGCCTTCAGGAGGCATAGCTAAGCTGCAAAAACAAAGATAGACTCAAAGTGAAAGGGTACAAAATGATTCTCCAAGACAATAACATCCACAGAAAACCAGGTATAGTTATACTTATATCTGACAAAATAGATTTCAAGATAAAAAAGGTAAGAAGAGACAAAGATGGACATTTTATAATGATAAAGGGGACACTACATCAAGAAACATAACACTTCTTAATATATATGCACCCAATCAAGGAACACCAAAATATATAAAGCGATTGCTAACAGAAATAAAAGTAGAAACAGACAAAAACACATCATATTTGGGGAACTTAATACTCTATTGACAGTACCAAATAGATCATCCAAATGAAAATAAATAAAGAAATATCAACTTTAAATGACACATTAGACCAAATGAACATAATTGAATGTTACAGAGCTTTTCATACCAGAACATCAGATTATACATTGTTCTCCAGTGCACAAGAAACATTCTCTAGGATAAATTATATGTTGGCTCAAAAAATTAGTCTCAACAAATTGAAGAAGATTAAAATCATACCAAGCATATTCTCTGGCCACAATACTCTGGAGGTAGAAATCAACTGCAAAAAGGAAATAAAGAAACCCACAAATATGTGAACATTGAACAACACATTTAAAAAACTACTGGCTCAAAGAAGAAATAAAAGGTAAGATCAAGATATATATAGAGGAACTTTCATATTGTTTTCCATAAGGGCTGCATCAGTCTGCATTCCCACCAGCAGTGTACCAGGGTTCCTCTTTCTCCACATCCTCACCAGCATATGTCATTTGTTGATTTGTTGATGGCAACCATTCTTACAGGTGTGAAGTGATACCCCATTGTGGTTTTAATTTGCATCTTTCTGATAATTAGTGACACTGAGCATTTTTCCATATGTCTCTTGGCCATCTCTATCCTCTTTGGAGAAGTGTCTATCCAGGTCCTTTGCCCATTTTTTAATTGGACTGTTTGGTATGAAGTTTCCTCAAAACAATTAAAAATGAAAATGCCTTTTGACCCAGTGATCCCACTTCCAGGACTATATCTTAAGGATCTTGAAACACTAATCAGAAAGAATATATGCACCCCTATGTCCCCTATGTTCATAGCAGCACAATTTACTATAGCTAAGATCTGGAAATGGCCCAAGTGCCCATCAGTAGCTGAGTGGATAAAAAAGCTGTGGGACATTTACACCATGGAATACTATGCAGCCGTAAAGAAGAAGGTTCTTGTACCCTTTGGGGCGGTATGGATGGACCTGGAGAATATTACGTTAAGCAAAATAAGCCAGGCAGAGAAAGACAAACATCACATGATCTCACAAGTGGAATCTAAAGAACTTAATAAACTGATGATCAAAATAGATTCAACGACATGGAAACATGGATCAGACTGGCGAATCTCAGAGGGAAGGAGGGTGGTAAAGGGGGAGAGATTAACCAAAGAATTTATATGCATATATGCATAACCTAAGGACACAAACAATGCTGTGGTGAGGGACTGGAGAGAGGGTGAGTCAGGGAGGAAGGGTTCAATGGGGAGAAAAAGAGACATTTGTAATATCTTGAGAGAGAGAAATGAGAATGTCAATATGACATATCAAAATTCTGGGATAAAACAAAAACAGTAATAAAAGGAAGATTTATTTCATTACAGGCCTATCTCAAGAAACAAGAGAAATTTCAAGTAAACAATCTAATATTACACCTTAAAGAAGTAACAACAGAAAAACAAAAGCAACGCAAAATCAGCAGAAGAAAGGAAATAATGAAAATTTGAGCAGAATTGAATGATATAGAGAACAAAAAGACTATACAAAAAAAGTAGTGCATCAAAGAACTGGTTCTTTGAAAAGATTAATAAAGTTGACAAAACCCTGGCTAGACTCATTAAGGGAAATAAAGGAAAGACCCATATAAAAAAAATCAGAACTGAAAGAGGAAAAGTTTCCATAGACATCATGGATATACAAAGGCTCATACTAGAAAACTATGAAAGATATATGCCACCAAATTAAATAACTTAAAATAAGTGGATAAGTTCCTAGAAATATATAACCTCCTATACTGAATCATGAAGAACTGGAAACTGTAAATAGACCAATCATCAGTGAGGAAATTGAAACAAGCATCAAAAAATAAAAGTCCAGGACCAGATGGTTTCACTAGTAAATTCTAGCAAATATTCAAAGAAGATTTGAAACTGATACTTCTCAAACTCTTCCAAAAATTGAAGAGACAATACTTCCTAACATATTTTATGAAGCCAATATATCCCTGATACCATAACCTGGCAAGGATAACACAAAAAAGAAAACTACAGATCAATATTTTTGATGAATACAGATGCAAAAATACTAGCAAATTGAATAAAATAGTACATTAAAAACAATACAACACAATCAAGTGGGGTTTATTTCAGGGGTACAAGGATGGTAAAACATAATTAAATCAATTAATGTAACACACCACCTTAACAAAAGAAAGAATAAACATATGATTTTATCAATAGATGCAGAAAAAAAATTAGATAAGAAACAACATCCCTTTATAATCAAAGCACTCAATAAAATAGGAATAGAAGGAAAGTACCTCAACATAATAAAAAGTCCATATATAACAAATCTTCAGCCAATATCATACTCAATGGTGCAAAATTGAAAGTTTTTCCTCTAAAATCAGGAACAAGACAAGGATATCCACTCTCACTACTCTTATTCAACATAGTCTGGAAGTCCTAACCAGAGCAATAAGGCAAGAGAAATAAATTAAAGGTATCCAAATGGTGAAGGTAGAAGCAAAAGTGTCATTTTTTGCGGATTACATGATTTTGTGCATAGAAAACTTCAAAGATCCCACCAAAACTCTTTTAGAAACAATAAATTAATACAGTAAAGTTGCAGTATACAAAATAAATGTACAAAAATCTACTGCTTTCCTATATACTAAAAACAAAACTTCAGAAAAAATAGAAAAAATTCCTTCTGTAATTGTAAACAAAAAATAAAATACTTAGGAATAAACTTAACAAAGGATGTGAAAGACCTATATACTAAAACCTACAAAGTATTATTAAAATAGAATGAAAAAGGCACAACAAAATGGAAAGATATTGCTTGTTCATGGGTTGGAAGAATCAACATATTTAAAACTGCCATATTACCCAAAGCAATATACAGATTCAGTGCAATCCCCATCAAATTCTCAAAATCATCAGATATATATGGAACCACAAGTGACCCTGAATAATCAATGCAATCCTGAGAAAAAGAACGAAGCCAAATGTATCACATTACCTGGGTTCAAATTGTGCTACAGAGCTATAATAATCAAAACAGCATGGTGTTGGCAGAAAAACAAACACACAGATCAAGGGAACAGAATTGAGAGGCCAAAAATAATGTTACATGTATATAGGCAGATAATTTTCAATAAAGGAGCAAAAAGCACACAATGGAAAAAAGAGAATCTTTAATAAATGGTGATGAGAAAACTGGAAAGCCACATGCAAAAGAGAGAAACTAGATTACAGTTTTTCCCCATGTGCAAAAATTAATTCAAAATAAATCAAATACCTAAATATAAGATCTGAAACAATATGTTAAATAGAAGAAAACATAGGTACTAAACTTATGGACCGTGGTCATACAGAACATATTGTGAATTTGACCCCAAAGGCAAGGGAAGTAAAGGCAAAAAAAATAAATGAATAGGACTATATCAAACTAAAAACTTCTGCACAGCAAAGGAAAGCAACAACAAAAAAGGCAAGCTACCAAATGGGAGATTATATTTGCAAACAACAGCTCTGATAAATTGTTAATATACAAAATATATAAAGGACTGGTATAACTCAACATCAAACAAATAAACAATTCAATTAAAAAATGGGCAGAAGACTTGAACAGACACCTCTCCCAAGAAGGCATTCAAATGGCCAACAGACACATGAAAAGATGTTCAATTTCACTAGCAATTAGGAATTGCAAATCAAAATGACAATGAGATACCACCTCACACCTGTTAAAATGGCTATTATCAATAAGACAAGTGTTGGAGAAGTTGTGGAGAACAGGGAACCCTTACTCACTGCTGGTGTGAATGTAGACTGGTACAACCACTATGGAAAGCAGTCTGGCAATTCCTCAAAAAGTTAAGAATAGAATTAATATGTGACCCAGCAACCCCTCTCCTGGGTATCTACCTAAAAAACTCTAAAGCATGTAATTGCAAAGATATATGCAATCCTATGTTCATTGCAGCATTGTTCATTGTGGTCAAGACACGGAAACAACTGAAGTGTCCTGCAATAGAGGACAGGATAAAGAAGATGTGGTACATGTACACAATGGAATACTACTCAGCCATAAGAAAGGATGAAATACTGCCATTTGGGAGGACATGGATCGACCTTGAGAATATTATGCTAAGTGAAATAAATCAACCAGAAAGAGGTAAAAATCATATGATTTTACTCATATGTGAGATATAAAACTGAAACTTGTGGACATATACAGCAGTGTGGTCATTACCAGAGAGAAGGGGGTGGAAGGTTGGTGGGGGGTTGAGGAGGTCTAATATATGGCGATGGAAGATGATTTGATTTTGGGTGGTGGGCCAACAGTACAATATTCAGATCTTTTATCACAGTAATGTACACTTGAAACCTATGTGATCCTATTAACCAATGTCACCTCAATAAATTTAATTTAAAATTAAAAAATAAACATAAGTGTAAATATATTCAAACGCTTGTTAGTATTAATATTTTGAAGTGTTATTTTCCTAGAAAAATTAATATTAAGAAAAATAAAAGTTTATATTGTACCACCGTTCTTTCTCCTCTTTGATGCTCTTCTTGCATTGTATGATATGAATTTCTGACCTATATATATATATATATACTCCTCAGAGACTTAATCTTCCCCAATAATCAGCAACCCTGCTGGCAGCAAAACACAGTAGCCTGGACTTGGCTAATGGTCCCACTGTTGGGACCACTGGAAGGCTAAAGATAATACCTTGACCTAAGCATTTCAGTTCCTGAGACCAAAAATGAAAGGACGCCCCTTGGCTACTTCTCTTGACTCGGGAGAGAGGGATGCCAGAAAATACCTCAGATTGTCCTGAACTCCCAAAGAAGTGATTCATTATCCCCAAATCATCTTCGACCAGTGAGTTCCCAGCACAACCATGATGGCTTGTGGTTTTGCCCTATATAACCTGTAACCTACACATCACTGAGGAGTTCAGGCTTTTGAGTTTCCTGTTTTGTTGGATGGCACCATTCATAATAAAAGAGCCAACATTTTTCCACTGCAATTCTCAATGTCTAGTGTTTGGCTCTGCTAAGGTTGGATGGAAATTATAACACTTCTGTTCTATAACACTTGTATGGCAAGACTAATAAATTTCCTCTTTGGGTTCTTCTTGCTTGGAACTCTCTGTGCCTCCTAAACTTGTGTGACTTTTTCCTTCACCAGGTTAGGAAAGTTTTCTGCCATTATTTCTTCAAACAGGTTCCCTATCCCTTGGTCACTTTATTCACCTCCTGGTACTCCTGTGATGCAAATATTATTACTTTTAATATTGTCCCACAACTCCCTTAAACAGTCCTACTGTTTTTAATTGTTTTTGCTTTTCATATCTCTGATTGAGTGCTTTTTTCCTACCTTGTCTTCCAATCTGCTGATCCGATCCTCAGCTTCCACTACTCTGCTGTTTATTCCTTCCAATGTGTTCTTTATTTCTGCTATGTCATTCTTAATTTCCTTCCTTGTTTCAATATCTTTCTCATGCTGCTGAATATCCTTACAATCAGTATTCTGAACTCTGTATCTGATAGATTACTTATCTCCATTTCATTTATCTCTTCTGGATAATTCTTTTGTTCTTTCATTTGGGGTTTGTTTTTTTGTCTACCCAGTTTGGCTGCCTGCTTGCGTATGTTTCTATGTATTAAGTAGATCTGCTAGGACTCCCAATCTTTTTGGAGAGTCCCTGGTGCAGGCCAATGTCAGACACAGTTTGTGACTGGCCCTGAGTACCCTGTTTGGACCTATCAATGATCCAAAGCTTGTGGCTCCCTCTGCTGCATCTGGATGCATTTGGCAAGGACCAAGATGCACACCAAGTTCTGTTTTTCTTAGCCCCAGTTCCAGAAGCAGGTTAGACAAGGATTCAAAGCATCCAGAGATCCACATCTGCCTGCAGGCTGATTGTTATTCTTAGTCTCTTAGAGAGCCTCAGCTATAGTCCACAGTAAGGCTTAAACTCCACAGGGTGGGGTAAGAGGTTTTCCCACAGGGTAAGGGGTTAAGGGGTAAGAGGCTTCCCCATTAGGCAAAAGCTCTATGGATAGTAAAGGTCTGCCTGAGAAAGATGTCCTCTGCAGTATGGGGGAATGACTCAGCACAGGAATCCAGATGGCTGCCCACTGAGCTCTATTCCCAGAGCCAGCAACCCTAGATTCTCCTCACACAGCTCTAGCCCACATTGATGTCCCTCAGCTGGAGCCCAAAGTGAGTGGCTCCACATGAAATTTTGTGTGTTCACCCTTTAAGAGGGTGCATGCATTTCCAGAAACCTCTCCCTGACAGACAGAAAACCAGTTGCTTTTCACAGCCAGGTATTATGTGGGCACCTTTCTCAGTTCTGGTGCTATGAATGGGGAAGCCCAGCTAGGGGTTTAGACCCCAGAGTTCAAGTGGGAACCGTGCTATAGCTGAGGTATCCCTCTGGACATTCAGCTGCAGACTGTGGGATCCTGGACAGCCCTCTCACACCTCTGCAATTCCTACCAGTCTCTATGCAGTCTCCACTTTATGTCCTGATTTTGAGGATGCTCTCGAGCTAGTATTCAGTTGATTATTCAGGATTTTTTTTCTATATTTTAGTTGTAATTCCAGTTTGGTCCTGGGAAAGTGTCAGTGTAGCTTCCATTTAATGCACAGCCATCTTGGAATCCTTCCCTTAAATTTTGAAGAATATTTTTGTGTTGTACAAAATTTTAAGTTAAGGATTTTTTTCTCTCAATGCTTCAAATATTTCACCCCACTCTCTTCTTCCTTTCATGAATACTGAGAAGTCAGTTGCAATTATTTTTTTCCCTTTGATAGGTAAAGATGTTTTTATCATTGATTCTTTTCAAGGACTTAAAAAAACACACAAAACTTTGATTTCTTTCAGTTTAAAAATGATATGCTTAGGTGCAGCTTTTGGCAATTCTCCTGCTTGATGTTCTCTGAGTTTTCTGGATCTGTGGTTTTGTACCTGACACTAATTTGAGGAAATTCTCAGTTTGTTTCAAGTATTTGTTCTCTTTCATTTGCTCTTTCTCCCCTTCCTCCCCCTCCTCCTCCTGGTACTCCCATTGCACATGTGTTACACAGTTCATATTTCTCCCACAGTTCTTAGATAATTTTTGTTAATTTTAATTCTTGTAATCTTTCTTTTTGATTTTCAAGGATTTAATTTTACTGTCAAATTTTGTAGCTTGGAGATTCATTGTTCAACCATGTACTCTTTACTAAAAAAACAAACAAACAACAAAAAGATATTTTTCATTTCTGTTATAGTGATTTTAATCTCCTGCATGTCTTTTAGGTACTTTCTTAAGATTTACTTTTCTCTGCATACATTTCCCATCTTTTTCTGCAAGTTGCGTACTCTTGCATTAGAACCCTTAGGATACTAATCACAGTTGTTGTAAACTCCAAGGCTGATAATTCTAGTATCTCTGCCATGTCTGGTTCTCATGGTTTCTCTGCCTATACAAATTGTTTTGTGCCCTTTGGTATGCCTTGCAATTTTTCTTTGATAGCAGATATGACATACCAGGTAAAAGGAACTGACATAAATAAGCCTTTAGCAATATGGTGTTAATGTTGGGGGAGAGAAGTGTTCCATAATCCAATGAGTTGGACTCAGTCTTTCAGTGCACCTATGCCTCCAGATTGTGAAATTCACTAGTTTTTCTCAGTTTTTTAGTCCTGTTAGGTGGGACAAGATGGCTAGGGTGCATTGGAGTTGGGTATCTGCCCTCTCCCATTTGGTAGGTTAGATCCAGCTGGGGTTGGGTTTTTCCTTTTTCCTAGGTCAGTTGAGCTCTGGTAATACCCCAGCAGGTCAGGATCTGGTTAACTGATTTCCCTTGAGGGGAGGCCTTGCTAAGCAAAACAGAGTGCTCTGGCAGTTTTGAAATGGCATTTTCCTCTCCCCAGACCAGAAATAGGAGGAGATATTTTTCAGTATTTACTGCAAGAACCTGGTCAAGCTCCTAGAAATACTGTGGGGCATCCTTTATGGCTGGATCCCCTTGGAGTGTTTTACTCTCACAACTGTCCTCACTGAGCCTCTAGCAATTTGTCAGTTATGCTGTAGTTTCTTCTTCCCTGGCACTGGTTCTTGGGGCAGATTCTGGGGGTGTCTCTGCTCCAGTACAGAGTATCTACTTTATTTGCCTATCTCCACAATCTTGGGGACAGCAGTTTGTTCCTGTGTCCTTTCCTCTCTTATAAATCTAATAAGAGTTGTTGAATTTTAAGTCTGTTCAGCCTTTTACTTATTGTTAGAGCATGGTGGAGACTTACAAGCTTTTTACATATGGATCAGAAAACAGGAACTCTATACTTATATTTTCAGAAGAAAGGCCAAGGGACAGTGAGGGAACTGTGAAATCACATGTTCTTTATTCCAGAATTTTCCTCAATTTTTTAAGTATGACTTTTTCTCACACATGTTAGAATTTTATAACTAGATTTCTACAATATTTCCATTCTTCCTCATAATAAAAGTACAATCCATGATATTTATCCCATCATATCTATATGTGCCATTATGTAAAGCAGGGGTGAGGAAAGTCAAGACCATGGGTTGTATACAGCCCCAAAATCATTTGGTCTAGCCCTTCCAAGGTAACAGCATGCAAGACCCAAACTTCAATAAATCTCGGAGCTTTTTCATAGTTAATTTTTAAGTTGATAAGTTTGTATGGCTCTTGAAGGATGTTATAAATAACCAAATGGCTCTTGGCAGAAAAAAGGTTCCCCACCCCTGATATAAAGCAGTCAGGTGAAGGCAAATAGGTAAACACTATTGAACTATGTTACACAGAGCCTGCTTGATCTTCTCATTACCATTATCAGATTGAAACGTGTGCTATGAACACACTGACATCATACTTAAAAAAGAGACAACAAAAATGGCAACAAATTTCTGACAGTATCATCTAATGGCTTCCATTTGGCAGTTCCCAGCATAATAGATTTCACTCCAGAGGTCAGGACACCAATGCAGAGATTATGCCTTCTACTGAGGACATCAATTCCAATAATTCACTTTGGAACAGGAACAATAACCGCAGGACATATTTTTGACTCACTAGGACCACTGTGAGGCAAGCCTGAGGTAAAAACTCCATTGATTCCCTGACCTCCATGAGCTCCTTCTCTGACTGGTGAACCACAGTGAGGACCCAGTCTCCTGGAATTAGTGTTAGTGCAGAGCCAGTGTTCAGGAGTCTCTGAAAGCTCTGATTCTTTCTTTTTTCTCCAGTGCTCTGTTATCCAGGTAAAAAACTGCAGGTCCCTTGGGGGAAGGCTGGGAGAAAGATTAATGGTCTAAATTTTAGTCAGTAGTCCTTTATCACAAAGTCCCTTCCATTCATTCTGGGTCTATAAATTGGCTTAATTCTGGGAAGTGATTGAGGCTCCATAACTCTGTTTTTATAATTCAAGTTAGACTTTTATTCACTTCCTCTAGAACTTTTTTGTTTATACAGATCAAGTAAAAACTTATTAGGTTTAGTATCTATTTCACTTGTAGGGACACCATGATCAACTAGCCAAGGGCATAGGTCTGTGTGAGTCAGATTACTTTGATTGCTGCTTTTATTCTGCTTTCATTAGGGTAATGATATTATGGTAACCACTTCCACCATGTCTTTGGTGGTTGAGTGCAGAAGCATCTCTGCCCCTGCAATCCTGGGATCCAACTACACCAAATGTATTTATATTTTCCAATTCAGTGACCATAATTCCCGCTAAAAAGTCTGGCTTACATAGAAGAGTAATCACAGAGCTCTTCAAGACATAAATTTATGTATCAAAGTCTTGGTGAAAGGTGTCTTCTAGACCATCCTAGGGTGGGTGAATTGGTCCCTCCTACCCTCCACCATCCTCCATTCAGATCATCTCTTGACCCTGTTCACATGCCATCACATTCACCTGATAACTTCATCAGCATGCCCCCCATGACGTCACAGAATGAATTTCCTACTGTTGCCGGGCAACCCAATGTTTACTTTAGAGAGCAGCGGCAGGACCAGGCGGCCCTGAGCAGAAGCGGCCTTGTCACCCGGAGGTGGTATCCACGGGAGGCGTGGCATCTGAGCACCAGAGTCCAAGTCAGGACAGCCCGGAGGTGGTGGAGCCAGCAGTTGTGCAGTACACAGGTTCTCAGTATTCTATCAGTCCCTCTGGGTTCCCATCTTTCCTTCCTCAACCCTCCTCTCCACCGTCATCCTTGTTCACTGTCACTCCCTCCACCCCAGAGCCCGGCTTTACCCGCTTATCCACAGACCTGGTGGGTTTCTGCTCCCCCTAACCATGTCTCTCCCAACCTTTTACCTATCAGGAAGCCTCACAAGTAAGATCGGCCTCATGGTGCAGTTCCTGGCCCTAAAGCGCCTCCAGAAGGAGCTCCTCGACCTTTCCCGAGACCCCCTAGACTTTTGCTCTGCAGGGCCAGTGGGTGAAGATATGTTCAAATGGCAGGGACTTATGCTGGGGCCAAAGGACAGCCCCTACCACGGAGGAGCCTTCTTCCTTAGTATCCAATTCCCGAGGGAGTACCCTTTCAAACCTCCCAAGATTCTATTCAAAACCCGAATTTACCATCCGAACGTAAATCGTAAAGGCCGTGTCAGCCTGCCCATCCTTAATTCCCAGTGGTCTCCTGCACACACACTTTCAAAAATATTGCTGTCGATCAGCGCCATGTTATGTGAGCCCAGACCACAAGATATCCTAGTTCCAGAAATGTGGAAGATGTACAAAAATGACAGGCCAAAGTATAATATCATGGCTCAAAAATGGACGAAGAAGTATGCCATGTAATTTAAAAATAAATTATAATACCATCACTTTAATAAAACAGTTAGTTGAACTGGTTGTCTTTTGACTGCTATTTATGAAGTAAGGTTTCCTCATTTTTCTGGGCACGTGTTGTAGGCCTTCCACATCAGGGTGTGTGTAGAGGGGGTGGAAGGAGGTGTGGGAGTAGGGCAAGGCTGAGGGGATGGATGAGAGTGAGACAGACAAGTTTTAATATCTACCTTAATAAAAGCTTTCTTTACTAATTTAAGATTAGGAAAGGAAAAACAATTGGGTTCATCTTTAGGATGAGGAGAGCAGTTCTGCCAATCAGTGAGATAATTTTTAATGAAGGTTCTATAGAACTGATAATGCTGAGGAAAAACTGGATGAAGATTACAAAGCTATGCCCAGCCGGGCGTGGCTCAGTGGTTGAGCGTCTACCTAGGATCCATGCAATCGGGGTTCGATTTCCGGTCAGGGCACATGCCCCAGTTGCAGGCTCAATCAGTGAGTCTCTCATCATTGATGTTTCTATCTCTCTCTCTCTCCCTCTCCTTTCCTCTCTCTGAAATCAATAAAGATATATTTAAAAAAAAACAAAACCAAAAAAAAACCCAAAAAGCTAATTAGGCATCCATTTTATTCTGAGGAACTTGTGTCTTCGGGTGTTTTATTTTGTTTTTGACCAAGATCAGTATTAGCCCATATCATCTATTTTCAGCTCTAAATTTAACTGGACAGTAATTAAGTGGATTAGGAGTTGTTGCAAAATAAAATGTGTGTTTTGTTCACAGACTTCAGCACCTCCTGCACCTTCATTCCCCACCTTTTTTACCACTCTGCCTCTCCTACACCCTGGGTTGTACCCTTCTTCTCAGGACATACTTATGTTGACATAAGAACATTCAACCTGTAGAGAATTTTCACAAAAAAACTTAATTGAACCAAACAGAGAATACACCTGGAAGCAAGATCTCAACAGACAGAAATAAATGTTTCTCATGACAGTCGGCAGCTTTCATTCTTTTATGTATTTTAAATTAATGAGGGAACATAAGGAAGATTACATGAAGATGGGAGAAAGCAATGCGGAGAGTGGATTACAGGATAGTTACCAAGATTCTTTGCACTCTTGAGGGTGGGGACCCATATTTCAAAGGTGCATTAACCTAGACGCACAAGAACAATGAATAGGGCTTGCTTAATGTAAACATAAATCTTTTTCTAAAAAGGTTATATGCCTGGGGTGTGAAAACCCACCTTGACCTGCCCAGTTAGGAATTTATGATCAGATCACCCTGTGAGGTTATTTTCCATAGAATCCCTTTTTGCATCCACATCTACTGGCTCTAATTTGTCTTATTTTCTCAAGAGCTCTGTGGTGTCTGAGATCTCACCAAGCTTTCAAGCTTACATGTTACCCAGTCAGTTTCATGGAAGCTGCTGAATGATGCAGATCCTGGGTTAGAGACACAACTCTAGTCAGGGCCCAGCAGGCAGTATGAGCTTCACTGACACCAGTTCCTCTGGCCCCCAAGACCCAAAGGGGAGATGGGGAGCAGACCAGTGGGTGCTGCACACACAGTGGGTTTGTGTCACAACTGAAAGAACACAAGCTTTGTAACCTTCCGGGCTTTGAAAGGAGAATTCTAGCAAACTTAATCAACTTTTTCCCAAAGTGAGATACTATCTTCAACCCATTCAGAAAACAAATCTGTCCCCTGCCTTGGAGGGAGCTCTGTCTTCCAAGAGTGTTTGCTATGCAAACATCCTTGAAACCAATAGCCCAAGACACATGTTGACACAAGATGTGCAGAACTGCACCTCAACAGTCTTAACTTCTTGGATCTATTTTGTTATACAGGTAAAAATTAATTTCATGGAAATACTTGTAAGAAATGAAAAAAATCCAATTTTCACTTTAGAACTTGTACATTCAGGAATGTCTAATCAGTGTAATAAGCAGATTACTAGCAACAGTACCTTTAAAAATACTTTATAATCTACTCCTTTTAAGGGGTGGAAAGAGATAATTATAAGGGAAAATATAAAAACATCAGTGGCTTATGATTTTTAAAATATTTATCAAAATAATCCTATAAATATATAGAAAATTTTGTTTCTGAACCAAAGGTCCTAACCCCTCAAATATAAAATTTTCTTTTAACTGTACATTCAGGTAGTGCTGCCAAATAAGATTTTTCTATGTCTAACTATTCAATAGAGTAGCGACTGGTCAATGAAGCTATTGATGTGACCAGGCAACTGGAATTTTTATTTTGTTCAATTTCAATTAACTTTAAATTAAAATATTAAGTAAATCGATTGCATTGAAATAACCATGTAAGAACAGTGGTTACTGTATTATAAAATTAGAGCTTAAGATCAGATATATGCATGTTTCATTTTAGTGTAATTCAGGGCATCATTAACATAGCTGATGATGAACCAGAGCTGGAAGAATTTATCATGGGACTTACCAGGACTGAGCTGAGACTGAAAAAGCAGAGAGAATGTGGAATGAAGACAGTGGGAGACTCCTACAAGATTAAGTGGTACTTTAGCTATTGTGCAAGCAAGTGAGGATTTTGGAAACATGGGAATATTTTTTCTTTTATCTTTCTTTTTCCCAGTAATGACTGATTTGATATTTTATGATCAAAGGCAATGTGTCAAAAGCATGGGTGCTTGAAGCCAAACCTGTGTTCTAACCCAGACTCCTCCAGTAAGTAGTTGTGTGACACTAAACAAGTTAGTTAACCCTTTTGGGCCTTAGTTTCCTCAAGTACTAAGTAAGGATATTATCTATAACACTTCCTAGAGTTTTAAAAATAAGAAGATGTATGAAAATTACCTAACCTGTGCCATTAAATATATATTCAATAATGGAAGTTGTCTTAATTATTTCTCATTATACATATTCTTTCCCAATAACCTTGTGCTGAGCAGCCTGCAAGATAGTTTGACTGGGCAATTCTATACATCCGATATCTCTAGGATTGCTGGAGGAGAAGGCAGGGACTGTGAGAATCTGTGATTTAAATTGATTTGGGAATTCACGAAAGGGTGCATTGACAAGGACAACACACAAAGTATCACCACCCCAATATTTTTTTAGGAAGACACATAAACTTCAAAGTACAAGAAAATCAAATTGAAGGCTGGATAAAAATGCAGATTTCTGAGTCCTACCTCTAGAAGGGGCCAGTAATCTGCATTTACAATCATCAAGAATGATTTATAAGCTGGTTGAAATTGAGCACAGCTGGATAGACTGTGGATTTCATTGCATGGCTTATTCAGTTATTATTAGTTAAAAAAAAAATGGTGAGGGTCTATGTTAATGAAAGTGCCAAGATTTAATGCATTTTAACTTAGTTACAAGCATACCTCTTCTTTAACTGATATTTTTTACATAAAAATATTTTTATTCACTTTACTGGCAGTGCTCAAATCCATTTATATTTATAGATGTAGCTCAAATACTTTATAGCTTTGCAAATAAGAGAATTTGAGCTCTTTAGTCTTGTTATAAATTGTATGAAAGGCAGGAATAAGGTGTGCCTTTGGATTCATCAAGTGATTAGTGTAATTATTGTTTAAATTATTTCCAAAATTTCTTAGAGAGCACTTGAAAAGAATATGGTTTTTGCACTTAAAATATCAGTTATTTTTATTCACTTACTATAGGAAGCATCTTCTTCTTCTTCTTTTTTTTTTTTTAATAACTCTGTGAACATGTTACTCAGTTCTGTTTGGGAGTCCTTCAACAAGATTGTTCTGTGAATTGACACTGTGGAATACATTATATTTTCATAAAATTTGAAGATTCTTTTGATGGTGAGGTAAAACAAACTAATCTTGGATAGGTGAAAGGCAGAACACTTTGTTGCTTATAGTTACAAAATAGACAAGGCTGCCACACTGAGAGTTGAATCAGGAACAGAGTATCAAGGGGCAGCTTAATTATGGCCAGTGAGAGTAGGATTAGCTAGGTTCCTCATTTTTCCTGTGGATTTGCTAAAGGGGACCATTTCTCTGATTCCTGGGAATAAGCGTTGTCCCTAGTTCTCTGGTAACTAGCTCTGGAGTGTGGAGCCTGATGAGGGAGGTGGTTGGGGTGGAACTTAGCAAACTTACTGAAGTAGAACTGAGAGTTTCTGGGACTAATACAGAAAATTGTTGAATGCAAACTATAAATCACCCATTCTCACTTCTAAAATCTAATACCCCATTTCCTCCTTTCACTTTTGTCCAAAAATATCTTTTATACCCAATGTTTCCTTGTTGTGTTTGGAATTTTCATGGAATTAGCATGTCTGTGTGAATTCCCCATTTGCATCTTTTTAAACTTCAATTTTCTCCTGTTAAAAAAAGAAAAAAGAAAACCCACAAAATTTTAAAAATAAAAGAAAGCTTTCAGCTGAAAAAAAATACTAGATCAAGACAACATTTATAAAATATTATATTACATTAATATTTCCCTTCCTCCTCCTAAATTTATGGAAGATAACTGTGTGAATGAAGTTTCACAAATATTCAATGCTTATAGTAAGGGGTCCAAAAAGGCAGGGATTTCCACACTGTAGTAGGAATATCAAATATTACTTGAGCATGCCTTTTTTGGTAAGTGTTTTGTGAGGTGTTAATACATGTCTTTCCTATTCTATTCAGCTAGAGATAACAATAGCCACACAATTCTGGCATGAAGATGGGAAAGGACAGTTGTATAAGATAATTATACCTGAGTCAAATTTTGAAGAATTTGTAAGATTCCATTAAGTGGATAAGGGGCAGAAAGAGCATTACGGATGGAAGAGACACACACAAAGGCACAAAGAATGAGAAAGTATATTGAGGCTTTTTATTCACATTCAGTATGACTACACCACAATTTATTGGAAAGGTAGGTAGAGGCCTAACAGTGGATAGTTTGATACACCATGCTAAAGGCAAGTGAGAAAGAACAATTAAATTATTTGAACAGGGTAGTGACATGATCAGAAATTAAAATGCAAGAGCCTGGTTATATAGAGAAACCAGATGGGAAGGTACTCTGAGACTTCACATGAGAGATGTTCAGGGTCTGAATGAAAGGAGTATTAATAAAGATGCAGAAGACAGAATAAACAGGGAAAAGTTTTATAATATCCCTTTCATAAGATTAAGATAGTGGTTTCATGGAAGGTTGGAGGGTGGCATGAGAAAGAAATATCTAACCCAACTCTTGTCAAAATGAGGTCTCAGGATTCTCAGGCTCTTGGGACCTTACAGGCAGTCTGCATGATCCTCCCTTTTCTAACTACATGTTTGAGTGAGGCCAGATTTTCTTCACATACTTCAATCAATCCAAATAATATTTACAATAGTTTGCAGGAAGAAGCAGATGTGGGAATCCCACTGTCTACATTAAGCCCCAAAATAAAGATATTTGTAAAAATGTAAAAGATGTCCATTTCCTCACTAAATATAGCTAATTTTCTTTTAAAATGGTTTATTTATGCTAATGTATAATGTGTTTTTTGTTATTTTTAGAATAATGATTCTAAATTTCTATTTTAACTTTTGCTCAAGGTAATATAAAATAAGGACCATGAGCATCAGTGTTGTTATAAGTTGGATTAAGTAATAGTTGAAGCTTTCAATAGTTAAATTATTTTTGTTTTGATAGTAAATCAAGTTTTCTTTCCAAAAGTAAATACTGAAGATGAACAGTTCCAGCAGACCATCATAAATTCTATGAGCAAATAAATCAAGTTAATAAATCATTTTCAAACTCATGGCATTCATGAAAGTACTGAGTATTCTTAAAGATTTTCCAAATATCTACTGGAAAGGGAAGGTAAAAGATTCATCCCAGATACCTAATTCTTCATGAATTCTTAGCCCACGGAAGCTTTCTGCTATGTAAACTGTTCTAGGACAACAGCTTTCAACCTTCTGTGACCATAAACCAAGGTAAGAAATGCATAAAGCATCATGACCAGTCACACACACATGCGCGCGCACACGCGCACACACACACACACTTGTATTAATGAAAGAAATGTGTAGCATTAAACATTATGTAAAGATACTATCTGCTGTGCACTCATGTATTCCATTTTACTGTTTGAACTTGCTAGTTGTGACCCACTAAAGAAATTTCATGATCCATCCCCATGGATCATCAGGAAACAACTCTTCATTACCATGGCAATGAATAAGGACCTATCAGTAATAACCATACGGACTTTAAGGGAGAGATCAACAGCAATACAGTCATAGTCGTGGATTTTAACACACCACTGACTTCACTAGATAGAACTTCCAGACAAAAGTTAACACAGAAACAGTGACTCTAAATGGCACACTAGATCACATAGATTTAATTGATATTTACAAGAACATTTCACCCCAAAAGCTGCAGAATATACATGCCTCTCAAGTGCACATGGATCATGCTCAAAGATAGACCACATGTTAAGACACAAAACAAGTCTCTACAAGTTTAAGAAGATTGAAATCATATCAACCATCTCAGGTCACAAGGGCATGAAATTAAAAAACAACTACAGTAAAGACACAAACATTCAAACACATGGAGGCTAAATAACATGTTGTTAAGCAATGAATGGGTTACCAATAAGATCAAGAAAGAAATCAAAAACTTCCTGGAAACAAATGAAAATGAACACACAACAACCCCAAATCTATGGGACACAGCTAAAGCAGCCCTAAGAGGGAAGCACTACAGGCCTACCTCAAAAAGCAAGAAATATTTTTAGTAAACTATCTAACCCTACAACTTAAAGAATTAGAAAGTTCCCCTGTGAAGCCATCCAGACCAGGGCTTTTGTTTGCTGGGAGTTTTTTTAATTACTGCTTTGATTTCATCAGTTGTTATTAGTCTATTCATGTTTTCTGATTCTTCCTGATTCACTTTTACATGATCTCAGTCATATGTGAAATCTAATAAACAAAATAAAATGAGGAACAAAATAGATCCAGAGACATAGAGGCATGGAACAGTCTGATGAATCTCAGTAGGAAGGCAGGGGTGGGGGAATGGGTGGGGAGAGATTATTCAAAGAACTTATATGCATATATGCATAACCCATGGACACAGACAATAGTGTGGTGAAGGCCTGTGTGGGGGTTGGATGCAGAGTGGAGGGGAATCAATGGGGGAAAAAGAGGGGGGAAATAAAAGAAACAATTCTTCAAGTATGTCTAATGTTTGCATGTGCACTTGCATTGTCTTAGTCTGTTTAGGCTGTTATAACTAAATACCACAGACTGACAGACTGGGTAGCTTATAAACAATAGAAATTCATTTCTCACAGTTCTGTAGGCTGGTAAGTCCAAGAGAGAGAGATGTAAGCAAATTCAGTGTCTCATGAGGTCCTCCTCCTCTTCCTCCTCCTCCTCATTCTTTTACTATTTTTATTGATTTTTTTTTTTTTTTTTTTTGAGAGAGAGAGGAAGGGAGAGTGAAAGAGAGAGAGAGAAACATTGACGTGAGAGTGGAACATCCATCAGCTGTCTCCTTCATGACCCCTACTGGGAATTGAGCCTGCAACTTGGGCATGTGTCCTGAAGGAGAATTGAATCAGCAACCTTTGGGACAACTCCCACCCAACTGAGCCACAATAGCCAGGGCAGAGACCACTTCTTCACAGAAGATCTTCTCACTGTAACCTCACATGGTGGAATGGGCAAAGGAAATTTCAGGCTTCTTTTGTAAGGGCACTAATCCCATACATGAGACACTGCTTTTATAATATAATCACCTACCAAAGACCCCACTTCTTAATACCATCACCTTGGGGTTAATTTTTTAAACATGAATTTGGGGACACACAAACATTTCAGACCATGGCAGGTCTAATGGACTTGGTTATAAACTGTCTTTTGATGTATGATTGTACAACAAGAAGTCTTGCAGCATGTAGAATCTCCCTTCTGGGCTGAGGGCAGGTTCATTTCTTGACCAGTACAGTAAAGATAATGTCTTATGTTGGAATAAACACTAGATAAGCTTTCTAGCAGCCTGCCCTATAATATCATGAAGTCTCCTGTGTTCCTGGATTCTCAGCTGTGACACAAACCTACTGTGTGCAGCATTCACCTGCACTGCTCTGCATCTCTCCCATGGAACTTGGTGATGAGAGGACCTGGTAGAATCATGAAGCTCATGCTGCCTATTGTGCCTTGAGTAATCAAGTTCTTTGTCTCTGGTGCAGAAATCTTTTCCATTTTGCCAACATCTATGAATTATGGAGGGCTAAATAGCTTACAGATAGAGTAAGTAGAATCTCTGACTCTTCACATAACATGGGAATGAACCTACACTTTTGAAACACATTGTTCTGGGATTTCCCCAACTGCTGGTGGTTTATAATCCTTCCATATGCAAATACATATTTAGATGCTGTTATTGGTTTCTACCAGCTGAGCTAATAATTATGATAGTAATGACAAATGAAGGTTTTGGAAAAAGAAGAGCAATGGAAACAAAAAGTTGATCTATTTAATCTTTTTCTTCTGTCCATTTTACATCATGTTTCTATGTAGGTTATTTTCAAAGTTTGGACAAACTGCTGGATTTATATGTAAAGCAATTATTGATGACATCTATAAATTCACACATACAGAGGTACAGAATGTAGTCTTTTTCAGAGTGGTAAAGCAAAATGCAGCAGATGTACATTGTGGAGTGTTACTCTGCAGGTGGAAGCAACAGGCAAGAAGTATACAGAGAAACATAGGTGAATTTTCTACATATAGTGCTGACATCTGGGTTCTATCGCAGGATAGAGAGTTAGAAGAAGAAGAATTGCTCCCAATCTGAGCTATCTTAGGTTGAAATTCATGACTTTTTTCAAACCCTCCATGAACATGTTGAACCAGGAAGTTGAAGTTGAAAAGAAACCCACTAGACCAAAATCAAAGGAAAGGCAATACCTAAAGAGAGAGAGAGGGGGAAAGTTTATTATGTGCTCACCTGAGGGAGATGAAAGCAGACATTGGTAAGAAGAGTTCAACTAGAGTATATGACAAATTGTCTAAAGCAAAATATGATCTGGTGAGATATTGTGCATAATGGTTAATTTTATGTATCAACTGCAATAGACCTTTGTATTCAAATATTTGGTCAAACAGCTGGCTAGATGTCTCTGTGAAAGTATATTTTAGATGACATTAATATTGAAATCAGTATAGTTAAATTAAAACCATTTCTCTGTACAGTGTAGGTAGGCATCATCCAATTAGTGGAAGAAAAAAAAAGAAAAAAAAAGAGACATTCTGCCTCCAGTCAGACTTCAAACTTGAGGTGCAACATTAACTCTTCCCTGGGTCTCCAGGCTGTGGGCTTTCCCTGCAGATTTCAGGCATTATAATCCCCAAAATTTCATGGGCCAATTCATTGAAATAAATCTCTATTTATATACATAGACTTATTGGTTCTGTTTCTCTGGAGAACATTGACTAATACAGATTCTGGTTCCAAGAGTGGTTCGAGAGGAACAGAGCATTAAGGATTACTTTTCTAAATTGGCTCTGGAGTTTCTGGTATTGGTTTTCTCATCTAATTAGTTTTTAAAAACATCAAATTTTCAGAGATTGAGGAAGGGTGAGAGAGAAAGAGAGAGGGAGGAGGGAGAGAGAGAGAAACATTGATGTGAGAGAGATACACTAACCAGTTGCTCCCGGTACACCAGCGACCCAGGATAGAACCCAAACTTATGTATGTGACGTGAACAAGAATCAAACCAGTGACCTTAGGTGCACAGAACAATGCTCCAACCAACTGACTCACACTGGACAAGCCTCATCTAAATAGCTTTAAAACACTAATGACTTATTTCCAGGGGTAAAGTGAACACCAATAATGCATGATATGAATGTGACAATAAAGATAGAAAATATCACCATTGGATACTCTTGATTGAATAAGTATAAGGAACAAGGTTCTATCTAATGAAGAATGAGATTGGTTGGTCCCCGCTTTTTAAAAATATATCTTTATTGATTTCAGAGAGAGGAAAGGAAAGAGAGAGATAGAAACATCAATGATGAATCATTGGTCTGCTGCTTCCTGCATGCCCCCCCACTGGGGATCAAGCCCAAAACTCGGGCCTGTGCCCTGACTGAAACTCAAACCTCAATCCTCTGGATCATAGGGCGGTGCTCAACTGACGAGCCATGCTGGCCAGGCTAGTGGGTCCTTCTTAATTGCTCTGGAAAGGGAGAAAGAAAAAGATGAGCTCATGAATTCAATTTCCCAACTCAAGTGACACATAAATTACCCAAATTTTTTTTAGGCCTTTCTTGAAAGAAACTCATCTCCTGTAGCTTCAGAGCTGACATTGCTAAAGATCAAACTCAGAATTTCACCCTTTGTGTGGCTAAATTACAACACAAATTGAATTCCTATCCTCACCCTGTGTCTATTGTCAAAGTAAGGTCATTAAATGGGAAGGAATGGAATTCAGAAAATTTGAATGGGAACTTAAGGAAAGATTCTGATGAAGATGTGGACAATGGACCTCTAAATTCTGATGAGTCTTCTTTGCCATTAGAGGCAGACATTCCACCCCTTGTCTGACAAGCATAAACCTACTTTTCCTGAGGATCCTAGGATGACTCTACAGAGGTAGTTACCTTGCAAGTTAGTTGATTCTTGTCAGGACCCATCCCTACCCCTCTTTATCTCTAGACCTATAAATTGACTAGTCACTGCAGACTTCTAAATATAAGGTAAAACAAATTACCCCTAAGGAGGTACATAGCACTCTAAAAGAACTACATATTTTTTCTCAAATTTGATGAAAGAATGTTTAGGAAATCTGTGTGGGAATTGATGTTAAGGTTGTGGGATAACGGCAGGAGGAACATGAAGTTGGTTAAGTTTGAATTCATTAACATCGGACCATTAAGCAGAAATTCCAGATTTAATATTGTAGCACAAGTTAGAAAGGGCTCTAACAGTTTGATTTTTGATTGAAACATGGACAAAATGTAACCTACACTAAGAGAAATTGTAATGCAAACCTGTTTTGGTGCACTAAAGAAGAAGGGATTCAAAGGTTTGAGGAGAAGTCTCTGTCATCTGCAAATAATGACAGTATAACTTTTTCTTTCCAATTTGGATTCCTTTTATTTATTCTTGTCTGATTGCTGTGGCTAAGACTTCCAATACTATGCTGAATAAGAGTGTTAAAAGTGGGTATCTCTGTTTTGTTTCTGATCTTAAGGGAAATGCTTTTAGTTTTTTCTTGTTGAGTATGATTTTAGCTGTTGGTAGAAGGGAGGTGGTTTGGGGGGCTTGGTGAAAAAGAGGAAGGAATTAAGAAGTACAAATTAGTATTTCCAAAATAGTTGCAGGAATGTAAAGTACAACATAAGAAATCTACTCAATATTGTTATAACTTTGTAGAGTACCAGGGGGATACTTGAAATAATGGCGGGATTGCTTTGTAGAGGATATGATTGTCCAACAGCTATGTTGTACACCTGAAACATAAAATACTGAATATAAATTGTAATTGAAAATGATATTTTAAAAAATAAGCTTACCTAGCAGGTGTGGCTCAGCGGTTGAGCATCAACCTATGATCCAGGAGATCCTGGTTTGATTCCCGGTCAGGTCACGTGCCTGGGTTGTGGGCTCGATCCTCAGCAGGGGGCAGCTGATCAGTGACTCTCTCATCATTGATGTTTCTGTCTCTCTCTCCCTCTCCCTTCCTCTCTCTGAAATCAATAAAGATATTTTTAAAAACATAAAACAAAAAACCTTAAGTGAGAATTAATTGATCAGATCCTTTCCAACAAAATAATCTATTGAAGAGAGGTTTTCCAAGAAGAAATATAGGAAATCATCTGGTGGGAGTGAATTGGACTAGTTAGAGAGTGATGGGGGTATGCAGCATAAAGCTACCGTGGGGATATTTGGATGATGGTGCAAAATTATCTGTGAGTAGAAAATAATCTGAAAGAAGAGGAATAAAAGTTGGGGGGAGGGTGATTTTAGCAAGAGATTGCTTTGTGCCTAGCATTGGGTGAGGCACACTCACATTTAGTTTTTTCTCATATGCTGAAGTTAGGCATTGCTTACATCACAATTTTGCCTAGGCCCAGCTATTCATATATCTGTTTACCTATATCTGTGAGTTTTGATTCAATTTCTATTCGTAGTTCTTGTATTTACCTTTCCAAGTGTAAGGACCAGTTAAAAAATAGGACAAAATTCCATCAGGAAAGGAATGAAACAACATCTGATCAGATGCATCCTGATGAAAGGAAAGCATTGCATTGTAATTTTTTTCTGGCCATTTTAAAAGGGTCTTTCAAACCTTTCACATCCTCCTGCCTCATCTGCAAAGGTACGGAGATAATTTTAGATGTTACATTCCAGCCTTGGCATACATTGATGCTTCTGTGTCTCTCTCTCCATCTCCTTTCCTCTCTCATAAATCAATAAATATATATTTTTAAAAAATAGGCTTATGAAGAAAAAAATATCAGAGTGGGTTATCATTTCAAATCTCCTTACTCACCCTGGGAGAGTTCAGGGGACATAACTTACCACAACTGTGAGAAAAAGAAAAAATGAAAGTAAGGGTAGACCCAGCATCCTTGAAGGGCTCTGTGATTACTCTTTTCTGAATAATAGAAATTACAGAAAGGACTATGGGCACTGAATTGGGAAGCCTAAATGTAATGAAATCATTGGCTCCAGGGATTTCAGAGGTCAGGTGGCAGAACTTAATCACCAAAGGCAAGGTGGGCATGGTTAGCCTAATGGACAACAGAATGAAAGCAGCAATGTGAATTATATGGCTCTGAGAATGCTTCTAGAGAGGAACAGCACCTTAAAGACAGCATTGGAGATTTGATCATGTTGTTTCTGGAAGTGTAATAAATATGAAGTCTACCAAATGCTTACTGTGCGTGTACAAGCAGAAGAGCTCTAGCTCAAATGACAAAAAGTCTAACTGAATCATAAAAAGAAAGCCCTGTTACTTAATAAATTCCCACATTTGAACCAAACTGCCAACCCAGAACCACTTGAATGAAGAAAATGATGGGTAATCAAGAGGAAAGACCACCTCCCATAGTGCCCCCCATTTATATTGGTACTCTTTTCCCCAGTCTTTCCCAAAGGGGCTTATAGCATCTTACCAGAGTGACTTGTGACTTTTTGTATTGGTCAGGTTTCCCTGGGGGAAAGATATAATAAATTTATATATTAATTATATTATATATTATTATATTATATTATATATTTTATATATTATATTATTATATTATATTATTATTATATTATTACATATAACTGCATATATAACTATAATATATTTTTATGTATTGTAAATATCTTTGATATTTATATGTAATAATTACATACAGATACACACACACACACACACAGAGGGAGAGAGACGAGAGAGAAAACAGCCACCTGGGGAGAAGAGGTTGGGGCCCAGCAGCAAAGGCCTTGTGTAGCTGGGTCCCAACTGTATGTGAATTTCTCTGGAAGAATCCTTTTGTTTCTGACACCCAGAATCCAGAGTGATGTGGTTGTGGATACAAAGTCTCAGAAAAAACAAGGTTTATTCACTTTTTTGGAGAATGTCACTTTCTTATTTCTTATGGTGTTCAATGATTAGATGATGCTCAACAATATTATGGAAGATAATCTACTTTATTCAAAGTCAACTGATTTAAATATTAACCTCAATCACAAAACACTTCACAGCAATATCCAGATTAGTGTTTGGGCAAATATCTTGGTACCATTACATAGCCAAGTTAACACATAAAATTACCCATCACAAGTAGATCTGCTTTCAATTTATCACCTATGCACATCTAAAACCATACTTAATTCCCAATAAGACAATAACAAGATGGTACATCTGCCTAATATGATGACACTATCCTGAGTACAATCAAAAGAATACTAATCTTTATCTCAGAAGATAATGTAAGTTTCTTTGATAATAGTCACTCTTCTCTTTGATATCCTGATATCCTGTAACTAGAACATTATGATGTAAAGTCAACAATACTTAAAATGCTGTGATAAAACGTCAATACATTTTATGTTTTGTGACAGGGGACTTAAAAAGGGAAGAAAACAAAGACCTTTGCTATATATGTAGATATTCATAACATATTAGGAAGAACCACAGCAATTCATCAAGTGATGTTTTGCTCAAAGTCATTATACCATTGATGAGATGCTGCTGTAGGAACTTAACTTTTGCTTATGTTAATTAGCTTATGGTAAAATTGTCATTTTGCTAAAAGTTGCAGAAGCTGTTGACTGTTGACAATGTTAATTGAGGACTTACTGTACTCATGACAATTACAGTCCTTGTTTATGTAACTGGTAACATGATTGTAGCTGGTACTTAAAACTACCTTCTTGCCCTGGCTGGCTTGGCTCAGTGGTTACAGCATCAGCTCATGTGCTGATGGGTCAAGGGCATGTACCTCGGTTGCAGGCTCGAACCCTGGTCCTTATCAGGGCACATGCAGGAGGCAATCAATTGATGTGTCCTTCTCACATCAATGTTTCTCTCTCTAGCCCTTCCATTCTCTCTGAAAAGCAATGGAAAAAAATATCCTTGGGTGAGGATTAAAAACACACACAAAACTACCTTCTTCTACTACCCACTCTGTATTCCCTTTGTTCTCCATAAGCACTTCAGATGGTTTTGTTTACCTGGAGAGATCACCCAAAAGTTTATTCCTGAAAAGCTTGGGTCATTAGTCACCCTGCCTGAATTGGGTTATTGTAAATTTCCATGGACTTTAATCACAGGGCATGGTAATAATAAGAAACACCTTAAGGTTTCCTCAGTAATCCACACATAGTCTATTATATGTACATTGTGGAAGAGTATAATTCCCCCCTGGTAATCAGAATTAATCAGCACAGTCATCAAAGTAACTCACTTTTTTGCTTGTTGATTCAGAGGCATGAGGAGCCCAAAGTGGCCAGCAGTCTTAAGTTCTAGTTCAAAGGAATTTGTTGTCTCCTGGTAAAGTGATTTCTCCATTTGTAACTAAGACCTCCAGGACAGGAGAGCATATGTTCCCAGGAACAGAAAGCAAAAAATTTTGCCATTTCATAAATATGGGTAATAGTGACTGATATAATCCCCATTTCCACTCCCTTATTCCTAGCTTGAAGCATGGCTATGGGAAAAATAGCAACACATATTGAAGATTGATTCAGACCATATGCAGCCCCCTGGAAAAATTTGTCCCAACCCTACAAGGTATTGCCACCTAGCAGGCATTGTAACTGAATCTTAAAAGGTCGTGCACTGTAGAATCAAACCAGTTGCTTCAGGATGATGGAGAACATGGTAGGTTAGTAAATTCCATGGACATGTTTTTATTCCCACATTATATTTGCCGTAAAATAAGGTTCTTGATCAGAGGCAATGTTGTGTGGAACACCATGTCAGTGGATAAAACATTTTGTAAGATGAAAGTTGGTAGTTTTGGTAAAAGCATTGCATGTCAGAAATACAAACTTGTATCCAGAGTAAGTGTTTATTCCAGAAAGAACAAATATTAATCCTTTCATGATGGAAGCAATCCAATATAATCAAATTACCACTAGGTAGCTAGCTGATCACTCTGGGTAACGGTGTCATGTTGGGGGTTTGGTGTTGGTCTATACTGCTCCCAGATTTGGCTCTCAGCAGTGTCTCTAGCCAGATTGAGTTGGGAAGTGCAAGTCTATGTTGCAGAGCATGTATATAACCTACATAACTGCCACTATGGCCACTTTGTTCATTGAGCAATAACTTTGGTGGATGAGGGAAAACATGGACTGGATTTCTTATCACTTGATAAGAATTCCCTTTGGTAAGCATGCATGTGGAACACAAGTATCTAAGCTATTCACCCATTCAGAGAGGTATATCCACATACCTCTTACCCAGATCTTCTTGTCAACAATTTTCCAATATTTTTTATTTCAGGGCCCTGACCATCCAGCCAATCTGTTGACTACAGTCCATGAATCGGTATGTAATTAATCATCTGTCCATTTCTCCTTCCAAGGACTATGATCTAGATACACAGATAAAAGTTCTGCCCATTGGGAGGATTTCCTTTACCACACTCCCTCAGGAATATTCCAGAAAAGAGGTGTAGTGTTGCAGCTGTCCATTTACAGGTAGTGCCTGCATATCACACAGAATAATCTGTAAAAAAGACCTGTATGGCCCCTTCCTCTGTCATTCGGTTGTGGAAAAAACCCCACAATGCAGTAGATGCAGGCTGAGAAAGAGGAGGTAGTATAGCAGGACTGGGGACCATGATCATTAGCACCAATTCTTTATGTAACTCACATTTCCTTCAGGCCTGCTCAAGCCCGATATCATATACACCACTTCCATTTGATACCAGAGGGCTGCTGTGCATGCCAACTTTAAGGCTTGGGGAGTGAAACACACCCAGTTCATGATGGACAGCTGAGGTGCATGGTAACTTGTTGAACCATGTTTAAGCTTTCAGTTTAGCCTTGTAGCAAGCCAAAAGCTACCTCTCAGTAGCATTTGAGCATAATTATCAACAGAGTATGGCAGGGCTTTGTTTCAAAATATACTCTGCAGTGTAATTTAACTCTGGGGGACTGTGAAAGGTCCAAACAGCATCTTTGTCTACCACTATCACTTCAGGCACATTTGGATCTGCTAGCTAGATAGCATGGCCCATGTGACCAAGCAGCTTGCATGGCAGACTGCACCTTTTGGAGAGCTTTCCTTTGTTCTTGGCCTCACTCAAAACTAACAGTGTTTTGGGTCACATGGTGAAGGAGCTGAAGTATTACACCCAAAGGAGAAATGTGTATGCTACAAAATCCAAAGGCACTGTGCCCTTTTGTAGGTTGTAGCAGGGGTGAGATGGAACAACTTGTCTTTCGCCTTAGAAGGGATATCTTGGCATACTTCACAGCACTGGACTTATAGAAATTTCACTGAGGTAGAAAGTGCCTGAATTTTTGTAAAATATATTTCTTACCATCTGACATGCAAAGGTGTAAGTAGTAAGTCTAGAGCAGTTGCTACTTCCTGCTCACTAGGATCAGTCAGCATAATGTCATCAATATAATGACCCAGCCCTGAATGGTGTTGCTGAGTGGTTAGAGCATCGGTCTGGGCACCAAAGGGTCACAGGTTTGATTCCCAGTCAAGGGCCTGTACTTGGATTTCAGGTTTGATCCCTGGCCCTTGTTGGGGCACATGCTGAAGGCAACCAATCGATGTGGCTCTCTCATATCAATGTCTCTCTCTCTCTCTCTCTCTCTCTCTCTCCCCCTCTCCTTTCCTCCCTCCCTTCCACTCTCTCTAAAAAATCAATGGAAAAATTATCCTCAGGTGAGGATTACCAAAAATATACATATATGTATAATGACCCAGTGTGATGTCTTATTAACAGACAGGGAAGACAAGAAAGATCTCTGTTAACTAAATTACAATATAAGCCTGGAGAATTAATGTACACCTGGGATAAGACAGTGAAGTTGTATTGCTTGCCTTGTCAACTGAAAACAAACCACTTTGGGTAATCTTTACTAACAGAAAATAGGGAGAAAAAATGCCAGCTCACCAGCTGCATACCAGGTACCAGTGCATGTGTTGATTTTCACAAGAAATGAATTCACATCGGGTACAACAGCTACAATTGGAGTCACCACCTGATTAACCTTTTAATAATCCACTGTCATTTTCTGAGATGCATCTGTTTTCTAGCCTTTGGAGCTATGAGGAATAAATGTTTATTGTTTGAATCACACAATTTATGGTATTTTGTTATAGCATCCCAAGTTGACTAAGACATAGTATAAAGACCTATGTGTGATATTTTGATTCAGACCATTGGCTTTACCTGGCAGGCCTCATGGAGAAAGTGCCCTCCCAATGGCAAATTAGGTGCATAACAAGTGCATCACAGTCTCTTAAGGGAGCTGCTGTCAAAGACTCACACTCACCCCAGGCAGGTTGTGTTCTTTGTATAATTACATTTCTAGCCCCAGAACCTTCATTCTTGGGTCTCTTTATCTGTGACCCTGGGCATGAGGTCCTCTACAAGTACCTCTGTGGTGACTTCTTTATGAGGATAAGTAGGGAAAACATGAAGACACTTTATTTTACTTTGACTCACTACCCAGTACTTCTGCACTCTGAGACTGCCCCCCAAGCCCTTGCTCCAACTTCAGAGTCCATATAACTGTTGGGGCCTTTGTTCAAGGTTCGCTAAACAATGCAGATTCCCATGGTTGCCCTGACAACCTGATTCTCCAGTAGTGCCTCATTACATGGTGCAAAATAAAACTTGGGGAATTGCCATTTTTTCCAGTTTTAGCATCTTGAATATAGTGCTATCACAATAAATTATTGAAATCTTAAATCTTTCATATTTGGCAAGCCACTCAGACACTTGAGAGCTCAGCTTTCTTTCTCTCTATATATGTGCTTAGCTGTGCTCCTAGCAAATTGGTGTCTTAAATAGGATAGTCAGTTAAATACAATGCCATCCTAAAAGAGTAGAAGGCATAAAGATTTCATGGGACATGCTAGTACAGTCTACAGTTAATTGTAAAAAGGGGTGCTAACAGATTGTTTGGAAGAAGAGTCTGAGGTTCCTGCAGGGCATTTTACTCATAGGTTGTGGAAAGTGTTAGTGGGTTCCTTGGGATATTTGTCTCTTATATGTGGAATCTAAACAAACAAACAAACAAAAATGACAGTAGAATGGTGGTTACCAGAGGGTGGGGGTTGGAAAAATGAAAAATATAGTTTCAAAATACATGCTGACAACCAGTAGATAAATAAGTCTTGGAGATCAAATACACAATACAGTAATAATAGACCAAAAAAACTGCATTATAAGCATTAAACTTGCTAAGAGAGAGGGCTTTCAGTCTGCCTGATCTGCTTCTGGACCTGGGCCTTGGAAAAGCAGACTTTGGTAGGCATCTTTGTCCTGTCCAAATGCACCCAGCCTCAGAAGAGAAGACCTCAATCCATGGGTTACTGATATAGAAGAAAACACAGGTACTAAACTTGTAACCTTGTGCCAGGGTCCAGCCCCAGTGGCCCAGGGGTCCCCAAAGGTGTGGATGGTGTCGGCGAAGAATGACGGAAGAATACGCAGACAGTGTTCAAAGCATCAGGAGAATCAGATTCTTTTTTTATTGCCTTGTTACAACTGTATTTATACTATTTGATTTTATTGCTGGTTAAACAACATGACATCATGCTATGTTCTGGTTTCTGTTTTGACCTTTCACAGTTAATGAATATACCTTCTTATCTGACCTTTGCTAAAGAATTTACATCTGTTTAGGTATGTTAATTTTTAGTCTTACCTCTTATTTATATTTCTATAAGCTATTCTACAGGTTAATATCTAGTTTGTTATTTATATTCTGAAGTTACTATTTTATTGCTCTACCACATAGCTAAAAGGAGAATAACTAAGCCAGCTTTTCTTACGTAAAGGTTATGCGAGTCCTAAGTGAGATTTCTGTAGCTTGCCTGTGATTGTTTTTAGCTGTGGTGACTGACTCCCTGTCTGGCATCTGGCCTTAGTCTCTCTGCTTGCATTCCCCGAAGCAGTCCATCCTCATTGTAATATCCTGTGTATGATAAGGGTTCAGGTGTAGATTGAAATAATCTCTTTCCTAGACTGCTCTTTCTTTGTAGGGATTTCCAGAGTTTTCTATTAATATAAACATCCCCTAGTAATACATTCCTTGGTGGGAACTCACTGGTGGACTCCCTGTGGATTGCCCTGCACAGGCAAATCAGCAGGGGCCCAGACCCAGGCTTTTTCCTCAGTGGGGAACTTCCTGTGGTAATGGGCTAACAAGTCCTAAACTTTCTGCTGACAGTCTGAGTTCCTCATAAGCCGCACATGATTTTCCTGTACTCCTTGGGGCTTTTACTGAATCATTGTCTTTTCTAGTTCTATCCGACTCCCCTGCTAGGAAAAAGTTTCCAGCTAGGGCAATGCCCTTTTCTGGTGCAGTGACTCAGGTAAGGACACAGTGTTAGAAAGGGGAACAAGCATGGGAAGAGGGATATGCCATACACCAAGTCCCATGGAGCATTGGCTGTGCAAATGTCTCCTCCTTGAAGGACTGTGTCAAGCAGCAAGGATGGAACGGCTTCCGGCAACCTTGGTCTTAGAGAGGATTTTATGAATTTGACCCAAATAAAGCAAGGGAAGTAAAGGCAAAAATAAATGAATGGGACTATATCCAACTAAAAAGCTTCTTTCTGCACAACAAAAGAAAGCCACAACAAAACAAAAAAATAACCATAGGAATGGTAGAAGATATTTGTAAACAAGAGCTCCAACAAGGGGTTAATAACAAAAATATATAAAGAACTCATAAAACTCAGCAAAAAACTCCACCAAAAATCCAATTAAAAAATGGGCAGAGATACGAACTAACACTTCTCCCAAGAAAACATACAAATGGCCAACATTTATATGAAAAAATGCTGAACTTTACTAGGTGTTAGGGAAATGCCAATCAAAACTACAATGAAATACAGCCTCACACCTGTTAGAATTGTTATTATCAACAAGTCAAGTAACAAAATATGTTGAAGAATTTGTGGAGATAAAGGAAACCTCATTCACTGCTGGTGGGAATGTAAACTGGTACAGCCACTATGGAAAACAGAATGGAGGCTCCTCAAAAACTAAAGACAGAGTTATCATATATCCCAGCAATCTCTCTTCTGAATATCTACCCCCAAATTTGAAAATATTTATCTACATAGATATTTGATCTTCTATGTTCATTGCATTATTCATGGTGGTCAAGACATGGAAACAACTGAAGTGTCCTTTAACAGATGATTGGATAAAGAAAATGTGGTACATGTATACAATGAAATACTACTCATTCATAAGAAAACACAAAGTACTGCCATTTGATACAACATGAATGGATTTTTGAGAATATCGTGCTAAGTGAAATAAGTCAGAAAAAGTTAAGAACCATATGATTTCACTCATATGTGAGATATAAAACTGAAAGCAACAAATGAACAATGAATAAAACAAAAAAATAAAAATCCATAGAAACAGACAACAGTATGGTGGTTACCAGAGGGAAGGAGGTTGGGGGTAGAAAAGGGTAAAGGGGGTCAAATATATGGTGATGAAAAAAGATTTGACTTTAGGTAGTGGTCACACAATGCAATATACAGATGATGTATCATAGAACTGTACACGTGAAACCTATATAATTATTTTTGCTTTGCATGTTTTTATTGTCGTGCATACACATAACATCATATTTACAATTTTTACCACTTTAAAATGTATGGTTCAGTGGTATTAAATACATTTTCTTTATTGTGCAATCATCACCACTATCCATTTCCAGAAATTTTCATCTTCCAAAACTGAAACTCTGTGCCCATTAATCAATGACCCTGCCATTCTCCCCTCCCCACAACCCCTGACAATACCATTTTACTGTCTGTCTGTATTAATTTATGGTTCTTCATATAAGTGGAATTATATTTTTCCTTTTGAGTCTGGTTTATTTAGCTAAGCATAGTGCCTTCAGTGTTTTTCTATGTTGTCGCATGTGTCAGAATTTCCTTCTTTTTATTTTTGAAACCTATATAATCTTATTAACCAATGTCACCTCACTAAATTAAATTGAAAATAAAGACATATAGAGCCGAATAGATAACAAGACCCATACCTATGCTGTCTACACAGACTGAAAGTAAAGGGATGAAAAAATAATTCATGAAAACGGAAACAAACAAAAAAATCTGGGGTAACAATACTTAAACCATACAAAAATGACTTTAAAATGAATGCTATATAACAAAAGACGAAGGATCCAGCAATTCCACTTCTGGGTATTTATCAGAAGGAACTAAAAACACTAAATCAAAAAGACATATACATCCATGTGTTAATTGTAGCATTATTTACAATAACCAAGATATGGAAGCAACCTAAGTGTCCATCAATAGATGAATGCATAAAGAGGAAGTAGTGCATATTTACAACCCAATATGACTCAGCCATGGAAAGGAATGAAATCTTGCCATCTGGAACATAATACATGAACCTAGAGAGTATTGTGCTAAGTGAAATAAGTCAGACAGAGGAAGACAAATGCCATATGATTTCACTTATATGTGGATTCTAAAAAACAAGATGAATGAACAAGCAGAACAGAAACAGCCTCCTACATACAGAGGACATTTTATTCATTGCCAGATGGTGGGGGGGGGGGGAGAGATTGAGGACATGGGTGAAAAAGGTGAAGAGACTAAGTACAAATTGGTAGTTACAGAATAGTTAAGAGGATATAAAGTACAGCACAGGGAATATAGTCAGTAATATTATAATAACTCTGTATGGTGTTAGATGGGTACTAGATTTATCAAGGTGATCACTTAATAAGTTATATAATGTGAAATCACTGGGTTGTACTCCAGAAACTAATATAATATTGCATGTCAACTTTAATTGAAAAATTTAAAAATTATAAAAAAGTGCATGACATATATTTTAATGTATATAAATTTCTAAAAAGTTCTAATTAATATATAGTAACATAAAGACAATCAGTGGTTACCTGGGGAATGAGGGCAATGAAAGAGTGACTTCAAAAGAACCCAAAAACACTTTTGAGGGTAGTAGATTTATTTTCTTGATTGTGAGGATATTTCTACAGGTATATTCATATGTTAAAATTATCAAATTAAATACTATAAATGTGTGTTGTTTGTTGTATGTTCATTTTACCTTAATAAACCTGTTAAACAAACAAACAAAAAAATCATAGATATTGAGAATCCAAGTGCATGAGTCAATCTTAAGGTATTAGGCTAATTAGAGAGTTTAATGAGGTGTTTATAAATCATATCCCTACACAAATAAAAAGAGTGTTTCTTTACATCTGCAGTAAGGATTGAGGACATATGATAGAAAATATACTAGCATTTATGATCGCAACAAAAACTATAAAGTATGTAAAACCTAACAAAGGATGTATAAGATTTTTAATGAGAGTTAGTTTTTCAATTGAGTGATAAAAAGATTTCTTACTTAATGAATACAAAATAAATCAGCACTGCTAACTATAATTACTTCCAATTAATTAAAATTGGAAACCATATAGCAAACTGAAGTGCTGGAGGGAAATATAGGAGTAAGATCTTCTTGAACAAAACTGGAAGTACAACATATATTTGTGTAAAATTTTAAATTTATGTGGTAACAGATACTGTCAATAAAATTAGGAGAAAAATCAATATATATTAGAATTTTTCATAAAACAGATAAATAGAAGATTAAAAGTAAAACATACCAAAATAAAAGCTTTTGTAAATTGACAAGAAAGGGAGAGAAACTTCATTATAAAACTGGACCAAAGACATACGTAGGAATATCTGAGAAAAACAAAATCAAATGGTTAAATACCAATAAAAAGATGCTTACATTCTTAGTACTCAGGGAAACACAAATTAAAATACCAGTTTGCCATCTTTTTTGACTTTTAGAGTGTCAACAGTTTAACATAAAGTTTTAAAACACGATATTTTATTATAATATGGTTATTATTAAACACTTAGTATTGGAAGAAATTTATTTTTTAAATTCTCATATATTTATAGGAAATTTAAAAAGTAAATTATTACATCTTTTTTGGGGGGAAACAATATAACAACATCTATGTTATGAACTATATATAACTTTTGATGCAACCAAACTTTTGAAGCAATCCTAGTAACTGTTCTGTAAAAATAAAAACAATTTATGTAATGTATGTATGGGATTTAATGTATAACATGATGACTATAGTTAGCACTGCTGTAACATGTATTTGAAAGTTGCTAATATCCTAAAAGTTATCTAAAGGAAGAAAATGCTTTTACTTTTTTCTTTTTGTATGCATGAGGCAATTGATGTCAATTAAACTTATTGCTGTAATCATTTCACAATATGTGTAAGTCAAGTCATTATGCTGTACAACTTCAGCTTATACAGTGTTGTATGTTAATTATATCTCAATGAAACTTAAAGAAAAAAAATAAAAACATTAGTACCTAAGAACATATTTACAAATATATATATGACATTACATAGAGACAAGAGTCTAAAACTGGAAATCAGTGAAATTGCCATTTAATTAAAGGAATAGTTTTAAATGTGATACATTTAAGTCATGGAATATAAAGAAGCTATTAAAAAATACACAGTTGATCTATACCAGATATATCAGTCAGACTTTTCCAGAGAAATAGAACCAATGAGACACTATATATAACAAGTGTGTACACACACATACACACATAAACACAGAGTTGATCCTCCTTTTCCATGGCAGTTATTCCGACTAAGAGTCATCACAAACACTGAACTAGCAAACACTAAACCTTTGCCCCTCAGGAAAATACACACACACACATCTCACCTAGGCTGTATCTTAAATCCCCAAGACAACTCATCTTGATAGATTTCATTTTTTATGTTTTGCAAAGAAAAATAAAAGGTTCAAACATGTAAAGTGACTTGCTGGAGGCTGCCTCACTGAATGCCGGAGTTGGCATTCAAATCCTGCCCGACCTGCCCGGAGCCGAGACTTCTTGCCTCTCCCCGCACTGACTAACCTTCTGCCTTCTCTCTTCACTCCTGCCTTAGAGCTGGAACCAGGGGCAGAGGGCAGTCTTATTGACCTCAGCTGGGAATATGTGCAGCGGCAACGCAGTTTTTTTGCTGTTCTGCATATCTCCATGAATAGCAAAGAAAAGTGAATATTGCTTTTGGGTGACAAATTAATTTTTGTTAGTAGGTGAATTAATGCATATGCAATCCAGAAATAATGATGTGTGTGTGTGTGTGTGTGTGTGTGTGTGTGTCTGAAGAGATCTATTTTAATGATTTGGCTAACTTGATTGTGTGGACTGGCAAGGATAAACCCCTTGGGGCAGCCTGGGGGCTTAGAAACTCAGGCGGGAGTGGCAGTTTTGAGTCAGAACTTCTTCCTGAGAAATTTGGTTTTACTCTTTTGCTCTCAAGGCCTTCAACCAGATGAGGCTCGGCCACAGGAAGGGTAGTCCTCTTTCAAGTCCCCGAGTGTGGGTGCTAACCACAGCTACAGTAGACCTTCAGGGCAACGCCACAAATCCCTGTTTGATTACAAGGCTGGGCAAGTTGACACACAAAATTAACAACTATACCAGGTGACCAGGTTTACTTTTATGAAGAGGAGGAGGAGAGGAAAGATGAGGAAGAGAAAGAGGAAGAGGGAGGGAAAATAACACTAGAATGAAACTGCATGAGCACATATATAAATATATGTAAAATTTTATACATATATTTTAAAGCATAAAACAGAAAAATCCTGGTCCACATGAACATACACTCACTTGCATGTAGTAAAGGTTATAAATAGAAGATAATTCTTTTTAATGGAGAAAAGAAGAGAAAGTCACCCTATGCAACGTTAAAACCTATTACAAAGTTGTGGCCACTGAGATTGCGTTTCACTAGCATAAGGACAGACAAGTTTACCAATGGAACAAAAAAGGCAATTCTTAAGCATATACATTCACACACACACACACACACACACACACACACACACAAAATATCAGAAGTTTAGAATATAGAATATGGTGAATAATACTTGGAAAATAGAAAAGTTGTCTCACTATGTGGAGAAAAATAAAAAGGTTACCTCTATATGAAATAACAAAGTCCAGATTGATTCAAGATGTAAACATGAATGAAAACAGTGTAAAATAATTTTCTAAATGTTAAAAAATAAGTTTGTGAACTTTGGATGTGGAATAAATTTTTAATCAACATTCTCAAAAATAAAAATTACAAAAAAAGAAAAAAGAAAAAAATATTCTGCTTATTCAGCAAATTTAGGCAACTGATAGTACACTGGAAGTTATTTGCAATGTTTATAACAAGAAATGATTACTATATCTAGTTTATATACTGAAGTCCTCAAAATCAAGGCAAACACAGGAAACAGTAGAAAACTGAGCAAAAGGCTATTTTCAGAAGGTGAAAACCAAACGACAAATAAGTATATGAAGACCTGCTCTACATCAGTAGGTATCAGAGAAATGAAAACAAAAACAAAAAATAAAATACCTCTTTGCAGACATTATGTTTATGAAAATTATAGTCAAATAATACCAAATAGTAATAATAATAATATGGGGAATGAGAACCCGTTGGTAAAAGTATAAACTTGTGCAACCAGTTTTGTGAGCAGTCCAGCTGCATTTAGTGAAATCAACTTTGGGTATACCTTACAACCGAGAAATCCCTCTTTTTAGTATATAATCAAAGGAAACACTCGTCCTCTGTGTTCACAAAGGTGTTCATTATAGTATCTTTTGAAGTCAGCCAGGATTGTATAATATAATGTATAATATATAATAATATAATGTATAGATAATGCAGGATGGAGAATTATATAAGTCCAGCTACAGTGGCTTGCTCAACTGTAGTGATTGAAATTGGAGGGAAGAAGACTCCCGATGGCCCAGTTGTCCTTACTAGTCTTCTGCTCCACCACTATAGGTAGAGGCTTTGCACCTTTATATTTGCAAGATAGCTGCTTACCTTCAGCTATCCGAGAAATAAGAGGATGAGAAAAGTGTAGGGAAAAGTTGTGCCCTTTCTAGCTGGAAGCATTTTTTTCTGTAATCTACTCCCAGTAAAGAGCACTTACATTTCTTTGATCAGAAGCAAGTCATACAGACACTGTTAGATGCAAGGGAGCGTGATGAGATGAATATTTTAATTTGGCACATTGCACCTAGATCAAAAAGGGAATCTGTTAGTAATCAAAAAGGGGAGAAAAAGTATTGAGTCTGCAGTTGGCACTGTCTTTCACATATGAATATTCATTAGATAGAAAACGTGGAGAGGGTATTAAAATGAGATGAAAGGTAAAATGTGAGGAGAATAAGACTACAGAAGGAAATAAAAAGATTTATATTGATAGTGTATCTTGAACAGAGGTGTGCCAACCAGCAACAATACCAAAAAATAACGAAAACAACAAAACAAAGGCAAGATTGCCATATTAAACAAGATATAGTTGAGGTACTGAAAGATGTTTGATATAGTTTAAATATGGAGTTTGGTGTGGTGAGAAATAAAGAGGGAAAGTTAAAACAGGGCTTTGTAAATAAGATTAAGGAGTTTGGAGTTTATACTAAAATCACTTGAGGACCTCGCCCAGCTGGGAGTGGCTCGGCTGTTGAGCACCAACCTAGGATCCAGGAGATGGAGGTTCGATTCCTGGTCAGGGCACATGCTCAAGTTGAGAGCTCGGTCCCTAGTCAGGGGTGTGCAGGAGGCAGCTGATCAATGATGACTCTCTTATCATTAATGTTTCTATCTCTCTCTCTCTCCCTCTCCCTTCGTCTCTCTGAAATCAATAAAGATAGTTCATAAATAAATAAATAAATAAGTAAATAAAATCACTTTAGGATCTATTAAAAGTTATTCATCTTTAGCACCAACAAATACAAAGTTGTATAAATCTAATAGAAAGTGCAGTCAATATTTGATAATTATCTAAAGCAGACCTATATTTACCAGTGTCACAATTCAGAAAAATAATTAATGTCTCATTCCCTAATTCTCTTTAAAATATTTTTCTTTAGGTTTTACAGGGTATATGAATGAAATTATTTGGAATTTATTATAAAATAATGTTGCAAGTATGTGTGAAGCAAAGTAATGTTTTACGTGTTTGCTGTAATGTATTTGTAAGTTTTAACAATGCACATGTGGAATTAGATATTGGTAATGGTTCTATAACCTTGTGAATATACTAAAAAACAGCAAACTGTACTCATAAAATGATGGATTTTATGGTACATGATCATTTATTTATAATGATACAAAGGTATATTATTATAAGAATATATTATATTTCATTTTTGGCATGGAAAACTGGTCTGGATAATGGAAAAATATGTATACTTATATAAAGCCATTTTCTATTTAAGATTTTTGCTAAAATTTTTTAAACCTATATGCTATAATGTGATTTGTAAACAAACTCACAAATTTTGTTAAAAAAACATTTAGCAACTGTAATTATTTGTTTGTTTGTTTGTTTTATTTAGATTAACCAAATGTAATTTGAAATAGCTCAATGAGCTGTAAAGATTAACAGTAGATGTATATAAGGGAATTTTGACTAAGAAATTATCTGAAACTAATTCGAAATAGCTTATCACGCAGAAATTAGACTTACATTGGAAAATGTTAGCACTTTTATGTCAAAACAGTAGCCCACATTTGTACTTAGATATTGAGATAACATGAATAATAGGTTGTATTGCTTTAAGATGGTCTACCTGACTATGCAGTCAGAAATTGACCTAAATTGATTTAAATACCAAGTTAGATCATTTAGGTAAATACAACACATATACTACTTGGGAAAGTCATTGAAACAGACATGGGAATATGTTTGTTTACATTAGAACATTAAACTTGCTAATAACAGAATAACATGAACAATTCTTAGTTTGCCATATAAGATCTTTCCTTCTTTGCTCCCTGTCTAGCTCTCCGGTTTCACTTTGATGCTTCATTTGAATTGTTATTAACTACATCCCACCATTATCAATCAAGTAATATTAAAGTACTAATTTATATCCATATGACTTTATCCTATGTTTTGTATTAAAAACATTTTAATAAGAAACATAATTATACATATAGTGATATGTATAGATTATTAATTTCCAAAATATTATAGTTTAAACAATATCTGTAGTTGCAGCTAGAAAGAGGTTTTTCTGACTTAATTACTCTGGGTATACAATTGCTCTTTGAAGACTAGCTTTCCCTGAAAAATCTACTCTGTTTCTGTGTCCCAGGAATTCTTCATAACTGCATCTATACTGGGAAATCATCAGATAATGGTAGACAATTAGTTTAGGAATTAAAAAGGTTTACTTATTTTCAGTCCCAATTTGTTAATTATTTACCGTGTAACTTAGGGAAGTAAATGTACTAAGCTTATTTTTCTCTCAGAAAGTAATAAATATATAAAAATGTTTACACTGTGAATAGTCAGTGAATTAACCCATAGAAATAGCTTCGGTTATTTGTAAAAAAATGTATTATAATTCAAGCAATTTTTTTTCAAAATAATTAGTCATTACTGTTTAGGATGTATAGGACAGCAGTTAATCAAGTTTCCTGTATAAACAGAGATTTAGAAGAAATTCATTTTAACCTTTGTGCTGAAAGCTTTCTAAGTGCATCAGTCTACCCTGTGGTTCTAGTAAATATGTTTTAGTGACCACATTGGCACCTGTCTTTGGTTTACTGAGATCTTACCTCCACTCTGGATCTTTAACAAATATAGGAGTATCTGCAATGTAATACTATTTAGTCATATAAAAGAAGAAAATCCCGCCATTTGCAACAACGTGGATGAAACTTGAGAGCATTTTGCTAAGGGAAGTAAGTCAGAAAGAGAAAGACAAATACTGTATGATCTCACTTACATGTAGAATCTTAAAAAAGGAAACTATAGGAAAAAGATCAGGAGTCCAATTCATTGGGACAAAAGATGATTCAGGGGTGTGTATATATATATATATTAATATATCTATTGAATTCAGAGAGAGGAAGGAAAGGAGGGAAGGAGGGAAGGAGGGAGAGAGAGAGAGAGAGAGAAAAAAACATCAATGATGAGAAGGTCATTGATTAGCTGCCTCTTGCACACCCTCCACTGAGGATGGAGCCTGCAATCTAGGCATGTGCCCTGACCAGGAATTGAACCTTGATCTCTTGGATCATAGGTCAGTGCTCAACTACTGAGCCATGCTGGTCAGGCAGGTGCAAATATTTTTAACATGCTTTTAGAGAATTTATGAAATGTGGTTCTTGAACCAGTTGAAGAGACATTGTTCTTAGTTTCATGTAAGATATATTTGTCTTCAAGGAATTTTTCTATACATACATATATTTTTTATTTGATTTTATATTTCTCTTTTGTGTGTTTGTATGTGGGAAATTGATCTTTAAGCAACATAATTTCACTTGAGATGGTTTTAGCCAAACTGTAATATCTTTTCCACAAGGAAAAGCTTGAATGTCACACTCTTCATTAACATGCCCCAAGTTTGAATGTTCTTGCCAAAACAATTTTTCTTCCTGCTGATATACAGTTGGAGTCTCTTTATTCCTTGTGGTAGAACGGTAGGCAATCTCCTGAGTCAGCAGGTTAGAACGAAGTACAGGACTCCTTTCCATTCTTCTCAGTGGGGGACATAGACACTGTAGGGACTCTTAAGGTAAAACTTACGAAAAAACCCATTTCTGCTCATATGCCCCAGATTTTTCTTACAGAGGAAGCTTATGTATCCCAAGATACAAGTAAAGGTAAAGAAAGATTTCTTTGAAGTATAACTCTGGAAAACAAACAAACAAAAAGTAATTCATTAAGTGAGATAGATTACCTTATCCTCTGGGCGTTATTACACTTGAATCATGTTATTTCACCTAGTAGCACTGTTCTTCAACATATTCTGCCTCCCTATAACTATAATTTAGGTATTTGTTAGAATATTTTAATAGAATACATTTTTGACTTTAGCATTACTCTGACATTTCTTCTTAGTAACTTGCATTATAGTTTACCAAGTATGGGAAAACTATAATTGATGTGATGAATATTCAGAGCATTAAAAAAATTAAAAATTTATAATATCTCATAAAAGTTCTATAAAATCTTCCTGCAACATTGTTTTTTATAGACTCAGGAAAAATTTTTAAATATTTTGAAATTGGCAAAAAATATTACTGGGTGAACTTTTCAAGTAGTGCTATGTATTGTCTAGGTCACTCTTCTAGGCCTATCTCATTTATAGAAGTTTGTGCATTTACTTGTCTTTGAGTACATTTATAACTCTACAAGTAGTGGGAAACCGAGAATGCAAATGAATCTTGTCCATGCAGATGCAAAGTAATTTTCTCCAATAAATATGCAGCTAGTCATTTCCCTGTAGTTATTCACCAATTTTGCATTTATTAACAAATGGAGGTCACCTTTCACAATTGCTTATATATGTGCTGATTCTTTGGATCATCCTTTGATTTTTCTTTACATCTTCCAGGTTTCCTCATAAGTTGATGAGTTAAATATATTTTTTCACAAATATTCATTTTATATTGATATGAAGGTGAAGACTTTTCTCAGTATAAAATGCACTTTGAAAAAAAATAGTAACAAAGCTCTTTTGGCTATAGTGATACAGGTTTGGTCCATGTTCCAGCCTTTAAAAAAAAAAAAAAACCACAAAAACAAACAAACAAAAAAACTCTTGAAGAGTTCCAGTGAAGCTTGGCAGTCACCAGTAACATAGAGGGAAAAACTGAGTGTGTCTCTCCATGGCGGGAGCCACGGGGAATACCACTATTGTCCCGGTGATGAGCCCTCCTCCCACATGGTCAAATCTGAACCTACATTAGCCTGGTGAATTCCAATAGCTCCACCACAACATCTCCTTGACACCCCACTCCACAACATATGTCCACAGGCCCCACAGAGGTAGTGGCTGACCTCAGTTTGCCCTGAGACTTTTCCTGAGTGGCCTCAGGATCAGCAATTGTGCCAATTCTGAATCTGCATTATCCTCGTGAACACCATTCACTCCATTCGGGTGAATACCTGAGCACCTGCCTTACCTAAAGCATGTACTGCCTGAGGCTCTTTCAGTAGCTAAAACTAAGGTCATGCAGCAGGCAGTGGCAAATCTTGGGGTGTCCTGTCCCTTTTGCTGTCCTGTCCCATGCCTGATACTGGTGGCAGCCAGTCTCATTTTGCAGTGAGGTCTCTCATAAGCATATCCAGGTCCAGCACAGGTGGCTATCCACTGCTTATTACTTATTAGCTCTTAAAAGGTAGCCCCAGGCAAGTCACAGATGGTGATTGACATTGACCTGTGCTAAAACCCCTCCAAAGAGGCCCCAGAATTAACAACTGGTGGCCGACTTTAGACCACAACAGGGCACTACCAAATTAGCTCCACAAGTGGTACACTCAAAGAGTGTTCTCAGCAGACACCAGACTCTGCTGGGGTGAATTCCACTCCATGGGATAAACCCTTTCACAGCAACTCATATGCTCTAGGAGGGGTCAGATCTCACAACCAATCAGCCCAAAGGCCAACTCACCCACTGACATGCCAATAGCAATCAAGGCTCTAGTACAACAGGAAGTCACACACAACCCAGATAAGGGACAATCCTGTAGTAATCAGGAGGACTGTGCCCCTTGGCCCCATAGGACACCTACTACATAAGGCCACCCTGCCAAGGCTAATATATGTAGCAGATCAACCTAATACATAAAAACAAACACAGACAGGCAGCCAATATGAGGAGACAAAGAAATATGCCCTAAATGAAAGAACAAAAGAAATCTTCAGAAAAAAACTAAATGAAATGGAGGCAAGCAAAGTTCCAGATACAGAGTTCAAACACTCATTATAAGGATTCCTCAGAAACTTAGTGAGAACTTCCACAAAGAATAGTAAGCAGGAAAAAAAAGGATATATAAACCATAAAAAAATCAGAAACAAATAATACAAAACTAAAATGAAGAATACACTAGGAAGAAATGACAGCAGATTAAACAGTGGATTGAATCAGTGATTTGGAAAACAATGTAACAGAAAACACTCAATTGGAATAGCAAAAAAAGAGGCTATTGAAAGGACTTAAGGGATAACATTTGTAATAGAGGTACCAGAATGAGAAGAGAGAGCAAATAATTGAAAACCAATTTAAATAAATAATGACTGAAAACTTCCCTAAACTGGCAAAAGAAATAGACATACAATTCCAACAAGGACAGAGTCCCAAACAAGTTTAACCCAAAAAGGTCTACACCAAAACACATTATAATTAAAATGCCTAACTTTAAAGGCAAAGAGAGAATTTTCAAAGCAGCAAGAGGAAAGCAGTTATTTATGTACAAGGGAACCCCATAAGACTTTCAGTTGATTTCTCAACAGAAACATTTCAGGCTGGAAGGGATTAGAATGAAATGTTCAAAATGATAAAAAGCAAGGATCTACCACCAAGACTATTCTATCCAGCAAGTTTATCATTTAAAATTGAAGGAGAGATAAAGAGCTTCCCAGACAAGAAAATGTTAAGGAGTTTATCATCATCAAAATAGTATTACAAGAAATGCTAAAGCAACTACTTTAAAAAGAAGAAGAAATATTAAGTATAATTAATAAAATACTAATAACTATGTACTTATCAATAATCACTTTAAATGTAAATGGATTAAATGCTCCAATCAAAAGACGTATGGTGGCTGAATGGATAAGAAAACAAGACCTATATATATGCTGTCTACCAGAGACACACTTCAGAATGAAAGATAGACACAGACTGAAAGTAATGGAATGGGAAAAGATATTTCATGAAAATGAAAAAACAAAAACAAATTGAATTTAAAACAAAGACTATGGTAAGACATAAAGAACATTACATAATAATAAAGGAATCACTCCAATAAGTATGTAACTATTGTAAACAATTATGCACCCAACATAGGAGCAACTAAATATATAAAGCAAATCTTGGACATAAAGAGAGATCAACACTAATACAGTCATAGTAGGGTATTTTATCCATTGAAATCAGTGGATCCATCTTGTAGACAAAATAACAAGATAGCAACATCCTTAAAACACACATTAGATCAGATGAATTTAAAGGATATTTTAAGAGCATTTCACCCCAAAGCAGCAGAATGTACATCTTTTTCATGTGCACATGAAACAGTTTCCAGGATAGACCACAGGTTAGGCCACAGAACAAGTCTCAATAAATTTAAGAAGATCGATATGAAGCCTCTTCTTCAACCACAATGGTTTGAAAGCAAAAATCAATCACACACAAAAAACCCAAAATACTGAAAAACATACAAACACATGGAAGCTAAATAACATATTACTTGATGTTACCTATGATGGATACCTGGAAAAGAAAGAAAAAAAAAGAAAAGAAAAGAAAAGAAAAGAAAAGAAGAGAAAAGAAAGAGAAAAGAAAAGAAAAGAAAAGAAAAGAAAAGAAAAGAAAGAAAAGAAAAGAAAAGAAAAGAAAAGAAAAGAAAAGAAAAGAGAAAAGAAGAAAAGAACCTATACTACCTTCTTAAACCATATACAAAAATAACTCAAAATGGATTAAAGACTTAAAAATATAGGAACCAAAACCATTAAACTCCTAGAAGAAAACATAGGCAGCAAACTCTCTGACATTTTTTTAGTAATCATTTTATATATCTCCTCAAGCAAAGGAATCCAAAGAAAAGATAAACAAATGGGACTACATCAAACTAAACCTTTTTTCACAGCAGAAGAAAATGTCAACAAAAGAAAAAAAAACAACCTACTGAATGGAGAATACTTTTGCCAATGATACATCTGTTAAAGTGTTAATATCCAAAATTTATAAAAAGCTCATACAACTGAACTTCAAAATACAAACAATCCAATTAAAAAATGAGTAGACATATGAAGAAAAGATTCTCAATGTTACTAACCATTGGAAAAAAAATGTAAATTAAAACCACAATGAGGTACCACTTCACACCTGTCAGAATGGCTATCATCAATAATTCAGCAAACAGCAAGTGGCAAAGATGTGGAGAAAAGCGAATCCTAATTCACTGTTGGTAGGATTGCAAATTGGTGCAGTCACTGTGGAAAACTGTATGGAGGTTCCTCAGAAAATTAAAAATAAAAGTACCTGATGAATCAGCAACTCTGCTTCTGGGTGTGTATCTGAAGAAATTTAAAACACAAATTCAAAAAAATATATGCACCCTGCTCTGGTTGGTGTGGCTCAGTTGGTTGGAGCATCGTCCAGAACCCCAAAAGGTCACAAGTTTGATTCTCTGTCAGGGCACATACATAGGTTGCAGGTTTGGTCCCTGGTTGGGATACATAAGAGAGGCAACTGGTCCATGTTTCTCTCTCTCTCTCTCATTCTCTCTCTCTCACTGCTTTTCTCTCTCTCTCCCCCCATCCCTTCCTCTCTCTCTCTCTCTCCAAAAGAATTAAATAAATAAAAAGATACATGCACCCCTATTACAGTATTATTTAAAATATCCAGGATCTGGAAACAACCCAAGTGCCCATCAATAAACAGCTAGATAAAGATGTGCTACATATATACAATGGAATATTACTTGGCCGTAAAAAAGAAATGTTATAATTGTGACAGCACGGATGAACCTAGATGGTATTATACTAAGAGAAAATTCAGACAAAGAAAGACAAATGTTATATGGTTTCACTTATAAGTAGAATATAAAGAACAAAATAAATAAACAAGCAAAACAGAAACAGACTCATAGATATAGAGAACAGAGTTGCCAGATGTGAGGGAAGTTAAAGATCAGATAAAAAATAAAGGAATTAAGCAGTAAAAATTGTTAGTTGCAAAAACAGTCATGGAGATGTAAAGTACAGCATCGGGAATATAATCAATAATATTGTAATAACTATGTATGGTAGCAAGTGGTTACTGGACTTATCAGAAAAAACACTTTGTAAATTATATAAAGTCTCACCACTCTGTTATAAACCTGAGACTAATATAAAATAACATTGAATGTCAACTGTAATTGAAAAACTTTAAAAAATAATAAAAAATAATAAGAAAAAAACAAACTAAACTCCCCAAAATAAGTAATGCAATTTATCATATTAATAGTCTTAGAAGGAAAAGCATATTATCATATCAATAAATGCAAAGAAACCATTTCACAAAACCTAACATCCATTCATAATAAAAAACAAACAAAAAAATGAATCCACTGAGCATACTAGGAAGAGGTGACCTTCCTCAACATGATACAGAACATCTACCAAAAAATATATAGCTAACGTCATACTTAATGGTGAGAAACTCAATACTTGTCCTTTAAAATTGTGAGCAAAGCAATGATGTGTCCTTTCACTATCCCTATTAAACAGTACTTGGAGTCCTAACCAATGCAATAAGACAAAATAATGAAATAAAATATATACAGATTAAAAAGAAATAAATAAAACTGTCTTTGTTCACAGATGATATAATTGTCTATGTAGAAAATCCAAAAGAATCAGCAAAAATAATTCTGAAACTAAAAATGAGCATAGTAATATTGCAAGATAAAAAATTAATATGCAAAAGTCATTTTCTCTAATATATCAGCAACAAACACTCAAATATGAAATTAAACACAACATAATTTATACTACCACCAAACAATGAATACATAGTTATAAATCTAACAATATATGTACAAGTGTATATGATAACATCAACAAAACTGTTGAAAGAAACCAAAGAGGTCTAAATAAATTGAGAGATATTCTATGTCTGTTAATAAAAATATTGGATGCTATTAAGATGTTAGTTTTTCCCAACTTGATCTATAGATTCAATATATTGGCAATAAAAATCTCCATGTTACTTTGTGAGTGAGTACCAACAGGCTGTTTTGTTTTGTTTTTAAATATGTTTTTAATTGATTTCAGAGAGAGGAAGGGAGAGGGAGAGAGAGATAGAAACATCAATGATGAGAGAGTCATCGATCAGCTGCCTCCTGCATGCCCTCAACTGGGGATCAAGCCTGCAACCCCGGATATGTGCTCTGACTGGGAATCGAAGGGTGGCCTCCTGGTCCACAGGTCAATGTTCAACCACTGAGTCACTCTGGCTGGGTTGGTTTTTAAGTCTATATAAAAAGTCGAAAGAACCAGAATATCCAGCACAATATTGAAGAATAAAGTCAGAGGATTGAGATTATGCAACTTTAAGACTTACTATATAAAGCTACAGCAATCAAGAGAGCATAGTACTAGCAAAAAACTGATCAATGCAACAGAATAGAGAGCCCAGAAATAGATGCACACCAATATAGTTAGCTAATTTTTGATAAAGGAACAAAGACAATTCAATGAAGAAAATATAGTCTTTCAATAAATGGTGTTATTAGCAGCTGGACAACCACATGCAAAAAGAAAACAAAAAAGAATCTATTCGCAGACCTTATATCTGTTATTAAAATTTAATCAAAATGGATCATAGACATAAATGCAATATTGAAAACTGTAAAACTTCTGAAATATAACATAGGCAAAAATCTAGGCAACATTTGTTTTCTCATGATTTCTTATATACTGCACCAAAATGATGATCCATGAAAGAAAAAAATTAATATGGTGAACTACATTAAAATTTTAAAAATTCTGCCCTCCAAAGGTGCTTTTAAGAAAATGAAAAAACCACTCCCACACTGAAATAAAATATTAATAACACACATATCTGATAGAGGACTTCTATTCAAAATATAAAAATTATTCTTAAAAAAAACTACCCATTTTTAAAATGGGCAAAAGATCTGTACAGACTCCTTACCAAAGGAGATATACAGCTAGCAAATAAATACCTGAATAAATACTTACTATCATATAACATTAGAAAATTTCTAATTAAAATTACAACGAAACATAATTTCACATTATTAGAATGGTTAAAATGCAAAATCTGCCAACACCAAATTCTGACCAGTATGTGGAACAAGATGAACTCTCAGTCATTGCTGGAGGTAATGTAAAATGGTATTAGCCATACTAGATGATAGTTTGGCAGTTTCTGACAAAACTAAACATAGGCTTATCATACAATCCAGCAATTGGTCTCCTGAGAGTTACCCAAATATGTTGAAAACACATTTCTACACCAAGGAAACATGCATACAAATGTTAATAGTTGCTTTATTTGTGACTGACAAAATTAGAAGCAACTAATATATTCTTTAACAGGTGAATTAATAACTAAACTATGATAAATCTGTAAAATGAAATATTATTCAACAATAAGAAAAAAATGAGCTAACAAGCCATGAAAATATATGGATAATTCTTAAATGCATATTTCTAAGTGGAAGCAGATAGTCTGAAAACAGTAGATACTATATGAATCCAACCAAATTACATTCTGGAAAGGTAAAAATAGAGTAAAAGATTAGCGATTTTCAGGGGTTCAAACAGATGAAGAATAAATGGGGCACCAAGGATTACTTGAAAGGTAAACTCTTCTATATAATATTGTAATAGTGGATACATGACATTGGTCATTTGTCAAAATCCATAGAACTGTACAGTATACTAAAGTGAACCTTAACTAATAATAATGAGGTTACTTCCTGAAGAACCAATTAAAAGTTTTAAATATCATAAGTCAAAAATGCATTTAATACACTTCACCTACTGATCATCATAGTTTAGCCTGGTCAACCTTGAATGTAGTCAAAACACAGTATCTTAAAAACATGGCAACACAGTATACCATAGAGTATCAATTGTTTACTTTTGTGATCATGCCCGACTGGGAGCTGTGGCTCACTGCCACAGTCACTGTGCAGCATCCAAAGGGAGTATTGTCTGGAATATTGTTATTACAGGAAAAGATCAAAACCCCAAACTCAAAGTACAGTTTTTATTGAATGTGTATCACTTTTGCACAAACTTAGAGTAAAAATTTTAAGTCAGCCCGGCCGGGCGTGGCTCAGCAGTTGAGCGTTGACCTAGGATCCAGGCAATTGGGGTTCGATTCCTGGTCAGGGCACATGCCCGAGTTTCGGGCTCAATCAATGACTCTCTCATCATTGATGTTTCTATCTCTCTCTCCCTCGTCTTTCCTCTCTCTGAAATCAATAAAGATATATTTAAAAAAAAAATTAAGTCAAACCATTGTAAGTTGGGAATAGTCTATATATCAATATTGGTTCATCAACTGTAATAATTGCACTACACTGATTCAGGATATTAATTATAGAGGGAATTAGAGAGAGAATAGAGTGGGTATATGGGAAATCCCTGTACTTTCTGTACAATTTTCTGTGAAGCAAAAACTGTTTTAAAAATAAAAGTTACTAATAAAAATAAAATGAGGCAAACATATATGTCAATGTATAACAATCTCCAAGATTTAATGTTTTAAAATAACATAAAAAAGGCTTTTATTTAAAAGTGATGTGCATTTATATAAACTCAAACATGTACAGATGTGGTTGTGTATATATTTGTAGAAAGATACACACAAAATAACAAGAACATTTTAATAGTATTAGCCACAGAAGAGGAGAGGACCTGGGGATGCCATATCAAAGACATAAGAAAGTCAAATTTTTCAATGTTTATCTTTTTGTACTGTTTGCATTTTTCAATATGCATGCATTATTTTTATCTGTTAAAAGCTAATTTATTTTAAAGCAACTCAAAACAGAACAAAAAATTCAATAAAACATTTGCTTTAAATCTAAATGTATGAATTAATGTGGAATTTATATCATAGAAAAATTGCTCAAAAGCAGAATATATTGATAAAATGTCCAAGAAATGAATATGAGGCTGCAAACAGGTTTGAGATAGAAGCATCTATCACAAGAGAGAACTGCACATTTAAATAAAATCTATTGTCTTTCATGTATTATACAAGGGACTAATAAGTATGGAAAATCCTGCCAAACAGCTTTCAGGTCTCTTTGTACAAGAGTAATGAGTGTGCAATATTTTCTCTTTTGCCACTACCTTTTTGGCTTCATGATTATATTGTGATTAGGTGGGGGAACTATCTGTTAGCACATTGTGAATTCCAAAAGTTAAATTATACATACTTCTATAATCATTAAGATTAGGTCTGGAATTTGTGGAGCTTTCTTACAATGTTTAAGGTAAAAATATCAGAGATTACTTAAGAAATTTAGGGGAAAATTTATTCTCTTAAAAAAATGTTTGCCAAATATTAAATGTGACAAAACTTATCTTGATCATAAAATGTTAATTTCTATTATTTTATAATCCCATTAACTATAAGATTCATTAGGGGAATAATCATGTGTATTACGTTTACCTTCGGAGCCTTTCACTGCACCTATTACAAAAACGGTGCTCAACAGATTGAATCAGTGAATTGATTCTGGCTACATGTAAAAGAAATATAGCTTAATAAAAATGACACAAAACGTTGGTTCAAAAATAATCTGAGTTGATAAAAATAAGTTAATGAGAGAAAAAAATCAGGATAGATTATTAATTCTGTAACATACATATAGCTACACCCACACTCACTCTTCAAAAACAGTCTTGCAACTAGCTTTTTCATTTTGGATTCAGGTAAATGGGAGTGAATGCTTTGCTCTGATGAAAAGTATGGCTTCTATTTAATGAAAAGTATGGCTTCTGGTTAACATAAAGTTAAGAATATTTGCATAAACTTAAAACATAGAATTGCTTCAAGACATGATTTATTGTTCAGAAAAATTCTAGAATAACTATTCACATTTTTTGCATCCAAGTTCATGATGACAAATTTGACTTATCAAAGGGAAACTATGTTTTTTAAAAATGTAACTTACCACTGTTGTAGATAACCTTAATAGAAAATGCAAGCATTGCCAAAAAAGTGAGTGCACTAATTACAACAACTATTTACTGAGAATGTCTTACAAGCCAGTCATTGTGATAAGCATGTAACCTGCTTGAATTATCTTAATTTATCTTAGAAAAAGCCAAAGAGTTAAACACTCTACTAGGAATCTGAGACTTGGATTGCTTCAAATTTCATAGATGGCTGAACTACATTCTTCCTTTAACCAAAGCTTAAGTTTTTCCATCATACAAAGTACCTATTCATCATAAAAGATCTATAATGACAAATTTTGTAAAATATGTGTAAATGTGAAAATAAAGCCATTCCCTCTATTTCAGTCCACAGTAACAACCATTATTCTTCATCCTGGAATACATGTAAAAGGCTAACTCATACTATGGATACCTCATACAGACAATAAGACTCTCCCCTAAGTTATTCACTCATTTTAATATTATTTTCTGTAGCGTTCACAAGAGTTTGGCAGTTGTCTGCCAAAATGACATTTAACTATTTTTTCTATTATGCGCATAGGGACTTTTTTACTTCACCTCTTGAATTTAAAGGAAATAAAGAGAAATAGGCCTTTCTCTTTTCTTCATTTGAACCTCTTTTATTCATCATTGGGATCACAAGGCGCCAAAGGAAACTTGACACATCCTAATGACAAAATCACTTACAGTGTCTCTTCAAAGCCCCTTATTACTGGCTGCAACAAGTAGTGGATCACATCTAATAATTGCAACCTGTCTAAAAATGTCCTCAGAGGACAAATCAGTACAAGAGTCAACCATAAGGATAGAAATTCTAATAACTGAGCTCACATTAGATGCACAAAATAACAGAAGTATCCCATTTTTCTTAAGCATGTTAGACTTTTGGATGGCTCTTCAAACATCATCAATCAAAGTTTCACAGCTGAAATCACTGAAAAAGCTAGGATACTTTCATCAAATACACAGTGCACTCAGAAGGACTGTTTTACATACCTATGTTTGCAACATTTTGAGAGAAGATATCACCTGATAATAAAATGTATACTAAAAATGACAGAGATTCAATACACTGTCATTTAGATTAAGAAACTTAACTACTCAGCCATGAAAAAGAAGGAAACCTTACATTTTGTGACAGCATGGTTGGACCTGGAGAGTATTGTGCTAAGTGAAGTAAACCAGTCAGAGAAAGACAAATATCACATGATCTCATTCATATGTGTAATCTAATGAACAAAATAAACTAATAAGCAAAATAGAAACAGATTCGAGAGTAGTTTGAGCCTTTGCCTGATCTACCTCTGGACCTGGGCCTTGGAAAAGCAGACTTTGGTGTTCATCTGGGTCCTGTCCAACTGCAGCCAGCCTAGGGTTGTTGAAAGCTCCAAACAAGGTACTCAGGGCCAGTCACAAACTGTGTATGACATTGGCCTGCACCAGAGACCATCCGAAAAAACTGAGTTCTAGCAGATCTGTCTAATACATAGAAACAAACCCAAACAGGCAGTCAAAATGGGGAGACAAAAAAACAAGCCCCAAATGAAAGAACAGGAAAAGTCTTCAGAGAAAGAGTGAAACGAATTGGAGATAAGCAATGGATCAGATGTAGAGTTCAGAATACTGATTGTAAGGATGCTCAACAACATTAAAAAATATATGGAAACTATGAAGGAGAGTAAGAATGACATAGAAGAAATAAAGAATACATTAGAAGGAATAAACAGCAGATTAGAGGAAGCTGAGGATCAGATCAATGAATTAGAAGACAGGACAGAAAAAAATCACTGAGTTTGGAAAAGAAAGAATAATTAAAAAACAGGAGGACAGACTAAGGGATCTGTGGGACAACATGAAACATAACAATATTCACATTATAGGAATGCCAGAAGAGGTCAAAAGTAAGCAAGGGTAAGAGAACCTGTTTGAAGAAATAATGTCAGAAAACTTCCCTAACCTGGTGAAGAAAAAGTCACACAAGTTCAGGAGCCATAGGAAGTCCCAAGCAAGAAGAGTCCAAAGAGGCCCATGTCCAGACACATCATAATTAAAATGCCAAGAATTCAAAAAAAAGAATATTAAAGGAAGCTAGAGAAAAATAATCTGTTACCTACAAAGGAGCTCCCATAAGGCTGTCATCTGATTTCTCATCAGAAACTTTACAGGCCAGAAGGGAATGGCATGAAGTATTCAAGGTCATGCGAAACAAGGATCTAAAACCAAGACTACTCTATCCAGTAAGATTATCATTCAAGATAGATGGTGAAATAATGAGCTTCCAGACACAAAACAAGGCTAAAGGAGTTTATCACCACTAAACCAGCATTGCAGGAAATGTTAAAGGAACTGCTGTAATAAGAAGTAAAAACAGAGAGAGAGAGAGAAACATAAGTATAAAGAATTAAAGTGACAATAGATAAGTATCTATCAATAATAACCTTAAACGTAAATGGATTACATGCCCCAATAAAAAGACATAGGGTGGCTGAATGGATAAGAAAAGATGACCCAAATATATGCTGTCTACAAGAGACCCACCTCAGAACAAAAGACTCACACAGAAAGAGAATGAAGGAATGGAAAAAAATTTTCATGCAAAAGGAAATGAAAAAAGGCTGAAGTAGCAATATTCATATCAGACAAAATAGACTTCAAAATGAAGACCACAAAGACAGACAAAAAAAGGTTATTACATAACACTAAAGGGATCAATTCAACAAGAGGATATAATCCTGACAAACATAACATGCATCCAATATAGAAGCACCTAAATTTATAATAAACCTTCTAGAGGACTTTAAGGGAAAGATTGACAGCAATAGAGTCATAGTAGGGGACTTTAACACCCCATTGACTTCACTGGATAAGTCTTCCAGACAAAAAATCAACAAGGAAACAGTGACCCTAAATGACACACTAGATCAGATGGATTTAACTGACATTTACAGTATATTCCACCACAAAGGTGCAGAATATACATTCTACTCAAGTGCACATGGGACATTCTCAAAGATACACCACATGTTAAGACACAAAACAAGCCTATACAAGTTGAAGAGAATTGAAATCATATCAAACATCTTCTCAGACAACAATGGCATGGTATTAGAAATCAACTACAATAAAAAACATTCAAACACATGGAGGCTAAATAGCATGTTTTTAAACAATGAATGAGTTACCAAAGAGGTCAAAAAAGATATCAAAAACTTCCTGGAAACAAATAAAAATAAACAGACTACAACTCCAAATCTATAGGACACAATGAAAACAGTCCTGAGTGGGAAGTTCATAGCACTACAAGCCTTCCTCAGAAAAAAAGAAAAACTTGCAATAGAGCTGGTTCTTTTAAAATGTAAACAAGATTGATGAACCTTTAGCCAGACTCATCAAGAAACAAAGAGAGCCCAACCGGGCGTGGCTCAACAGTTGAGCATCGACCTAGGATCCAGGCGATTGGGGTTCGATTCCCGGTTAGGGCACATGCCCAGGTTGTGGGCTCAATCAATGACTCTCTCATGATTGATGTTTCTGTCTCTCTCTCTCCCTCTCCTTTCCTCTCTCTGAAATCAATAAAGATATATTTAAAAAGTGCTTTCTAAAAAAAAAAAAAGAGAGGACCCAAATAAACAAAATCAGAATGAAAGAATTGAAATAACAACTGACCCAACAGAAATACAAAGTATTGTAAGAAAATACTATGAACAACTATATGCCACCAAGCTGGACAACCTGGATGAAACGGATATATTCCTAGAAAAATACAACCTTTCAAAACTTAATCAGGAAGAGTCAGAAAGTCTAAATAGGCCAGTAACTGCTGATAAAGTTGAAGCAGTAATCAAAGGGTTCCCAGCACACAAAAGCCCTGGCCTGGGTGGCTTCAAAAGGGAGTTTTACCAAACATTGAAAGAAGATCTAACACCTACCCTCCTCAAACTATTTCAAAAAATTTAAGAGGAAGGAATGCTACCAAGCCCTTTTTATGAGGCCAGCATTAGCTTAATTCCAAAACCAGATAAAGACACTACAGAGAAAGAGAATTACAGGCCAATATCCCTGATGAACATAGATGCTAAACTCCTCAACAAAATATAAGAAAATAGGATCCAGCAATATATTAAAAAGATCATACTGCATGACCAAGTGTGATTGATTCCAGGGATGCAAGGCTATTACAATATTCACAAATCAATACACATGACAGATCACATAAACAAATTGAAAGAGAAAAATCACATGATTATATCAATAGGTGCAGAAAAAGCATTTGATAAAATACAACACCCATTGTTGATAAAAACTCTCAGCAAAGTGGGCACAGAGGGATCATATCTCAATATAATAAAGGCCATATATGACAAACCTATAGCTAACATCATACCCAATGAACAGAAAATAAAAGCATTTCCCCTAAGAGTAGGAACAATACAGGCTGTCCACTTTCACCACTCTTATTCAACATAGTACTGGAAGTCCTAACCACAATGATCAGACAAGAAGAAAACATCAAAGGCATACAAATTGGAAAAGAGAAAACAAAACTGTCATTATTTGCAGATGACATGATGTTGTACATAGAAAATCCTAAAGGCTCCACTAAAAAACTACTAGATATAATAAATAAATTCTGCAAGGTAGCGGGATACATAATTAACACCCAGAAATCAATGGCATTTTATACAGCAATAATGTACTCTCAGAAACAGAAACTAAAAAAACAATCCCATTTACCATTGCAACAAAAAAATTTAGATATTTAGGAATAAACTTAACAAAGAAGGTAAAAGACCTGTACTCGGAAAACTATAGGATGGTGAAAAAAGAGGTAGAGGAAGGTATAAACAAGTGGAATAATATACCATATTCATGGCTTGGAAGAATTAATATCATTAAAATGTCCATACTACCCAAAGCAATCTATAAATTCAATGCAATTCCTATTAAAATACCAACAGTATATTTCACAGATCTAGAACAAACACTTTAAAAATTTATATGGAACTAATAAAGAGCCTGAATAGTCACAACAATCTTGAGAAAGAACAAAGCTGGAGGGATCATACCAGATATCAAGTTATAGTACAAAGCCACTGTAATCAAAACAGCCTGGTACTGGCAGAAGAACAGACATATAGATCAGTGAAGCAGAACAGAGAACCCAGAAATGAACCCACACCATTATGGTCAATTAATATCTGACAAAAGATTCAAGAATGCACAATGGAGTAAAAGACAGTCTCTTCAATAAATGGTGCTGGGGAAATTGGACAGGTACATGCAAAAAAAAAAAAAAAAAAAAAGAAAAGAAACTAGACCACCAATTTACACCATACACAAAAAAATAAACTCAAAATGGATAAAAGATTTAAATTTAAGATGTGGAGCCATAAAAATCCTAGAAGAAAATGTAGGCAACAAAATCTCAGACATCTCTCATAGCAATATGTTTGCTGATACATCTCCTAGGGCAAGAGAAATAAAAGAGAAAATAAGCACATGGGACTACACCAAAATAAAAAGCTTCTGCAGAGCAAAAGCGACCATCAACAAAATGAAAAGAGAGCCCACTGTATGGGAGAACATATTTTGCCAATGACACATCTGATAAAGGGTTAATATCCAATTTATAGAAGGAACTCATACAATTTAACAAAAGGAAGACAACCAACCCAATTAAAAAATGGGTAAAGGACCTAAACATACACTTCTACCAAGAGGACATACAGATGGCTAAGAGACACATGAAAAAATGCTCAAAGTCACTAATCATCAGAGAGATGCAAATTAAAACCACAATGAGGTATCACTTCATAACTGTCAGAATGGCTGCCATCAACAAATCAAGGAACAAGAAGTGCTGGCGAGGGTGCTAGTGGGAATGCAGACTGGTAGAGCCACTATGGAAAGTAGTATGGAGGTTCCTCCAAAAATGAAAAATCTCACTGCCATTTGACCCAGTGATCCCACTTCTAGGATTATATCCTAAGAAACCCGAGACACCAATCAGAAGGAACTTATGCACGCCTATATTCATAGCAACACAATTTACAAAGCCAAGATCTGGAAACAGCCCAAGTGCCCATCAGTAGATTTATGAATAAAAAATCTGTGAGACATTTACACTATGGAATACTATGCAGCTATAAAAAAGAAGGATATCTTACCCTTTGGGACAGCATGGATGGAACTGGAGAGTATTATGCTAAGTGAAATAATCCAGTCAAGGAAAGACAAGCACCACATGATCTCACTTATATGTGGAATGTAATAAACAAAATAAACTGATGAACAAAATAGATCCAGAGACACAGAAGCATGGAAGAGACTGAGGGATCTTAAGAGGGAAGGTGAGGTTGGGGGAGTGTGTAGGGAGGGATTAGTAAAATAACTTATATGTTTATAAGCATAATCCATGGGCACAGACATTGGTATGTGAAAGGCCCAGGAGTGAGTGGATGTGGGGTGGAGGGGATCATTGTGGAAAAAAGGGGAAGAAAAAAAAATAGAAACAGACTCATAGCTGTCAGAGGGGATAGGGTGGTTGAAAAATGTGAAGGTATGATGGGAAAAAACCTCATAGACAGACAACAGTCTTTTCATGACCAGAGGGAAATGGGGATGTAGGGAGGCAGGAGAAGGTAATAGGGGATAAATGGTGATGGAAAGAGACATGATTTGTGATGGTGAACACACAGTGAAATATAGAGGTTTATAAAATTGTATACCTGAAACCTATATAATTTTAATAACCAATGTAACTCCAATAATTTTTTTAAAGTACAATTCCAAACAATTCCTAACACTTCCTCATATAGGTAAATAAATAAATTTAGTATATTTAGAAATCAAAAAGAGCCTTAATCAAATGTACAGTTACAAACAATTGGATATATCAGTGAGTAGAATAAGAAGAAAAATGAGCAAAATACCTCCACTCATTGTTTTTACCAAGCTACTGATAAATAAACTGATTTTTATTATACATGCATCCAGATGTACACATGCATGAGAGTGGTGCACGTGCACACACACACACATCACTTGGTCAAAATTAAGATCTTAACTAGTTAAATCAATTATTTAACTCTCATGCCTTCTTGCTCATTTTCATAGCTTCTCTTGCAGAAGGCAGCAGTGTGATTAAAAAAAATGGAGTTAAATATTCAACAATCTTCATTTGAAAAATCCTTTACTGAAATGTAGTTTGCATACAATAAATTTCACACATTTTAATCATACAGTTTGATGAGTTTGGCACATTTAATCATGTAAGCTCCAGTACAATCATAATATAGAACTTTACTACCAATTTAAAGTGACCTTGTGCCCAAATCTTGGTTTTGAAATACCATTTTTCAACAGTAGGAACCAAAGCTTCCTTAGAGAAATGGCTGATTATAGAACTAGGGTAGGAAGAATACATGATGAACCTAGAATATATAGGGTGTCCCCCAAAAATGTATACACACACTTGGAGTAATTATAAAGGCAGTGTTTATTAAAGTACATTTCAGTTTCAAAATTGAGCTATCAGCTGTTAAACTATGTATACATTTTTGGAGGACACCCTCTCTACTAGTACCAGAAAGTAGAAAGTAAGAAGTGCTAAAAAAAAAAAATGGATGTAGCCAATCATAAAAAGTTCCCAATGTCAAATATGAACTAATTTGAGTAATAAAATAGCTATCACATTAGATTACAACACAAGGAATAAATATACATGAATCCACATGAATAAATATACATGAATCCACATTTATGTACATAAATGATTAAATAAACAAAAGAGGGAGAAGAGATAGATTTCCTTTAGAAAAGAATACCAAATAATATGGGAAGATACTCTCCTATATGTTGAGAGTAAGTTGGACATATTAACTTGCTTCTCAGAAGATTATGGAAAAGGAGAATAATTACAACTTTACAGTGAAGAAAACTGGCAGAAGCTATCTTAATTAAATGATCAAGTGCATCATCACCAATCATCAGTTATGTTAATATTATGTACCCTCTGATATTATAAACTAAGAAACACATTCCCACTCTCTGGTATTTTGCTCCAAGGCCCATAATGTCAATCTAGGCGGGAGATAAAAATCAGACAAACCCAAATTGAGGGACTAGAACTCTGCATAACTGTCATGTACATGTAACATAAGGAAAGACTGAGAAAATGTTATAGGCCTGAGGAGATTAAGAAAACATAGTGATAAAATTCAAATTATTGTGGATTGGATCCTGATAGAGAAAAAGGACACTAGGAGGAAAAACTGTCATAATTCAAACAAAAGCATCTACTTCAGTTAAGTGTTGTGCCAATATTAATTTCTTAGTTTTGACATATGTACTATGTTATCATTAGTGGAAGCTGGGTGAAGGGTATACAGGAACTCTCCATAATATCTTTGCATCTTATAAATCCAAAATTATTCCAAATTTTTAAAAAAAGTGTCCTCATGCCCTTTTATAGTTTAAAAAAAGTGTTGTGCCAATATTAATTTCTTAGTTTTGACATATGTACTATGTTATCATTAGTGGAAGCTGAGTGAAGGGTATACAGGAACTCTCCATAATATCTTTGCATCTTATAAATCCAAAATTATTCCAAATTTTTAAAAAAAGTGCCCTCATGCCCTTTTATAGTCTTCTTTTTGTTAAGTTCTAGAAAACATTCATAGTTTTCTATTATTCTAATTTTGCCTTTTCTAAAATTTCATAAAATTGGAATTAATTAAGATATATTATTTTGTATTTGGCTTCTTTCTCTTGGCATAATTGCTTGAGATTTACCTGAATTATTGTGTGTATCATTATAGTGTTCTTTTTTTTTTTTTTTTTAATCATTGAGTAGTATTCTACTGTATGGATACACAACGATTTGTTTTCCATTCACTAATTTAAGAAATCTGGATATTTTTCAAGTTTTTGGCTAGCCACATATGAAGCCATTATAAGCTATTTGAGCTCATCTTTGTATAAAAATATTTTTCATTTCTCTTAGGTATATACTATCCACTATTTTTACTGTAATAATGCATGCATTTCAGATTGAAGTCATAACAAATAGGTTGTAATTAGTAATTTGGTTTTGTCTGTTATTAATCTTATCTTCAAATAAATTAAATTAACTTTTTCAAAATGTCTTACATATCCTAGGTTAAGTTGTACTAGAGGAAATGTTCTCATTCTCCACAGTCATTTTAATTTATAGCAAAATGTTAGAAAAAGACAAATTTCAAGTATACAATAAATTGTTATTAACTATAGTCATCTTACACATTAGATCCTCAGAACTTACTCATTAAAAAATATTTTTATTTGAGTTTTATTATCAAATGACATCCTTTCTCAAAATGTTGCAAAGAAAATTATGTATAATTGCCCATGTAAGTGCACTGGGTGTTTCATAAAACATCCTAGTTTTCTTAATGAAGTGTTGGATGTGCTAATTAATTTGATAGTAGGGGACATTTCACAATGTATATGTATATTAAAACAACATGTGCATATTTGAAATGTATTCAGGTTGTATGTGTTAATTACACTTCATTAAAGCTGGAAAAATAAAGCAATAACTAATTATTCAAGATCTTCTCTAAACCAAAAAGCTTTCTTCCAGTCTCTATAATATTTGTAATGTCTGCATAACTTAATGTGTTGTGGGTTTTTTTGGTTTTTTGTTTTGTTTTTTGTTTGTTTGTTTGTTTACCTTTAGCTATTGTTTCCCACTCTTTCCCATCCAACTCTCTTGAATTATGTGGAGTCAAACTTTTATTATTTCTGGTCTTAAATTATATAGATCATAGTCATTTAAAATAAATTATACAGACACAGACAAGTGCATACTTTTCCTTTGTAGTGCAATTCTGTTCATTTAATACCTATTTGGAAAACACACTTCCAGCTTGCTGAAGTTTTAGAAATGGAGTTAAAGATGTATACATCCCAGAGGGAAGGTGGTGGTCCTGTGAGAAACAGCAGAGCACCCCTGCTCCCAGCCATGGACTCGATTTACCCCTAAAATCCCGTAGCCAGCTGGGAAAAACCAGAGAAACATACCTGAGTGGATGGAGTGCTAGCAGGGAGCACTGAAGAAACATCACGGAGTCCAGTAAGAGAGGGGGGCGTAGGAAGGGGGGAGTCCACCTGAAGCCCGTGCTGGGCTCTGATCCCGGAGGCTTGGAGGCTGCAAAGATCCCTCCCGTCAAGTGTGTGGACGGGCCTTCAAAAGTGGGGGGTCTTGCCCAGCAGGTGTGGATCAGCGGTTGAGCGTTGACCTAGGATCCAGGCGATCAGGGTTCGATGCCCGGTCAGGGCACATTTTCGGGTTGTGGGCTCGATCAATGACTCTCATCATTGATGTTTCTATCTCTCTCTCCCTCTCCTTTCCTCTCTCTGAAATCAATAAAGATATATTTAAAAAAAAAAAAAAGCAAACAAACAAACAAAAAAGTGGGGGTCTCACACCCAAAATAGACGAGAGGAGAAGGAGTGCCCCCCCTTGGAGGGCAGAGGGCCCCAGGGGAGCGGTGTGCTCATGAGGAGGGAACATTGTCTTCCTAGGAAACAAAGGTTCTAATGGTAGATGCCACCGGCATCTAATGCTCAGGGAGCCAACCATAGAAAAGGTTGTCCCACAGTGTGTGGCACTAGAGTAGTAAGGGACCAGAGGTCAAGACTGAGCAGCCGCACACAGGGACCCTCTGCCTTCTTGTAAGGCATTGTCTTGAGCCCCAGAAAGAGCTGAATCTGCTTGGCTCAGGGGAGGGGAGGAGCCCTCCTGCCCTGAGCTCCCAGTGCAGAGGCTGGGACCTGTGACCAGCCCTGAGGGGTGCCATGGTGGCACCTAGAGCCGCCCCAGCTCTGCTGAGACCAGTGGCGGGGGAGCTGCATGGAGCTGACTTTGGGTCCCCTCCTGCTCGGTGCCTTGGTGCCAGGACCCCAGGACCTTGCAGGGCAGACTCTCTGCCTGTGTGTTGCTTTGTGACTTTTTGAACTCTGATCCTTAAACTGGCTCCCACCTTCCTGGCATGCACTGGGCTGACAGAGCAGGTGAAGGTGGCAATGGTGTCTGCACAGCAGACTTGAGGGGCAGGACTTGTGCGACCAGCCAACCAGAGCTGGGAAAGGAGGGGAGGAGCCCTCCTGCCTCTACTGCAACCTGGGAGCACTACCCCCAACAGGAAAGGGGCTGATCGAGCACACTGAGACCCCAGACACACCTGCAGGGCACAGTCCTGAGGGGGAAAGGAGAGCAGCTCACAGGAGGACATTACAAGAATTAGACTCTAATGGACTGTTGTTTGGGAACTGGAGGAAATGCTGAAAACCCCTGCTGGGGGCTGGGCAGGCAAAGGGCTCACTGGAATGTTTTTTCATTGAACCCACTGAGCCCAGGCTGCTGAAACTGCCCATACAGAAAAGACAACAGACTGAAGGCAATCTGAAACTGCAGCAGGCCAGTGCATGGGGAACTAGAATTGGAGGACATGGTAGGGACTGAGAAGCTGGCTGTGGAGCAGGGACTCACTCCCACACAGTGAATGCCTGATAGTGAAACCTCTAAGTAAGGGGAGTGATACCCTGAGCTACACTAGCCATCCTGCACCCTAAAGACTCCACAGAAGACTCTGGAGTAAGACCAGGCAACTACAAAGTTGCAAAATAGCTGACAAGAGGAGGTGGTCCACGGAGAGCCTCAGATCAAGCATATACCTAAGGACACCAGAGCTAAACCTAGACAGCTCCTCAGATTGGCTGATACACAAGTACCTCCCAGGAGAAAGGAAATCAACATAGAAAACATTGAGTCACAGACAACATAAGCTGCCCAGAAGGAACTCACTGGATTGTCTTTTTTTTTCTGTTTGTTTTTTTTTTTGTTTAGTTTTTGTTTGTGTGTTTGTTTATTTTTTTCTCTTTTCTCTTAGGAAGATGAAAAAGGGAAAAAAATATTTGGTTTTTCTTCTTTTTAAATTTTATAATAATTTTTTTAATTAAAAAAATTTTTTTTAACTAAATTTTTTCCCTTTTTTTAATAAAAGAATTTGGTTTTGCTTAGCTTGTTTTTTGTTTTGTTTCTTTTTTTGTTTTGTTTATTTGCTTTGTTTTGTATTATCCTTGCTTCTACCATCAAGACTTTCTTGATATTCATTGTTTAATTGCTGGGACTTTATCATTATAACCAACAAATTTACTGATTTCCTCTATAGTTTTCCCCAAATCGCATATTGGACTCCCTCCCTACCCAGGCTTTATCTCTCTCTATCCTCTCAATCCATTGACATAACTTTTTTTCTTCTTCGTCTTCTTTTCTGTCTTTCTTTTGTTATCCTCACTTCTGTCTTGTGATTTTGTTCGATTGTTAGTTTCTCTTATTCTCTTTATTGTTTTTTTATTTTCTCATTTTCAAATGTTATCTTATTCCTATTCTTTCCCTTAATTTTTGGCTGGCCCTTCTTTCAGAATCTTTTCTCTGCCCGTTTTATCTCCCAGTAGCTCCTCTATTTTTTACATTTTAGTTTAGTTTATTATTATTATTTTCTAAATTTTCATCACTATTAACAACAATATGCTTTTCTCTCTCTAAGCTTTACTTGTCTTTCTCTATCTTTTTTTACTTTCTTTTTTTCTCTAGAATTTGTGTTCTTTCTTCACTCTCTCAGTTCTATTTTCACTTGGGTTGTTTTTATTGTGATTGTGCAGATATTTTGTAAGATACCCTTGTTTCCTGGAAGTTTAGTTGTGTATTGTGCCGCTTTGCCAGCACATGTACAACAGCTTACAAGATGAGGTTGGGGCTGAGATACAGTTAGCCAATATGAGAGGAGAGTCTTCCCAAGGACTGGTCAGTGACAATCTAGACCCAACCACAACAGGAGAGCCAAAAAACCCACAAAAGGGACACTCTTAATAGAAACATGCCTAGAGCAAAAAGCTCAGAAGTATAAGAAAAACACATCTATGGGCTCCACTGGACTCACAAGACAAAACCCTTCCCTATAAGACTGGGAGACAACAAATATATTTAATATATAGGTACAAACATTAAGACCCATCAAAATGGTGACACAAAGAAATAATCCCCAAATTAAAGAAAAGGTAAAATTGCCAGGAAAAGACATTGATGAGATGGAGTTAAGCAAGTTATCAGAAATAGAGTTCAGAGTAATGATTATGAAGATGTTGAAGGAAATTAATGAGAAAAACAAGGCACTAGAGGGTAAGATAAAGGATCTTAGTGAAAAGATGTAAAAAGAGATAAATAACATAAACAAAAATCAGACAGAAATAAAGAATGGTGTATTTAATATCAAGAATACACTAGAAGGAATTAAAAGTAGGCTCAATGAAGCAGAGGATAGAATAAGTGACTTAGAAGAAAAGGTATAAAAAAATCACTCAATCAGAGCAACACAAAGAAAAAACACTTAAAAAACATGAAGACAGTCTAAGGGACATTTGGTACAACATGAAGCAAGACAACATTTGCATTATAGGAATACCAGAGGGGGAAGAAAGAGAGCAAAAATAGAAAACTTGGAGTAAATATGATAGAAAACGTTCCTATGCTGGCAAGGGAGAAAGCCACACAAGTTCAGGAAGCACAGAGGGTTCCAAACAAGAGGGACCCAAAAACACCCACTCCATGACACATCATAATTAAAATGGCAAATGTAAAGGATAAAGAGAAAATATTAAGGGCTGCAAGAGAGAGACAAGCAGAGACATACAAGGGAGCCCTCATAAGGCTAAGAACTGATCTCTCAATAGAAACTCTTCAGGCCAGAAGAAGTGGTATGAAGTTCTCAAAGTAATGAAAATCAAGAACATGCAACCAAGTCTGCTTTATCCAGCAAGGCTATTACTTAAAACTGAAGGTGAAATAATGAGCTTCCCAGACAAAAGGGGTTTAAAGGACTTCAGTACCACCAAATCAGCATTGCAAGAAATGATAAAAGGACTGCTCTAAGAAAAAGAAGGAATCATGAGAGAAAGGTACGTCAGCATAAAGAGGAAAAATGGCATTAAATAAGTTTATATCAATAAACTTCTGTTAAATGTAAACAGAATAAATGGTCCAATCAAGAGACATAGAGTACCTGAATGGATAAGAAAGCATATGCTCTCTACAAGAGACTCACCTGAGAGAAAAAGACTCACATAGGCTAAAAGTGAAGGGATGGAATAAAACCATGCAAATGGAAAGGAAAAGAAAGCTAGAGTAGCAATACTTATTTCTGAAAAAATAGGCCTCAGAATAAAGACCTTAACAAGAGACAAAGATGGTCACTACATAATATTATAGGATCAATCCAACAGGAGGAAATAACCCTTATAAACATTTATGCACCCAATATAGGAGCACCTAAATATATAAAAAGTGTCTTGGTGGGCTTTAAGGGGGATATTCAGAACAACACAATCATAGTGGGGGACTTTAACACCTCACTGTCAGCATTAGACAGATTATCAAGACAAAAAATGAACAGGGAAACAGGGACCTTAAATGACTCACTAGACTTAATGGATTTAATTGACATTTACAGAACATTTCATCCCAAAGCAGCAGAATATACATTCTTCTCAAGTTCACATGGAACATTTTCAAAAAAGGACCACATGTTAGGGCACAAGGCAAGTCTCTACAAATACAAGAAGACTGACAACATATCAAGCATCTTCTCAGGTCATAATGCCATGAAACTAGAAATCAACCACTATAAAAAAACTCAAAAATATTCAAACTTATGGAGGCTACATAGCATGCTATTAAACAATGAATGGGTTACCAATAAGATCAAGGAAGAAGTCAAACAATTCCTGGAAAAAAACAAAAATGAACAGACAACAACCCAAAATCTATGGGTCACAGCGAAAGCAGTTCTGAGAGGAAAGTTCATAGGATTACAGGCCTATCTCTAGAAACAAGAAAAAGATCTAATGAATCATTTAAAAGAACAACAAAAAGAACTAGAATGAGAACAGCAAGAAAAGCCCTGAGGAAGTAGAAGGAAAGAAATAATAAAGATCAGAGCAGAAATTAATGACATAGAGACTAAAAAAAAACACAAAAAAATCAATGAAAAAAGAGCTGGTTCTTTGAAAAGATAAATAAAATTGATGCACCTTCAGCCAGACTCACTAAGAAAGAAAGAGAGAAGACCCAAATAAATAAAATCAGAAATTAAGGAGATGATATAACAACCAACAAACAGAAACACAAAGGATTGTTAGAAAATACTATGAGCATCTATACGCCAACAAATTGGACAACATAGGGGAAATGGACAGATTCCTAGAAGCATATAACTTTCCAAAGCTGAATCAAGAAGAGGTAGAAAACCTGAATAGGCCAGTAACAACTACTGAAATTGAAGCAGTAATCAAAAAACTCCCATCAAATGAAAATCCTGGACCAGATGGATTTACAGGCCAGTTTTACCAAACATTCAAAGTAGAATTAACACATATTCTATTCAAACTATTCCAGAAAATTTAAGAGGAGGGAAAACTCCCAAACTGTTTATATGAGGCCAGCATCATCCTAATCCCAAAACCAAATAAAGACACTACAAAGAAAGATAATTACAAACCAATATCTCTGATGGACATAGATCTTCAACAAAATACTAACAAACCAGATCCAGAAATACATTAAAAAGATCATACACCACGACCAAGTAGGATTTATTCTGGGGATGCAAGGCTGGTATAACATTTGCAAATCAATAAATGTGATACATCACATAAACAAAATGAAGGACAAAAATCATATGATCATATCAATAGATGTAGGAAAAGCATTCGACAAAATCCAGCACCTTTTCTGATAAAAACTCTCAGCAAAGTGGCAATAGAGGGATCATACCTCAACATAATAAAGGCCATATATAACAAACCTACAGCCAACATCATATTCAAAAGTCAAAAATTTAAACCATTTCTGTTAAAAACAGGAACAAGACAGGGATGTCCACTTTCACCACTCTTATTAAACATAGTACTGGAAGTTCTTGCCACAGCCATCAGCAGGAAGAAAACATAAAATGTATCCAAATTGGAAAGGAGGAATTCAAACTGTCATTATTTGCAGATGACATGAGATTGTACATAGAAAACCCTAAAGACTCCATCAACGTACTACTAGATTTGGTAAACAAATTTGGCAAGGTAACTGGATACAAAATTAACATCCAGAAATCAATGACATTCTTATACACCAACAATAAAATTTCAGAGACAGAAACTAAAAAAACAATACCATTTACCATTGCAACTAAAAAAATAAAATACTTAGGAATAAACTTAACCAAGGATGTAAAAGACCTGTATTCGGAAAACTACGGGACACTGAAAAAAGAAATAGAGAAAGATTTAAACAAGTGGAAGGATATACCCTGCTCATGGATTAGAAGAATTTATATCATTAAAATGTCCGTACTATCCAAAGCAATTTTTAAATTCAATGAAATTCCTATTAAAAAACCAACAGCATATTTCTCAGATCTAGAACAAAAGTTTTGAAAATTGATATGGAACCAGAAAAGTCCCCGAATAGCTGCAGCCTTCTTGAGAAAAAAGAACAGAGTGGGAGGGATCACATTACCAAACATCAAACTGTACTACAAAGTCATTGTAATCAAAATTGCCTGGTATTGGTATGACAACAGGCATATAGATCCATGTAACAGAACAGGGTCCTCAGAAATAGACCCACAACATTATGGTCAGTTAATATTTGAAAAAGGAGGCAAGAGCATCCAGTGGAGTAAAGACAGTCTCTTCAGTAAGAGGTGCTGTGAAAACTGGACAGATACATGCAAAAAAATGAAACTAGACCACCAACTTTTACCATACACAAAAATAAACTCAAAATGGATAAAAGACTTAAAGAAAAGTGGTGAAACCATAAAAATCCTGGAGGAAAAGATAGACAGTAAAGTGACAGACATCCCACATAGTGGAATTTTCCCTGATACATCTCCTAGGGCAAGAGAAACAAACAAACAAAAATATGGAACTACATCAAACTAAAAAGCTTCCGCACAGCAAAAGAAATCCTCCTCAAAATACAAATAAACTACATGGTCTGAGAAAACATATTTGCCAAGGATGTATCTGATAAGGGGCCAATCTCTAAAGTATACAAAGAACTCATACTACTCAGCAAGAGAAAGACAAACAACCCAATTAAGAAATGGGCAAAGGACCTGAATAGAAAATTCTCCAAAGAGGACATACAGATGGCCAAGAGATATATGAAAAAATGTTCAACATCGCTAATCATTACGGAGTTGCAAATTAAAACCCCAATGAGGTATCACTTCACACCTGTAAGAATGGCTACCATCACCAAATCAACAAATGACTCCTGCTGGAGAAGATGTGGAGAAAGGGGAACCTTAGTACAGTGCTGGTGGGAATGCATACTTGTGCAGCCACTATGAAAACAGTATGGAGGTTCCTCAAAAAATTAAAAATGGAACTGTTTTTTGACCCAGTGATCCCACTTCTAGCAATATATCCTTAGAATCCTGAAATACTTATCAGAAATAATATATGCACCCCTATGTTTGTAGCAGCACAGTTTACAATATCTAAGATCTGGAAACAGCCCAAGTGCCCATCAGGAGATGAGTGGATAAAAATAGCTGGGGACATGTACACCATGGAATACTCTGCAGCTGTAAAGAAGAAGGATTTCCTACCCTTTGGGACAGTATGGATGGACCTGAAGAATATTATGCTAACTGAAATAAGTCAGGCAGAGAAAGATAGACATCACATGATCTCGCTTATATGTGGAATCTAAAGAACTTAAACTGATGAACAGAATAGATTCAATTACATGGAAGCATATATCAGACTGATGAGTGTCAGAGGGATGGAGGAGGGGTGTGTGTGGATGGGGAGATATTAACCAAAGAATTTATATGCATATATGCATAACTGAAGGACATGGACAATGGTGGGGAGAGGGACTTGGAAGGGGGATGGGACAGCGTGGAATGGGTCATTGGGGAGTAAAAGGGACATCTGTAATATTTTAAACAAAAATTTAAAAAAAAGATGTATACATGCAGAATTCTTTCAATAATAAAAATAAACTTTAAAAAATAAAGATGTATAAATTTCAGTTATTAAAAAGTGAAAAGAAATTCTGAACTCAGTGAAAAATACAAATATATCATCCATTTTAATTATTTTTCTTTTCTCCTTCAAGATACTGAGTCATTCTTTATGTTGTAATTTTTTTTAATTTGAAAGATCAGGTGAATTATTTTCTGAATGTGAATAGGATCATTACAATATTTGAGATGATAACAGAAAGAAATTGAAGAATAATTCAATATATTTTGTTTATATTAAGTATGTATTTTGTCTTTAGCATTGTAGAAGAGACTAAAACTACAAAACTAAAAATAGCTTTGGGAAGATAATCACACACTCACAAAGCAGATAACAATATTGGATAGTATGCATATTATGAAATTCTGGTTATGTTGTAAAGACAAAAAGTGACATTATGGTAGATACTGCTTAATGACAAAACAAAAGAATTATAAAACACCTGTCCCTCCTTCCTGGAAATAGTATAGGAAAATTAAAAGAGAATGACAATTATATGGACATGAAGCAATTAATTCATTGGATGCAGAAGTAAAATTGTTATGAATAGATGAACAAATGACATTACACAAGTCTTTTGGAGGTTAGCAGGCTAGTCCTATGACAAAATTTGTTCCATTTTGCTGCTGGGTAAGTGACACCTTGTTTGAACTTCCCAAGGTCTTCAAAGTTAGCAGTAGTGGCAAAATTAATTCTGTAATTTTCTCACTTTTAATTCTTCTTTAAATTCCCCATAGATTGCTTCATCTCTTTTATCAGATGTTACAAATGATAATCATTTAGTAGCACTCCTTATTTTTGTACTGGTGTGCAGTATAGTGTATAATGAATTTTTCAAAACATTTTTAACATGCATCCATGAAAATAAATTAATATTCCCACTTTAACTGAGTCATTTATGAGAATGCATTTACTTGACAGAAGGAAAACAAAATGAAAAGGAAGTCTTAGGTAAATGAAGAAAAGTGAATAATTAACAAACCAAAGTTTGGGTAAAATTATACATTTAAATTTGTCAGCGCATGGTTTTCATCTGACCTGGGAATGTAAACCACTGGATTGAAATATTCTATTGCATTTTCACCCTTTCAAAGAGAGGAAAAAAATATTTTGGAACAAGCTTGCCCACGATATAATTAAAATTTAAGATTAAAAAGCAATGTAGAATTTTATTTATTTATTTTATTATTTTTTAAAATATATCTTTATTAATTTCAGAGAGAGGAAAGGAGGGGGGAGAGAGAGACAGAAACATCAATGATGAGAGAGTCATTGATCAAGCCCACAACCCGGGCATGTGCCCTGGCCCGGAATCGAACCCCGATCGCCTGGATCCCAGGTCGATGCTCAACCACTGAGCCACGCCCAGCCGGGCAGCAATGTAGAATTTTAAAACAGGCCAAACCCTAACAGAGCACCTGGGTCAGAAATCAATGATGTTCATGCTCTCCTCTATAAATGGGTAGGTGTTACTGGCCTCTCTTATAAGATTTTGAGGGAAGAATTATGGTGTTTCACAACAAAACCTTAAAACAAATATACTGAATATAAAAAGAAAGTTAACAATAAGTGATCCAGTCTAATATCCATCTTCATTTTTTAAAGTATATTTTTATTGAATTTAATGGGGTGACATTGGTTAATTAAATAGGTTTCAAGTGTACAATTCTTCAAGTGTATAATATATCATCTGTATATTGCATTCTGTGTTCACCACACATAGTCTTATCTCTTATTACTATTTACCCCCACCTTTACCCTTTTCTACCTGCCCACACACCCCTTCCCTCTGGTAATAACCATACAGATGCCTGTGTCTATGAGGTTTTTTTTCTTAATCTCTTCACCTATTTCACCCAGTCCCCCAAACACCATTCTGACAACTATCAGTCTGTTCTCTGTATCTATGAGTCTGTTTCTATTTTATTTGTTTCCGTATTTTGTACTTTAGATTCCACATATAAGCAAAATCATATGGTATTTGTCTTTCTCTAAATAGCTTATTTCAAACTTAGCATAATAATCTCCAGGTCCATCCATGCTGTGGCAAAAAGTAAGATTTTCTTTTTTTTTTATGGTTGAGTAGTTAAGGTCCTTAATCAAAATAACAGTATATTGAAACTTTGTCATATTTTTTAATTTTTATTTTCTTTTTTATGGCCAAGTAGTATTCCATTGTGTAATGCACCATCACTTTTTTATCCACTCATCTACTGAGGGGCACTTGGCCTGTGTTCAGATCTTGGCTATTGTAAATAACTCTGCAATAAACATAGGGATGCATATATTCTTTCAAATTACTGTTTGGGATTTCTTTGGATATATTCCCAGAAGTGGAATAGCTGGGTCAAAAAGCAGTTCAATTTTTAATTTTTTTGAGGAAACTCCATAATGTTTTCCACAGTGGCTGCACTAGGCTGCATTCCTACCAACAGTGCACGAGGGTTCCCTTTCCTCCACATCCTCACGAACACTTGTTTGTTGATTTATTGATGAAAGCCATTCTGACAAGTATAAAGTGATATCTCATTGTGGTTTTAATTTGCATTTCTCTGATGATTAGTGACATTGAACATCTTTTCATATGTCTATTGGCCATCTGTATGTTCTCTTTGGAGAAGTGTCTAGTCAGGTCCTTTGCAATTTTGATAGCTTGTTTTTCTGATGTTGAGCTTTATAAGTTCTTTAAAAATTTTGGATATCAGATGTATCAGCAAATATTTTATTCTATTGAGTGGGTTGTCCTTTCATTTTGTTGATGGTTTTCTTTGCTGTGAAAAAGATTTTTAGTTTGATGTAGCCCCATTTGTTTATTTGCTTGTTTGGTTTTTTCTCTTGCTGGAGGAAATATGTCAGAAAATACGCTGCTATGAGAAATGCTCTAGAGTTTACTACCTATGGTTTTTCCTAGCCTTTTTATGTTTTGAGTCTTACATTTAGGTCTTTAATCCATTTTGAGTTTATTCTTGTGTGTGGTGTAAGAAGGTGTTCTAATTTCATTTTTTTGCATGTATCTGTCCAATTTTCCCAACACCACTTATTAAATAGCCTGTCTTTACCCCATGGTATGTTCTTGCCTTCATTTTCAAATATTTTTAATCATTTTTTATTTTTCAATTACAGTTGACATATAATATTATATTAGTTTCAGGTGTATACCCTGGTGATTAGACATTATATAACTTTCTAATTGATCATTCCAATAAATCTTACACTCATCTGACCCCATACATAGTAATAAGAATGTTATTGACTATATTCCCTATGCTGTGCTTTACATCCCTATGACTATTCTGGAACAACTAATTTGTACTTTTTAATCCCTTCACCCATCTCTCTAAATCCCTCCCATCTGTCTGGCAACTGTCAAAATGTTCTCTATATCTATGAGTCTGTTTCTTTCTACTTATTCTTTTATTTTGTTTTTTAGATCCAATTGTTAATATATATGTACTTATTGCCTTTTTGTTTTTCACATATATGTTTAATCTTTTTTTTCTTCTTCTTAAAGAAAACCCTTTGACATTTTATGTAATACTGATTTGATGGTGATGCACTCCTTTAGCTTTTTCTTGTCTGGGAAACTCTTTACATGTTCTGCAATTCTAAATGACAGCTTTGCTGGGTAGAATAATCTTGGTTGTAGGTTCTTGCTTATCATCACTTTGCATATTTCTTTCCAATCCCCTCTGGCCTGCAAATTTTCTGTTGAGAAATCAGCTGACAGTCTTATGGGAGTTCCTGTGTAGGAGGTAGCTAACTGCTTTTCTGTTTCTGCTTTTAATATTCTCTTTCTGTTTTTAACCTTTTGATTTTAATTATGATGTATTTTGGTGTGGGCCTTTTTGGGTTCATCTTGTTTCAGACTGTTTGTGCTTCTTGGACTTATATGACTATTTCATTCACCAGGGTTAGAAAGTTTTCTGTCATTAATTTTTCATATAGGTTTTTCTTGGTCTCTCTTTTCTCTTCTGGAACTCCCATGATGGGAATATTGGAATGCTTGAACTTGTCCTAAAGTCTTCTTACACTATCTTCATATTTTTTAGTTCTTTTTTCTTTTTGCTGTTCTGATTTGGTGTTTTTGCTTCCTTATATTCCAATTCATTGATTTGATTCTCAGTTTTATTTACTCTACAGTTGGTTCCCTGTAAATTATTCTTCATTTCAGTTAGTGTATCCTCCATATCTGACTGGTTCTTTTGTATGGATTCTATGTCCTTTTTCAGTCTTTTGGAGTTCTCACTAAGTTCCTTGTGCATCCTTATAACCATTATTTTGAACTCTGCATCTGGTAGTTTGTTTGCCTCCATTTTATTTAGTTGGATTTTTTTCTAGAGATTTCTCCTGTTCTTTCATTTGGGATCTTTTTCTTTATCTCTGCATGTTGGCTGCTCTCCTACATTTGGTTCTATGTATTAGGTGGAGCTGCTGTGTTGCCTCAACTTGGTATAAGTGGCCTTTTGTAGTAGGTGTTCTCTAAGGTCCAGTGACACAGCCTCCCCATTCAACTGAGCTTGATACTCCAGGTGCTCCCCTGTGTGGTCTGTGTTCACTGTCAAGCTGTAGTTGAGCCTTGATTGCTGTTGGCGTTACTTGGAGGGTTTGACCCTCAAGCCAGTCAACTGTGAGGAGCTGCTGTGACTATAGCAGAGGAGCTTCTCTGCAGGAGCTGACCCTAGAGAGCAAGGCTTGCTTCATTGTGCTTCGGTGCTGGCTGAGTTCACCCCTTGAGTGTATCACTTGTGGAGGTGGTAAACCTGTAATCTGGCATGGTCTAAAGCTGTGCACCAGGTGCACTGGCTCTGGGGCCTCCACAGAGGTGTAAGGTCAGCCCCCACCTGTGCTCTGACTGGGACCACCTGGCACAAGCTACAGAGAGATCTACAGATGGCTGCCACTTGTGCTTGGTTTGGAGATGCCCAGGAGAGGCTAAGCTGCAAACTTAGGCTAGCTTCTGCTAGTGTTGGGCCTGTGGCCATTTTGCAAGAGGAACTAGGTATTCAGAGGCCAGATGCTGCTTGTTTGAGAAATTTTAGAAAAATCGGAAGCATTAGGCAAGAGAGGCTATTTGTATAAAAAAGCCACTGGAAAGGCTTGGGTGGACCTGCAAGTTGGGTGAAGTGGGATCTCAGGGAATGACCTGGGCAAGGTAAACAGCATGAGCCAGGTTGATGGAGACTCATATAAGGCACCTGCCTACTGGTTCTGAGGGAAAGGTCTCAGAAAAGAAAAAATGTTCTTTGCCAGCTTTCATCCTGTTACCAGACAATTCAGTTCTTCCCTGTTTGCCCTTAGTTCCTTTCAAACTGCTGCTCCTGAACTGGAGCTCAGAGGGAGTGAGTCTGAGTAAATCCAGGCCTGGGTCCTTTAAGAGGAATTGCCTGGGATTCCAGCAGCCCTTAGTCTCCCTTAGCCTCAGCTCCTGGTGATTTTTATAGCCAGAAGCTATGAGGGCCTCTCCTCTTGGCCCTGGAATTCTGGTTTCAGAGGACTGGTGTGGGTTCGGACCCCTCATACATCAGGGGGAAACCTCTGCTGGTGAGATATCCCAATTTTCATCTGCCACACATGAGTGTGAGACAAATCCAGTCCATGTCTCTACCTCTTCTGCCAGCTCTGAATGATGGTTGTTCTGTAGTTTAGTTATAATTTTGATGTGGTTGTGGGAGGATGTGAGTACCACATTTACCTATGCCACCAAATATGAATTCACCATAAAGACGTGGGTTTATTTTTGGGCTCTCTGTCTGCTCCATTGATCTATATATGTGTTTTTATGCCAGTACCATGCAGATTTGATTACTAAGACCTTGTAGTATAGTCTGATATCAGGTAGCATGATACCTCCTACTTTGTTCTTCATAGATTGCTAAGGTTATTTGGGGTCTTTTGTGATTCTATATAAAATTTTAGAATATTTTTTCTAGTTCTTTAAAATATGACATTGGTATTTTGATAGAAATTGCATTGAATCTATAGATTGCTTTGGGCAGTATGAACAGTTTAATGATATTAATTATTCCTACCCATGAACACAGTACATGCTTCTACTTATTTGTATCTTTGTCAGTTTCAGTATCTTATAATTTTTTGAGTACAGGTTTTTTATTATCTTCATTATTATGAAATAGGCAAATGATGTTCACTGAGGTTAAGTAACTTATCCAAAGTCACAGGATTAGTTTAATTTCAGAGAGAACATTAAGACTCACAATCCACACATATTTCCATTAGTTCACAATGCTACTGAGATTAATGAGTTCCTGAAGAAGAAAAATTGATAGAATTTTATTTATTTTAATAAAAGAACACACATATTTCATGGGGGCCTGATTAGATAATTATTTTCAAAGCCCTTAATATTAATAAGAAAATCATTTCCTGAAAATTGGAGAATATTGTACAATCATAGAGTTAAAAAAGAAGCTGCAATGAAATGTTATTTTTATCACTATAATGATTGTGATTTTATTTTTTTATCCATTTTGAGTTTATTTTTGTGTATGGTGTAAGTTGGTGGTCTATGATTATGATTTTAAAACTTTAAATTTTTCTTGTGACTAATTTTTTGGATGATTGAAAAAATATCCTGGTGTAGTACCTGGGCTTGCTTTAAAAAAAAGGGAGTTATCATTCAGTTATGGTGATGCTTATATTTCTCATACTTAGTAATAATACTTTATATACTCTAGAGTTTATAGTTATAGAAGGTATTAACTAGGTGTCTTAAGATGGGTGGGATCTTTCAATACAATATTAACATTAAAAATCAACATTCTGTACTCTACACATTAACCAACATTATCTAATAGCTTTTATTTCATATAGATACAGCTTTAATTTTATAAATTGGATTCAATATTGAGTAACATTAATAGCTGACATTATTTCTCTCAGTATGGGAAACTTTAAAGATATTCACAATTTATAATAGTATTAATTTGGCTAATTTTCTATCTGAATTAAATGCCTTAGAGCATGGACTCAATTTTCATATAAAGACAGCCTTCATTACTATAATTTCCCTACTGCTAATACTTCAAGCACACAGTACTTATACACTACTTTTTTTTCTAAGACTTACCAGAATTATTAGTGTTAGTAACTTCAGTGCCAGTGAGGTACTAAAAAAAAATAAAAAATTAATGACTCAATTTTAAGCTTGAACTTATCAAGGCCACATAGCATTGAAATTGCATTGTCTTTCTAGCTTATTAAATGAGCTATTTATATTGCATTCATTTTATTTATTTAAAATGTCATTTAAAGTAAGTAAAACACTTCTTAGAAGAGCCTGTTCAGTTTTTTGTTGTTGTTGTGTTTCTTTTAAAAAAAACAACTATCCACAGATGAAACTATCTACAGAATGTTTTCATTATTCACAGTGGCCAATACATACACATGCACACACATCTCCAAGTCTCATTAGCAAGTGTCACAATATAAACTGCAGCAGAATAGGCTCAAGAAAAGGAAGGATTGAGACAAGCAAATAAAGCTGGGCTCTGGAACCCAAATTTCATGTTCTCAATACCCCACTGCCTGAGAAGCTGCATGACTATTCAAAGGATATTTTTAAAAAATTATAACTGACTTCAAGTATTTATGTTACCAATCTTTTTTTTTTCACCTTAAATGTTTTAAATTGGTTTAAACTCACAGCACATCTTGATTCAGACTACTGCATTTAAAGTGCCCAATAACTCCATGAAGTGAGTAGCTATGGTACTGAACACTGCAGCCTAGATTCCTTATCCCCCCTCAACCTAGCTATTACCATGTACAATGAGTGTAGCATGCAGCATAATTAATCAGCCTGATTCTTATTCTTACCCATATAAGGTGAAAGCATACTCTCCTTGAGATTAAGACTCTTTAAAACTTAAACTGAAATTTCCCATATCAGCACTGATATCTGAAAGTTTTACCTCTAACTCACTGATGGATTGAGTTTAGTCCATGATACTCTTCATACTTTTAACAATCAATAATTTAAATTTTGAGTAAAGGAAATATTTGAAATTTAGTGTGCAATAGTCAAGGGCACAAATATAATGAATATTTTAGAATTCACAGGTATGTTATATTGATTCAAATGATATCCAGTTTGTTCCAGAGACTCAAAACCATTACTCACATAAGATAAAAAAATAAAGAAAGAAAGAAATTCGCCTAGCTGGTGTGGCTCAGTGGTTGAGCACTGGCCTATAATCTAGGAGATTGAGATTCAATTCCAGGTGAGGGCATATGCCTGGGTTTCGGGCTCAATCCCCAGCAAGGGGCATGCAGGAGGCAGCTGATCAATGACTCTCTTTCAGCATTGATGTTTCTATCTTTCTTTCCTTCTCCCTTCCTCTCTCTGAAATCAGTAAAGACATATTTTTTTAAAAATATTTTAAAAAGAAATAAATAAATGTGCCAATTGAATGATTGCAGGAAGAATAGGTAGTTAGCTGCTCACTTACCCAAATGCACATCAAATTGCCCAATTTTTATGTGCAAATGTAAGACAGCTTTTTTTTTTTTTTTTTTAACACAATGGAATCAGAAATCCAATGTGACAATAATTAAGGAGATCTCTTGTTAACATGCATGCTTATTAAACACTATGGAGTCAAAATAAATAGCAGGTTTATATTGTAATTGAATGTTTTGCACCTGTATGTATACTGGCATTCATCTCAATAGTTTGAAACAAATGAAGTGCTGTGCTGGTTGGTCTTTTCTACATAATGAATCATGCTCCTTCTGTAATAGGTCAGTGATGTTGTTATCTAGATTATAGCATTAACGTGTTCACTTCTTGGACAGCTTCTCTCCTGAGACTAGGAGACCACTGTGTGATCCTCAGAATAATCTCTGAGTATTTAAATATTTTAGAGATCAGTTCAGGATTATGGTCATTCAGAGACAGGAGAAGCCTATGGGGTAAGACCTATAGCTGCCACACTTTCTGCCTGAGGGAACTTTCTACATATACTTTACTCAACTGAGAAAACAGAAACAGATTTCAGAGCTGCTAAGAAAGCTGTAATTTGTGGTACAGGCCACAAGAAAGGATGAAATGGTACAAAGAAGCAATAATGGAAAACTGCATAGAGGTCCTTTAATGTTTTTGCCTAAATACTAACTTTTGTATATGTAAAATGAGAGTCAACAAATCCTGACTGAAAACAAATTGAGGGAGCAGTGAATTGGATGGAAGATCCAGAAGTAGAAGTCCTAAAAATAGGGATTCCAACTTGATACAAGACTTCACTGAAGATCCACACACTCTGATTATACCCCAGAAAAGTCATACATTAGCACTAGGTCAACTAAAAAATTACAAAGAAAAGAATTAAATGAAATTATATAAATAAAAGATAAAATATGTGAAATGAAAAATGTATTAACCCTTTGTGGTCGTATTAAATTTGGACATGGGTGTCGTACTGGTCGGAATTAATTTCCATTGAAAGAGCAGTGATACATAACATGCAATATTATGAAGGATAGACAAGAGAAATTATGAACTGATACATGAATGAATAGAGTTAAGATTCGTACAGTTTCTTTCTGTGGTGGCTGAGAGTAGACAAATGACTGCAAAGGGTTAGATAGGCTTAATAGCAAATTACAGATGCAAGCAAAATGTGTCATTGAATTTGAAGTTAGATCAATAGAAATTATTCAATTTGGAGACAACTGAGTAAAAAATAAATAAAGGATGTGTAAAAAATATGAAACAACCTAAGATTCATGTAGTTTATCTTATCTTTTGTGTCACTTGAAAGAGAAAAAATAATAAATACAGAAAATATTTGAAAAACTTATTATTAAAATTTTGCAAATTTAATGAAAAACAAACCATGGATTTACAGATCCAAGTTGCTCAATTAATACCAAACAGATAAAATACAAATAAAAGTATAGTTAGGCACACCATTGTCAAAGTGGCAAAAACTAAACATAAAGTGAAAATTCTTAAGAGCACCCAAAATAACATGTTGTACATAAGAAGAAAACAATATGAATGATAGCTGACTTTACCTCAGGAGCTACACTATGACATCTTTGAAGTTCTGAAAAACAAAAACTAAATAAAGCCCAGCCAGGCTTGGCTCAGTGGTTGAACAGCGACCTAGGATCCAGGAGATCGGGGTTTGATTCCTGGTCAGGGCACATGCCTGGGTTGCGGGCTGCAGCCGATCAATGACTCTCTCATCATTGATGTTTCTATCTCTCTCTCTCCCTCTCCCTTCCTCTCTCTGAAATCAATAAAGATATATTAAAAAACAAAAAACCTAAATAAAACCCATCAACCCAGAATCCTCTACCCACTGTGAATACCCTTCATGTATGTAGTCAAATAAAGATATTTTAAAATAAACAATAACCAAGACAATTTGTCACCAGTAGATCTGCTACATAACAACTGTTTAAGGAAGTTCATTGAAGAGATTAACAGAAGATAATAATTTGAATCAATATGAAGGAATAATGAACAATGGAAATGTTATATAAGAACACAAATGTAAAATCAAATACTATTCTTAATGTCTTTAAGGCATCTATGATGGCTTAAAGCAAAAATGTGACACTATATCATGAAGTTTATGCTTCACATAGATATAATTATGCCCCAGAAAAGGGGTATAATCACAATAACAACATATAGGACAGGTCAAATAAAACTATACTGTTCAAGGTGTTTATGTTTTATATAAAGTAGTACAATATTAACTTTAAGTAGCCTATGATAAGTAAAGAAGGCATGTTACAACCACTAGAGTGACAGCTAAAAACTGCAAAGTGATGTAATAGAAAAGTCACAAGAAAAATTAAAATGGAATACTACAAGGTGACTTTCATATTCTATCCCAGGATATAAAGAGATAAATTGAGTGTCTGTCCCATCCTTACAATGAAAAAGAGTCAAAAATTCATATTTATGACTATTTTCAATTCCATGGAGAGTTGAGGATAGAAAGTACACAAGTGGCCCAAAATAAAATGACAGATTGTCTATGAGGAGAAATGTGTGAAGGTCAAGTGCAAGCTGGAGAGAGAATGTGAAGTCCCCGGGTTACACAGAAATTGTAGGAGTATGCGAAATCTTGCAGAACTTTTCTTAACAAATGTCATAGTGAAGTTACAGAAAAGATCAGAAAGTGCCCTCTAAGTGTCTATTGTGCAGATCTGGGGAAAGAAAATAGTAGTAGTGTATGTTTGACTAGAAACTGCCCTGATCCTTGCAGTTGGTCTGCCATTCAGAAAAAGAAAAAAAAATCCTTAATACCTGGTAGCATAAGCAACAACAACAAACCTAGGGCATACTAATTTAAGCCAGGGACTAAAAAACTAAGCAGACCACATCCTCTAGAACCAGGAACACAGTGCGTGCACAGGACTAAGCATTAATCAGAGAGGTAGGGACCATACCAATTCCCCCACACCTACTGCCTAACAAAGAGGCTTTAAATAACAAGTAACAACAGAAAACTTCTGGGAGAAAGAAAGGAGAGAATTAAAGTGTAAAAACAGACTCTCTCTGAGCCACAGCTCAAAAAAATTACCTAAAGTTCAAAGTTAAGCAGACATTGCATTGGCTCTCTCTCACTCTCACCACAGACTCAAACTATCTTTATAGGAATTTGAAGCCTGTGGCCCACTGAAGGTAATCTTGACAATAACAAATCATAAACTCAGCTCAGTTCCTAAATACATTTATGCAGATTCATACTAAAGTTCTGGCAGGAAGAAAAAGTCATGTACATTTTTAGTCATAACATTATTTAACTCAGTCTCTAATGTACTACACAACATGACTGTCTTTTAAAAATTTAAATGTCTTAGGAAAAAACATACTATTAAGACAGGGCAACCATTAGAACCAGAACTTAGATATGACATAGATGTTGGAACAACCTGGAAAGGAATTTAAAATAACTGTAATTAATGTGCTAAAGCTCAAACAGAAAAGATGAATACTATACAAGACCAGATGGGTAATTTCATCAGAGGGATGTAAAATATTAGCAAAAATTCAATGAAAATGCTAGAAATGAAAAGCGAAATAGCAGAAAAGAACAGCCTTAAAAGCCTCATCAGTAGATTCAGTGTAGACAAGAAAATAATCAGTGAACAATAGATAAATGAAAATCACCTAACTAAAACACAAAGAGGGAAAAGGAAAAGAAAGAACAGAACATCCAAGAGTTGAGGGACAGTATCAAACAATCTAACTATAGTAAGCCGAAGAATATTTTTTCGAAGATATTCCCATCTTAATCCCCAGAAGCTGTAAATATATAATCTCACAAGGCAAAAGAGACTTTTCAGATGTAATTTAAAAACTTGAGGAAGGGAATATATCCTGGATTACCTGGGTAGAACCATTCTAATCACATAGATCCTTAAAATTGTAGAAACTTTCTCAGCCTTAGCAGAGTGAGAGGAAGATGTGACTAAAGAAGGATGAGCAGAGATGCAACATTTTAAACTTTGAATATAGAAGCATATAGGTGGCCTCTAGAAGCTGGAAAGTGCAAAGAAAAATGTTCTTCCCAAAAGTCTCCAGATAAGAATGAAGCTCTGTTTATACCTTTATTTCAGACCAGTGAGACAAATATTAGACTTATGAAATACAGACACTTAAAATAATGAATTTTTATCATGTTCAGCCACTAAGTTTGTAATTATTAGTTACAATAAAAATGGAAAACTAATACACTAACACACACATAATGGAAATGCCAGAAATACAAAATAGAAAATGAAAAGGAGAAATATTTGGCTAGATAATGGCCAAGAATTCTCCAAAATTAGTAAGACTTCAAACCATAGAACTAAGCTGCTCATAAAATATTAAGTAAAATAAAATCCACCAACCACATTTTAAATGTGAAAATATATGTAACTTTAAAGTAAAAATATGGAGAAAGGTATAAATTGCAAATGCTAAACAAAAATTTTGAAGTAGCTATATTAATATCAAACATAGAAGAACACAAATATTATCAGAGATAAAAGGGAGTATGACATAATAATAAAGGGAAGGAGCTCACCAAGAAGACACAAACACAAAAGTGTATGTTCCTAACAATGGAGCTTTGAAACTAACAAACTGAAAAGAGAAACAGATAAATCTAAAATAACAGAGATTTCAACACTCCTCTCTCAGTAATTAATACAAGTAGACAGAAAATCAGTAAGGATATAGAAGACCTGGACAACGCTCTCAACCAATTAGTCATAAGTGACATCGATAGTATACTCCATGGAACAGTGAAACCTACAGCTTTTTCAAGTTCAAATTGTTTTATAAGATTGAGAGTCTTTCAGTGACAGGCCAGAACACACTGACCCTCAGATGAAAGGCAGAACTTCTTACAGCTCCAAAGGAAAGAAAGCGACCACACCCAGACAAATAGGGTTATACTGATAACAGGGTAACAGTAAGCTGGGCTGTACTGGCAGCTTGTATATGGCAAGTGGGATGGAGTTAGCTAGGTTTTCATGGGTTCACTGTGGAATTGCCAATTTGAATAACTTTGTGGGCTCTGGGAAAAAGGGGTTTTTCCTAGTCGTCTGGTACCAGACTCCAGAGGATGGGAGCCCAATAAGAGGGGTCAACAGTTGGGATGTGTATGTTTTGTGGCCTAGAATTGTGGGGGCCTGACAAAGGAAGTGGTAAAGGTTGTAGATTAACAAACTGCGGCAAAAAAAAAGAAACTAAGAGGTTTTAGCAATGCTTTTAGAACTGGGAAATATAGCACTTTCGAAATATTATATTACAATTGTCCCCTTAATTTCTTGACATCAGTTTTGAGCTCTATTTTGATTTGGGTATTGAGTGTCTAAATCATAGAGGAGACTTCCAGAAAGTAGAGCATGAGTTGCTCTAAACAGCACAGAAAACATTTCATAATGACAATGAAAAGGAAGAAGCAAAGTAGAAGTGTGAGGAGTCCCTGAAGACCCACGTGTAGCCAAGTTTTCTATCGATTGCTGTTTACCAAGAGAATAAACTGGTCATGTCAGGGACCTGCAGCAATATTTTGTGTGAATTACAGAAAGTCTAAATGTGTGGGTTATGTTTTTTTATGGTAATAATTTAGTGTTTTAGGTTTTTTGTTAGAGTGGGCACTTAACTGGTATAGTTAATCCACATACAAGAAGCACCAATAATATCACAAAAACCTTTTGATTAGCTAATAAATAGTCAAGTGCTAATCTATTGTCAAACACCACTTTTTGCCAAATCAACTGTCCTTGAATAAGTAGGCCTAATATTTGTTATACTTTAGAAACATGAAATAGTATAGTTTTAGATATTTGTAGATTAGTGTCAATGATTTTTGATTGTTGGATTGGAGTAATGGTACCGGTAGCCATTCCAGCAAGCCCCATTATGTAGTTATAAATGTGGCAAGTTGATGACATTTGGTGAGGACAGGGAAAAATGATTAACACATATAAATGAGAACTTCCAGAGACCAAAATATATTGATGTGGTTTGTGGCTTGGGAGTAGGAGGGCAAAAAAGAGGGGATGAGTATCCATGTTTATTGGGCCACAATATAGTTCTGTGGTATTATATTTTTATTGGAAAATTGTAACTCATTTTAGGTAAATGAAAATTACTAAAGAACAGAATAGAAGGAGAACAGTGGGTTTTGTTGAGCATTTGGTGAGGATATGGAGTTGTCCATTGGGTAGTATATATATGCTATGTAATGAAAAAACTTGAGAGCAGTTACCACTTGTGATGACAGGACTACCCAGATATAGGAAAAGGAAAGATATGACAGTTTAGAAGAGGTTTTAATATATACCTGGGCCAGGTATCAGCTGGACAAATGTTTGGTGTGGGATGTGGGGAAACAGGATGATGATAAACACAATAGTTATAGGGAGAAAATACACAAGAAGCTAACTTAGTTAAATGTACATATGTTTTGAATATCTATGAAAATATTCAATTGGAAGGGGAGATGGGTTTGGATTTTATTTGCCATGAAGTATTTTAGAGAGTGAGAAGGGTAAGCACTATTACGATAAGAGAAACTGAGATCGAGGTGTGGATGATGAATAATGAGGAAGTGGTGGGTAGGGGAAGAAGATGGAGAGGAATGAGTGGTTTGAGCATCGAGAAACCAATGGAATTCTCCTGTTATAATTAGGAGAGCACAAAATGTGGGCACTTCAGTAAAGTCTCAGACAGTAAAAGGGGGCGGTATTAGCAGGAACATTAATCATGGAGTCACTGTAGAAACACTGGACTGGTTCCATAGGGGCTTAACATGATGCAAGATAGTATTACAATTATAGCAGGCAGAACTTAGTTGTACCAGTATCAAAAAAAAGTTGGGTCATGGGGCAAGCAAATTGCAAAGTCTGGAAAATCACTCCAGTCTGCTGGGTCTCACCTCTTGAAATAGGACATGGCAGTGTCCCTGGTATACACATGGGTGGGAAGACTTTGCCAGGCCTAGTGTAGATGGAACTCCAAGAGTTGGCTAAGACAGAGGAGTGAAGTCATTTCCAATGGTAAGGTTTGAGGCTAGGCAATGTTGTTTGAGGTGATGCCACCTCCAGCAATGAACCCTTGGGCTGGGGCAATGTCTTATGTGATGTGGGACAAGAGTATTCTTCCCAGGTTTATATCCACCGAGGTTGATATGAAAAATGTTTTTGCAATTCTTTGGTATTATTTTTTCCCGTTTATTGAGAAATAGTTGACATACATTGCTATATGTTTAAGGCATACAGCATGATGGTTTGGTTTACATATATTGTGAAACAATTACATTAGGTTTAAACTAAAATCCATCTTCTCATATAGATACAACAAAAAGAAGCAAAAGAAAAAAGACAAAATTTTTTCCTTGTGATGAGAACTCTTATGATTTACTTTTCTTAGCAACTTCTTATTTATTGTACAGAATATCATGAAGATTCTTCCATGGCCAGAATTTTTATGGGTGCAGACTGCCAGCTTCAATGACAACAAGAAAGACTGAGCAAGGGAAATGTGAGGTAGTTTATCAGTTTGATGAGAACCCTGGGCATGTTATCCTTGGTCTGAGCAAAAACATGGGAGACCCAGATTTGAAAGGGAATGCTGACCAGCTGTTGTCAAGTGGACCATCCCCATAGTTCTTTACTCTGGATTAGGAAATTGTCCTTTTTACTTTGGCTGGGACAAATAGCAAGACCAAGGTCACTGGTTATGTCCCAAGAATTTGTAGAAAGGTAAATAGCTGACAGTTCCTTGTTCTGAGCATCCTGCAGAACAAAGATGATGGCTGGTAATTCCACCCATTGTTCAGAGCCATGGGTGTGATTCCATATGAGGGAAGCACCAATGACCAGGTGGAAAGCAGCTGCTCTCCAGCAAGCTTCATCACATGTGATAGTGACACTGTTATTGATTTTGTATGCTGGCTTTCTTTTCTCCTCAGTCAGTTGGACCCAGTGTGCTTTCTGCTTTGCAATTGGCTCAGGCAATGGGGGCACCATTGTTTCATCCAAACCTTTGGTGGGCAATAAGTTGAAGACGTAGGAAGACATTTCCTCCTGTTATTTGGAAAGAATTTTGGTTTCAGGTTTAGCCTTAATTTTGAGGTACAATTTCCATTATAACAGTGAAGATTCTGTAGCTGCACCAAGCCACTGAAGTGATGAGTCCTTCAACTCACACCATGAAGGGCATCAAAGTAAGCAGATATGTTGAGAGCCTGTGATGACTTCTGTTTCTAGTGCCCAGTATGGATCAAGGAGCTGTTGCTCCACGAGTGTGTATGATGCAAGTACAGTGGGCAGCAGCTGAGTACAAAACCCTATGGAAAGCCATTTGTTATTGTGCTATGTCTACAAGCCCCAAAATATATAGTTTTTTGGGGCCAGGGCCTTCCCTCCAAATTTGGATCCTGGCAATAACAAGGGCAGGGCCTGCTGAATGGCTAACAGGGTAAGCTCTAGGGCTTTCTGTTTTGTGGAAGCCTACATAAAAGTAGAGGTTTTATGGATAATTTAACAGATAATTCCTAATAAAATAAGCAAATGAGGCCAGAGAGGTTCAGGGAATGTTGGGCCTCCTTTAAGGCAGTTGGGACCTTTAGTAACTACAGTTGATGGAAATCTGTCATCCCTCTGCTCACCAGATAACACCCAGGAAAATAGCCAAAGTCACCAGCCTTTAAATTTTATGCAAGGCAATAACCCAACTTCTGTCTTGGAGTCTGGCCACTGTAGCATTCAGGTCTGCCTGAATGGCCTCCAGTGATTCAGATTTAAAAAGAGGGTTATCTACATAATACCAGAGGCAAGTGAAAGTGAAGTGGTTATATTTTCCAAGTCTTGATGACAAAGGTTGTGTGCCATGGCGGGCTGTTTAAATACTCCATACAAAGGCAGGTAAAAGTACATTGGGTGCCTTCAAAGGAGAAGGCAAATTGCCGCTGGAAAGCCACAGTATTGGGAAGAGAATAAAACATATCAGTTAGGCCAATGACAGCAAAATATTGTCCAGTGGTTCTTTGAATATCCTCAGTCATCTCAATAAAATATGGGCACTTTAATGAGAGAAACCACAACATTCAGGATATTATAAGCATCAGTTAGCCTGCACTCATTTTTATCTGCTTTAAGGACAGGCTAAATTAGACTATTAAAATGAGAAATTGTAGGGATTATAACCCATTCTTTCAATAAATCTGGCATGGCATGCCATAGCCTTTCTGTTTCTCGTTTTAACCACTGTTGTGGGGTATTAACTATTTTAACTGCAATAAATAAATCAATGGGGTTCCATTTGCCATGGCCTATGAATAAAGCTATATATTTTTATTTCTTCAAGTCAGCAGATAACCCTGATTGGTGTTCATTCCAATCATGGTGAATTTTAGCTTAAGGGGAGGAATAATCACTGGAATTTTTCTCAGTGAGATAATTCCAACTGTGAACTATAATTTAATTAACGTACCTAGGACTTTAGGACTAGTGACTCCTTGTAAGTTGAAAGGTGATCCTTTATTTTTAAAGAGCTCCCTAAGTAGTACTATTACTTGGGCTCTTGTTTCTGAGACAGCCAAGAAATGCTGAAAATTGTGCAAATATCAATGGACCAACAAGGTAGTGTAGGAGCAATTGTCCTTAGTAGTCACAGAGGTCCAAAGGCCATGCTAAATGTATATAGTGGAGGCTGAAGTGGTTGCTAATGGAGCAAATCAGGGTAAGGACTTTGGACTGGAACTAATAAGGCCAGAGTTGTGGGGTGCCTTTGGGTCTATGTTTGGTAACACCCCTGAGGAAAGGAATGGAATTTTAGAATATCTTGTAATTGTCAGGGCAATCACCCACACTTAAAACATTATGTGTTCCTAGATGCATTAGTTATCAATATAAGGCATCTTGATAATTTTGAGATGGTAAAGAGAAGGACAAAGAAGCTGAGGAGCATTAAATTTATTGGAAGGACTATATTGGAAATTGTTATAGTTGCCCCTATTAGTGGTTAAAACTTAAGAAATTAGGTGTGCAGTTCCTTCACTATCAGCTAACATCTTTACTCTACACTAATATTTGTTTAATCATACGAATAGGAGTTATTAAAGGGTAGAGTTATCCAATAATAAGGAAGGGTGCCTTGTAAAAAGAATTATTTTGCTTGGGCATTGAATGTATCTGTCTCAAGTATAGTAATAGCCTCCTCTCTCTCAGGGTATTCTGCAAAATGATACATCAATTATACAATGGCAATTTTATGTAGCGAGGTATGTGCTTTCTTTCAAATAAGTTAAGTGATTTTAACCTTCATGGCTATTACAGTAGAAGAGGAGTGAGCAGCCTTCCAGGCCATAAAAACCCAATATAATAAGGGCAGGGCATCCTGGAGTAGCACCTCATCAGAGGAAGCAGGATCTTCTATTTCTGAATCCTGTCTCTTTTTAATACTAGTATAAGTAAGACCCTGTTGTGGTTCCTTACAATCTTAAGGCTACAGGGCCTCTTAATAAATTTTTAAAAATTTGGATGTCTAGATAAACCAGCTAATTTTCTCATTTCAGCCAGAGTAAGCAGTAGCTCTGACCCCCTGCTAAACAGATGTAATTATCAGACAGCTTCTTTTTTTTATTATGTTTTTGGACAAAGTCCTTTGATATGCCCTATATTTCTAACCTAGTTAAATAGAAGCTTTCCAATTCAGTGTATGTTCTATTGATGACTGTTCACAATTTATGGGTGGATAAGAAGAAAAATCTTAGGGAGGCCTTGGTAGCCCCCCTCATAGGCAGCTGCCTCTCATTTCAAAACTTCACAGTACACCTCTGAGGGGCCAGTATTTACACTTAAGTAGGACTATTGTTTCCCCCCCTGAGACAAGATAGTTTGCTCCTTACTTCTAAGTATCAGACCTTTAGCAGGTTGATATACAGTAGTTTTCGACAGAATGCACCACATTGGTTGAGGGTACTGCATTGTTTGAGTAATTGGGTCACTGAATAAATTGTCTCTTGTTTTGTGGAGTGCAGTAGTTTAGATAGTCATTTCATTGTTCCCTTTGAATTGAACATTGGGCCACTGGACTCCATGAATGTGATTCACCATACCTTTGGGGATCCAGCAAGCATGAAATTTACTAGTGAAAGCAGTGAAGTATGTAGCACTTCCTCTACATGGAGTTGCCTTAAGCATACAGATAAATTAGAGCTCTTCCCAAAATAATAATAAATAAACACTGACACTGAAGAAGTGGTGATCCCTAGAATAAGTGTCTACTCAATATAGGTTGTGGTCAGAAATGCTAAAATATCCCAACCCAGAAATGTGAGATATGAGATGTGGCTCAAGTATCCTATCACTCCTGATTGTCTTGAGTTGGGTTCCCATACCTCAGCTAATATGTATTCCCTGGATTTTAGCCAATCGGTACTATTCCTTTTCAATATGCCCACTCCTTGGATTTTGAAAGAGACATGACAACAACCTTTGGTGTGAGGTCAAGGTAACAGTAAACTGGAGCTATAGAAGGCAGTTTATATATGACAAGTGGGATGGGGTAAACTAAGTTTCACAGACTCCCTGTGGATTGGCTAATTTGAATGTTTTTTGCTGGGTCTGGGGTATAGCAGCTGTTCTTAGTTGACTGGTATCTGGCCCCAGAGTGTGGAAATCTTTTAAGGGGAACAGTTGAGGTATATGCTTAGTGGCCTCAAAGAGTGATAGCCAAGTAATGAAAGGTGTTGGGATGTGCCTAATGGTCCCAGAGAGCGACAGCCTGATAATGGACATGATTGGGGTTGGGGTTTAGCAAACTGACCACAAAGAATAATTTTGAGTTTTTAAACCATGACTTAAATGAGATCAAGACAGCATTTGTGAAATATTATATTACAGACCTGAGATATCAACAAGGTGCACAATATTCTGGGTCATAAAACAAATCCTAACAAATGTAAAAGAATAGAAATCACTTAAAGTAAATTCTTAGATCATAGCTGAATTAAACTAAAAATGAATAACAGAAAGACACCTCAAAAATCCCCAATTATTTTTCAGTTAAATAAGACACATATAAATAATTTATGGGACAAAAAGAATGTTTCAAGAATAATATATGTAGTACTTAATAAAAATGAAACACTATATGTAAAATATTTGAGGTTGAAACTATCATAGTTTTTAGTGAAATTAATAGTATAAAATACTTATATTAATAACAGTATTCTTTTCAAAAGTCAATTAATTTGATAAATATATAGTGAAACTAACCAAAGGAAAAAAGGTAATACAAAAATTAATATCTTAAGTATGAAGGGAGATCATTACTAATTCCACAGATACTAACCAGTTAAAAGAGAATATTACGAACAATTCTGTATTCATAAATTCAACAACTGAGATAAAATGGACTAATTTCTTAAAAGACACAAACTATTAAAATTTACTCAGAAAGAAATAGATAACCTGAATGGTCATATATCTATTAAAGAAATTAAACCTGTAGTTAGAAACCTTTGAAAAAAATCCCACCAGTCTCACGCGGTTTTATTGATGAATTCTCCCAAACACTTAGGAAAAAATAAAATAAATTCTGTACAACCTCATCTAAAAAATATAAGAAAAGTGACAATTTCTTTACTCATTTAATGTAGACATTATTATCCTAATAACAAAACTAGATAAAGCCATTACAGGAAAGAAAACTACAGACCAATATTCCACACAAATATAGAAGAAAAAATCCTCGAAGATGTTAGAAAATTGAATTAAGAAATATATAAAGAATTGATTCATCCGAGGAATGCTAAACTGTTTCAACATTCAAAATAAAATTCATGTAATTAACTATATTAACTGATAAATTAAGCTCAGTCATATGATCAATTCAATAGATGCACAAAAATTAATGAAGGTGCAGCACCTTTTCTTAATTAAAAATGCCCAGCAAACTCAAAATACAAGGGTAATCCTCAAGCTAATAAAAGGCTTTTCTATATAGCCTACAGGCAACATTATACTTAATGATGAGAGATAGAATGCTCTCCTCCTATATTTGAGGACATGCTAAGGAAATTCCCACTCACTTCTACTATTCGTTGATGTGCAAGAAATCTAGCCATTGTTATAAGGCAATTTAAAATAAAACAAAAGGAAACAAAAAAGATATAAAAACTGAAAAAAAAGAAATAGAACTCTACTGAAAGACAAAATTATTATTTACAAAGAAAATCCAAAAATCTAGTACAGATAAACCCTATTTCTTCAGATTAGAACATTTAATCTGTTTACATTTAAAGCTCTTGTTGGGTACTTATTTATTGACATCTTATTCTTTATACCTATATTTCTCTCTCTCTGTATTTCTTTTTTTCTTTCTTCTCTAAAGAACACATTTCATGTTTTTTTTTGTTTTGTTTTTTCGGTCTGGGAAGCTCTTTATTTCACTTTCAATTTTAAATGTTAGCCTTGTTGGATTGAGTAGTCTTGGTTTAAACCTTCCTTTTCATCACTTTGAATATTTCATGCCAATCCCTTCTGGTCTGAACTATTTCTGTTGAGAAATCAGCTGACAGCCTTATGGGAGCTCCCTTGAGGTAACTAATTTTCTTTCTCTTGTTGCTCTTAAGATTCTCTCTTTATCTTTAAACTTTGCCATTTTAATTATGATGTTTCTTGGTGTGGGCCTCTATGGGTTCATCTTGTTTGGGACTCTCTGTACTTCCTGAACCTGTGTGATTTTTTTCCTTCACCAGGTTAGGGAAATTTTTAGCCATTATTTATTTAAACAAGTTCTCAATCCTTTGCTCACTCTCTTCTCCTTCTGTTACCCCTATGATGAGGATATTGTTACACTTGTTCTTGTCCCAAATGTCCCTTTGAATTTCTTCAATTTTTAAAATTAGTTTTTGTAGTTGTTCTGCTTTGGTATTTTCTGTTACCTTGTCCTCTAAATTGCTAATTCAGTTCTCTGCATCATCTAACCTACTCTTTATTCCTTCTAGTGTATTCTTCATTTCAGATATTGTATTCTTTATAACTGACTGGTTATTTTTTATGGTTTTTATGTTCTTTTATATTTAATATCTCTTTGTTTAAGTTTTTACTGAGATTATCCATTCTTTCCCTAAGCTCCTTGAGCACCCTTACAACAACTATTTTGAACTCAACATCTGGTATTTTGGTTGCTTCCACTTAATTTACTTCTTTTTCTGGGGATTTCTCTTGTTATTTCATTTGAGGCATATTTATTTTTCTCCCCATTTTGTCTGCCTTCTTGTGATTGTTTCTGTGCATTAGGTAGATCTTCTGTGACTTCCAATCTTGCTTTGATGGCTTTATGATGTAAATGTCTTGTGGGTCCTGTAGCACAATCTTCTAGGTCACTTGAGCTAGTTCCTCGGGAATGTTTCTTATGTGGATTGTAGCTGAGTCTTGAGTGTTGTTGGCCCTTTCATGAGTGGAGTTAACCCTCAGGCTGGCTGACTGTGTGAGACTCTTTGCAGGGTTTGATACCTGCTGGAATCCCTTTTGGGTGTGCCACTTGTGTAGCTAGTTGGGTCAAGCTCTGGTGTCGTCTGAAGCCCACCATTGGTTGTATTGGTTCTGGGTTAATTTAGGCAGGGTTCTGGTGAAGGTTGATGTCCATTATTGTGTGTCAACAGCTTTGGGCCACCTGTCTGAGGCTACCATGCAATTTCCTGTTTGTGGCTGTGTCTATTGGGTTAGGATGTGAATTTGAGAGGCTAAGCTGTATACAAGGTTCAAATTCCTTCAATGAGAGGTCCAAGCCTACACATGTTGGCTTCTCTGCCACCCCCTGAATTTGCCTGAGTGGGCCCAGGCTGGCTGCAACTCACAGACCCTTGCATGAGGCTGGAGCTCAGTAACGTGGAGTGACCAGAGTCAGAAGGATGGAGTTTGTGAGTGTCCTACTTGGGGGCAGTGTGGTCAGGCACCCAGTGGGGGGAAAGTGGCCCCTACTCCAGAGCCATACCACAGTCTTTACCAGAGTCTTCAACTCAAGGTCCCACAGAAAGAGTGCACCACAGGTTCAATTTGGGTGTAGCCAGCTGTCCCCACTGCAGAAGCAAGCTCAGCAGGGAGGGGCCACTGGGACTTGGGAGGACAGATCAAAACAACCTCCCACTGGCAGTGGTGCTGGCTAAGCCTTCAGGAGGGGGGCAATCACTTAGACTCTCCCTTGCTATGCAATTGCACAAGCCAGCACCCATCCAAATCCTGGACAGGAGGCTCTGAAGGACACAATCTCCAAAGGTCCCAGCTCTAAGCAACACTCCCTTGCCCCCACAGAACTAAGTTCAGCAGGATGGGAGCAAGTCTCCTGTTTGGGGTTGTGCCAGCCAACCATGCAGGAGGGGGGAAAGTCTGGCTCCTCTTTCAAAACTATACAGCTTGATGACTTTCTGAGTGTCTGCCTAGATCTTCCCCAGAAAAAGAGTGCACCAAATATCCCAGTTGGGTGCAGCCAACAGATCTTTCTGCAGGACTTGAGCTTGGCTGAGTGGTTTCACCAATATTTGGAGAACCAAGTTAGTGCACTCTTTAGACTGAGACTCTAAGAATAGGAATAATTTGACCCTGGGAAGTTGGCACCTGAGGGAAGTGTGGGAGAGGGAATCAGAATCAGGACCTCAATGGTTGACCCTCCAGATCTCTCCTCAAGTCCACACCACACAAATCTTCTATTTATGACTCCCATGTGCCCTGGGTCACCTTCTCTCTATTAAAGCTCCAGGTAAGTGTCTAAGAGCAAGCTCCTGTGTACTGGCCCTTTATGAGAGCATGTGGAATTTTAGCAGACTCCCTTCTTTTCCGGGCCAACAGAGCTCCCACTGATTTTCACAGCCAGATAGTATGCAGACTCTTTTTCCGGCCCTCATGTTCTGGGTTGTGGTTCCTAGCATGGGGCTGAGGTCCCATGCTCCTCTAGGAGGATTTTTGAAACCAAGATATTCCTCCAGCTTCTCAGTCACAGCACATGGTTTTAGGGGCTAGCCCTCTGCATCACTGCCCTTCTTACCAGTCTCTATGTGATTTCATCTGTAAATCCTTGGTTATAATACTGTTCAACTGTCCTTCAGTTGGTTATTCAGGTTGATTACCTTGTAATTTAGCTGTAAATCTGGTTTGGCACTAGGAGGCGGTGAGTGTAGCTTTCACCTACCCTGTAGCTATCTTGGAATACACTATTTTATTAATTTTTAATAATATCAGTCTTGTTTCCTTTTCCCCCACACTAGAATGTAAGTTCCATGGGGTCCGGCATATGGTGGGTGCTCAGTAAAATTAGTTCAAAAATATTTGTTGATGAATTTATTGAATGAGTGGATTTGGGGGTAAGCAATGAATATATAGGAAGGGAAAAAGTACTAGGCAGGTATCTATGTATCTTTCCATGTATCTAGCTAGCTAACTTGACACACACAAACATGAACACAGGATCAAATCAAGGCCTCAGAAATTTTTTAAAAAATCTATTAAAAAGTTATATTATTATAAAAGCTATAGATGATTCTATGAAATGTTTCAGGTAAGGGATTGCATAATCAGATTGTAGTCTTGCTCTAGTATGAAAGATGCATTTTTTTAGGGTTATATGGAAAACAAGACTAGTTAGATGGAAATTGAAGTTGTCTAGGCAAGGAATAATAGAGGTCTTGGTAAGATGATTTGGGTGGAATTAAAGGAATATGGATGGATCTGAAAGGTATTTAGGAGGTTCAATGAACAAAATTGGTGATGAACTGTATATAAGGGATGAGTTAGAGGCAAATATTATGGATACCTTTCAGATTTTATTCTTAGGCTATTTTGTGAATGCTGATGTAATTCAAAGGTATACAGAATGAGAGTAACAAATTTGGGAAGTGGGAATTATTATGTTTTTCTCATGTTAGTCAGATGTCTATGGAATAGCCAAAGGTGCCTTGTATATTAGTATATAATCTTGGAACTCTATTTTATAAATTTTATAATCTGTCTATAAACCTGGAGCCTATGAGAAAAGTAGGCAGATAAATGAGTCCATAAAAATAGTAGTTGAAACAATGCTAGTATATGCAAACACCCAAGAAGCAGATCAGGTCAGAAATTCCAATACAGGGAGTATGAAAAAGAACTAGGTTGAATTAGCCATGCTGTCTTAGAAGGTCTAAAAGTATCCAATTAATAAAAAATTTTACTCAATTTAGTTGAACTTGAATCCAAAAATAGCTAATCTAGTATGGTCAATTAGATTTGACAAAAGTTTTCACTTTATTCTTGCATATACAATACCAAATTATAAATATATTTCCAAATACAACTATATGAAAATTCACTGTAAAGTAGTGATAGTTAATATTTTACAGTCAGATAGACATATTGAAATCTCAGTTTGTTTGCCATTAATTGAATGTCTTTTGGCAGGCAACTTTCCTAACTTCACTGAGTTTCAGTTTCCTGATATATCTACCCAATAGGGTTTTTGTAAAATTTAAACAAATAATGCATGGAAAATATTTAGCAATGTCTTGGACATAATAACCACCCTCAAAATTATGCTTCTGTGGTTATCATCATTAATATGTCATATTCCTGACACTTCTTTTCATTGTAATTTATATAAAATATATGTTCCTGTATGAAAAATAGAAAATTTATGTGGCATATATTGGAAATAGTTTTCTACTAGGCAAGGATAGGGTAAATAAGTCATACTTTGATCACAATGATATTTACATTAATGAGCTAAATATAATCTTAAATGACATAGTTAGAGCATCCAGATGAAAGACAAGATATATAATATGTGGAGAGAAAAATACATATCAAGATTCAAGGTGTATTACTGAGATAAAGGTCAACACTTCATATTTATGAAGAATTTGATGATACAGTCTATGTGTCCATTTAATTTGATCAATACCAACAGCCAATCCAGATATTTCAGGAGTCTTAAAAATTGATATAGGGCCAAAGTATATTGTCAGTTGTCTACATTGATTAAAAAACTAGAAAAAATTCAGGGCCCTCATGAATACCTAGAATATTTTGAAAATAAGAAAGAATTTTAACACTTGGGGTTTTTAGAAGGCTGCAATTACTCTATGCCCAAAATTATCAGTGTGGGTAGTGCTCTAGACCAATATGAATAATGTACATCAACAAAATAACATCTTATTCAAATCTGTGTCCCTCAAAGGATCTATCAGTATTTACAAAGTATTCCAAAAGTACACATTAAACTTAATTTGTTTTAAAATTTAAAGGTGCCTGGCTGGGCATGGCTCAGCATCAACCTAGGATCCAGGCAATCAGGGTTCGATCCCTGGTCAGGGCACATGCCTGGGTTGCGGGCTCGAACCCCAGTCGGGGGTGTACAGGAGGCAGCCAATCAATGACTCTTTCATCATTGATGTTTCTCTCTCTCCCTCTCCTTTCCTCTCTCTGAAATCAATAAAGATATATTAAAAAAAAAAATTAAAGGTCCCTTAGGAAAGACATGTTAGTAAATATCAGTCGTATATACAATTTTTTATTAATTGTTTTGGGATGTTAGATTGCTCATTGTTTTCAGAAAAAATATATATATTTAAAGCAGAAAAGCATTATCTATTAACATAAGGATAAGCTTAGATGGTCTCTACCTTTTTTTATACTCCTGAGAGTCTTGGATACATTTTAATAGATTATATTCCCTCTATCTATAAACACAGTGGGACAAATATATTTTTCTTCATGGCCCCTACCTTTTTCTCTACTAACATGTTTAAAGTCCACATTTAAACAAACAAAATAAGAAGATTCCCTGTGTTATTTTAAGCAACTGTGTGACAGGCTGCACTTTTCACATCTTTTGATATATTTTATCAAAATGCTTAAAGAAATTTAAACATTTATGGCATATCCTTAGGATAAAGTATACTAAAAATGATTCTGTTACATTTATGATGCATATTACTTTTTTCGTTGATAATTATATATAAACTCAGCATCAGAATCACAGTTAAGTGAAATCTATCCTTTATACCAATCAATCTTGAAGTATAGGGCAACAATCATCTAAATTCAGTGAGTGTCAGTTAACTGAGTAGTTAGAGCTTTCTAGTCAAGTTAATTAATATGCAAATTTAGTTGGCTTTTACTAATTCTCACTAATGACTGGAAAACCTATTAAAAATGACCAGCTGTTGATAAATGATTATGTGAATAAATATTGTACAGATAAAATTGTCAATGCTCCTGCCATTGTATTAAAATATGAAGGCATAGAAGTACTTTTTTAAAAGTCAAGGGCACTGCAAAGTTATATAAAAAGAAAAAAAATCAATGAGTACCTATTTCATTTCCAAGTGTGAGGATGAAAGGTATGAAACACAATTTGTTCACAAGGACTTTGTATTCTAACTAGGCAGAGTGTGCTGAAACAGACAACATATTATGCAATTTTTTTTGAAAAGTAGATGCAAAATGTAAAAGCAGATTATGATTGTTTTAATTATTAAGGGGAATAAAGTAATTATTGAGGATCTGAGACAATGGAAATTGATTAACAGAGGAAATAAAGTTTGATTTGAATCATGAGATCTCTCAAATGCTTTCTCCATACTCTGCCCTGTCGTGCAGAGTTTTAACTAGTTACTTTATTTAGCCTTTCTAGCCTACTATTATAAAACCCAATGAAATTTGTATAATTGCATCATAGAGAATGTTCTCAAACCTTGAGAAAACATTATCTGAGGCATCCCTAGGGATATGGTTCTCACTAGATCCTGAATACATTTTATACTGCCAGTTAATACCATTCATATAATTTATTTCAAAAACAGCATATCTATAAGACAATTAGTGATAGCCTCATAATTAATCTTTATAAAATATTTTTAAAATGTTTAAATATTATTTTTATTAGATTACATGATATATACAGGGTGGGGTAAAATGGGTTTACAATTGTCCGTATGAAAAATAATACAAATAATAATAAATTAATAATAAATTAATAATAATACAAGTATAAACTATGTTTCACATACTCACAATTGTAACCTATTTTTGTCCCACCTTGTATATAACTTTATGAGACCTTATTAATTATATTATTTACTACTACATTTAAATGTTAGCAAATAACATTGAAAATGCAAGAATTGAAATTTTTGATAGCTTTGTCATTGGAAAATTAAAGAATAAGGAAATTTATCAGAGAATAGTGTCTTTCCATAATGCTTCTCATAATTCCTTAAGTCCAAATTCAGACTTTTGCCTGTTTTGGGGAACTTGAGATCAGGAACTTTGAAAGTACATAGGAGAAAAAATGAAAAATCATTCAGTGAAATGAAAAGAAATGTACACTATCTTTTTGTCATCATATATGTTCTTATCTTTGGATTCAGAAAAAGATTGATTTTTAGTGCCATTCTACAGGCTACTAAAGTTTTTACCAAGCACTGGTTTTGTTTAAAGGAGCAGCATAGTTTCTTCCACTTCCAAAGAAAAGTCTGGTAGAGTCAACTATATCTCCAAATAAACTAGAAAAACTTAAAATGTGCTGAAACTTGAGTGACCTTTTCTAGGAAAATCCAACAGCTTTTAGAAAATTATAGGACAAATAAAAATTTAAATTCTCCCTCATGTTTGTTTTCTACTTGAAGAAATTTTGCCTCACTTTTGATCAAATTTAAGTGCGCATTATCTTATGATGTTAATTGATTATTAATAAACCACAAAAGTGGTATGTTTTGTTTCCATTTTCTCTGTAGTAAATTAAGTACAATAAAACCCACTTTCATGATTGATTATGAAATAGTTATGGGTGTTTTTTTTTGGCTTTTCAAATAATTGATTTTTTTCAATAGCAATTTAGAAGAAGTGAAACAACTACAGGCTAGGTAATGGCATATTAGTCTGAGAGGCATTCTAAATAAAAATGATGGGTGCAGGACAACCTAATTCTCAAGAATTAACTGTCATTTTTATTTCTCTCTCACTTTGGATAAAAGTCCTTCTTGGCCTATATTAATATCAAGCTTGCTAGGGAGTTGCAAGGTTGATTAAATTATATATATTTTTGCTGATTTAATAAACTACATACAGTTAACAAACCTGCAGACATATGGATAGTCAAGGTTAAGATACAACCTCAAGTTCGTGGAGTTACTTATTGCCTGACCATTATATAACTTCACAAAAGAGTATTAATAAAGTGGAGAAATATACTTTTGTACAATGTTGAATTAGGTCTTACTGTTTTTAAGTGGTGCACAAAATATTTATATTCTTGTTTCTGCTTAGTTCACTTTGTGATAACTGTTTTTGCACTGGCACATAACATTACTTTCTGTTATAGTACACTCTCACAGAGGAACTGTTTCGTGAATATTGCTTAGTCACAAGGGGAAACCACTAAAAGTATTGTGGCAAGAAACCTCACATTTCCTTGCATTGGTAGGTTTATGCCTTAAATTTAATGATGTTTAAATGTAGGCTATTTCTGTTTAATTTGCTTTCTGGCAATATAACTCCTCTTGACAGTATTTCATTTTGTCTGTTATTGTAAATAACTTCCGCAGACTTCCAGTGAAATGGTTTTACCATTATACAATACTTTCAAAGAGTGGTAACACAGCAATTAGGTATCTGTAGTTTTACCCTAAAACTATTTTGCCCAAAGTCATATTCTTACAACAGAACATTATAATGCAGTAGCTCTGAGATTCTGTTGACACTGTAATAGCAACATAATAGTCTCATATAAGACTACAAATAGCATTGCACTTAAATTGTTTGATCACTGAAATTTCATATTGTAACAGCATTTAATGCCTTCTTAATTTGGTCTCCATAGGTTGCTACTGAAAGCTTTGTGTTTCGTATATGGATGTAAACTTTAAATACGCTACTTGGAATTTAGTATCAAATTGCAAAATTAATAAAAATCATTATTTCCCTGTCTCCATTCAATATTTTTCAAACTAAGAGTTTACTTCAATTACTTTACTCTTAAAATTTATTTTTCAAGGTCTGGAATTCAGCCAAGTCAAAAGACAATGCAAATTATTCCTTGAGATTTTGATGGTTAAGTTATTAAAGAATTCTTTCCTCTATGGACCAGAACAGAAACATGAAGAATGGAATCTTAAATCCTTAGCTTTTACACAGGTGGCTGTGAGGAGGAGCAACATCACCAATGAAAAGCCAGGACCTGAGTGAGTGACTGCAAACCAGAGGGTATTTAAGAGATATGACATATTTAATTTCAAAATATGTCTTCCTTATGGAAATTTTATTCTTGAATTCAATGATTTCCTGAGTCATCTTAGAACTACAATATGACCTAGTAGAAATTTTTGCCCGGTATATGCTTCTGTTTAGGGTCTTATTGCCTCACATTTTAGGCTACGTTTGTTTGTTTGTTTGGTTGGTTGGTTGGTTGAGTGGGTTGTATCTTATTCAGACTTCCATTATCTCTAGCCTAATCTACTTAAACTCAGCTTCCTCTGTGTCCCTCTCATGTCTCCCTAATCCCATCCATTTTCTACTACCATTCTAAATTCTCTAAAATATTTCTTTCATTGAATCTCTCCCCATACAATAATAATCTTTCCCTTTTCTGAATTATATAATACTTTTAGCCTGTACCATAAAATAGAGTACTGGATTTTATACTTTCGTATTGCTCTCTAATGGTTTTATGTCTGTTCACTTAGCTCCCTGTTTGGTACTTTGAGTCCAGTTAACATTTATAAGTTAGTTTTGATACTTCTGTGTACTAGTTTGCATTAGCTTGCAGATTCTGACACCAAATGAGGGAACACTTTCTATGTTGAGAGCATTATAGTTTTCTATGGTTTCTTCAAGTAGCCTCACTGATAAAGAGCAATCAATCATACAGTGTTTTAAAAAGATGCTAATTAATGAGCTTTTCCATTACACCAAAGTGAGGAGGGGTTAAACTCTTTCTGCCTTTCACTGAGCAGTACTTTCAGAGTGGTCTTTAGGGGAGACAAAGTATAATTAGCCTTTAAACCAAGCTGAGATATTTCTTTTTGAGTACAATTTAATCACTAGAAGCCATCCCTATTAAGCAGAATTACCATCCCAATTAAGCAACAATCTTTGTTGTTAATTAGTATTAATTCAGTAACTTGGGAAATGTCCCATGTACGTGGACTTCTTAATTAAGTCTCAATTAGATTGAATGTATTATATTAGAAATGATGATTAAAACTCTGCATTATTTACCAATTTTAAATTGTAAACTGATATATATATAGAGAGAGAGAGAGAGACAGATGTATATATGGATATATATCAGTTTCTCTTCAAAATCCTAAAAAATATAATGTTATACTCATCTGTCCTTTTCAAAAATAATTTTCCAGGTTGTTACACACATTTATGTACTAGGAAGGTGGTATACCTGAAGAGGGCATGGAAGCACTGTGCCACACCGGGTACCTTGCCTTATGCATATCTTCTGTTTGACTGCTCCTTTCATGATAAACTGGTAAGCATAAGTAGTGTTTCCCTGAGTTCTGTAAGCCTTTCTAGTGAATTATCAGACTTGAAGTGGGAACCCCCAAATAGCCAGTCAGCAAAAGTATGGGTGGCCCTTGGGACTTGCAACTGGCATATGAAATGTTAGAATTTTTCTGAACCCTTAACCTGTAGTGTTTGTGCTAACTCTGCGTAGTTAGCGTCAGAATTGAATTGTGTTATTAGATACCAGGTTGGTTTTGGGGAATTGGAGAATTGATTAGGAGGAAAACACCCACTCAATGAATATCAAACAGAATCTAAGAACTGATGTTGAAGAACATGAAATTAGAGAGGCCATAGATAATGGAAATATGTAGTTTGGAGAGAAAAGGATGAAAGGTAGGAGAATGAAGAACCTTTGATTCCTCAGTGACCTTGTGTTCACCTATGGTAAGGAACAGCAGCTACACTGTGATCAGTTACTGCAGGTAAAACTTACCAATGGAATTAATAGATGTATCCAACCCCCAGGTACTTGGTTCACTGGAGGCATAAGAAAATGCAAACCAATAAAAAAAAAAAGTAAAATATACAAACCTTTCATTATTGCTATCTGAAATAGCTAAAATGAAATTAAAAGAGAGTGTTCTGTCATACCTTGATGTTCAACCAAGCTCAGTTATTGGTTGCTATGAGCTTTAGCCATTAGCCTGAAAGGGAAAAATTATACTGGAACAACAGAAAATACCCTTAACACACCTTTCTTTGCCAAGAAAGTAGTTCATATTGGGAGAGGGCTAAACCAAGAAACTACTGAAACCAGTGAGCAGAATGTAAAGAAGCCATCTCATTTTATAATTTGAGAAACATTTTACTCAAATCGATTGTGAGGATGAATAGTTTAAGGGAAGTATCTTCAATTTTGAATGCCACAGAGTGGAAGAATATATTTAGGTTGATAAAGGGCCCATGGATCACTATGGAACAATCAAAGATGCTATATATGATTCAGACACATAGCAGGTTGTCCCTGAGGGAACAGCTGGCCTTACTGGCTAAATAAAAATCACTGTAAAGCCTGTTTTCCCTGAGAAGGGGACTATATGATTCCTCTTATGAATGCTAAGTGGAAGATCCCAGATGAAATTCCTATGTAAGCCAAATGATACAGGCTTTATTGAGTTTTATTTATATTTATCTAGAATATTCACCCACTAAATATGCCCATTCTTCAGGTGGTGGCAGATGCCTTTCATAAGGGGACTCCATTTGCATGGACACCCCATGTCACTTTACTGCTAAAAAATCAAGCAACAGTCCAATAAGATTGAACAAATTTGCAGTTTTAGCTTGCTTTCATGGGTCCTAAAGTTGCTAATAAAAACATTAAATTAATTAAAAAGGAAATAGAGAGAGGCAGAAGAGAGAGTCAAGGAACTCATCCTAAGAGGGTTGAAAATTTTAAAGGGTTATTAAGAAATGGATTGAATAAACAATTAAGAAAAATAAAGAGTCAAGGGACAAGTTCTAGCAAGGTGGAAATCTTTAAGTGGTTGTTTACAAATGGGATGGATAAAAAGTCATTGATATAATCAAAACAAAGATCTTAATACAGCACTATCAAAAGTTGGCTGGATAAAAGGGAGTCCCTGTTGATCCCCAATATTAAAGAGCCTAAACAAGTCTACTCTGATTACCCCATTTTGGAGGAATTTAAAATACCAGAAGATGCCCTTGCCAGGTAGCGCAGTTAGTTGGAGCTTCATTCTGTACACCACAAGGGTGTGGGTTCAATCCCTGGTCAGGGCGAGTATGGGAGGAAACCGATTGATGCTTCTCTCTCACATCAATGTTTCTCTCTCTCTCTCTCTCTTCCTCTATCTTTAAAATCAATTAAAAAAACATATCCTTGGTGAGGATTAAAAAAGAAACACACACAAAAATACCAGAAGGCAAAAATTACAATGAGAAACATGACCTGGAATTGCTTAGAGCAACTAATAGGAAGATTAAACATAATAAAGAGTTACAAGAGAGCTAGAGTGCCTTTGCTCTGTGTGAAGTGTTCAGGGAATGGAGAAGAGAATTTTCTGGGACTCCTTTACATGGTAGGTAGCCTCATGCACTGTGAGGCCAAAACCCATTGATGAGTCTTATTGGGGGCTACAATTAAATTCAGATGATATAGAAATGTAAATGATAGGATTATTAAATTGGAAATGTTTAAACAGACTTTATGTAAAAAAAGTTGTGTCTCCTTTACCCAAATATTTTGTGGAAATGGATATTATATCTGATTGAGTAAAACTTCTCCTACTTAATATTATACACCAAAACCTGTTGATAAAGTTCTAATGGAAATTACAGTTACAAATATAAAATTTTATGGGATTAAGGTAACAAGTTGGAGGGGAATTGTTTTGAAGAATTGGAGGAGAATATAGTTGAATTGGCTTTATGTGAAGGGGTTGTGCTTCTTTTACCTAAATGGTTTATGAAGATGGGCATTGTGTTAGGTTAAGGAACAATTCCTCTACCCAATACAATAAAATTGAAGGCATTGGAGGGGTGTATTAAAGTAGAATGTGTTGATGTCCAGCAGAAGTTCTGTTTAGGTTTAGAAGATGATTGCAATCGATGAATGTATATCATGATATCTTTGCTTGAGATGTTCACCTGAGTTAATAAAATTAGGGGCCATTGGGGTTACTGCAGTATTGCAGAGATGGGCTGAATCTAGACATATTCCCCTTACACCCTCTGAGGCACAAAATGCCAAAAAAACAAAACAAAAACCCCTGTTCTGTCTGACAACAAAAGATACAGAGACTACAAATGGCTATGTTGCAGATTCTCTGGGGTGCAGGTCTTAAACATAGGTGGCAAGTCAGACTGGTGCCAATAGCCCTCAGTGGTTACAAATAGGTGCTGAGGGAATAGCTATTGACTGAACTGAGAGTTTCTTACCCAGTGTAGATGCAAATGCTCAGAGAAATGGAACAAAAAATATTGCAACAATTTGTACTGCTGAGTCATACTTTTTCAGAATAAGACAATTTACAGTTTATAAAGTCCAATGATAGGCAGAGGCATATACAGCTCAGAGTAATATTTTAATAGAGAATTTGAATGGTCAATTGAACACTGATTGTCTAAAATGGGGGGAGATATAAACATGAATGTCTGCATTACACAGCTTCACAAGTATGTGCTCACACTCAACATGGGCAGGGGTAAAGGAATGTCCCCACTAGATAGATTGCTCTGTTTTCCTGGTGAGTCTGGGGAGAAGCGGTAGGAGAGGATACTGGTATAACTATACAATTCTTCCTAAGAAGGATAGAATGCTGGTATGACTATATAATTTTTACAACAGTGGGAGGAACACTGTTATAACAACTGAATATTTTTTCTTTCTTCCCTACACTACATCAACTTTCTGTTTCCTACCTGATGTAGTGTTTACAGAAACAGAGTTACAACTGTAAATGCTGGAAATAGGAATGATTCCTAAGCAAGAAATTATAACTGTATTTTTAAACTTTTATATCAGAATCCCTAAGGGCCTGTTAGTGTGGAATGTGCCTTCATGCAGTCTCACAAAACTGGGTTGAGAGTAAAGGCTTCCCTGTTGCCTAGTGGTTGAAACAGCCCACTAGTTCTTTACCTACGTAATTCTACTCTATATGAACAGGAGTAGACTAAGGGGGAGGTACTTGTGGGACTAGCTTTGCTTCATGCAATCTAGAGCAGCACAGTGACCAAATCTAAGTTTCTTCCAAAGGTGAAAAAAGTTGGGGTATAAATGGACAGATGGAGGAATAGTAACTGAGAATAAAAGAATGAATAGATGACTTATATAATAAGAAAAATACAATATTACAATAATACCTTAAAAGAGAAGAGCAAGAGATGATATTATCTCAGCTTGACTACACCAGGTGCCTGAAATAGTGAAGCTTACATTGCTGGGATCACTCTTGCTCTTGGAAACTGACAAGATGAAATGGAAGCTTTCAAACCTGAATGATCTCATCCTGGAAGACATTTTTATGTTCAGATGATTAACTGGACTAAATATTAATTCCTGACTGGGACTCCAGTAATGTGCCATTATCTTTCAACATCTATTACCCTTTTGATATAAGGTACCCGTGGTGAAAGACCAAGGGGTTGTCTGTAATATATATATATAGTTTGTCCCAAGTTCCTTGCACAGAGCTCCTAAAATATTTGGAATTTTCTGAGTTATACAATTGTCTTTTGTTATTCATAATGAACCCCTTTCCACTACATCTTAGTTTATGGTAATGGGGTGACTCAGTGTGGGGCCTCTACATTGCCTCAGGATGAGGACTGGTCACCAGAACAATGAAACATAATTAAAAACCACAGCAAGATGAAAGGCTAGGTGGTACCAATGCTCATCTTCCCCATAAGAACAGTGAAGAAACAACTACAAACTAATGAAAGTAGCTCAGGAAAAGTCCTGGACTACAAAAAAAGAGCAGCAAAAACTGAGTATGGCTGCATAAAAAAGTGTGGGAAACTGCACATTTTACCTGTGTCACTCCATCCCCTCATTAGAGCAGCTCAGCACCAGGAGGGACCCTGTCAGAGCAATGTCACCCCATGGGGAAAAGAAGAGCAGGAGAATCTCAGCAAGCCTCACTGCCATAGACATTTTAGAGTTTGCTACCAAGGTCTCCACAGCTTTCCCCAAATCTAATCCTAACTGATAAAGCTGCCTTGAGTCCTCACCACTGCATCTCCTCACTGGGGCTGGAGTTGATGCTACAGTGAGACAACCCTCAGGGACTAGGTCCTAATCACTACCGTGTCCTGCTGTCTAAGATCAAGACACCACAGCACCTCACCATATATAGGATTGGGATTGCCACTGCTTTGTGCCCCAAGCCCTGGGTCCCAGATCATGGCTCTGACCTGTGATTGCAAAGTCCATGCTGCTGCTGCTCTGAGCAACACCCCTTGAGCTCTAGGTCATAGATTTGATGGGACACAACTGGGAATGTTCTGCTACTGCTCTGCGAAAGACTCCTATGCCAGTGTTGGGACTTTGACCCACTATCCCCAGGCTGTATTTCTACTGCACTCTGACCCCTAGTCCCAAGATACTACTGTACTTGGTCAGCCCAGGGCCTCTGCTGCTGCTGCTTCCCTCCCCTTCTCCTGGCCCAAGTCATTGAAGCAAGTACCAGAGACCCAGACTCCAATTCCATGGGAGATCTACCCATACCTGAACCTTAGACACCAGTGCTACTGCCACAGAAGTGTACCTGAGCCCCAGCATGAAGGCACTGTGGTAATTTTATGAGCATCTGATCCCAGGACCCTGCTATAGCTCTGCTATAGCTTTGAGTGTCAGCACACCAGACCAGCAACCAAGAAAGATTCCCGGAGAGTACCATAGGCATAAAAGCAGCACAAGAATAACCCAACAAACTTTACCTTCAAAGAACCAAGTAACTCTAGTCACCACTGACACCCATAGGACCTCTAAAGTCTTGGCCACAGAAAGCCCACTCAGTCTGAACTGACATTGACTACAGCTAATGCAGCTACACAGAAACTGTGTTGTTTTGACCTCCCAGGAATCAAATATGTTGAACCTCATCCATCTGATACCTTTGCAGCTATCCTTAGGTAAAAGTTTCCCCCCCATGAAACCAAGCTGAAAAGTCTGAAAGAGGTTACTGCTCCCTCAAATGCACGGACATGAATGTAAAGCCAACAGAAGCATGGCAAAGCAAATGAAACAATAAACTTCCAGTAAATGACCTCAAAGAAATGAATATGTTACCTAAAAAAGAATTCAAAATAATTATTTTAAGGATGCTCAGTGAGATTCAAGGTTGCAGGCCAGGAGAGGGTGGTATGATATCCTCAAAGTGCTCCAAAAACAACAACAACAACAAAAAAAAACCAGCCAGCTAAACAAACAAAAAATAATCCCTCTAAGTCAAGAATATTTTATACCATGAAGATTTCCTTCAGATAAAGACTCCCCAGACAAACTAAAGCTGAGGGAATTTATCACCACTAGAACTGTCTTAAAAGAAATACTAAAGGAAGTTCTTCAAATGAAAATAAAAGGATGCCAAGTCACTGGTAAATATAAACATATACAGTGGTATCTCGGTTTTCCAACATCTCCATTGATGAACATTTCAATTTACAAACACTGTAAACGGTAAACGCTTTAGTTTTGGAACATGCCTCAGAAGCCAAACATGCCATGAGGCTTCTGCTGAGTGCAAGATCCGGAGGTCTAGCTGTTAGCTGTTGATCTCTCCATTTTCAAACATTTCAGAACTCAACTGGTCTTCCAGAATGGATTATATTTGAAAACCGGGGTACCACTGTAATCAAATTTCAAATACTCTAGTACTGCGATGGTGGTGTGTAAATCCCTTTGAACTCTAGCATACAGAATAAATGCAAAAGTGCTAAAAATAACTATAGCTTATTAGTTGGCCATGGTTTAAAAGTATCAATTAGGAAGTAACAGCATAATTTTTTGGAGGGACAAGTAAATATTTTAAATGATTTTTATGCAGTTGAAGTTAAGTTGTTATACCTTAAAATAGACTGTTACCACCATAAGATGTAATTTTAAAGTCTCATTATCGCAAAGCATAAGCCTATATACACACACAAGTAAAAAAGAGAAAAGAATCAAAGCACACCACTATAAAATTATCAATTAACAAAGAAAGACAGCATAAGAGGAAGAAAGGAACAAAGGAAATACAAAACAATCATAAAACAATTAACAAAATGGTGATACTAAGTCTTTACCTATCAATAATTAAAGGTAAATGGTTTAATACTCCAATTAAAAAACATAAAGTAGCTGAATGGATTAAAAAGGAAAAAAAGGACCAACTATATGCTGCCTACAAGAGACTCACATAAGTTTTACATACAGTCAGATTGATAATTAAGAAATGGAAAAAAAGATGTTCTATGTAAATGGAAACCAAAGGAGAGCAGGGTTAACTATATTTATATCAGACAAAACAAACTTCCAGGAAAAGTTGTAAAAAGAGACAAAGACAGTCACTATGTAATGTTAAAGGTGTAAATTCATCAAGAGTGTATAACAGTTATAAAAATATATTTCCCCAATATCGGTGCACCCAAGTATATTAAACATTTAACAGATCTGAAGGCAAAAATAGAAACAATGCAATAGCAGTAGGGGACCTCAATATCCCTCTTTTAACAATAAATAGATCAGTCAGAAAATCAGTAAGGAAATTTGGACTTGATATACACAAATAGACCTAACAGACATATGTATATAGACCATTTATGCACAGCAGCAGAGTATACATTCTTCTCAAGTGCACATAAAACATTCTCAGGGATAGCTCGTAGGTCATAAAAAACAAACATAGAAGGAAATCCTACTATTTGCAACCATATGGAGGAATCTTGAAGGTCTTATACTAAGTGAAATAAGCTAGATAAAGACATATATTGTGTGGCATCACTCATATGTTGAATTTTTTTTTTTAATTTCATGGAAAGAAAGAATAAAATGAGTTTCCAGGGGCTAGAGAAGAAGGAGAAATGAGGTCATGTAGGTCAAAAGACACACATTTTCAGTTATAAGAAGAATAAGTCCTGAATATCTGATATGCAGGATGGTGACTACATTTAGTGTTATGGTACTGCATACATGAAGGATCCCGAGAGTAAATCTTAAGCATTTTCACCACAAACACACAAGAGTAAGGTGATAGATGTGTTAATTATCTTGATCTTGGTAACTACTTGACAGTGTATATGCACATCAAATCATCACATTGCACACTTTAAATATATGCAATTATATTTGTCAATTAGTCCATAATAAAGTTTAAGAATGTGTAATTTGAGTATGAAAGATTTTGGCCCCATCCCGACCTCTAGGGAAGGGAGCATGGAGATTGCATTATAAAAACTCTTGAAGAATGAGTTTCTGGGTTGGTGAACATATTTATGTACCCTGATTGTGACTTGCCTGGAGAGGGCATGAAAGTTCTGTGCCACTGTGTCCCCATACCTTGACCTATACACATGTTCCTCTTGGCTGTTTCTCAGCTGTATCCTTTACAATAAACCAGTGAATGTAAAGTAAATTTGATATATCATAATATAGTCAGTGTATAATCTCAGATTGCATATGGGCTGGAAATGGGAAGTATATGTAAAAACAAAAGAAAAGACACTTCTAGGCTTTTATTTCAAGTTCACCTACATTGTTTACAAATTTTTTTGATGCAAGAAAAATATTTTTTAAATTTACTCAGTCAAAATGGTTTGAAAATTATAGTAAAAAACATACCATTCTTTATTAAATTAAAGCTTTTAAATGAATAATTAAAATAAGTTTTGCATTATTGATGCTTTATTTTTATAATATTCTGAAAATTTTAATTTACTAATTTACCATTAAGAGTCCTTTTTCAGATATTAGGGATGGCAGTGGTGGACTGACTGGAAGCTACACTGACACTCTCCCAGAACGAAACTGGAATTACAACTAAAATATAGAAAAAAACATCCTGAATAATCAACTGCAACTGAAGACAGGATGGAGAGTACCCTCATAACCAAGGAGGAAAAGTGGAGACCACATAGAGGCTGGTAGGAAATGTGGAGGCTGGAGAGGGCTGGCCAGGCTTCAACTGGCAGCACCTGAGGGTTCTGAGGGATATCTCATCTGGGGGGGGGTCCCCACTGAGGACTCTGGGGCCTAAACCCCAGGCTTGGCTTTCTAGCCAAGAGCACCAGAACTTAGAAATGTGCCCGCATAACATCTGGCTGTGAAAAGCAGCTGGGTTTCTGTCTGCCAGGGAGGGATGGCTGGAAAAGCAGGCACCCTTTTAAAGAGTCAGTGCACAAAGTTTTGGGTATAGCCACTCACCTTGGGCTCTAGCAGAGGGAGAGCAGAGTGGACTTGAGCTGTGTGGGGAAAATCTAGGGTTGTGGGCTCTGGAGATAGAGCTCAGAGGGCACCCCTCTGGATTCCTGTGCTGAGTCATTCCCCCATACTGCAGAGGACATCTTTCTCAGGAAGACATTTGCCTTCCAAGCAGTTTCTGCCTGAGGGGGAAGCAATTGCCCCATCATGTAGGAACACCTCTTGCCCTACCCCATGGAGTTTCTACAGCCTGAGGCTCATTAAGAGAATCAGATTAACCAATCTGCAGGCAGAGGCAGACCTCAGGGTGCTTTGAGTCTTTGCCTGATCTGCTTCGGGACCCGGGCCTTGGAAAAGCAGACTTTGTTGTGCATCCTGGTCCTGTACAAGTGCACCCAGGGAGATATTGACAGCAATACAGTCATACTAGGGGATTTTACACCCCACTGACTTCACTGGATAGGTCTTCCAGACAAAAATCAACAAGGAAAGAGTGACCTTAAACAGCACACTAGATCAGATGGATTTAATTGACATTTACAGAACATTCTACCCAAAAGCTGCAGAATATACATTCTTCTCAAGTGCATATGGGACGTTCTCATAGATAGACTACACGTTAGGACACAAAACAAATCTCTATAAGTTCAAGAAGATTGAACCATATCATGCATCTTCTTATATCACTGTGGCATGAAATTAGAAATCAACTACAGTAAAAACACTCAAAAACATTCAAACACATGGAGGCTAAATAGTATGTTATTAAACAATGACTGGGTTACCAATAAGATCAAGAAAGAAATTAAAAACTTCCTGGAAACAAATGAAAATGAATACACAACAACCACAAATCTATGGGACACAGCGAAAGCCGCCCTAAGAGGGACTTTCATAGTACTACAGGCCTACATCAAATAGCAAGAAAAATTTTTAGTAAACTATCTAATTCTATAACTTAAAGAATTAGAAAGCTCCCTGTGAAGCTGTCTGGATCAGGGCTTTTGTTTGCTGGGAGTTTTTTTTATTGCTGCTTCTATTTCTTCAATTGTTTTTAGCCTATTCATGTTTTGTGATTCTTTCTGATTCAGTTTTACAAGCTCACACTCATACGTGGAATCTAATAAACAAAATAGACTGAGGAACAAAATAGTTCCAGAGTCATAGAAGCATTGAACAGACTGATGAATCTCAGTGGGAAGGGGAGAGGGTGGGGCAGGAAGAGTTTAACTGAAGAACTTATATGCACATATGCATAACCCATAGATACAGACAATAGTGTGGTGAAGACCTTGGGAGGATGTGGGGTGGAGGGGATCAAGGGGGGGGAAAAATAGGATATCTGTAATACTTTCAACAATGAAGATTAATTTTAAAAAACTTGTTTTTCAGTCTTATATTGTTTTGGCATTCCTAAGAATTATTTCATTGGGGTTTATTTTCTTTATTGTTAGATATTATATGCAGCGTTTTCAACACTGCATTGATTATTTGCAGATACTATGTGAATACATGAAGGCAATGCCAAGAAGGAAAATTTACACATGGAGAGTTGTCAGAAATAGTGTATTTCTTGTTAAAGAAGAAACTGAAATTGAAAGGCTCTTTGACTGCTGTGTCTCTCACACCTGACAGTTCTGGGGATAATTTTGTGGTTAGCACGTGTACACCATCCTTTTTATCCCCAAATAATTGACATTTAATGGTACTATTTTGGCCTGTCTTCCTTCAGTTATTTCACTAATGAAACACAACTCAAGGAAGTTGAATATATTTTCTCTAATGTTTCAGTTTTCTACTTAAAAATAGAGGAGCAGATTCAGGATAGCAAAACACTGTGTAGGGAGCAGATTTTTAAGAAGGAAAATATCAGAATTGCTTTTGAGTATAAATTTTAAAAAATATTATATAGTACAGAAAAGTAAGGACTTTATTTTTCTTTGGTATCAATAAGTTCAGAGGTAGGCAGTTCATAGCTGACATGGCTGCTCAAACATGTTGTACAGACCCAGGTTTCTTCTACTTGCTTTTCCACTATCTTTATCATGTGGCTTTCTTCCAGCTGATCAGCATTTGGCTGTGTGCCAAGCAGGGGAGAACTGCAAAAGGGGAAAAAAGAACAATGGCTAAAACCTTGATCGTTAAAGCAAATGTTATTTTATTTATAAATAAAATTACTCTCCAAGGACTTCTGCTTTAACTGCTTAAATTAATTGCATCACAAGAAAACTCCTAGAAGCAAAGAAGCATGGGCAAATTGCCTGATGCCTCCATAAAATCAGTAGTCTATTAGCAAGAAAAAAGGAAAGAGTGGATTCTGGACAGGCAGTTAGCAGTTTCTGCCAACGGTAAATATGATATTGACTTCTACATAGTTGTGGCTTAAAAACAACATTCGTTGAAAAATTAATGTTGAAGTTTTTATGATCAGTGACACTTGAAGTGCTTGTAATTTTTATTTGTGCTTTTCTCTCTTATCCATTTTTCCCACAGTAAGTATGTTATATTATAAGCAATAGAAAGAAGACAAAATAAATTTAGTTATTAATATAATATTCTGTCACTCATTTCAATACCTATATCAGACATATGGCACAAAGAGTAATCATTTGCTTATAGTATTTGTGCTTAGAAGAAATAAGCTCGAATAAATTTGAAGTAGTGCTGGACTCCAGAATGTATGCTCAGATAACAAAAGAATGTAAGCCCTGTTAACTGTTACATTAAAATACAAACACAATTCTCCTGAGGAGGAATTATTGTGAATTAAAAATTTCTATCACATGATAGGATGTATTTAAAACTATATTTAGGAATAAATGTACTACCAAATGTGTGTTTGACTGGGAGTAAAGCAGAATGATCTGATCTTCTAAAGACATTACATACCTGGTAATTCAGGCTGAGATCAAGCTAGCTTTCTTCAGGCAAGCAATCACACAAGTGACAGAGTCAATAATGATCTTTAGTTTGTTTTTGTTTGTCTGTTTTCAATTCTTACTGTTGTGCTCCGTATTCCATATACAATTCGTATGTCAGTGTTACACAAAAAACTTTCACGGCTGAAAGCTTTTCTGGAAGAAAGGTTTTATTGAGCCAAAATGCTACAAAATGCTAGGCAGAAAAGGGCCAGCTCTTGAGAAATTCATTCTGAACTACCAGCAGCAGGACTAGGAGGAAAAGACAAACATATCCACTGTCCTGGAGTTGATGGGCTCTAGAAAACAATTTTGGGAAGAAAGAGGTAAGATATTTTGAAAGCATTTATATTGATTATAGATAAAAGGGGTGGGAGAAGGTGAAACAGAGCTAGTTCTCTGATAGGTGCAGAGTTCCTAAGGAAGAAACGTTTGCTCCTTTGGGTTGGTGGTGAAAAACAATCTGGAGAGTTTATAGCTAAGCAAGAAGTGGAAGCACCTGGAGTCTCATGGCACTTGGGTATTCTCTTCAGATAATCACAGAAATAGCCACTTAAAAAATTAATTCAAAGTTTCAACATACGTTCAGGAATGTAAGCATTCTTGTGTTGGTTTTGCCCTACAGTTGTAAACTGATTAACCATTCTTGTCTCTTCCTTCTATCCTCCAGCCTGCATTATTTAATTTAAAATATCTCAGAATTTTTTCTTGTCATCAGTTTTTAACTTATTCAATTGTAGAAATTAATATTTTTAATTTTTAAATTAATATTTTTTGTCATATTGTTACAGCCCAAAACATATATTTGGATTCTGATACTATCATCCAGGACATTATCTATTTTCTTGCCACATCTTCAATGACATCATCATAGTCATTGATAAAATATTGGAAGAAAATGTAAAAGGGGATACAAACCTTTTGGCACTCTAGAGAAACATCAGTGTTATTTATCCTTTAATCAGTACCCTTTGGCTGACATTCTCAAATTTTTAGAAATCCACATCATGTTTATATCATACAGTCCTCATTTTCCCATATTGCATAAAAGACTATTATATACCTTTGCAGTTTTTTTGATCATTACATATATGTATCATTTCCATAATTAATTAGATTACAATCTCTTATTAAGAAGCAAACATAGGCAGTCTGTTGGGAATTTTGTCTTTGTTTTTGCTTCTGAATTCATGTTTACTCATAGTAATCTATGCTTACTTTCCTAAGTACTAACAATCCATCTATATACTTTAATTTACTATTTTCTTTATTATATATATTATTTTTTAATTATTCCTATTTTAATATTTAAAAATATTTAAAAATAGTGCCAGTCATCAAATCATTTAGTCATCTAATCTAGGGTCAAGAGTTTAGCTAAGCTACTCCATTGTATTGCCTCCTTAGCATCAATTGGAGGGCTCTAAATTCACATTAGCCACTTCTGCAAGCCGTGTCCTAGATAACAGCCAGCAAAGTCTCCTGTAAATGTAAGTTCCTGATATGACTTCCCCAACAACCCTTGTGATAAACTGTCTCCCCCACCTCTCAAGGGCTTCCCCTTTTCTGCTCCTTGGATGAGAACCCTGTGAAGTTTATCAAAAAACCCTTTGTTTGTTTGAATAGACCAATCTGGCCTTAGTCTGGGAACCCCAAAGCGCTCCACCCATGTACCCTAATGAAGACAAGTGCCCCAGGTCCTATTACTCTCTCTACTTGCACCCTGCCTTGATCTTCTCACATGCAAACCTGAGGTGTGTTGTCTACTTTGTCTAGGACCTGTGAATTATTATAAACTCTACCTCAATTTCTCTTGTGGTCTTTTGCTAAATATAGATCACTTTCTGGCACCATAAAGCTCTACTTAACAAATGTGGATTTAACAAAGTCATAACAATTGGCATCAGGAACAGGATAGTAGAGTCACATTTGCAATTGACCAGAGAAAAGATATTTTAGCTCCAAATGGCTGACTGCCTGGCTCTCCAAGGTGAATAATTTTATCTGGGAGGGACCCACTGCTATCTGGTGTTTTTTTGTCTTCCTTTGCAATACAGCATACTCCTTATGCAGAGTGCCACCATGGCTTCCTATCCCAAAATGCAAACTCTGAGACAACCAAAAACCTCACAAAACCTGGAGTCATTGCTCTTCAGAGCTGGTTTGATGTGCCATGAATGTGTTTTCTCCTTGTTAACAAGCTTTAGACTTTGGGTTTATTTTTCATCTCAGCACAGAGCCAACTACTGACTGTTAGGAGAATTGGTTAAGATTTTGAAAAGGTTCCCCTGTGTTAGATAATGGCTGGGACATGCCAGTGGCAATCCTGCACAAGTGTGGGCTACCAGATAGAGATACTGGGAAGTGCCCTTAGAAAAAGAAGAGGGATGCTCCCCTTTCCTGACCACTGTGTTTGTGGGCAACTTCAAGACTTCAAGTTCTAATGTGTATGATAGGGACAACCTCACTTGTGAAATCATAGCTCTTTAAAAAGTCAAGTGCTGGCCCTGGCCAGGCAGCTCAGTTGGTTAAAGCATTCTCCCAATAGGCCAAGGTTGTGGGTTTGATCCTCAGTCAGGGCACATACAAAAATCAACCAATGAATACATAAACAAGTGGAACAGCAAATCAATCTCTCTCTCTCTTTCCCCCCCTTTCCTGTCCTCTCTCTCTAAAAATCAATCAATTAATAAAAAAGTCAAGTGCTGCCAAGGCCAGCAGTCCCTCTTTTGCTACATACCTTGCTGCTACTCTACCTCATCTCTCTAGACAATGAGAGATGTAAAACCTCTCTCTAGGTTTTACCCCAATATATGCTAACACAAGATTTAATACCTGATATAAAAAGTCTGAACACTTAAGTGTCAGAACCACCTAAAAAAAGAGAAAGCTAACAAGCTCCTCACTAATTGTAAAATGCCCATAGAACCAGCCTGGGTACTACTCAGAGCAATGGCATACCAACATGCCAACCTGATGACTCTATCTCTCAGAGTCTAGGGTCCAGCCTCAATGACCCTGCCTCCACTGAATTAGTGGAAGCCAATCAGAATCTTAGTGAAGTTGATTAGGACACCCTAGAGAAAGAAGTGGCCACCTATGTATGAGTTCAGAAGCTAGGATAGACACAGCAGACCTTTCTTTTTTTATTGTATATACATTTAATCTCTAGAGTATTGTGATATGCTTACCCCAACTCAAGAGACAGTACAACACAAAAGGGATTGGGAACACTGAGCCCTTCAGCAAAAATTTTCCTAAAGGCTTAGTCAAAGGCTTACTCCATCTCTTTCTTAAGCCCAAGCCATAATCACTTAGGCATTCCTGTATCCCAAACTCCTCTTAGGTTCTATACTCTGAATCAGTACATTGTTCCTACATTCATCTCTTTTAAAGATGTTGAAGGAGTTTGACTCCCCCAGGGACTTGCAGAATTTGGGGTAATTATGACAAAATATGTTATGAGAGAAAATTCAAGGATACCATAAATTTTCAAGCATGGTAAAGAAAAAGGGGAGCAAAATTAATAGAGATGGAGAGAGCAACTCGAGTCTGTTTTTATACTTAATACTAATGCACAGCAGACCTTTTATGTAACAACTTCTAAGGTCAAATTTTGGGAGAATAATAAATAATAGAAACTGAAACTCAAAGCTTTACACACCTCAAGATTCAAAATATTTAAAAATACTTTTTACAACAGGATGGAATAAAAGGGGCTGACTAGCTGCTGAGAGTGTTTAATGCTGACTCTGAGCTACTAGTCACAGCCACACAAATGGAGCAACTAGCCAGTATTCCCAAAGACCCCATATTGCATAACTTTTTAAAAGATTTCCAGAACCTGAGGGCCAAATTCTTGAGAGACATGGGTGACTCAGACTCTCCCAAACCCAGCCACCAGAGGCCACCCCAGAACCTGTATCACTATGTCATCCAAATCAAAGCAAAGTCTGCCATTACAAATTACCCCAGTGCCATAATTGAGGCTTCCAATGATGAAGGAAAGTCCAAATCCAAAGACACAAGTTCTACAGATAAAGTGAGAGAATCCCTTCCCCCACTCACTTGGATTTTTATGGCTTTATGCCATGCTCACTCTTCTATCATGGTTATTGCTGCAAAGACTGAAAACCAATAGAAGACATGAATGAAATGGGACTCCTAAGTAAGATTGATATGGTCCAATGTGTCTATCACTGTATGAGCAGAGCAACCCAGATGAACTGGATTTTATCTCCAACCATGAAGAAGCCCAAACTAACCCCAAATCCAGAGAATTCTTTCTACAGGGAACCCCCCAAATTACAAGGCTACACTCTTCTACCTCAGGGGACCTTATATACTATTCAGGAGATCCTAAAGAAAGTAGACATGGTGGCCTACCATGAAGGAAACATTCACTCCAGCTCCACAGTGGCCCACAAATTCAACACCAGTCCTTGGGTGCCAAGCTCTGTAATTGACCTCACAAAATACCCTTTCCACTTCCTGGTCCTAGAGCTCCCATGATAACTCCATTGGGAAGCAGCCTCTGGGGCAATTCTAAACAGCAGAGGGCCTTATAGAGCTAGCTTTGCAGATTGAGGGTCTCAAGGGACCTTATATCTAGGCAGCCCTTGCACAAGCTCATCTCTTTAAAATAAGCCATTACATCAATACAGAGCCCAATCTCAAAGACATAGAAGGCCTTCCGAGTCTCAAGGCTCCTTCTAACCCAAACAGTTTTCTCAACCTGCAGGTTTAGCAGCCCTCAGAGCATGACTCTAGGAACTCCATGACTTCCTGGTGCTTGTCCTACCTCTTAGGGACAATCATCTATTTATGACTCAAACAGTTCACTGAAAGACAAATAATAACCAGGCATTCTTGGCTTTATTACACACAGAAGCCCAAATCACCGTAATTTCAGTTAACCCTCCTAAATTCCCCAAGTCAACCTCATATATTCTAGAAGACATAGCAGGTAAAACTGTAAAGGAGTACAAATTAAGCTAAATATGTCTCCTGGAACCATATTTCTAAAACAGTTGACAGCGGTGGTGGGTGCTCCTCACCCCAGCTCTCCCTTTTTTTAATTAAAGATATTGATACCCAGTGACACACTCGTTGAAATAAAGTCAAATTCCTGTCCTTTCTCATGAGAATAAAGTCAAATTCCTGTCCTTTCTCATGAGAACCTGCCCAACTACTTTCTCCAATAGAAGCAGTAAGTACACCACAATACTGGCTGAAGCAAGGTTCAGAGGGCCTTCAGTCCATCATTAGGGCATGCTTGACACCTGGGGCATTAGGCTCACCATTTCACCTTTTAGTAACCTTATCTGGCTAGTTTTAAAACCAGATAGCAATGAATAAAGATTAACAATTGACTACCAAAGCTTAAATACACAGATTCCCCCCATTAAAGGTCCCCTTCCCAATATTATAGAGATGATAGATGATATTCAGTGGACTCAGGACCCCTATTTGCTGCCCCATGTTTGGCCAACATGTCTTATTTGGTCATTTGGCATTACATAAATGATATTCTACTATGGCACACTTCTGAGGACGACGCTATCCAGGAAGACTTATTACCTAGTAACACAACATTTACAGCAGAGAGGATGAGCCATTGTCCTGCATAAGGTCTAAATACTGGTCACTTCTGTCAAGTTTCAGGAGAGGGCCACAAAATTTCTCTCACTGAAAATAACAATTCCTTTCAATTTAACCTCCCAGTACACTACGGCAGGCATAGCACATACTAGGACACTTCAGCTTTTGGAAATAACACATTGCACACTTATCCTCTTTAGTTAAGCCTATTTATACTCTTACCCACAAAATTGACTTCTTTCCATTGGGGAGACCCTCAACAAATCACCTTATTGCTATTTCAAACAAGCCATACAATATGCCCTGCCCTTAGCCCTTACACGCTCAGACCTCTGAGTTGAATCACTTGCAAAGCTTTATTATGCTTTTTAGGATTTCTGGACTAAGCATGCCTCTATTTGATTTCCCATGGAGTTTTGAGCTAAACATCTACCCTAAAGAGCAACCTGGTACACACCACTCAAGTGCCAAATCTTGGTACCAGACCTTATATAGGCAAAGGCATTAATGAGCTCGTAGCTAATACTGCTTCAAACACAAGTTACCATTCTGCCTTGGGTCAGGGACTCAACCCAGCAGAGGCTCAAGAGGGCCACTGAAGCCTCAATGTTAAAGTGGAACTAGTACCTTTAGGAAAGGGCTAAACCTGATGTCAAGTGTCTTTTCAATTTACAGGAGGATGTGGCTTCACCAGTGATCAACCTCTTGCCCACTGACATTGAAGTACATTTAGTAGCATACCTACTGCTGGCCACTTTAGCAGCTTTGGAAGCCCGTGGAACACCTGTCTGACATGGAAAAAAAAGTCAAGGTTCTTCACCAATTGTAGCACCACCACTGTACATAATGCCACCTGCTGGAAAGCTGCAGCATATCATCCTGCTAGGAGCAGATCCATAGTCAAGGGAGATTCCTCTGGCCTACCCCAACTGTCAGAGTGGATGGCAGTGCACCAGGCCCTCCAACAGGCCATATAAATCAGACTCACAAGGACAGACACATTTACTTACTCCTGGGAAGTAGCCAATGGGCTCACAGTCTGGTCTGGACAATGACAAAGAATAATTTTACGATTTGGAGAAAACCTATCTGGGGTGCCTGTGTTTGGAAAGAGATAATCAACTCACACATGTCAATTATGGTCACTCTCTCATGTCTATACACACATGCCAATGAACACCGGATGTACATTACAATAACATTACCAACTCCTTATCCAAATTACATACATATTTCAGGGTTCCACATGAGCCATCTTCCAGAAGACTAGACACAGCTTCGGACACAATTACTCCTCCAAAAACAGGTACCCACTAGCAAAGTGAGCCCAAAGTAGATCGGTCCCTAGGGGAATGACAGTACTCACTGAATGGGCATATAAGCATGCTATCCCTCTCACTTTGACTCTAGCCAAATATTGGTAATTATCCCTTTTGCTCACAAACAGAATTCCCAGTTGGAAACATGTACCTTGGGATGACAAATCCTAGTCATGATGGCAAATTGCTTTTATCAACTTGCTGTCACCTTTTGCTACAGCTAGTAGGTATGCAAACACCATCACAAAATACCTTTTCTAGATTCCTACTGGCCACTTTCTCCAGAGACATTGTTGCCCGTCATGTAATCTGCTTCTTAACCAGGCATACATTCATCCCCTTTGGCCCACAAGAACATTATAGATTCAAGTTAAAGTACCCATTTCACCTCCCAAGGTGTTTAGTCATGGACTCTAGAACATGGAATCTTGTGAAATTTTCACCTAGTTTACTAGCTCCAAGCAGCTAGACTTATAAACAGACACAATGGCCTAATCAAAGAAATGTTCCTCAAATTTTTAAACAATAAGTGGTATCCCAAACGGACAAAAAATAATTACCTCAGGCTCTAATATTGCTTTACTACCTCATGCCTTCAAACCCACCACACCAACTACAAGTCTTTTCCAAAGACTTCCCTATTAGTACTTACAGGGAACCCCTGTTCTTTTGACATTAGAAAGGATGTCATTCACATATGCTCACCAGATAAATGCTCCCCTTAATATTTTAATTTTTGGTTGTCTTCCCTTCTTCCACATGCAGGAATCCTAATTAAGGACAGATTGTACAATATGATCTTCTTATAATACAAAGCCTAAGGGAACAACCTTCTAACAAATTGCTTAGAAATCATGAGTATATGGATTTCATTGGCCCAGTACCAGTAGTGAAGCTAAGGCTAATGGATTTGCCTTACTATTTGGGTTATAAACACTGGCTAATTAAAACAAATTCATCAAAAAATTTGTATGAGATTAAAATTATTGCTCCAGGACTCTGCCAAATCGTGTGGATCTCAGAGAGAGGAAAATAGGTCTTCCGCTTATTGGATGCCATTCACATTGGGAAATGAAATCCAAACAGGAATGCTGGGCTCCAACTACTGCTATCAGAATATACAGGACAAACCCCCACCCCACTTTAGACAAAGAAGTAAAGAACCTCTTGCTCCAAAGCAAACATACTCCATCTTTGGTCAGTATCCAGATTGGTCACCCTAAATAATGTCCCTTGCAAGCTACTCAGATGCAACCACTGTCCTTTGTTTTGGCTATTACCCTTATTGGGCACAGCCTGGATAGTAAAATAACTAGTATTTCCCTCAGGCTAAACCCTATATAAGGATTAGTGCTGCAACAAAATCAGTCAGGAGCACAACTATACCGTAGATTGCTAAGCACTAAATACATGCAGGCCCAGTTAGAAAGGCTTTGTCCAATGTGCCACCAGGTGTGGATTCTGACCCAGAGCTCATCTCCCTCTACATTAAATGGTACCAATGGAAGTGATACTTAAAGGAGTTCCGCTTTCTTATACCATGCCTCAAATTGTATCCCAGGCAAAATGTCCCTTCAAATTTAGCTAAATAAGACCCACCTAGATGGCAGGTTTGTGCTCTAATGACCTTACTATAGTTTTAATAGAGGAATCTCTGAAATGTAAAGGTGAATTCCACAAAATGGCCCTGCAATTAATTAATCTATCAATATGCCCAGAATCTATGTGCATTGTGGCTAGAGTTCCTACAAAGCTCGCTCATGGACATCACTCTCCTTAACCAGTTGCACCATTAATGATCTAATGAAGCTGACTGAGATGTGATCAACAAGCAGTAGAGCCCATACTTGTAAGTCCTTCCTCAGCCAGGCCTTGAGCATATATACTCAGAATTTACCCAAGAGTTTGCTATTAGAGATGACTGCACCTCAGATGGCAACCCAAGAGAACAACAAGGGAGACAATGCACCCTGACCTTGACATAAGCACTTTCCCCTCTCAGGTGTCCTTGGCGCCAGGAGGGCAATGACTGTGTTGACTGTCAAACTCCAGGCCAAGTTACAAAAATGCCTCTAGTTTGTCAACACTGGCAACCCTATAGAGAACAGTTGGTCCTCTGTATCTTTGGGTTTCAAATCCATGAATTCAACCAACCACTAATCAAAATAGTACTTTCCATCCAGAGTTGGTAATCCACAGAAACAGAGAGCTGACTGTATGCATTGTTACATGCCATTTTATAAGGGACTTGAGCATTCACGAATTTTGGTATCCACTGTGATAGGGGGTCTTAGAACCAATTCCCCACAGATACTGAGAGATTACTGTACTATTTTTCTGAAATAACTAACTGCTTGCCTCCCATACCTTGTCTCTCTCAGAATTTTTACAAAAGTTAAGTTCCCTGCTGACTGCCTGGCAAAATTGGATATCATTTTATTTTTATGCAAAGCCAAAAAATGTATTGTAAACTACACTAGCCACAATAAGGCACTTCTCAGCACCCATATTTTGACCTGCTTATATCCCAGGACAGTTAGGGACCTCTTACTTCTGTGTTTGCTGCTTGGTGTACTAGATTATAACTTTTGTTTTCTGTCTAACACATCCACAACAGACCCTATTCCCTTTGTTATGCCTTTTACCTTCGTTGGCACCTCCTTTATCCCTGAAGTTCCTCACAACTTACCATAAGTCTTTGTTGTACACCTTGACTCTGCCCCACACCGCAACCAAGTGGGCCAGATCAGAAAATACCAATATATTCATACAAATCTCTGAGGTAGCAAGTAAAACAATGTTTAATATGTCACCATGCAGTATAGAACCTACAGCTGAAGTCACTATATATCCTTCAGCTCTTCCTAGTGATTAGCCCCTTGAGCTAATTCTCTCCAAAGAACTGTAAACCTCATTTAAAGTAAACTAAACTCCTAATCTTGAAGTTAAACAAGGAACCCTGTGGGTTGGCATCAAAATAATTTAACCTCCCCACCATGGCAGCAGTTTTTAAAGGCTGCCAATTATACTTGATCACAAAGTCTGGACCTCATCTTGTATACTCACTATCCCTAAATGGTAAATAACACCTAATTTGGATTCTATCATGCATCAGGAACAAGTCTAATTGACCCTGCCCAGCCTGCAAGCTATATGCAGAAAATATCTTTATTATTACAACAGTGTTTTCTTTTTTAATTTCCCAGTCACTCTTTATGAGTGCCTCCTGGCACCTCTCTGGAAGAGATGTTCCACTTTTTTACCAAGAGAGCCATTCTTATCCTTATATTTTTGGCACTGGCTATAACCACTGGACTGGCAAGCATAGAAACAGGTGCTAACACCCTAGCCAAACTAGATCAAATATTAAAATCACCCAACAATTATCAACCACCTTAACCAATCACATGCAGACACTGTACTATACATACTCTGAGTCTGATGCAGTAACAACGTGACTCACTAGCACAAATGCTGGTGAGATAATCTACTGGCATTAAATATTCTGAGCCAAATGGCATGGGATCTGTTCTTCATAGAGCACCTCTGGCTGAAAAGTACATTAACAGCTCAAACCAGGCATAAGCCAACCTCCAGATGTCTCAAGATACATGAGCCTTGCATAATGTAACTAAAACATTTCAATAAATTCCCACACTCCCCGAGGTTCCTGATTTGTTATGACTGTCCAACTGCAAACAATGGCTAAGAACTAGACTTCAAATAGTAGTGAGTCAATTCATCACAGCCTTCATCATTATTGCCTTTGTTAAATATGCTTTACATGTCTCCAAAAAGTGACACCTATGTCCTTTAAAATATCTGCTCCAGAAGTAATTGCTATTCCTGATGCTGAGGCATCACAAGATGGATAGTGGAGACTTAACTAAACTACTCCATGGTATTACTTTCTTGACATCAATTTTGTTTGGTCAAGCAGCCTCCAGTGGAATTAAACTGACACTAACACCCTCATGCAAGTGCACATCCTAGATAACAACCTGTAGAGTCTCAAGTAAATGTAAGTTCCTTATATGACTTCCCCAATGGCTATGTGACAAACTGTCTCCCCCACATCCCAGGGCCTTCTTTTTACATATCCCTTAGATAAGATCTTCATGGAGTTTGCCAAAACCCTACTGTTTAAATTTAAATAGTCCAATCTTGTCTTAGCCTGGTAACCTCAAAGAACTCTACTCATAGACCCTAATAAAGGTACGTGCCCCAAGTCATGTCATTTTCTCTGCCTGGACTCTGCTCCACCTCCCTCTGTGTATCCCCATCCCCAAGCATGCTGTGTACTTTCTCCTGTACTCGTGCTGTGAGTAATAAACTTCTTTAACCCAACTTATTTTGTGGTTAGCATTTTGTTAAATTGAACATTGGGTAAACCTTATATACCTGGAATAAAATTACACTGGCCATAGTATATATTTACACATTGCCAGATTGATTTGTTAATATCTTGTTGAAGACTTTTGTGTCTACATTGATTATATATATTGATCTTTAGTTTTCACTTTGTGTTTTTTGTCTGATTTTGCTATCTGGGTAATATTGGTCTCATAGGATAAGTTAAGGAGTATTTTTTCCTCTACTATTTTATATTTTCTGAAAGTTGTGTGAAATTGGTGTTAATTCCTCTTTAAATGATTGATATTATTCTCTAGTGAAAATATTTGGGGCCTGAGAATGTTTTCTTGGAGAGCTTTACAAATTATAAATTCAATTTATTTGTCAGTTACAGAACTATTCAGTCATCTTTGTCATCTTTATTGATTTGTGGTAGTGTGTGGTTTTCTATGAACTATTCCATTTCTTAAATTGTTAAATTTATGTGTGAAAAAGTGTTCTAGTATTTCCTTATTTTCTATTTAATGTATGCAGGATCTGCAGTGACAAATCCTTTTTTATTTTTGACATTGGTTATTTGTGTCTTCTCTCATTTTATTCTTGTCAATGTTGCTAGAGTTTTGCAATTATTTAAGAATTGTTTTTGGAGGAACCACATTTTACTTTTATCAATTTTCTCTATTGTTTTCATTAATTTCTGGGTTTATCTTTATAATTATCTTGTTAATGCTTACTTTGTATGCATTGTGCTCTTCTTTTTCCAGTTTCTTAATGTAAGAATTTAGATTATTGTTTTGACAATTTTTCTTTCTCTAAGGGTTACTTGTATTTTTTTAGTTTATTGAGATATAATTGACATACTGTAGTTTAAGTTTAAGGTGTAAAATGTCTTGATTTGATACAGTTGTATATTGCAAAATGATTGCCACCATAGCATTAGCTAGCACCTCCATCCCATCACATAGTTGGCATTTCTTTTTTGCGATGAGAACATTTAAGACATACTCTCTTAGCTACTTTCAAGTATTGAATATATATTTTATTAGCTATAATAACCATGCTGTACATTAATTTGTGTTTCTTCAAACTCTGTCATCAACATTTTATAGTTTTCAGTGTACTGGTTTTTCACTTCCTTGGTTAAATTTATTCCTCTTTCATAGTTTTTGTTGCTGTTGTAAATGATATTGCTTCCTTACTATCTCTTTCAGATACTTTGTTGTTAGTGTATAGAAACTCAGCTGATTTCTGTATGTCCTTTGTATTGTGCAAGTTTACTGAATTAATTTACTCTAGCAGTTTTTAGGTGGAGTCTTAAATTCTCCCACATATAAGATCATGCATATGCAAGCAGAGATCATTTTACTCTATCCTTTTTGATTGAATGCTTGTTATTTCTTTTTCTTGCCTACTTGAGCTGCCTAGGGCTTTCAGTAGATGTGAAATAGAAATGGTGAGAATTGGCATCTTAGTCTTATTCTTCTGATCTTAGAGGAAATGTTTTTAAATTCTTTCCCTTTAGTATGACATAAGTTTTGCACTTGTCATACATGACTTTTATTGTGTTGAGTAACATTTCTTCGACATCTAATTTGTTGAGAGTTTTAAGATGAAAAGATGTAGATTTTGCTACATGCTTTTTCTGAATTTATTGAATGATTTTAAAAATTTTATCTTTCATTCCGTTAATGGGTTTTATTGATTTGTGTCTGTTGAACCATTCTTGCATCCCAGGTATTTATCCCACCTAATTATGTTATGTTCCTTTTAATGTGCTTTTGTACATGGTTTGCTAGTATTTTGTCAAGGATTTTTGTATCTATATTAATTAAGGACATTGTTTTGTAATTTTATTTTCTTGTAGTGTCCTTGTCTGATTTGGTATCAGGGAAATGATGGCCTTGTAAAATGAGATTGTATGTAATCCCTGCTCTTTAATTATTTGGAAGATGTTGAAAAAGCATAGGTTTTCTATACACAGAATCATGTCATCCACAAAAAGTGACAGTTTTACTTCTTCCTTTCCTGTTTGGATGCTTTTATTTCTTTTTCTTGCCTCATTGCTCTGGCTAGGACTTCTGGAACTATGTTGAATAAGAGTGCTGAGAGTGGACATCCTTGTCTTGTTCCTGATCTTAGAGGAAAAGATTTCAATTTTTCACCACCAAGTATGATATTAGTTGAAGGGTTATCATATATGGCCTTTATGATGTTAAGATACTTTCCTTCTATTTTTATTTTATTGAGTGTTTTAATCATAAATGGATGTTGTATCTTATCAAAAGGTTTTTTTCCACATCTATCAATAAGATCATATTATTTTTATCCTTTCTTTTATTAATGTGGTGTATTATATTGATTGACTTACATATGTTGAACTATCCTTGTGCCCCTGAAATGAACCCCACTTGATCAGGATGTACTATTTTTTTTTTTTTTCTGTACTGCTGTATTTGATTTGATAGTATTTTGTTTAGGATTTTTGCATCTGTATTCAACAGAGATATTGGTCTGTAGTTTTCTCTTTTTGTATTATCCTTCCCAGGTTTTGGTATCAGGGATATATTGGCCTCATTAAATGTATTAGGAAGTATTGCCTAGTCTTCAATTTTTTAGAAGAGTTTGAAAAGGATAAGTTTTAACTCTTATTTGAACATTTGGTAAAATTCATTAGTGAAACGATCTGGTCCTGAACTTTTATTTTGGGGGAGGTTTCTGATGGTTGTTTCAATTTCCTTGCTGCTTATCAGTCTATTTAGATTTTCCAGTTCTTCATGATTTAGTATAGGAAGGTTATATAGTTCTAGGAACTTATCTACATCGTCTAGGTTATTGAATTTGGTGGCATGCAGTCTTTCATAATATTCTAGTGTGAACCTTTGTATATCTGTGATGTCTGTGGTGACTTCTCTCTCATTTCTGATTTTATTTATATGGGTCTTTTCCCTCTTTTCCTTAGTGAGTATAGCAGTGGTTTGTCAATTTTATTAATTTTTTCAAAGACCAGTTCTTTGTTTTATTAATTTTTTGTATAGTCTTTTTGTTCTCTACTTCATTCAATTCTGTCTAATTTTTATGATTTCCTTTCTCCTGCTGACTTTGGGTTGCTTTTATTCTACTTTTTCTAGTTCTTTAAGGTGTGATGTTAAGTTTTTTTCTTGGGATTTCTTGTTTCTTGAGATAGGCCTGTAATTATATAAATGTCTCTCTTATTACTGCTATTGGTGCATCCTAGGGGTTTTGATATGTTTTATTGTCATTCTAATTTGCCTCTGTATGTATTTTTATCTCATCTTTTGTGTTTTCTTTGACCCAAATCCTAAAGATTCCACCAAAAAACCTATTAGAAACAATAAACAAATACAGTAAAGTGGCAAGAAACAAAATCAATGTACAAAAATCCATGGCCTTCTGTATACTAACAATGAAACTGCATAAAAAATAAAAAAAAATTTTTTTGCAATTGCAACCAAAAGAATAAAATACCTAGGAATAAACTTAACAAAGAATGTAAAAGACCTATATACTAAAAATTACAAAGCATTATTAAAAGAGATTGGAAAAGACAAAACAAAATAGAAAAATATCCTGTGTTCATGTATTGGAAGAATTAACATAGTTAAAATGGCCATACAACCAAAAGCAATATACAGATTTAATGCAATCCTTATCTGAATACCAATGTCATTTTTTAAAGAAATAGGACAAGAAATCATCAGACTTGTATGGAACCATAGAAGACCCCAAATAGCCAAAGAAATCCTGAGAAAATAGAACACAGCTTTAGGTATAACACTACCTGACTTTGAATTACACTACAGAACTACAATAATCAAAACAGCATAGTATGGGCACAGAAACAGACACATAAATCTGTGGAACAGAATAGAGAGCTCAGATATAAAACCACATGTATATGGGCAGATACTTGTCAACAAAAAAACCAGGAACACACAATGGAATAAAGATAGTCTCTTCAATAAATGGTGCTGGGAAAACTGGAAAGCCACACACAAAAGAATGAAACTGCATTACAGTTTGTCCCCATGTACAAAAATTAACTCAAAAAGAAAAAAAGACCTGAATATGAGACCTGAAACAATAAGACACATAGAAGAAAACAGGTACCAAACTTATGGATCTTTGTCTTAGAGAAAAGTTATGAGCTTGACCCCAAAGGCAAGAGAAGTAAAGGCAAAAATAAGTGAATGAGACTATATTGAATTAAAAAGCCTCTGCACAGCAAAAGAAACTGAGAACAAACAAAGAGGCAGTCAACCAGATAAGAGACGATATTTGCAAACAGTGGTTCCTACAAAGGTTTAATTTCCAAAATATATACAGAACTCATAAAATTCAACACCAATCAACCAACAAACTCAATCAAAAAGTGGGCAAAGGATCTTTATAGACATTTCTCCCAAGAAGACATAAGAACAACCAGTAGATATATGAAAAGATGTTTGATCTAGCAGTTAAGGAAATGCAAATCAAAACTACAATGCAATACCACCTCACACCTGTTAAAGTGGCTATGATCAACAAGACAAGCAATAACAAGTGTTAGAGAGGTTATGGAGAAAAAGGAACTCTCACTCACTGCTGGTGGGAATGTAGATTGGTACAGCCAGTATAGAAAGCAGTCTGGAAATTCATCAAAAAATTAAGAATAGAACTACCATACTACCCAGCAACCCCTCTCTTGGATATATATCCAAAAACCTCCAAAACAGGTATTCACAAAGATATATACGCCCCTATGTTCACTGCAGTATTCACAGTAGCCAAGACATGGAAGCAACCAAAACGTCTTGCGAAAGAGAACTGGATAAAGAAAATTTGGTACATGTACACAATAGAATACTACTCAGCCATTGGAAAGGATGAAATACTACCACTTGCAACAACATGGATGGTCCTTGAGAATATTATGCTAAGTGATGTAAGTCAATCAGAAAAATCTAGTAACCATATGATTTCACCCATATGTGGTATATAAAACTGAAACTCATGGATTCAAACAGAAGTGTGGTGGATGCCAGAGGGAAGTGGTGGAGGGTGAAGGGAGTCTTAATATATGATAATGGGAGAAAATATGACTCTGGGTGGTGGACAAACAGAACAGTATACAGATCTTGTAACACAGAAACCCACACCTGAAACCTATATGTTCATATTAACCATTGTCACTCCAATAAATTTAATAAAAAAATAATAAAATTTAAAAATTACAGAGGAAAAAAGCATAGGATTGGTATTAAATTTTTACAGATGTTCGCTAAAATTCATTTGTGAAGCCATCTGATCCTGGGTTTTCCATTTTAAGAGATTTTTTATTACTGTTTTTATCTCCTTACTCATTATTGGTCTGTTTTGCCAATGTGACTAATGCATATTAAAAAGTCATATAAAAGGCCAACTTTAGCACTTCTTCTTCTAAAACCCTAAATCTAGCTCTCTATAGATTTTTATGAAGTTTCAATCTAGCAATACAAACCAGCTCCTTGATCTTTTCACTTGAATAACCTGCAATCTCCTCATATTCAAAATGTACAATATTGAGCATCTAACTCCCTTAATTCTTATCACAATTTTCTTATATTTAAAAACAATATAAGAAATTCTTATTCTTATTCAAAATTCTTCATATTTCTATCATCTTCATGTGCATTTTCATAGACATTATCTCCTGTAATGTTTATTACAAATTGAACAATAATTGTATATCAATAATTCAGATGAAACCATAGTTCAGAGAGGTTTATTTATTCATTCAGTCACTACTTGCTGGATAAGTATCATGTACAATGCAAAGTATTAAGTGTTAGGAACCTATCAATGAGTAAAACCACATGTGGTGTTTGGTTACATTTAGAATTCTTTCTAGTAGAAAAGAAAGCCATTAACCAGATAAATACTTTTACAGATGTTAAAATTCCAACTATTATAGGTTTTTGCTGAAATAACATGTCAAGAGAAGTTTGCTTGAGGAAGTAATATTTGAGTTAAATCAGAAGAATGATCAAAATTCCTTAGACAATGAGAGAAGGAAAAACCATCCCAGCTAGAGCATATAGCATATTTAAATGCAGAAAGACATATGAAAATTAGAATAACTGAAAAACATTTATTATATCATGATATTCTTAAGATGATGCTGTTTCAGAGAAAGAAGGGTAAAAGAGCCTAAATGGAAATAAATTTTCATACTTCACTCACTGGGAGAACAAAGCCACAAAGGCACCAGTCAGCCTCGTCATGCTCACTCCATCCCCATCCACCACAGGTGCACTGTGGGCAGCATATAGCTGCAGGGTTCAGTGCTAGGATTTCAAGGATAACCAACAAAATTTTCCTGCAGGTTAGTTTCCTCAGACTGAGGCAGTCTGATCAGAGGAGAGATGCCCACCTTCCCAGTGAGCACAGAACATCTTTCACATCCCTGCAGAGATACGAAAAACCAGAGTGGTATATGAGAAACTAAAAAAAATCTTGTACTCCAGCTCCACCAACTGAAAAGCAATAGAAAGACTTCTTATCAATCTACTAGAGAAAAGCCACTCATATATAGATGTCTAGATAGAGAAGGAATACATCCAATACTATGAATAACCAAGGTAATAAGGCAGCTCAGAAAGAAAATTGAAAAATCTTCAGAAAATAAACTTAAAGATGTGAAATATGTGATCTAAATGACAGAGAATTCAATATTTCAGTTTTTAAAAAACTCAGCATGGTACAAGAAGCACAGATAGGCAGTTTAACAAACTCAGAAATAAAATAAATGAATGAAGTGAGCACTTCAAAGAGAATAACACTTTTTAAAGACCCCAATAAAAATTCTGGAAATGAAGAGCTCAAAAAAAGAGATAAAGAATGAACTAGCAAGCTTAGGAAATAGATATGACCAGATGGAGGAAAGAATTAGTGATATCAAAGATAGAAATCTGGGAATGTCACAGATGGAAAAACAGGAAAACTTTAGAGTAAAAAAGTATATGAAAGAATTCTTTGAAAACTATCAGACTCCATCAGAAAGAGTAATATAAAGATAATAGGCATACCAGCGGAAGAAAAAAGGGAGAATGAAACAGAGAGCCTATTCAAGCAAATAGTTGACCAAAACTACCCAAAACTATGGAAAGAGCTACATCCTCAAATCTGAGAAGCAAGCACAACACCTAGTTACCTCAATCCAAAAACTCCTTCTCCAAGGCACATTGTATTAAAACTTGAAAAATTAATGACAAAGAATCTCCAAGGGAGGCAGGGAAAAGAAGACAGTAACCTACAAAGGAAATCGCATTAGGTTATCATCAGGTTTCTCAGCAGAAATCCTACAAGCTAGGAAAGTGTAAATCAAATATTCAACTGAAAGAGAGAAATTGCCAGCCAAGAATAATATAATATACCAAGTAAAGTTAACCTTTAGATATGAAGGAGAAATAAAGACTTTTCCAGACATACAGAAGCTGAGGGAATTTAACAACACAAGAAGACCTCCATTACAGGAAATACTCAAGGAGTTTATTCTGCCTGAAACAAAAAAATGAAAGATCACCAACAGGAGACACAGCAGGATATTATAACCCTTTTTCCCAATAGGGTACTGTACAGTTAAATATCATATAAAAGTTAAAGGAGGTAAAAACATCAACAACAAAAAAGAGAGTGAAAGAAGAAAATAACTACTACAATTCAGAAATTAACTCACAGCATAAATAGAGATAATTTGTGAAAACAAAAACATAAAAGGGGAGTGGATAAAGGGCTAAATTTGCAAAGAGGAATGGAGATGTGATGCATTGAAAAGAAAAAGAACTACTGTATATATGAAAGTTACTTTTGCATTAACCTAATGCTAAGCACAGACACACACACACACACACACACACACAAACATATGCCCTGAGAAACATAACTTTTAAAAAAAGGAAAAACAGAGAAAAAAATATAGAATACCACCAAACTAAAATAACATAGAGAAACATAAAGGAAAAGAAACAATGGAGACATAGAGCTACCAGAAAAACAAAAGATAAAATGGTTATGGGAAACTCTCATATATCAATAATTACCCTAAATGTAAATGGACTGAACTCACCAATAAAGTCACAGAATAGCAGATAGGATCAAAAAACGAAACCAAACTATATGCTACTTCAGGAGATACATCTCAGCTGCAAAGACAAATATAGACTCAAAGTTAAATGGTGGAAAATAATTCTCCAAGCAAATGGCATCGACAGAAAAGTAGGTGTAGCCATCCTTGTATGTGACAAAATAGATTTCAAGATAAAAGCGGTAACAAGAGACAATGATAAAAAGGACACTACATCAAGAAGACATAACATTTTTCAATATATATGCACCCAATCGTGGAGTACCAAAATATATAAAGCAACTACTAACAGAATTAAAGGGAGAAACTGACAAAAACACAAGCATAGTAGGAGACGTAAATATCCCATTGACAGCTATGGATAGGTCATCCAAACAGAATATCAATAAAGATCATAACCAGGCATGGCCCAGTGGTTGAGCATCAACTTATGATCCAGGAGATAGAGGTTCGATTCCCAGTGAGGGCACATGCCTGGGTTGCAGTCTCAATCCCCAGTGGTGGGGGTGCAGGAGGCAGTGGATCATTGACTCATTATTGTTGTTCCTATCTATCTCTCTCCCTCTCCCTTGCTTTCTCTGAAATCAATAGAGATATATTAAGAAAAAGAAAATCAATAAAGAAATATTGGCCTTAAATGACACATTAGTTCAAATGTAAATAATTGCCATTTACAGAGCTTTTCATCCCAGAACAAAAGACTATACATTTTTTTCTAGTGCACATCTATCTGGTCCTGAATTTTTACTCTTTGTGAAGTTTTTGATGGTTGTTTCAATTTTCTCACTCTTGATCCATCTATTTAGATTTTCCAAATCTTCATGATTTAGTCTAGTAAGGTTATATATATATTTCTAGAAACTTATCCATTTCTTCTAGGTTATTGAATTTGGTGGCATGTAGTCTTTCATAGGTATTCTACTATGATCCCTTGTATTTCTGTGATATCTGTGGTAACTTCTATTCTATTCCTGATTTTGTTTATGAGTCTTTTTTGTTCTTAATGACTGTAGCCAGTGGTTTGTCAATTTTATTAATCTTTTTTTTTTTTTTTTTTTTAATATATATATCTTTATTGATTTCAGAGAGAGGAAAGGAGAGGGAGAGAGAGATAGAAACATCAATGATGAGAGAGTCATTGATTGGCTGCCTAGCCCGCAACCCGGGCATATGCCCTGACCAGGAATCAAACCCCGATTGCCTGGATCCTAGGTCGATGATCAACTGCTGAGCCACGCCCGGCCGGGCAATTTTATTAATCTTTTCAAAGAACCGGCTTTTGTTCTAAGGTAAGGAATAGGACAAGGATGTTCATTCTCACCACTGCTATTTAGCGTAGTACCGGAAGTCCTAGCCAGAGCAATCAGGCAAAAGAAAGAAATAAAAGGTATCAAAATGGGAATGAAAAAGTAAAATTGTCACTTTTTGCAGATGGCATGATTCTTTATAAAGGAAACCATAAAGATGCCACCGAAAAAACTATTAGAAACAATAAACAAATACAGTAAATTTGCAAGATAAATGCATAAACATCCATTGTATTCATATGTGAGCAATGAAATTTTACAAAAAGGAATTTTAAAATTCCATTCTTTTTGCAATTTCAAAATAAATAAGTAAGTAAATAAAATACCTAGGAATAAACTTTATAAAGAGTGTGAAAGACCTATACACTGATAACTACAAAGCATTATTAAAAGAGATTGAAAAAAGGCACAAAGAAATGGAGAAATATTTCATGTTCATGGATGGGAAGAATCAATATAGTTAAAATGGTCATATTATCCAAAGCAGTATACAGATTTAATGTAATCCCCATCAAAAAAATCCCAATGTCATTTTTAATTGAATTTATTGGGGTGACATAGGTTCACAAAACCATATACGTTTCAAGTGTACAATTCAATAAAACATCACCTGTACATCACATTGTGCTCCCATTACCCCAAACAAAGTCTCTTTCTGTTCCCATTTACCCCCTTTGCCCACCTCCACCTAGCTCCAACTCCTCTTTCCCTCTGGCTATCACCACACTATTTTCTGTGTCTATTTGTTACATATATATGTTTTTTGGTTAATCCCTTCACCTTCTTTCATCCAGTTCCCCAATCCTTTCCATTCTGACAGCTGTCAGTTTATTCCATGTATCCATGCCTCTGTTTCTATTTTGTTCATCAGTTTACTCTGTTCACTAGATTCCACATATAAGTGAGATCATATGGCATTTTCTTTTTCTTATGGCCTTATTTCACTTAGCATAATAAACTCCAGATCCATCCATGCTGTCACAAAAGGTAAGACTTCCGTTTTTTCTTACAGCCACTTAGTATTCCACAGTGTAAATATACCCCAGCTTTTTAAAATGTGTATATATATATATTGATTTCAGAGAATGGAATGGAGAGGAAGAGAGAGAGAGAAACATCAATGATGAGAGCTGCCTCCTGCATGCCCCATACTGGGGATCAAGCCGACAACCAGGGCATGTGCCTTGACCTGGAATTGAACCGTGACATTGTGATTCATAGGTCAATGCTTAACCACTGAGACACACCAGCTGGGCTACCACAGCTTTTTTATTCACTCATCTACTGATGAGTAATTGGTCTGTTTCCAGATCTTGGCTACTGTAAATAAAGTTGCAATGAACAAAGGTGTGTATATATTCTTTCAAATTAGTGTTTCAGGATTCTTAGGATATAGTCCTAGAAGTGGAATCACTGGGTCAAAAAGCAGTTCCATTTTTAATTTTTTAAGGAAACTTCATATTGTTTTCCACAGCAGATGCACCACTCTGCATTTCCACCAACAGTGCATGAGGGTTCCTTTTTCTCCATGTCCTCGCTAGCACTTGTTAATTTATTGATGATAGCCATTCTAGCTGGTGTGAGATGATATCTCATTGTAGTTTTAATTTGCATTTCTCTGATGATTAGTGATGTTGGGCATTTTTTCATATCTGTACTGGTCATCTATATGTCCTTTTTGGAGAAGTATCTATTCAGATCCTTTGCCCATTTTTTAAATTAGATTGCTTATCTTCCTGGTGTTGAGTAAGTTCTTTATATATTTTGGAAATGTAAGTCACAAAACCATAAATAGCTTAGAAGAAAACATAAACAGTAAAATCTCAGACATCTCTCATAGCAATATTTTTGCCAATATATTTCCTCAAGCAAGAAAAACAAAGGAAAAAGTAAACAAATGTGACAACATAAAATTAAAAAGCTTCTGTACAGCAAAAGAAACCATCCACAAAATTAAAAGGGAACCCACTGAATGGGAAAACATATTTACCAATGATACCTCTGATAAGGCCTTAATTTTCAATGACATTTTTTATTTATTTTTTATTTTTTTAAATTTTTAAATTTTTTATTTTTTTGAAATATATCTTTATTGATTTCAGAGAGAGGAAAAGAGAGGGAGAAAGAGAGATAGAAACATCAATGATGAGAGAGTCATTGATCCAGCCCACAACCCGGGCATGTGCCCTGACCGGGAATCGAACCTCGATTGCCTGGATCCTAGGTCAACGCTCAACTGCTGAACCACGCCCAGCCAGGCTCAATGACATTTTTTAAAGAAATAGAACAAAAGATAATCAGATTTGTATGGAACCACGAAAGACTCTGAATAATCAAAGCATTCATGAGAAAAAAGAACAAAGTCAGAGGTATCATACTTCCTGATTTCAAATTATACTACAGAGCTATGATAATTAAAACATTATGGCATTGGCAGAAACACAGACACACAGACCAATAGAACAGAACTGAGAGCCCAGAAATAAACCCACATGTATATGGGCAAATAATGTTCAACAAAGAAGCAAAAAAAAAAAAAAATTAAAAAAATGGAGAAAAAGTCTCTGTAATAAATGATGCCGGAAACATTGAAAAGACACACATGAAAGAAAAATACTACACTACTGTTTGTCTCCATACACAAAAATTAGCTCAAAATGGATCAAAAAGCTAAATAAAGGATCTCAAGCAATAAATTGCATAGAAGAAAATACAGGTACTAAACTTATGGACCTTGGTCTTAAAGAACATTTTATAAATTTGGCCCCAAAGGCAAGGCAAGTAAAGCAAAATAAATGAATGAGACCATATCAAACTAAAAAGGTTCTGCACAACAAAAGAAACTACCATCAGAACAAAAAGGCAACCAACCTAATTGGAGAAGACATTTACAAACAACATCTCTGAACAAGGGGTCAATATCCAAAATATATAAAGAACACATACAACTCAATATCAAATAACAATCCAATTAAATCAACAAATGACATGTGCTGGGAGGGTGTGGAGAAAGGGGAACCCTAGTACCCTGCTGGTGGGAATGCAGACTGGGGCAGCCACTGTGGAAAACAGTATGGAGGTTCCTCAAAAAATTAAAAATGGAACTGCCTTTTGACCCAGTGATCCCACTTCTTGGAATATATCCTAAGAATCTTGAAACACTAATCAGAAAGAATCTATGCACCCCTATGTTCATAGCAGCACAATTTACAATCGCTAAGATCTGGGAACAGCCCAAGTGACCATCAGTAGATGAGTGGATAAAAATCTGTGGGACATTTACACCATGGAATATTATGCAGCTGTAAAGAAGAAAGATCTTGTACCCTTTGAGATAGTATGGAAGGACCTGGAGAATATTATGCTAAACGAAATAAGCCAGGCAGAGAAAGACAAACATCACGTGATCTCACTTATATGTGGAATCTAAAGAACTTAATAAACTGATGAACAAAAATGATTCAATGACATGGAAGCATGGATCATGGGCTGTGGAATAAACCTCACACACAAATGCCCACAGCTGATGCATGGGCATCCCCAGTGTGCCATGTACCAAATCCACGCCTTTTCTCTCTCTGCAGTTGGCACTCTTAACAAAATTGAGTTTCCAGAATCAAATGCTAGTATATACAGTCAACTAATATTGGACAAGGGCACCAAAAACACTCAGTGATAGAAGAATAATCTCTTCAATAAATGGTGCTTGAAAAAATTGGATAACCACAGGCAGAAAAATGAAATTGGAACCTTGGATTATAATATTCACAAAAATTAACTTAAAATGGAATAATGGCTTAAATGCAAGCGTTAAAACCATAAAACTCCCAGTGAAAAACATATGGAAAAATTTACTTGTCATTGGTCTTGGCAATATTTTTAAAAAAATATGAAACCTAAAGCACAAACAGAAAAGCCAAAATAAATAAGTGAGGCTACATCAAACTAAAAGATTCTGCATGGCATAAGAAACAATAAGCACAATTAAAAGGAATCTACAAAATTAAAGAAATATATATATGATATTTTAAAACTTACACAAATCAATAACAACAGGAACAACAAAGACCAAACAATACAATAAAAATGTCCTCCAAAAATGGAATAAATATTTTTTTAAAGAATACATACAGATTGTCATGAATACAAAAAGTTGCTGGTCATCACTCATCATCAGGGCAAGGCAAATCAAAACTTCAATGAGCAATCACTTCACACCTGTTAGAATGGTTATCACCAAAGAGAAAAAAGATAACATATATTAGTATGGATGTGGAGAAGAAGGAATGCTTGTGCACTATTGGTGGGAATGTAAATTGGTATAACCACTATGTGAAATATAAGGGATGTTCCTCAAAAAATTAAAAATAGAACTACCATATGGTCTAGCAATTCCACTTATGGGTATATATCCAGAGGAAATGAAAACAGGATATCATAGAGCCATCTGCACTTCCATGTTTATTGCAGCCAAGATATGGAAACAACCTAAGTGTCCATAAAAAATTAATGGATGAAAAAGATGTGTGAATAATGAAATGCTATTCAGCCATGAGAAAGAATTAAATTCTACCATTTATATACCATACATTGACCTTAAGGGCATCATGCTGAGTGAAATAAGTCAAAGACATATTGTATAATCTCACTTATATGTGGAATATACAAAATGACAAGAGAATGGAATGATGGTTGCTAAGGGCTGTAGGGTGGGAGGAATGGGGTTATATTGGTCAATGAATGCAAACTTCTAGTTATAAGATGATTAAGTTCTAGAGATCTAACAAGCAGTATTGTAAATAATAGATAGTATCATTGTACTATATACTTGCAAATTGCTAAGACAGTAGATCTTAAGTGTTCTTACCACCAAAAAAATTATAATTATGTGATATTATGGAGTTATTAACTAACATCCTAATGGTACTCATATTGGAACACATAAGTATATTGAATCAATGTTTCACAACTTAAACTTTCAAATGTAATATGTCAATTATATCTCAATAAATCTGGAAAAACCTAAGTAACTTATAATAAAAAATAAGTTAATTAGAAAAAATGTATAGTAATCTGTTTTATAAATACATATAAAAAGTTTATTATCACACCTGCCAGAATGGTTACCATCAATAAATCGACAGCAAGTGCTGGCGAGGATGTGGAGAAAAGGAAATGCTTGTACACTGCTGGTGGGAAATGCAGATTGCTGCAGCCACTGTGGAAAACAGTATGGAGTTACTAAAAAAATTAAAAACAGAACTACTGTTTGACCCAGGGATCCCACTTTTAGGAATATGTCCTAAGAACCCGAAACACCAATCAGAAAGAATATACGCACCCCTATGTTCATAGCAGTGTTGTATTTTCAACAGTCAAGTCCTGGAAACAGCCCAAGTGCCCATCAGTAGATGAGTGGATAAAAAATTGTGCTGCATTTACACAATGGAGTACTATGCAGCTATAAAAAAGGATTCCTTACCCTTTGGAACAGCATGGATGGATCTGGAGAATATTGTGCTGAGTGAAATAAGCCAGTTAGAGAAATACAAATATCACATGATCTCACTTGTAAGTGTAATTTAATGAATATAATAAACTGACAAACAAAAGAGGTCCAGAGGCATGTCAGCATGGAACAAACTGACATGCAACAGAGGAAGGGAGAGGGGAAATGGGAAGAGATTAACCAAATAACTTATATACATATATGCATAACCAATGGACACAGACAATAGTGTGGTGAAAGCCTGGGGTAGAGCAGTGGCTGGGAGGAGGGTGGTAAAGGTGGGGGGGAATAGGTGGAAGTCTCTAATACTTTCAACAATTTAAATAAATAAATAAATAAATAAACACATTTTACTCACTACTAAAAAAGTTTATTATAAAATAAAATAAACTTTGAAATCTGTAGAAAATGATTATTCAATAAATGGCATTAGAACAAATGGTGGGTTATTTTGAAAAGAAAAGTTAATTTTGTATTGAATTTATTGAGGTGACATTGGTTTTAAAACCATATGGGTTGGGTTTCTAGTGTGCAACCCAGTAAAACATCATGTGCACACTGCATGGTATTTCGATTGCCACAAGCAAAGTCTCTTTCTATCCCCATTCTCCGTTCCCTTAGCCCACCTCCACCTAGTCCCAACCCCCCTCCCTCTGACTGTCACCACACTTGTTTGTGTCTATGTGTTATGTATATATTTTTTGGGTTAACCCCTTCACCTTCTTTCATCCAGTCTCCCAACCACCCTCCCCCCAAACAGCTATCAATCTTTTCCATGTATCCATGCTTCTGTTTCTTAAACTTAGTTTATTTTTATCAAAATACTTTCAATGCTCAGTAATATTTTTTGCTAAGCCCTATGACTATAATAATAAAATCTGACATTTATTGCAGGATTTATAAATTTTCTCATCCGTGGGCCAATCCCAATTAATATCTTATTAACATTCATGAACAAGCATAGAATACTTTTTTATATGAATATTAGAACATGTACAGGCAGAAATTAATATCTGCAATATTTGTGGAAAAGCAAAATATTTTTTATAGAAAACAAAACCACAGCATAAGCACTGACATTAGAGAAATTTATTTTATTTGATGATTATTAGTCTGCTTTAAGTTATTTGTTAATTTTCTTTAAAAACAAATCTTATTTTATATTTTCAGGCATTTGACTTTGATATAATTATAGCCACCATACCTTTAAAAATGTAATGTATGACAGTAGGAAACCCAATTTTAGGCACCAAAAGAGCCTTTTGAATTTTCTATCTTTTGAGATACAATTGACATATAACAACATAAAAATTTAAGAAGTACAAAGTGATGATTTGATATTTGTATATGCTGTATTATGAAATGTTTACCACATAAAGTTAGTTAACAAGCACCTATATCACCTCCGAGTTATAATTTTTCTTGTGGTGAGAATTCCTAAGATGTACTTTCTTGGAAGTTTCAAATATACAATACAGTATCATTAACTTTTATCACCATGTTATACATTACACAAGTAGGCTGTATTCATCTTACAATTAAAAGTTTTTACCCTTTGATTACCACCCATTTTACCATCTACCTGCCCTTAGTAACCACCAATTTTCTCTGGGTTCCTATGATTATTTTTTTATTGAAACTATAAGTGAGATTATACAGTATACATCTTTCTCTGTCTGACTTATTTTACTTAACATAATGCCCTCAAGATTCATCCATGCTGTTGAAAACGGCAGGATTTCCTATCTTTTTTCCTTTAAAATATATATTTTTATTTTTCAATTACAGTTGATATACAATATTATATTAGTTTCAGGTGTACAACATTGTGATTAGATATTTATATAACTTACTAAGTGATCACCCTGATAAATCTAGTACTCATCTGACACCAGGATTTCCTTCCTTTTTATAGCTCAAAAATATTACATTTTATGAGTGTACCACATCACCTTTATCCATTCATTTATCCGTAGACACTTAGGCTGTTTCCATGTCTTGGCTGTTATAGATAATGCTGCAAGGAATATGGGATATTGATATTACATCGAGACAGTGATTTTATTACTTTCAGATACATATCCAGATGTAGAATTGCTAGATCATATGGTTGTTATATTTTTAAGTTTCTTAGAAATTTCTATACTACTTCCATAGTGTCTATACCAATTTACATCCACACCAACAGTGTACAAGTCTTCCCTTTATCCTACATCTTCGCCAGCACTTGTTATCTATTATCTTTTTTATAATAAACATTTTAACAGGCGTGAAGTGATACCTAATTGTTTTTTTGATTTGCTCTTCCCTGGTTATTAGTGATGCTGAACATAATTCATGAATTGTTTGGACATTTGGGTGTCTTCTTTAAAAAGATGTCTATTCAGATCTTCTCTGCATTTCTTAATTAAATTTTTTTTGTTATTGAGTTGCATGAATTATATACATATATAACAATATTTAAATTTGTATGGAAGTTTGAGAGACCTAGCATAACCAAAGCAATCTTAAGAAAAAACAAAGTTGAAGACATCCACTTCCTTATTGCAAATTATACTTCAAAAGTATAGCAATTGAAACAGTATGATAGTGACATAAAAATGGACACAGACCAATAGAACAGAAATAATAGCCCAAATAGACCAATAGCCCAAAAATAAACCCTAGTATATACTGTTATCTAATATTTGACAAGGGAGCCAAGAACACTCAATGGGGAAAATATTCTTTTTCAACAAATGTGCCCTAAAAATGTATACACACACATTGAATAATTATAAGGGCAGGGTTTATTAAAATACATTTCATTTTCAAAATTGAGCTATCAGCTGTTAAAGTGTATAAACATTTTTGGGACACCTTGTATATGTTAGATATTAACCCCATATCAGATAACTGGTTTGCAAATATTTTCTCTCATTCATCAGGTTGCTTTTTTATTTTGTTAATTTTTTTTTCACTGTAGAAGCTTTTTAGTTTGATGTAGTCCCACCTTATTGTGGCTTTTTTAGCTTGTGCAAAAAATCATTACAAAGACATATCAAGGAGCATTTACTTTCCTTTTGTCTAGGAGTTTTATGATTTCAGGCCTTACCATTAGGTTGTTAATCCATTTTAAGTTAATTTTAAAAGTGATATAAATACAGGTCCAGTTTCATTCTTTGCCTGTAAATATCCAGTTTTCTCAGCACCACTTAGTGAAAAAAATTTTTCCCATTGAGTATTTTTGATTCCCTTGTCAAATATTAGATGACAGTATATACTACGGTTTATTTCTGGCTTTCCATGTTGTTCCATTGGTCATTGTGTCCATTTTTTTGCCAGTCCCATACTGTTTTGATTACTATAGTTTTGCAGTATAATTTGCAATAAGAAAGTGTGATGTCTTCAGCCTTGATTTTTCTAAAGATTGCTTCAAGGTCTTCTAAAGTTCCATAAAAATTTTAGGACTTTTTTCTTTATATTTCTGTGAAAAATACCATTGGAATATTTATAGGAATTGTATTGTATTTATAGATTGATTTAGACAGTATCCATATTTTAACAATATTAATCTTCACAATCCATGGACATGGAACATATTTCCATTTAATTCTCTATTCTTTAATTTCTTTTGTTTTAATTTTTTATTTATTTTTAATTTTCTTTTGTTTTTTATTTTTTATTTTTTATCCTATTGTTTTTATTTTTTATTAATGTCTTATAGTTTTTGTTGCACAGATCATTATGTTGTTGGTTAAATTTATTTTCAAGTATTTTATTGTTTTTTATATTATCTTGAATAGAATTGATTTTATTATATCTTTTTCAAACAGTTTGTTTTCAGCATACAAGTACACAACTGATTTGTTTCTTGACTTTTTATCCTATGACTTTATTGAATTTTTTTTATTAATTCTAACCGGTTTGGAGGAGTCTTTATGATTTGTTATGTATAAGATTATTTCATCTGCAAAGAGATAATTTTACTTGTTTCTTTCTGATTTTCATGCTTTTTTGTTTCTTGCCTGATTGCTCTCATTAAGATTTCCAGGATTATGTTGAATAGGAGTAGTGAGAGTGATGACCCTTGTCTTATTCCTGATCTTAGAAGAATAGCTTTCACATTTTCACCATTGAGCATGTTGCCTGTGGGCTTTCACATATGACCTTTATTATGTTTAGGTATATTCTTTCCATCCACAATTTGTTGACAGTTTTATCATAAAAGGATATTGAATTTTGTCAATTTTTTTCTGCATCATTTGAGATAATCCTATTGTTTTTATTTTTTATTCCATTATTGTGATTTATCTCACTTACTGATTTGTGTATCTTGAACTATCCTGACATCCCATAAAAGAATTTTATTTGATCATGGTACACTATCCTTTTAATGTACTATTAAATTTGATTTGCTAGTATTTTTTTCAGAATTCTTGCATCTATATTCATCAGGGATATTGGTGAGTGATTTAATATGAAGAAAGTTACAATGTGATCTGAGTGCAATATTTCCAGATTTCTGTGATTAATTTTTCCTATCCAATTCAAATTTTACAGTTTTCACACACAACTTATTTGAATGAAATCTTTAAAGGAATTCTCTAATTCAGAGACCTCTCAAAGTAGTACATTTAATTTTAATGAAAGCAAACCACCATTTTTTGGCATTCATATTTATATATTAATCATATTATATAATTGCAATAATAAATAAAACTTAATCTATAGATTTGATGAGAAATATCATTATAGCCCCGGCTGGAGTGGTTCAGATGGTTGGGGCGTCGTCTTGTGCACCAAAGGGTCACAGGTTCAATTCTGGGTCAAGGCACATACCCAGGTTGTAGGTTCGATGTTTCTCTCACACATTGATGGTTTTTTTCTCTCTCTCTCCCTCTCCCTTCCTCTCTCTCCAAAAACAATAATAAATAAATAAATACATACATACATACATACATAAATAGTAATGCCACCATATATAAATATACACATTATTTTGTAAGTGCAAATAGTGCTTGCAAACAAGTAAGCCATGAAGATCCCTTTACAGAGGGAATTTAGAGTGTTCATTAATCTGGAGAACTGATTAAGGGAATGTGGGGGTAAGAGAGGTCTTATTGTAATTTGTAACTTGGACTTCTATTCACAGTAGTTATCATCACGTACAAAGCTAACTACATACATGATGTTTTTGAGATTTCTCTCCATAAAATAAATCACTTGAATTATATAAATCACATATTCTCATTTATTTGAAAACATTATAGTCCATTATAATTAATCCAGCTTTAGAAAACTAATACAGATTTGGTGAAATATTGAGTCAAATAATTATGACATTTATATAAATTGATAAATAACTTTAGAAATTAAATATATAAATTTAATTCTGATATATAATATCCATTATTAACAAATTTTATTTATATTTTTATGTTAATTTGACATTATGCTTTTAATATTTATAAGCATTATGGACTATAATGTTTTCAAATAAATGAGAATATGTGATCGGGTGAGGATTAAAAATACCATAGACAGGGTGGGTTAAACAACAGAAATTCATTTTCGGACATTTTGAAGGCTGGGAATTCAAGATCAGGGTGCTAACATGGTTGGTTTCCTCTGTAACCTCTGTTCTTGGCTTGGAGATTGCAGCCTTATGGATGCATCATCACATGGTCATCCTTCTATACACATAAGCCACTATTGTCTATGTGTTGTAATCCTGTTTTCTTACATGGACACCAGTCAAATTGTATTAAGGTCCACCTTTATTTTGACTTCATTATCACTTTGAAGGCCCTATTTCCAAGTACATTTACATTCTAAAGTACTGGGTGTTAGGGCTTCAACTATGAATCTGGGCTGACACAATTCAGCCCACAACAATATTTAGTAGAGAAATTATAACTTGTATAATGGGTGTGGTATTTCCAATAAAATTGTATCATAATGACTTCAAATTTTCATTAGACATTAAAAGAGTTTAACCCAAAAAGGATAAGTTTAAACTTTAAAAATAGCTCTGTTGCCGGGTGGGTGTGGCTCAGTGGTTGAGTATCAACCTACGATCCAAGAGATCAGGGTTTGATTCCCAGTCAGAGCACATGCCCGGGTTTCTAGCTCCGTTACTAGTGGGGGGCGTGCAGGCAGCAGCTGATCAATGACTCTCTTATCATTGATGTTTCTAACTCTCTCTCCCTCTTCCTTCCTCTCTCTGAAATCAATAAAGACATATATATTTTTAAAAAATATCTGTGTTAATCACCATAGTGTTTTCTGTGTTTATGAGTTTTTGTTTGTTTGTTTTTTGCTTAACCCCTTCACCCTTTTCACCCAATCCCCAGACAATAGTATGGTGATTGCCAGAGGTAATAGGGGTGGGCATAGGTAAAAGAGTGCAAAGAGGGGATAAATGATGACAGAAGGAGACTTGACTTTGGGTGGCGATCGCACACTACAATATGCAGGTTTTGTATTATAGAATTGTACACTTGAAACCTATGTAATTTTATTAACCAAAGTCACCCCAATAAATTCAATATAAATAAATAAATAGAAATTAAAGACCTAGTTCTTAAAAAAATTAAAGGAAAAGAAGTACAAGAAGTTGAAAAATAGCTCTTAATGTTAAGAGGGGATTTTCTTTCATCATATAAATACATGCTTTAAGTTATTGATCTTATCTCTGAAAGTTCTTTCAATTATATTCTAGTGCATTATTCTACTTTCCCTGACAGAAAGATAAAACATAGGTAAAGATTTCTCTAAGAAGTAACATAGCTGTATTCTGACCCCATATACTGACATTTGCCTCACTGTTTCTCATTTAGAAGACAAAGTAAAAAAACAATAGACGACAGCCACTCTTGGGGTATGCTTGTTGGGGACAAAAACAAAGATACATTGACTGAAGTAATTCCAAATGTAGTTGTGCTGCTGCATTTAACACAGAGACTCACAGAAACAAGAACCTGATAATAATTTTTCACTATGTCTAAAATGGGGAAAAAATGAAAAGAAAATAAGTATAGCATTGGATATATTAATTTATGTTTTAAATTATTTTTTCTTATCTGCTTTTTCTTTAATCTCCTCAGGCAAGGGAAGGGGTAAAAATTGTTATTGTAAAGCAACAAGAAGATTAAGAAAAATAACACTTTATTTTTCTAACATTCATAGTTTAAAACATAACCATATTGCCTTCTACCCTCATATGTGCTTTTCTTTTCCTATCCTACACTGACCTTCCATCTGAAGATGAATCAATACTGTTTACAAAAGCTTATAAGACTATATGAAATACTAAGTAAATACAGTATTCTGTTTTCATAATGTTGGTAATTTAGTGCAATGCGCTATTGCATCATATCAAATAATGCCAGAAAGTCAGATATCCAGACTTACTGTGCAGACACCTTAACAAAGTAGATCTAAATGTACAATCTAATCCCAGCAGCAAAAAAGTAGTGATACCAAGAGCCAACACTTATATAGAGTTGATTAAATTTCATGTGTATTCTCAATAATTTACATATATTAACCCATTTAATTTTCACAATGATATGAATAAAGTATTAATAAAACTATTCACATTTATAGGTGGCAAAATCAACACAAAGCCCCATAGTTCGTATCCTGGGATTCAAACTCTGTTAATCTGATTTGAGCGTTGACACTCAGCCATTACGCTATGCAGCTTGATAATAAGGAATCAGCCTCTAGAATCAGACTGAATTCGCCTTCAAAGCCCAGTTCTACGTCTTGCTCAGGCAACTTTTATATCTTTTGTTGTGCTTCAGATTCCTCACCTTTAAAGCTGATAAAATACTAGCATAACTAGGAAGGCTTGAGAGGGAGACGAGGGAGAGAGAGACAAAGAAGGAGAGGAAGAGGAAAGAAGCAAGGCGCCCCTTTAGAAATCATACAAAGCAAGGACTTTTGTTTAGTGACTTTGGCATTCATATTCTACCTCTAGATATAACTGACTTTTGTTAAGGATCAAAAAAGTATGGATGAGTGCGATGCAATTTTCCAGACTTGATCTGGACCTCTGCCAAATAACTCAAATTCTCTAGTCTAGTTCTTCAACTACAGATCATTCATTGAACTTGAGGGTAATAAAATATTTCAAGAGATTCTTCTGGCTGTGGTTGATTCAGTTCTGAGTCAGCATTTCAATACCATTTGGAGCCTATAGCCTCCAGAAACAGGATTCACATGAAGGGTAAGTTCAAACAGTATACTTTTGGAAATATAATAAGATAGAAAGTTCATATTTTTAAATGCAGCAATTCTTTTATGCATGTATAAACTTTATGCTTTGAGCCATTACTGAATATATTGAATGTGGGTATGCATATGACAATTTCAATATTACTTTCATAAAAGTTAAACCAACTAAAATTTTAAATACTATGTAGTTACTAAGACATTGATTTGTCCACCAAGGAAACTGCATATACGAATGAATGATAAAAACCAACACAAAGTATTAGTGTTTTCAGTTATGTCTATTTTTATTGCATTTGCTCTACATTTTGTTAATAAAATAAAAACAGCCAGATTTAACTGTTTAAAAATTATTCATTACGGTATTAGTTAAAACATCAATGGCCATAATGCATGCAATTATGTAATTCCAGTTTTTACTATTTGTCTCTCGAGTAGAACTATATGGCTTGTTCCAAGTGAACCTCGTGATTTTGCAAGGCTGGCTGACCATTGGGAGAGCTGGCCATGAATCTGTTTTGCATTGCCTCAAGTTGTGAAGAGAGAGAGGGGAGGGGAGGAGGGGAAGGGAGGGGAGGGGAGAAAGAAAAAAAAATGACTAACAACAAGTATTTATTTTAACCATGATAAGCATGATAAGTACTCCTAGAGTAATAACCTCTCTTAGTGGATCATCAGGCTTTATATCCAGAATATTTTTTCAGGTTTATGTCTTTCTTCTTTGTGCTAATAGTAGTTTTTGTGGTCCAACACTACTCACTAACAGTATCTCATTTTGATAACATGGAACCAGCTTATTTTATAAATATCACAGAGGACATATATCTCTTCTGAGAGGAATGTCCTTATATTTATGAATTTTCTTAGTGGGTGCCAAAAAGATTCTACACAGAATTGAAACTTTTTACAATTATGATTGTTCCAATTTTGTTTTTCTTGGCATCTGGCCTCTTGACTTGGAGTGTATGGATATAACCTGCTTAAGAAAGAGATTCAAATTTTAACTATTTAACTTAGTTCTCATTTGAATTTTTTGTATTCAAATAACTCATTTTATCATCCATTAACTATCTTGTTTTATCATATTGCAAGTACATGTGCATACATAGGGGATCTGAGGTATCATATGTTTCAAGGACAAAATGCCTTTGTTGCGCCCACCATGAGAAATCTGTATACATGAGATGGATATGACCTTTGTAAACATAATCTACACACATACTCTCTCTAAAGACAAAAGTTTTTTTTTTCATATTCAAATTAAGCTGCAATGGCAATCTCCAGACAAACATTCTGTTGAGTCAATAGCTGGAAATTAAATAGAACAATGTCTCTCATTCTGTTTCATAGACTTTTCAAAAGGTTTGAACCATGCAAACCCAATTTTTCAAGCTTCACAGTGGGATTTATTCTTTTTTCCTTCTAAAATATACTCATGAGGTATTAATAATAATAAACTAAACTTAAGGAAGTTTCTTAAAAGAAGAGAAGTGAAAGCATACTATTAGCGCCTCATGCTCTAATATTTTTTGGAGAAACTAATCTGATAGCACAAGGCTATTCAAGAATGTTGAGGATTACATGTGACACTTCCCCTTTTTATTTTGACTTCTATAAAATTAGAAGTACATTTTAAAAGTTCAACTGTTTCATAGATATTATATTCTTGTGTTAAAATGACTATCTCAACATAAACCACCTGATATAAAAAAAGATACACAAAATCCATAAGAAAATAAATATAAATATTCATGGTAAATATTCAATATAAAAATCAATATTAAAAAGATTCTTGACATACTAATTACATTTTTCAACATTTATTAATTTGTTTTCATGTTTGTATTGAAAACAATATACATTTTTCTATGTGATTAAAAAAAATATTCTGAAGAAAAATGTCTCATTGAAAAACCTTGCTACTTTTAAGGTTTCTCTATTTTACAGTCTTGCTTTAAAAATATTTTTTTCTCTTTAGATAGGGTTCAATTGTGTTTTCTTTTTTTAATAAGTGTTTGGTGAAAATAGCTAAATTTTATTCAGGATTGCAGACATAAAGTACAAGCATTTTATAGTTGGAATTTTGTGAAAAACCTATAACAGGAAACAAAGCACTTTTCAATGGGGCTGTTTAGATCTTCTTTTAATACAGTCCAAAATAAAGCATTAATAAACATTTAAATTTAACACATACAAGCAAGAATTAAAACAGTCTGAATTTATGACAAACCCTTTCTACATTTAACAATGATACCTGTAATTATAGTGTCAGTATCCTGAAATGAATAACCTCATTTGCAGTAAGATTAAACCAATTTCCTTCATCTGTTAATCATACATTATTATGAATGCTTAACCACAAGGATATTGTAGACACCTCCTGTGAAATGAATAAACTTTACTTGCATACACCATATGAATAAGTGAGTCCAAAAGGGAAAAAATGAAATAACACTAAAATAGCAGATTATGTAGATCTCTATCTTGGATACAAACCTGAGGCTACACATTACCTGTTGGGAAGTGTTCCCAGAGCAAATTATTCAATGTAGTTGCATACACCCAAAATCAAAGGAATCATTTTAAATATAAAAGGTAATGATACTATAATTTTTCATATTTGTTTAGCACGGCTATCAATATTCTTAACTTAAAATGCTTTATTTTTAATCACTACACAGAATTTTAGATAACAAACATATTAGTTCCTCTGCATCTTTTTTTGTCTTTGATGTCTCATGGATGGTTATGCATTTTCCCGAAGTTGTGTACAAATGAGTCAAAAGGAAATATATCAGACTTGTGAGTTTCATGCTTATACAATTTAACAAAAAAATTTGATTGCTTCATAAATATAACTGAAAATCAAAAACAAAGAGTGAACATATGAAATAATAAAAAATATGTAGAAATGAATAATAGTAAAGGACACTGACTAGTGTAGTTAAATACGTGATATTTTTCTGGCAGGGTTATCTTGTGAAGAAAAGTTGTGAAGTTGATACAGTTCTTTATCTATAAATTTCCAAGTCTCTTAATGTATATCTTTCCACAAATTCATAAAATGACTTTTATTCTGCAGGTCATACTAAAATCTGCTTCCAGGAAAAGATCTGCTAAACATTATTTACCTTAATATTTCTTACACTCTAATTTCCATTTCAAATTTTGGAAGAAAGAGTCTAATCAGCAGTTAATGAATTTTTCAATGTTAGTAAACAGGTCTGGATGCCCTGGAAATATGATTATACCAAAACCATTACTAATGCACTGATAATAATAAGGTGGCTCTAGCTTCCTGAATAGTATGTAAACTGATACATACTAGTTTTTCTAAATCTTAAAATCATTACCATTTTAAGAGCCAGTTTGAGATTTTCTTTACATAAATTTTATTTTTTACTTCATTAGATTGTAATCCTCCTATAGGTCAGGGTCATGACTGTTATACTCACCATCATATCCCCATTAACACGAGGAGTGCATAACTGAAAAAAAACAATAGTTGAACAAATACTGAATCAAAACTTGGTTAATTACTTGGTACTTTTTGAGACCATCTAAGAACTAATTAGAATTGTGTCCATTTCTCAATTGATCAATAATTTAATTAAATTATCTGAGGATAGTGTTAAGACACTGTTATAAAATTTTTTCTCATTTCCAACCTATACTAAAGAGAGAGAAAATTATTGTATGTCCTTTCCAATTCATTGTAGCTGATCACCCTAAGCATGCATCCCTGGTTAAATTCTAACTACAAACATCTTTTTATAAAATTTATTTTCCCTATTTTGGTGCTAGATATGCATGAGGACATAGTAAGCTACCTCCTTCTGAAGGCAGTTAAATTTTATTAACCATTATTAAATTTACTTATTTTTAAAGTGATATCATCAAAAAATGTGACTGATCTTTTGAACATTTTCTAACAATTTACTGAGATTCAGGTGATGAATCATGTTTTTTGTATGCTAACTTGCTATAGTTAAACTAAAAAGCGAATGATATTCTCATTTTAAAAATAAAACCTCAGTGTTATTGAAACATTTAATTAGCACATATTTCTTTGAGAAGGGGCTAGTGTTTTACCAAACTATTTCAATGGTGTCCAACATCTATTAGCTTTTCTACTACTTTAAAATAGAACATGTCCACTGACTGAAATTAATATTAAATACCTGAAATAATGATGATATTTTTATTATTGTTTTGTTTTCTGTATTTCATTGTTATAATTAATATTGCTTTTGCTATTGGTATTTTGCATGCAAGATACAAAACAAGTATAGACTAAATCAAACAACAAGATTTTACTTCCTATCAATTTATCATAACTATTTTTGAGCAAATAGCTACTTACAGTTGGGGTTTATTAAGTTAATTAAATATTATTAAATTTAGAAAATGCTCAGGTAATACATTTTCTCACAACATATTTTTTTGTAAAGGAAATAGTGGCATGTAAAAATCATGATGCTACTGTCATCTGTGAGGTTAGTAAAGATAATGAAATGCCCACTTTTGATAAGATGTGAGAAAATAGTCTTATATACCATTGATGAGTATATATGTTTTGAGAACAGGCATTTGGCCATAGCAATAATCATTACTAATGCATATTACCTTAGCCCTAACAACTCCATTAGGGATTCATCATACTGATATTTTCACATAAGACAGCCAAGGACACAAACATACACACACGCACACACGCACACACACACACACATTCATAAAAAATATCTGGATGTATAAACAAAAGTAAGAAATAGAATGTGGATAATCTCAGACATCTCAAGTAGCAGTATTTTCACTGATACATTGCCTAGGGCAAGGGAAACAAAGGAAAATATTAACAAATGGGATTATATCAAACTAAAAAGCTTCTGCACAGTAAAAGTAACCATCAACAAAATGAAAAGAGAACCTATTATATAGGAAAGCATATTTGCCAATGATACATCAAATAAAGGGTTCATTTCCAAAATATATACATAACTCATACAACTCAACTCCAGGGAAACAAACAATCCAATTTAAAAAAATAGTCAGAGGACCTGAATAGACACTTCTCCAAAGAGGACATACAGATGGCCAAGAGACATATGAAAAATGCTCAATGTCACTAATCATCAGAGAGATGCAAATTAAAACTACAATGTGATATCACCTCACACCTGTCAGAATGGCTGCCATCAACAAATCAGCAAACAAGTGCTGGCGAGGATGTGGAGAAAAGGGAACCCTAGTACACTGCTGGTGGGAATGCAGACTGGTGCAGCCACTGAAAATTAGTGTGGAGTGTCCTCAAAAAAATTAAAAATGGAACTACCATTTGATCCAGAGATCCCACTTCTGGGAATATATCCTAAGAATCCCAAAAACTAATCAGAAAAAATCTATGCACCCCTATGTTCATAGCAGTGTTATTTACAATATCTAAGATCTGGAAACAGCCCAAGTGCCTAGCAGTACATGAGTGGATAAAAAAGCTGTGGGACATTTACACAATGAAATACTATGCAGCTGTAAAAAAGAAAAAACTCTTACTGTTTGCAACAGCATGGATGGACCTGGAGAGTATTATATTAAGCAAAATACGCCAGTTAGAAAAAAACAAATATCACATGATCTCACTTATATGAACAAAATAAACTGATGAAAAAATAGGGCCAGAGTTATGGATGCATGGAACAGAATAACAGATATCCGTGGGAGGGGGAAGGGAACAGGAAGACATTAACCAAAGAACATATACGCATATATACCCATGGACACAGAATATTGTATGGAGAAGGCCTGGGGTGGGTGAGGGTTGGATAGAGGGGGACAAAAAGGGAGAACATGGGAGACATCTGTAATACTGTCAACAATTAAAAAAAAGTAAAGAAATAGAATGTGGAGCCTTTTTTAACTGTATAATTAAAGTTATATTTTTTTATTGTTCAAAATATTACAGATGTCCCCTTTTCTCCCATTGACCCCTTCCATCCCACACCCACCCTTTTCCCCAGTCCCTCCCCATACTATTGTCCGTGTCCTTGGGTTGTGCATATATGCATATAAGTTCTTTGGTTAATCTCTCCCTATGCACCCATCCACCCACCCCCACCTTCCCTCTGAGATTCATCACTCTGATCCATGCTTCCATGTCACTGAATCTATTCTATCGATCAGTTTATTAAGTTCTTTAGATGCCACATATAAGCGAGATCATGTGATGTTTGTCTCTCTGCCTGGCTTATTTCAATTAGCATAATTTTCTCCAGGTCCATCGGCACTGTCCCAAAGGGTATGAGATCCTTCTTCTTTACAGCTGCGTAGTATTCCATGGTGTAAATGCCCCACAGCTTTTTTACCCACTCATCTACTGATGGGCACTTGGGCTGTTTCCAGATCTTAGCTATTGTAAACTGTGCTGCTATGACCATAGGGGTACATATATTCTTTCTGATTAGTGTTTCATGAATTTTAGGATATATGCTTAGAAGTGGAATCACTGGGTCAAACGGCAGCTCCATTTTTAATTTTTTGAGGAACCTCCATACTGTTTTCCATAGTGGCTGCACCAGTCTGCATTCCCACCAGCAATGTGCCAGGGCTCCCCTTTCTCCACATCCTTGCCAACACATGCCACTTGTTGATTAAACATAATATTTTAAATCATGAATCTGTATTATTTTTGCAATAATGTTTAGTGAAAATAAGAAGCAACTTTCAATGAGTATTTTTAGAAAAAAAATAATGTGTTAATGAAACATTTTAAGTGCAAAAATCTTCAGAAAACTGATAGAAAAATCGGTGTAAACTGCATGCCGTACTTCTCTTTAAGAATATTTTTATTTACCTCCTTATAGGTGCCCTTGCTTTAGCAAAACTAGAAATATATTTTCAGCACCAAAATTTATTTATATTGAAGTATCTTTAGAAGCATGGCATTACTTTTTAATTTGTAATATCTCTAATGAACCATCTGCTTTTCATATGTTAACTCAATATTAATTCAAGAGATGTTTATTTTAGAAACTGTACATTTCTTATTGTTGTTTTCATTGTAGCCACTGAAGCGTTATTTATTTCTACATAGTTACTAACATTTTTGTAAGCTATATTCTTCTTAAACATGCTAATTTGTGGCTATTTTTTCACAAATCTTCAAGCAATTGATGTTCACTATTTTATCTAATGAAACAATGTTGGTTTTTTTAATGAAAAAATTGTCAAGCACTATTTACTGTAACTATCAAAAAAATAAACCCCCACAGTCTAAAATTCTCAAATCACATTTCTCATCACCATAGTTATGGCAGTAAATTAAAACCTCGGAAATGAGAGAGCAGGTAACAAACTGCCAATGCTCTTTGAGTGAGAGATAATGTCTTCTTGATAAAGGGATCAGGATAATACTTTAATTTGTCAGGTCTATACCCTAAGATGAATTTATATATTTGGTTGGGTGGAGGATTTCGCTGTTGAGCTTGCATATCAATTTTACAGAAAGAAAATTTGTGTATGTGCTTCCATAGTCTACAAAACATTATTACTCTATCATAACGAAAAATAAAATAAGTTTAAACCCAGAGGTTATACAGTAGCACAGAATTGCAATACCAGTACTATAAATTCTGAATATTCATGTGCCATCTCAGATCGATTATGTATAAAGATTTAGGTCCCCACAGGGTTAAAGCCCCATCATTCAATCTATAGTTAAGAAAAGAGAGGGAATGAAATTGCCTCTCACACTCAACTAGGGTCAGTGCCAGAGCAGTGAAGTTAAAAAAAATAGTTAAGAGGGAACAGTTCTAAATCATTTCTTCAACAAATATTAAAATGTGTGGATTCCTCCTCTTAAATTTCTTGTCTTAGCTTTTCTCAGAAAGACAGAGAAAGGAGCTCTAACCAAGACCAGGCAGCTGCTAGGGGTTGTTGACAAAGGTAAGCCTGGTGGGGTGAGGTTATTGTCTTTCACCCAGACCTTCCCTTCACACCAAGCCTACTTTAGCTTGGGCAGGTATCAACATGTAGAAGATTGTTATCACTATCCTCTTGATTAGTCAGTAGTCTTCTCCCTTTTTCATTTCTCCTTTTATTTCATTCCTCTTTGAAATATTTTCTTGGGGTGAGAAAAATTGTTTCTTCATAATCACTTCCTCTATCTGTAAAACTGCTGTTTAAAAACCCAGCTCTTAGGAACCAATGTGTGCATAGTCCCTGTGAAAGTTCACACACAAATATAGAGAAAAAGAGGGATGAAGAGAAGACAGAATGGATTCTATGTTACAGAGTATTCAGAAATAGCAAGGAAATTAAGGCTGTGAGAAAGTACCAAGATGTCAACTTTCTAAGGTGGAAAAAGTTCTCCAGAAAATTCTCAGAGATTCTCTCCCCCACTTTCACTAATGTAGAAAACAAGTGAAATGTTTCCCTCTAACCTACTCCTATCTAGATGGCAATGAGATATCATCTCCTTGCCACCCTGTGCAGTTATCCTGCATCCTTGACAATGATAGTGCTGAGTGAGATGCAATGGGAGATAGCTGAATTCTAACATTTTATCACAGGCAACTGTATGGGTTGTGAACCAAACATTGCAGATTATAGGGAGCCTATTTTCCCATAAGATGTTGACAAGCACCTCAAGGAAGATGTAAAATCACTTTGTGAAATCATTTACACAATATTGATTTGACTGAAATAATCTCTACATCATCTAATTATATCAGCATCAGACAGCAGAAAAGGGGAGTAAAGAGTTAACAGAGTTGGGAGTTGCTTTCTCAACCTTCTGTGAAAACTTGATCATGTTCTTTTGTGGTGTTGAGGTTTATGTCCTTTTTCTCCTTTTAGGCTGTTTTCTCTCAAATGGTATTAACATTTGCACACGAGTCTCACCTTTCCCTTTGTTATTTTAGCTGTTTTTCAACCTTCCTCCACCACCCAACCACCAAAGGTCAGTCTAATGGGTTTTCTTAGTTAGAGGAAGAGCTTGCTGGTTTGGTATTTAGTGCTTTGAAGCTGCTACCTGAGAACTAAAATCTATGGTCCCAGGAACCCACCAACATTTAAATTATCACTTTCTAGACCCTTTTTGTTGAAACATTTTATTTTCTTCCTAGACACAATATTTCTATCTTCAGTTGTTCACAATACAAACTTTCTGAATGCTTTCTTTCAAATGCATTTTCTCTATGTGAAAGACATCAGACATTGCCTATATTTCATTTTAAGGTTAAACCTTAAGAGCAAGCATTTTTTCCTATAATATTTAAGATACAATACTCAGAAGGAATGGACTCCAATTATAAAAAAAATCATCATGCAAAATTTATTTAAAATTATGTGCATATCAAATATTTCAGACTCCAATCTTTTTAAGCCATTTGAAATAAGCAAATATAAAATATTTAATTCAAGATGAATTCATGGAATGGCAAGCTGTCAGCAGATGGAGCTATTCTGCAACATATGCTTAAATTTTTTTCAATGAGAAAAGCAGGTTAAAATTGTTTAATATTTAACTACATGTCTGTTTCATGAGAGGATTAACATTCATCTAAAAAAATTATCTTTTCATAATTTAGGATATTGATTCCTACATGTTTTCTTCCAAACTTTCTTCCATAAATACATTAAATTGAAATTTTAACTGACTTTTCATTGTAATAGAGATCTGAGAGAAATAATTTGAAAGTCTAAGTTTGGATAAAAATAGAGTGCAGCAAATATTTAATGGTAAAGAACCTACATTTTGTTATTTTCACACACGAAACACTGTAAAAGCAAAGAAATCTTTCTATTGCAATAATCTACCAACTTCTCTGTGATCCTATTTATGAAAGTTCATAAAATCCCCACAATAAATATAAGTATCTCCACTTGGATTTTGGCCTATGTAAACTTTTTCATTTTGAATTTCAAGAAATAAAATATTTCTTAAATAAAAGTTGCTGAATTACAGGAGTTGGAAAGAAATTGAAAATATTCTCAGTGCCTAACATTGGCTTTGTCACATAAAAGGCAGTAAATCTAATATTTTCAATAGACTGATAAGCAAGATACTGGTCTAAAAGTGTTCTCCAGGTAAAGCTGACTTCAACCCTTTAGATTCCTTCAATCTTGACTGGGGTCTAATATTCAACTCTGTATCACCTGTCACCTCCACAGTATAATTTTAGAGGAAAAATCAGATATGTCCATAGCCTTTGTTTTATGTTAATTGGTTCTATTTAATCATTTATTGACTCCTGAACACAAAATAAAAGAGCAGTTATTTTGCATATTTACCTCTTTCTGAAACCGGACACAATGGAGCCTGGTTTCCTGTCACCACTTGAGCCAATTAAGCAGAGAGGGTTGAATCATATATGACTGTTTATTCCAATAATGCTAACAGTATGGGAGGACAATTAGGTCATCCTGAAAAATCTGGTCTCCCTACCCCTCTAAGCTAGTTCCTTATATTGGGTAGAAGGACGAAGATTACATGGGGAAGTGGGCAAAAGGAATAAGAGTGGGTATAATGGTTTACAGGTTACAGGAAATGCTGGCTGGGGGTTTGCAAAAGGGTGGGGTGCCTCCAGGACCAATTTGTTTCCAGAACAAGGTTGTTATCTTTCCATTACAAAAGGGGAATGGACTGCACTCCAAGGTCTACTCCCAAGTCCCGGGGTGTAAAACTCCCAGCCAGGTTAGAAAGTGCTTTTCCCAATTAGAACAGAACAATCATAGTTAACAGAACATGATCAACATCTCTGCCCCCAACATTTCCTTAAGTCCCTTAAACTATATTTTATTCAGGGTAAATTTTCTTCTCTTCTTTTGTAGGAAACTATAGTGTTAATATAGATTATTACTATAAGAATAGCTTCCTTCTCATCACTCAAGTTCATTTATTCATTCAAAAATAATTTAGTAAATGCCTACTATGTGACAGATGCTATGCTTTACATACAGTATCTCAATTAAGTTGCACAAAAATGTACTGAATATGTAGTATTATTTCCTCCATTTTGCAAATAAGGAAACTAAATCTTAAAGGGGTTATTTGCCCAAGATCAAATGGCTTGAGTAGAAAGGAGAAGAGAGTGGAGGTAGGGGAGGTTAGGATTCTGTTCCAAATAGACATTAGGGATCCAGAAGCCCTGCAATTTTCAGTGCTTAGCTCCAAGATCACCTAAAGCATTACAATTCAGTTGGCATAAAGAAATGATTATAGGAGATTTATGGAGCATGCTTGAAGTGGCTTATATTACCTCTGTCCATGCTCTTCCAGCCAAAACTGAGTCACTAGGCCACAACTAACTGTAAAGGAAGGTGAGAAATTTAGTCTATCTATGTACTCAGGAAAAAAAGAAATTACTAAAGACTGAACAGTTGTTCTTCAAACCCTTGGAACCTGGGAAATCCATACAGAGATGCCTTGCTCTTTATGTATTATTACAAATAATAACTCACTAAAGGTTCTGGTACTGGTTGCAACGTGAGTGAGGCGTTTTCTCCATACTAAACAATTCTCAGGCAACAATTGGGTGCTCTACAATTCTACTCAATTTTGACACTAACTACACGGATAACATCAGATTCCACAGATTAAACTTTCAGTCTTACAAGAATGTTTTTCACTTCAGAAGCCAGTTGCAAGTCCAGGATGTTAACCTATACTTCTGACCGACTGGCTATTGATCAGAGGTCCTGATGACCCACTCCTTGGATTTGATTAATTTGCTAGAGTGGCTCACAGAACTCTGGACTGAAGACAAGAAACCATATATTGCCTCCCATTGCTCTTATTGCTGAGAAAATGTCAAGGGTTTTGGGAGTCGTGAGACAGGAACCGATATTACCTAATTAATAATACTTTTCTTATTTGTTTATAAATCACTACACCACAAGGGACATAAGTAAAGCCTCCTTCATGAATTTTAAAGTAGAATTTAGATCTTACACATTGATATTTAAAAATATCCTAATTTTATTTTAAATAAAAATCAGGTTGCATAAAATCAAAGAAAAGGGAACAACAACAACTTAATAAAATTGGGCACCAGACTTGAACAGACTCTTCACAAAAGAAAATACTCAGATGGCCAATGGACATATGAAAAGTTGTTTAACCTCATTAGTAATTAGGAAAATGAAAATTCAAACCACAACAAAATGCCATAAAAATGGCTAAGATTAAAAAATATTTACCATACCAAGTATTGACAAGGTTGTGGAATAAGCAAAACTGACTCTAAAAATGTGCATTGGTAAAGTGGCTTTGGGAATCTCTTTGTCATCTTCTGCTTTTGGTGAACATGTGACTAACCCAAGGCCCAGCAGTTTCACTCCTAGATGTACACTCAGAGAAATATGTGCATATGTGTGCCAAAGGCAATGTACAAGAAGTTTCAAATCAGCTGTACGTTTAATAGCCAACATCTGGAAATAAGCCAAAATGTTGGTCAGTACTAGGACAGACAAACTATAGTGTGTTCATACAATGGAATACAATATGCAAATAAAATTAAGTGAGCATTTGCTCAACTCAAGAACATAGATGAAGCTCCAAAAATATATTTGAACATAAGAAAAATGGAAAAGAATACATATTGTGTAATTCCATTTATATTACTTTCTAGAACAAGCCAAACTAATCTGCATTGTTTGGATACTCTTTAACCTGGATAAAAACGAATGTATAATAGAGAGGGAACTTGCTTAGAACCCGTAACCCTTTTATTTTTTATTTCTCCTTTTCTAAATGGGAATGCTTATCCTATGCCTGCCCACTATTGTCTTTTGGAAACAGATAAGTTGTCAGATTTTACAGGTTCACAACTGGAGAGTAATTTGCCTCAGGCTGAATCCCACCTCAAGTCACAGTCATATTTGATTTAGATGGCATTTTGAATTTAGTACTGACTCTGGGATAGGTTAAGACTTTGGGGCCTATTGGGATAGGGTAAATGTAGTCTTCATTTAAGAAGGTCAAGAAGAATTTTGAAATCCTTTTCCTCAGTATCTCAGAATGTGCTTATCTTTTCAGATAGAGTGTTTTGTTTATTTTATATATCTTTGTTGATTTCAGAGAGAGGAAAAGAAAGGAAGGGAGAGAGAAAGAAACATCAATGATGAGAGAGTCATTGATCGGCTGCCTCCTGCACACCCCTGACTGGGGATCGAGCCCACAACCCAGGCATGTGCCCTGACCAGGAATCAAACCACGATCTCTTGGATCCTAGGTCGAGGTTTAATTGCTGAGCCACGCCAGGCCCAGCTCAGATAGAGTCCTTAAAGAGGTAATTAATTTAAAATGAGGTCATTAGAGTGCCTCTTAATCCAACAAGACTAGTGTCGGTGTTAATCTGTCTCTGTTAATTTGGCTCTTAGCCCAGCCAGAAGAATTTAGAAGGTGGGAGAAAAAGTATTAATATATTTTTAGCCCCCACAGTACTTTATAACACATCTATTATTGGAATAACTTTACTGCTTTAAAATGATTTACTCATATGTTTGTTTGCCCTATAAGTCAATGCATTCTTCAAGATCAAGGACCATGTCTTTATATCTTTTTATTCCCAATGACGAGGAGTTAAAGAGGTGAGATTGTGTTGTATAGACGTTCTGGATAAATTTATATGAAACAGGTTCATCAGTGGCTCGTTTTATTCAAATCCATTCATTAAATCAATAAAATATATCTTAAATGACTGTGTCAAGCTTCTAAGGATTCAAAATAGGACAAAAATAGTCTGTGCTATCAATTAACCCATGGTACTTTAAAAGAGATAAGAAAATCAGTGACAAATACTGTACAAGAGTAACAATAGAAATATGTACAGAATACTACCCATGCAGAAAAAGACTTCTCATTTAAAATGGAATGATAAAATGATGACTGGGGAAAAGGCCCAGATTTAGAATATCGAGAGTTTATGCTTATAAACAAAAGGGTACCAGTAAAGACAAGATACTGGACCATGAATTTCCATGCATTATCTCTTTTTTATACCTCTACAACAACCCTATGAGATAAGTAATATTATTATACTCATTTTACAATGGAAAATGAAGCCTAGAGAGGTAAAAATTTGGTCAGCATTACATAGCAAGTAACTGAAAAAGACATAATATAAGTTAAATTTACCTAAAGGCATTGTCCAAGCTATTAATAGTTTTCCTACCAGAGTTATCAAGAAACATTTTTATGCCAGTGCCATCTAATATACAAGGTGGCACAAAAATATGTTTACAGTATTTCATATGGAAAATAACACAATAACTAATAAATAGTAATACAATAATAAACTGTGTTTTGAGTACTCACAACTATAAACCTACCTTTGCCTCACCCTGTGTTGGGACCCCAGCATATATTAAAAAAGAGCAGGACTTCTGTTCACACCCAAAAACTCAAAGCAACTATTCAAGGAGATATAAACATATTATTTATTTCTTAATGAATGTTATTGTGGCTGGAAAGACGGTGAGGTTAATATTCACTGATTTCATCAAAATTCTCTTTGATGCTACAGCTTCTATAAAACTCAGGCTAATGACTATGCCTTTTTTTTTTATCCCATCCAATTTTCTTTTCTTCATATGGGGCCTGTTGTATTGATGCCAAAGGCTGAGAACTGATAAAGGGTTTAAAAATTGTTCTGTGGGGGATAAAAGCCTTCTATGTATAGTGTACATGTCATCAAATGCAATAAAAATGTTGCTTATTTTTACTAACCTGATAAACCCTAATATAATAAGACATGCATGAGGAAGTACAGACACAATTACTATAGTCATAACAATAATCTCAGGATATTTCATCAAATATTAAAATCTAGCTATCCTATTAAAAATGCCTAAATACAAGCACAGAAAACTTAAGGATAATACAAAGGCGGGGGGGTAAAGAAATACTGTAAATTTTCTAATTGGAAGAAATAGCACACTTACACTTTAAATTTTCAAAAAGAAAAATACATTTTTATGAAAAGTAATGAAAAAGATATTATTCCAAGCATCTAACTCTTACGTCTTTGAATACCCCAGGAATCAATAATGTAATTGCTAAGCACCTTGTGGGAGTTTAAAATATGTGTTTATAGATGGATTGGCTACAAAACCACCAGCAGGCAGAGGCAGTGGGTGACTCTCTGATCTAAGTGCTAGAAAGCAGGCTTTCTCATCTTGTAGCTCATAGGCCACTTTTACATCTCCAGGTGGTCTTAAAGCTCATGCAAAAAATAAGTCTCACAAAAATATGTTTTACTAACATGTATTTTCTATTACTGATTTGAATCTGTATTAAAAAGTGAAAAAAGAAAGAAAGAACATCAATTATATCCAAAGTAATGGTTAGCTTGCCTTAAAATAACCACCCAAGTGGAGAGTACCTCTGGTCTGTATCATACTCAGTGTGGCTGTGCAACTTGTTTTTTGGGACTACTTTATGAACCTGACTCAGCCAGGAAGAGGACACTTTTATTCTTTCCCTTTTTTGTCTTATTAGTTTTAGTAAGACTGAAGTTTGAAAAGCCATTTTGGACCATGATGTGAATTCAATGATAAAAGTCATACCATGAGAATCGTGGGGAAAAATTATTAAAGGAGTATGTCTCCCTGAAGACTTTTTAAAACTCAATTATCTTCATCCAGACTTATTTTATGAGAATTATCTGCATCCATGCTTATTTTAAGTGAGAGAATACTTTATATTTTATTCTAGATTTTCTGTTATTCGCACCTTAATTTCATTTAACTGATATCAGTTTACTCTAGCTCCATAATACATTATGCTAAGACTCTTATATGCAAAAAACAACAACAAAAAAAACCTTTTATTTTTATTACAAAGTGAATAAATTAGACAAGACTTAAGCTCCACTAACAATCTACCATGAATGAATAAAGTCAGGTAAAAATTCCTTCAACTTATCTATATTTTGTTCTAGATTTTCTCTCTGACTACACCTATCATTCTTGTTATTTCCTGTGTCCAAAAAAATGTATTCTAACACTTCTTTATGTATAACATTGTCATTTGTGCTCCCAATCTTGCCTTCTAACCTCTATTTTTACTCTATTGTTCTATTTTCAATCTCTCAATCATCATTGTCATTTTTATCTTGCTCTAAAAAATGTCCACATATCATATTTTCCCAAATAACTTACTTCCATCATCCCTACCTCCTAATGCTGCTTCATCTAATATCCTTCTCTTAATGCCAAACTTTGTGAAAACATTCTATTCTTACTGCTTCTACTTCCTTACTATCAAATCATTCCTCAATTTCTTGCACTCTGCTTATATTCTATATTTTTAAAACTGTTCTCTTAAGTTAAAAATTGACTTTTTGTTATTTTTATAGTGCTTTCTTATCCCTTACCTTAATCTCTCTGTAGCATTTTATATGTTTGCTTTTACTTCTATTGGAACTCTACCCTTGGTTTAGAACACTGCAGTGTCTTGGTTTATGGCTCCATTTAAGAGTTCTTCAGTGTCTCTTCCTTAACCATTTTCAGTGGCTATCTCTGGTGTCCCTTACATCTTCTCAGCTTACCTTTTGCTATAGGTATTACTTTGGCACTTGGCTTAATGCAGGTGTAACCTGACAGCACTTGGCTTCAGCTGAATAAAGTCTCTCTTATTTTCAGTCCACACACTTTATTGATGCCTCTAAAAAGCAGACCTGTGATGAATCTCCCCCCATTCCCCACCCCCACCTTCCCTCTGAAATTCATCTGACTGCTTCATGGTTATATATCTCTGTATCTATTGTGTCTATCAATATATTTTCTTCATTAGATTACACATATGAGTGAGATCATGTGATACTTGTTTTTTTCTGCCTGGCTTATTTCACTTAGCATAATACTCTCCAGGTCCATCCATACTGTCCCAAAGGGTAAGAGATCCTTCTTTTTTACAGCTGCATAGTATTCCATGGTGTAAATGTGCCACAGCTTTTTTATCCACTCATCAACTAATGGGAACTTGGGTTGTTTCCAGATCTTAGTTATTTTAAATTGCACTGCTATGAACATAGGGGTGTATAAGTTCTTTCTAATTGGTGTTTTGGTTTTCTTAAGATACATTCCTAGGAGTGGGATAGCTGGGTCAAATGGCAATTCCATTTTTAATGTTTTGAGGAACCTCCATACTGTTTTCCATAGTGGCTGCACCAGTTTGCCTTCCCACCAGCAGTGTACTAGGGTTCCCTTTTCTCCACATCATCACCATCATTTGTGTAGGGAGGGGATGGATGACAGGTGGAAAGTATCAATGGGGGGGGGAAAGGGACATCTGTAATACTTTCAACAATAAAGAAAAAATTTAAAAATAGAATTACCATAGGATCTGGCAGCCCCAATTCTGGATTTATATCCAAAGAAAACCAAAACAAGATCTCAGAGAGATATTCGCACTCCTATGTTCATTGCAGCACTATTCACAATGGCTAAGATATGGAAACAACCCAAGAGTCCATCAACAGATGAAGAAATAAAGAAGATGTGCTATATATATGCAATGGAATATTATTCAACCATGAGTAAGAAGGAAATCCTATAATTTTTTACCATATACATGGACCTTGAGGGCATTATGCTAAATGAAATAAGTCAGACAGGGAAAGACAAATACTGTAGGATAATATAACATATTTGGAATTTAAAAATACCAAACTCATAGAAACAGAGAGTATAAGGGCTGTTCAGGGGCTGGGAAGGAGAGTGGTGGAAATAGGGAGATGTTTGTGGGAGGGTACAAATTCCCTGTTATAAGATGAATAATTCTGAACCTCCAATGTACAGCAGGATGATTATATTTAATAATTCTTTACTAAATACTTGAATGTTTCCAAGAGAGTATATGTAAATGTTCTCACCAAAGAAAATAAATGGTAATTATATGAAAAAATAAGTAAATTAATTAATTAATTAATTAATAATAATAAGCAGACTTGTGGAAACTTAACCATCAGCACACATACAAGCACAGGTAACTTAAGTAACTTGGAAGTGCAAGGGAATTATACCCATATAGGACATCCTGTGACTACCAGAAGTTGGTAAATAAGTTCTCATGTTCTATCCTTTTGAGAGCAATTGTGCATGACTTCACAGAAGATTCTGCTGGACATGAACCTCAGTTTTTCACAAGAGGTATTTTTTTCAAATGGTTCTGAAATCGACTCCCTCTCTTTCTCTTTTATTCTCTAACTGGTCTGATTCTCTTCATTCCTGCAATTTACTTCTCAGAATAAATAAACACAATACTTTTTCTTACTCTGTGCTTTGTAAGGGCAAGTCAGGCAAAATCATTTTTTAATTACCACTTTAAAAAATTATAATTATATTTTTCAGTTTTATATAGATATAATTGACAAATACCAATGTGTAAGTTTAAAGTGTACAATGTGATGATTTGTTACACTTATATATCGCAAAATGTTTACCACAGTAAGGTTAATTAACACCTCCATCAACTGACATAATTACCATTTCTTTTTTATAGTGAGAACATCTAAGATCTACTAGAGCCCTAGCTGTTTTTGCTCAGTGGTTAGAGCGTCAACTCACAGACTGAAGGGTCCCAGGTTCGATTCCGGCCAAGGGCATGTACCTGGGCTGCAAGCTCAATCCCCGGGCCTGGTTGGGGTGCATGTGGAAGGCAACCAACCGATGTCTCTCTCACGTCCATCTCTCTCTCTGTCTCTCTCTCTCCCTTCTATTCTCTCTGAAAAGCAATGGAAAAAATATCCTCAGGTGAGGATAAAAAAATGAACAAGATAGATACAGAGATATAGAACCATGGATCAGTCAGACGAATTTCAGAGGGGATGTGGGGAGAGATTAATCAAAGAACTTAGATGCATATATACATGACCTATAGACACAGAAAATAGTGTGGAGAAGACCTGTGGGGGTGGATGCCAGGTGGAGAGGATCAATGGTGGCGGGGGGGAAAGGGGCATCTGTAATACTTTCAACAATAAAAGGGGGAAAAAAAAGATGTTTTAACAACTCTCAAGTATATAATACAATACCGTGTTGGACAAAAGTAGATTTACATTTTTAAGTACACAAAAGTTTATTCTATTACATTTATTAATTATACTATTATTTTCCATATGAACAGCTGTAAACTTACTTTTGCCCCAACCTATAATATTAACTATAATCACAAAGCTATATAGCAGACCCTAAGTTTATTCACCTTATAATTGAAAGTTTGTACATTTTGACATCTCCCCATTTCCTTCATCTCCTGCACCTCCTTCTCCTAGCAACCACCATTTTGCTTTCTGTTTCTATGACTTCACATTTTTGAGATTCTACCTATGTTGTGTTATAAAGTATTTGTTTTCCTCTCTCTGACTTATTTCACTTAACATAATTCCCTAAAGGTTTATCCATGTTGTCACAAATGACAGAATTTCTTTCTTTCTCATGGCTGAATAATATTCCCTTCAAGATATACACTATATCAACCTTATCCATTCATCTGTAGACAGATACTGAGGCTGATTCCCTTTCTTGGCTATTGTGATAATACTGCAATAAACATGGAATGCAATATATTTTTGAGATCCTGATTTCATTTAATGGGGATACATACCCCAAAGTGGAATTGCTGAATCATATGGTAGTTCTATTTTTAATATTTTGAGAAAACTCCACAGTGTTTTCATAGCGGCTGTACCAATTTACATTCTCACCAACAGTGTGAAAGTGTTCTCTTTACCCCATATTCTCACCAACAGTTGTTATTTATCACTTGACTTTTTGATGATAGCCATTCTTACAAGTGTGAGGTGATATTTTCTTGAGTTTTGATTTGTATTGTTCAGATGATTAGTAATGTTGAAAATCTTTTTATGTATCTGTTGGATATTTCCATGTCTCTTTTGGAAAAAAAATGTCACCCTAGCTGGGTGGCTCATTGGTTTGAGTGTTGAACCATGCACCAAAATAGTTGGGGTTTGATTCCTGGTCATGGCACATACCTAGGTTGGGTATTTGCTCTCTGGTCAGGACGTGTATGGGAGGTGACCCATTGATGTTTCTCTCTCACATTGACATATTTCTTTCTCTCTCCCTTTCTCTCTTTTCTTCTCTCTCAAATCAATAAACGTATACTTGGGTGAGGATTTTTAAAAAAGTCTATTCAGTTCTTCTGCTCAGTTTTTTAAAACAGATTGTATGTTTTTTGTTATTGATTTGTATGAGATACTATGTAATTTGGAGATTAACCTCTTACCAGATATATGGCTTGCTAACATTTCTTCCCATTCCATAGGTTGCCTTTTAATTTTGTTGATTGGTTCATTCACTATATAGAAGCTTTAAATAAGATATAGCCCCACTTGTTTATTTTTGCATTTGCTGTTTGTGCTTGGGTATCATAAGCAAAATAATAATTTCCAAGCAAATGTCAAGAGCTTTTTTCTATTATTCCGCCCCCCCTAGAGTTTTACAGTTTTGAGTCTAACACTTAAGTCTTTAATCTATTTCCAGTTCATTTTTTGTGATTTACATGTCCAATTTTATTCTTCTGCCTGTGATTATTCTGTTTTCCCATCACCATTTATTGAAGAGAATATCTTTTTTCATTGAATATTTGTGAGTCCCTTGTCAAATATTAGTTAACCTTATATACTCATATTTTTTTCTGAGATCTTGATTTGGTTCCATTAATCTATATGTTTATTTTTTTCTTAAATTTATCTTTATTATTGAAAATATTACAGATGTCCGCTTTTCCCCCCCATTGACCCCTTCTACCCAGCCCCTACTTCTACCCCAGGTCTTCACCACATTATTGTATGTGTCCATGTGTTATGCATATATGCATATAAGTTATTTGGTTAATCTCTTCCCACCCCCACCTTCCCTTTGAGATTCATCAGTCTGTTCTATGCTTCTATGTCTCTGGATCTATTTTGTTCATCAATTTGGTTCATTAGATTCCACATATGAGTGAGATCATGTACTACTTGTCTTTCTCTGACTGGTTTATTTCACTTAGCATAATACTCTCCATGTCCCCCCATGCTGTCTCAAAGAGTAAGAGATTCTTCTTCTTTACGGCTGCATAGTATTCCATGGTGTAAATGTACCAGAGCTTTTTTATCCACTCATCTACTAATGGGCACTTGGGCTTTTTCCAGATCTTAACTATTGTAGATTGCACGGCTATTAACATAAGTGTGCATATATTCTTCTGATTGTTGTTTTGGGTTTCTTAAGATATGTTCCTAGAAGTGGGATCACTGAGTCAAATGGCAGTATGGGAGAACATATTTGCCAATGATACATCTGATAAGGGGTTAATATCAAAAATATATAAAGAACTCATACAACTTGACAAAAGGAAGTCAGACAATCCAATTAAAAAATGGGCAAAGGACCTAAATAGACACATCTCAAAAGTGGAAATACAGATGGCCAAGAGACATGAAAAAATGCTCAACATCACTAATCATCAGAGACATGCAAATGAAAACAACAATGAGCTATCACCTCACACCTGCCAGAATGGCTGACATCAACAAATCAACAAATGACAAGTGCTGGCGAGGATGTGGAGAAAAGGGAGCCTTAGTACACTGCTGTTGGGAATCCAAACTGGTGCAGCCACTATGGAGAACAGTATGTAGTTTCCTCAAAAATTAACTATGTGTCCACATGTAACTTTTATAATGTTTACATTAAATCTATATATAGCTTTTGGAAGTATTGACATTTTGACAATACCAACTTTTCTGGTGATGAACACAGAGCATTTTTCCATTTATTTGTGTCTTCTTTATTTTATCAAAGTGTTACAGATTTCAGTGTACAAATCACTCACTTTCTTGGTTAAATTTATTTCTATGGATTTTATTGTTTTTGCTGCTAATATAAATGGGGTTGTTTTCTTCATTTATTTTTCAGATAGTTTATTGTTAGTGTACTGGAGCACAACAGATTTCTGTGTGTTAATTTTGTGTTCTACAAATTTGCTGTCTGTATTCATTGATTAGTTCTTAGAGGTTTTTAGTAGAGTTATTAGGATTCTTTCTATATAAGATTATATTATCTGCAATCAAAGATAATTTTATTTCTTCTTTCCTATTTGGAGGTATTTAATTTATTTTTCTTGTTTTCTTTCACTGGTTTGGACTTCAAGTACTATGTTAATTTGAATTGGTGAAAGTGGGCACCTTTTTCTTGTTTCTGGTTTTAAAGAAAAAGTTTTTAACCTTTCACCATCAAGTGTGATGTTAACTGTGAGCTTGTCATATGTGACAATTATTGTTAAATTCTATTACTTCTGTACACAATTTGATGAAAGATTTTATCATGAAGTAATGTTGAATTTTGTCAAATGTTTTCTCTGCATCTATTGAGATAATCATGGTTTTTATCTCTTATTCTTTTAATGTGGTGTATCACTTTTTTTTATTTGCATATGCTGAAACAACCTCACATTTCAGGGATAAATCCCACTTGATCATAGTTTATAATCTCTTTAATGTGCTGTTGAATTCAGTTTGTTGATATTTCGCTATGAATTTTTGCATCTATATTCATCAAATTTATTAAGATGTTTTTTTTGCTGTTGTTGTTTTCTGTAATGTCCTTCCTCATTTGGCTTTGTTATCAAGTATTGCTGGCTTTGTAAAATGAGTTTGGGAAGGTTCTCTCCCAGTATTTTTTTTAAGAGTTTGGGGTTAATTTGGGTTAAATCTTCTTTAAATGTTTAGTAGAATTCAGCAGTGAAACCATCTGGCCTTGTGTTTTTCTGTGTTGGGAGGTTTTTGATTACTGATTCAATCACCTTACTTGTAACTCATCTGTTTAAATTATCTATTTCCTCATGATTTACTCTGACAGGCTGTATGTTTCTTGGAATTTATACAATTCTTCTAAGTTGTACAATTATTAGTAGTTCTTCTTAAGACATATAATTACTTTTAGTTCTCTAATGATGCCTTATACTTTTGTGGTATTAGGTGTAATGCCTCTTATTTCTTATCTTCATTTATTTATTTGTATCTTCTCTTTTTTTTTCTTAGTGCATCTAGCTAAAAGTTTTGACAATTTTGTTTATCTTTTAAAAATATCAGCTCATAGTTTTCTTAGTCTGTTCTATTGTTTTTCTGGTTTCTATTTTGTATACCTCTATATTTATCTTTCTTATTCTTTCCTTCTGCTAACTTTGGGCTTACTTTGCTCTTTCTTGAGTTTCTTAATGTGTGGACTTAAGTTATTTAATTTTGTTTCTTATTTAGATGTTTATTACTATAAACTTCTCTCAGATTGTTTTTGCTCCATTCCATAATTTTGATATTGTTTTTCTTTTTTTGCTTGTCTCAGGATATTTTATTAGTTTTCTTTTGATTTCTTTTTTGACCTATTGGTTGTTCTGAAGTGTGTTAGTTTCCACATATTCATCAATTTCCCAGTTTTCTTTCTGTTACTGATTTTCAGTTCCATACCACTGAAGTAAAAATATAGTTGGTATACTTTTAATCTTAAATTTACTAAGTCTTGTTTTGTTACCTATCAAATGTTCTATACTGGAGAATGTTCCTTGTGCACTTGAGAATACATATTCTGGTGCTGTTGTATGAAATGTTCTGTATATGTTTGTTAGGTCCATTTAGTTTAAAGTATTGTTATGTTTAACATTTCCTTATTGATTTTCTGGTAAGATAATCTATCCCTTGTTGAGCAAGGGAAATTGAAGTCGCTTAATACAGTGACACCTCGGTTTTCGAACGTCTCTACTGATGAGCAAATGCTGTAAACCTGGAAGGAAATGCTTCGGCTTTCAAACATGCCTTGGAATTTGAACATGCCACATGGCTTCTGCTGAGTGCAAGATCCTGAGGCCTAGCTGTAGGCTGTAGATTCCTCGGTTTTTGAACGTTTCAGAACTCTAACGGTCTTCCAGAAGGGATTACATTCAAAACCCAAGGCACCACTGTATATTAAATTGTTTACTTCTCCCTTTATATCTGTTTGTGCTAGCTTAATATATTACTTGCTCTGATATTGGTTGAATATATATTTATGATTGATTTTTAATCCTCTTGATGAAGTAACCCTTTTTCATGATATAATGATTTTTAAAAATTTTTTGTGCAGATTTGGCTTATGGTTTATTTTGTCTGATATAAGTATAGCTACCCTTGTTCTCTATTCAGTTCCATCTGCATGGGATATATAATTCCATATTTTCACTTTGAGCCTTTCTGCATCCTTAAAGCTAAAGTGAAGCAGCATATAGTTTGGGTCTTTATTTTTTTATATATCCAGACACTCTATGTCTTTTGATGGAACAATTTACTGTATTTACATTTAGAGTAATTATTGATAGGTGCTTGTTAATGCCATCTTTTCAATTATTTTGCTAACTATTTTATAGTTCCCTTGTCCCTTTCTTCCTCTATTGCTGACTTCCTCTGTGAATTATTTATTTTTTGTAATGTTATGCTTTGATTCCCTTCTTTTCGTCTTTTGATTATGTACTATAGGTATTTTTCTTTGTGGTTACCATAAGGCTTATGTAAAAGATTATACACACACACACACACACACACACACACACTGTGTACTTGAATTGATAACATCTTAACTTTGATCACATACAAAACTCATATTCCCCCCCTTTACTTCTCTCCTTTTATGTTTTTCATGTCACAATTTACTTCTCCTTATATTTTGTATATATTTACAAGTTATTGTAGCTATAGTAATTTTAATGCTTTTGTCCTTTAACTTTTAAAATAGAGTTATATGGTTAATACACTATCATATTACACTATTAAAGAATTCTGAATTTATCTATATGCTTACCTTAACCAACATGTGTATATTTTCATATGTCTTCACATAATTACTTAATATCCTTTCATTTCAGCTTGAAAGATTATTTTCAGTACTTTTTTGTAAATGGATTCAGTGGTAATTAGATCCCTCAGCTTATGTTTGTCTGGGTGAGTCCTTATCTCCCTTTATTTATGAAGGACAGCTTTCCTGGATAAAGTATTCTTGGTTTTCTTTTTTCTTTTTTTTTTTCTTTTTTGCTGTTAGAGCTTTGAATATGTCACCCTACTCTCTCCTGGCTTGTAAGTGTTCTGCTGAAACCCTTGGAGTTTCCCACATAGGTTAGCCACTTTTTTTGTTGCTTTTACTATTTTTCTGCTTTGATTCTTTACAGTTTTAATGTAATGTGTAGTGGAGAAGATCTCCTTAAGTTGAGTTTGTTTGGTGCTCTTTGAGCTTCATCAACTTGGGTGTCTAAATCTTTCCCAGGATTTGGAAAATTCTCAGCCATTGTTTCTTTAATAAAATCTGTCTGCCCCCTTCCCTCTCTCTGTTATCTTTTTCAGACTCCAATAGTTCACAGATTGTTTATTTTTGACAATATACCTTAGTTCATAGATGCATTTTCCTTAATTTTCATTCTTTTATTTTTGTACTTCTGCAACTTTACAGTTTCAAAGTTTTTATATTCAAATTCAAAGATTCCTTCTTCTGCTTGATCCATTCTGTTTCTAATGCTCTTTATTACTTTTTTTTCTCCATTTAATTTATTGGCTTCTCAGCTCCAGCATTTTTTTCTTTTTCTTTGTTAAACTTCTAATTTTCTTTGTGTATTGTTTACTTGACTTTATTGAAATGTTTGTTATTTTTAGCTTATTGAGTTTTCTTAAATATAGCTATTTTGAAATATTTAATTAAATCACAGATCTCCATGTCTCTGAAGTTAGTTATTGAAAAATTGTAGTGATTCTTGGACAGTGTCATGTTTCCTCAATTTTTCACATTCTTTGAAATCTAGCATTGCTATCTTTACCTTTGGAGTAGCAGTCACTTCCTCCATTCTTTACTTACTGACACTGGGAGATAAATAGCTTCTCTCAGCCATACTATATATTCTGAGGCTTTTTCACAGCTTCTATAGATATGCCTGTTCCACACTTTCTGGTTCCTCTTATGTTAGAATACTTAAGATTCTATTCCTTCTCTTGACCTGCAACACACAAGGTCAGGTTTTGACAGCCTCTTCTTTGCTTTACACAGTGTAAAGCTAATCCTCAAATGTGTAGTTTCTTCATGGTCCACAGATTCTGGCCAGCTTTTTCTGTGTGCTTATTAGCTGTCTGCCAAAGCTCACCCACAACTGGGAGTGCACACAGGGAGCCAGCTGCAGAATGGGAGTGTTGTGTGAATGAGGCATGCAAAGCAGTGGGAGTGACCATGGGCTAGCTGGGAGGATCTGCATGTGAGGTGTCCCCAGTTGCTTACAGGCAAATTCTTGATTGAGCCCAAAACACAGTTAGTAGAGGCTGTGTCCCTTTGACACATTCCATATTAAGCCCTGGCTGGTGTTCTCTCAGCAACTCACTGGTCCATAGTTATGCAGCTCATCACTCAGTGGATAATGGATGAGAAAGATGGGGTAAAAGAGAAATTGACCTCTTTGGCAGTGTCCTGTATTACTTGTGAAACCAAGCACTCATATACCCATACCTTCCTTTGTGGGAGAAATTTTGGACCAAGAAAGTTTCCCTGGGCAACAAAATCTTCTGTTTTGAGAGAGGAATGACACAGGTAAAGTTAAACTGTTTCTCTTATTTTCTCCAGTGTGTGTGTGTGTGTGTGTGTGTGTGTGTGTGTGTATTTTTTGCTCCTGTGGTGTGCTGGAAGTTCTCCACTAGAAACCTGGACTTCCACAAAAGCTCTCTCATCCATGGGTAATTATCTAAGAAAATGTTCTCCAGTGGCTCATGAACCATGGTCAATGGGTGCTAGAACTGTTTTACACGCCACTGCAGAATACACAGCCAGGTCCAATGTCTGATACACAGGTTGCTGAGACTCTTCCTAGGCCCCTTGCCATATGGTGCTGTATCATACAGTTTACACAAAAATAATTTTGTCTGTGGATAATATCTATCATAGCAAATTATTGTTGTGGTAGAGGGATATGAGTTGTGGACATCTTATTTGGCCACATTGTTGTCATCACCACCTGTAATTCTGCATTGTTTTATTGTTTGCTCTGTTCTCTTCTCTGGGCCCCATCTACACTTTCATAACTGTAACTTTTTAAAATTTTATCATTATTGTTGAAAGTATTAGAGATGTCCCCTACCCCCCCATTAACCCACTCAACCTTGTTCCTATCCCTTCCCCAGGCCTTCCCCCCACTATTGTCTGTCCTTGGGCTATGCATATATGCATATAAATTAATTAGTTAATCTCTCCTCCTGCCCCTCAAAATATGTCAGTCTGTTGCATGCTTCAATGTCTCTGGATCTTTTTTCTTTGTCAGTTAATTTTGTTCATTAGATTCCACATATAAGTGAAATCATGTCATACTTGTTTTTCTCTGACTGGCTTATTTCTCTGAGCATGATACTTTCCAGGTTTTCCATGATGTGTCAAAGGGTAAGAGATCCTTCATTGTTACAACTGCATAGTATTCCATTGTATAAATATACCACAGTCTTTCCATCCACTCATCTATTGATGGGCACTTGGGCTGTTTCCAGAACTTAGCAATAGTAAATAATGCTGCTATGAATGTAAGGGTGCCTATATTCTTTGTGACTGGTGTTTCTGGCTTCCTAGGATATATTCCTAGAAGTGAGATCACTGAGTCAAATGGCAGTTCCTTTTTTAATTTTTTAAGGATAATCCACACTGTTTTTCTATAGTGGTTGTATCAGTTTGCATTCCCAACAGCGGTGTACCAGGGTTACTTTTTCTCCACAACCTCACCAGCACTTGTTGTTTGTGGGTTTATTGATGGTAGCCATTCTGACAAGTGTGAAGTGATACCTCAATGTCATTTTAATTTGCATCTCTCTGGTAATTAAAGATGTTGAGAATTTTTTCATATGTCTCTTGTCCACATGTATGTCCTCTTCGCAGGAGTGTTTATTCAGGTCCATTTCCCACTTTTAAATTGGGTTGTTTGTCTTCCTTTTGTTGAGTTGTAGGAGTACTTTATGTATTTTTGAAATTAACCCTTTATCAGACGTATCATTGGCAACTATGTTCTCCCGTGCAGTGAGTTTCCTTTTCATTTTGATGCTGATTTTTGCTGTGCAGAAGCTTTTATTTTGATGTAGTCCCATTTGTTTATTTTTTCCTTTGTTTCTCTTGTCTAGGCATTATGAGTGAAAATCCTGGTTCATGTGATGTCTGATATTTTGCTGCCTATGTTTTCTTCTAGAATTTTTCCTGGTCTCACAACTTTTATCTATTTTGAGTTTATTCTTGTGTATGGAGCAAGTTGATGTACTAGTTTCATTTTTTTGGCATGTACTTATCGAATTAGCCCAACACCATTTATTGAAGAGATTTTCTCTACTCTATCGTATACTCTTGCTTCCTTCATCAAATATTGAGTGTAATGGCTTGGGGAGATTTCTGGGTTCTCTGTTTTTTTCTATTGATCTATATATCTGTTCTTGTGCCAGTACCAAACTGTTTTGATTACAGTGGCTTTGTAGCATAGCTTGATATCTGGTATTGTGAGATAATCCAACTTTATTCTTCTTTCTCATGATTGCTGCAGGTATTTGGGATCTTATTTGGAGTATTTGTTTTAGAACTGTGGACTATGACATTGGTATTATGATAAGGATTGCATTGAATCTATAGGTTGCTTTGGGTGGTATGGCTATTTTAATGATATTATTTCTACCAATCCATGGATACTGTATATTCTTCCACTTGTTTATATCTTCTTTTATCTCTTTTTTCAATATGCTGTAGGTTTCCAAGTACAGGTCTTTTACCTCTTTGTTTAAGTTTATTCCTAAGGATCTTAATTTTTTTGTTGAAATGGTACATGGGATTTTTTTTTTTTTTTTTTTAGTTTCTCTTTCTCAGAAATCATTATTGCTGTATAAAAATGTCATTGATTTCTGGGTGTTAATTTTGTATCTTGCTACATTGCTGAATTCATATAATAAATCTAGTAGTTTTTGGTGGAATCTTTCGGGTTTTCTATGTACAATATCATATCATCAGCGAGTAATGACAGTTTTACTTCCTCCTTTCCAATTTGGATGCCTTTTATGTTTTCTTCTTGTTTGATGGCTGTAGCTAGGACTTCCAGTACTATGTTGAATAAGAGTGGTGAAAGTGGACACCCCTTGTTCCTGCTCTTAGGGGAAATGGTTGTAGTTTTTGCCCATTGAATATGATGTTGACTGTAGGTTTGTCATATATGGCCTTTTTTATGTTGAGATATGATACCCCTATTCCCACTTTGCTGAGTTTTTATCCAAAATGGATGTTGGATTTTGTTGAATGCTTTTACTGCATCTATTGATATGATCATGTGATGTTTGTCTTTCAATTTGGTTATGTGATGTATCACATTTATTGTTTTGCGAATATTGTACCAGCCTTTCATCCCTGGAATAAATCCCACTTGGTCATGGTGTATGATCTTTTTAATATATTGCTGGATCTGATTTGCTAATATTTTCTTCGGGATTTTAGCATCTATGTTCATCAGGGATATTGGCCTGTAATTCTCTTGCTTTGTAGTGTCTTTATCTGATTTAGGAATTAGGTTAATTCTGACCTCACAAAAGGAGTTTGGAACTGTTCCTTCCTTTTGGATTTTTTGAAATAGTTTGAGGAGGATAGGTGTTAGTATTTCTTTGAATAATTGATAAAACTTCCCTGTGAAGCTGTCCATAACAGGGCTTTTGCTTGCTGGGAGTCTTTTGATTACTGCTTCAATTTCATTAGTTGTTATTAGCCTATACAGGTGTTCTGCTTCTTCCTGATTCAGTTTTGGAAAATTGTATTTTTCTAGGAATTTGTCCACTTCATCTGAGTTGTCCAGCTTGGCAGCATATAGTTTTTCATAGTATTGTCTTACAATCCTTTGTATTTTTATGGTGTGAGTTGTTACTTCACCTCTTTCAGCTCTGATTCTGTTTATTAGGGTTCTCTCTCTTTGTTTCTTGATGAGTCTAGTTAAAGGTTCATCAGTCTTGTTTATCTTTTCAAAGAACCAGCTCTTAGATTCATTGATCTTTCACATTGTTTTTTTTTCAGTCTCTATGTCATTAATTTCTGCTCTTATCTTTATTATTTTCTTCCTTCTACTTACTCTGGCTTTTCTTGTTGTTCTAACTCTTTAAGTTTTAAGGTTAAATAGTGTATTAAAATTTTTTTTTAGTTTCTTGAGGTAGGCCTGTAATACTAGGAACTTCCCTCTCAGGACTGCTTTCACTGTGTCACATAGATTTGCCGTTGTTTTGTGTTCGTTTTCATTTGTTTCCAGAAAGTTTTTGCTTTCTTCCTTAATCTCTTTGGTAACTCATTCATTGTTTAGTAATATGCTATTTAGCCTCCATGTGTTTGAATGTTTTTGAGTGTTTTTACTGTAGCTGATTTCTAATTTCATGCCATTGTGATCTGCGATGCTTGATATGGTTCAATCTTCTTGAATTTGTAGAGACTTAGTTTATGCCCTAATATATGGTCTATCTTTGAGAATGTCCCATGTGCACTTGAGAAGAATGTATATTTTGCAGCTTTTGGGTGAAATGTTTTGTAAATGTCAATTAAATCCATTTGATCTAGTGTGTCATTTAAGGTTACTGTTTCCTTCCTGATTTTTTTTCTGGCAGATCTATTCAATGATGTCAGTGGGGTATTAAAGTCCCCTACCATGATTGTGTTACAGTTGACCTTTCCCTTAAAATCCTCCAGAAGCTTTTTTATACATTTGGGTACTCCTGTATTGGGTGAATATGTGTTTACTGGGGTTATATCCTCTTACTGAATTTATCCCTTTAGTATTATGTAATAACCTTTCTTGTCTCTCTTTATGGTCTTCATTTTGAAGTTAATTTTGTCTGATATGAATATTGTTACCCCAGCTTTTTTTTCATTTCCATTTGCATGGAAAATTTTTTCCATCCCTTCACTTTCAGCCTGTGCGAGTCTTTTATTCTGAGGTAGGTTTCTTGTTGGCAGCATATATTTGGGTCATGTTTTCTTATCCATTCAGCCACCCTATATCTTTTTATTGGGGCATTTAATCTATTTACATTTAAGGTTATTATTGGTAAGTATTTGTTTGTTGCCATTTTTATTCTTTATGCCTGTGTTCCTCTCTATATATTTCTTCTTCTTACAACACTACCTTTAGCATTTCTTGTAGTGCTGGTTTGGTGGTTATAAACTCTTTTAGCCTTTTTTTTTTTTTTTGTCTGTGAAGCTCTTTATTTCACCTTCAACTTTGAATGATAGCCTTGCTGGATAGAGTACTCTTGGATTCAGTCCCTTGCTTTTCATTACTTTGTATTCATGCCACTCCCTTCTGGCCTGAAGTGTTTCTTTTGAGAAATCAACTGACAGTCTAATGGGAATCTCCCTTTAAGTAACTTTCTCTCTCTCTTACTGCTTTTTAGATTATTTCCTTATTTCTAATGTTTGCCATTTTAATTATGATGTGTCTAGGTGTGTGTCTTTTGGGGTTCATCTTGATTGGGACTTTTTGTTTCCTGAACTTGAGTGACTTTTTCCTTCACCAGGTTAGGGAAATTTTCTGTCATTATTTCTTCAAACAGTTTCTCTATTCTTTGCTCAGATTCCCCTCTTTCTAGTAGCCCTATGATGCAGATGTTGCTACGTTTCATGTTTTCCCAAATCTCCCTTTAACTTTCCTCTTGCTTTTTAATTTATTTTTCCATTTGCTGCTCTGAATGGGTTTTTTTTCTACCTTGTCTTCTAATTTTCTGATTCAGTCCTTAGGTGCTAACCACTGTCAGAAACTGTCTTCCTTTGGCTTTCAGCAACCTGTTTGAAGCGCCAAGTGATCCACAGTTTGTGTCTGTCCCCACAGGGCTTGGCTGCATATGGATGGGGTCAAGCTGCACTCTAAAGCAGTTTCATTAGCAGCATGGGGCATAGGACTGGGTCAGCAACCTTCCCCAGGTTCCTCAGGCTCTACCTCTGCCTGCCTTGGCCTGCCAGCCAGCTGTCAATATTAATAATTCAAAAGTCTGTTTCTGATAGGGCTTTAGGCAGAATCCAGAGTATAGGCCTCTGTGTCTCCCATGAAGGGGAGATGTGTTCGTATTTCAGGGTAAGTAGTGGGTGTGTTTACCTGAATATCTCCTCTGAGAGTGTCCCAGAATTTTTCCCTGCCCTTGGCTGGGTGGAGATCCTAGTGTACAGTCCAGTGGGATCAGCTGGAAACCTGGAGTTTCTATCAGCTCTCCTGTGAGGGGGAAGCACCAGTCAGGTTCTCAGGATGGTGGGGTGGATGGCCCTACCCCGAATCCAGTCACTGAGGCTTCCTTAGGCTTTTCAAACCCATAGCCTTGGCCTCTGCTGCAGTCTCCTCTGCAAATGTTGAGATGCAGGATGTCGCAGGCAGGGCTCCTGAAGGTGTATCACCTAGGGCAGTTTTTTGTTGTTTTTTTTTTTTTTCTTTTTCCTGAGCTGTGGCTTCTGGAAGGGGCCAGTGTCTCTCAGGAAAAATTGCCCTTTCGATTTGGTGGGGTGCAACTGAATGCAGGGCTTCTGGCTGCTGCTTTTCCAAGTCTCCTCACAATGCTTCCCACTCCAGACTACTAAGGCACCTGGAGTCCACACTGCCCTCCCTCCATCAAGGCCTCAGGTGAGTACCTGCAAAAGAAACTACTGTGCTCTGGGAAAAGAAAAGAAAAGAAAAGAAAAGAAAAGAAAAGAAAAGAAAAGAAAAGAAAAGAAAAGAAAAGAAAAGAAAAGAAAAGAAAAGAAAAGAAAAGAAAAGAAAAGAAAAGAAAAGAAAAGAAAAGAAGAAAAGAAAAAAGAAAAGAAAAGAGAAAAGAGAAAAGAAAAGAAAAGAAAAGAAAAGAAAAGAAAAGAAAAGAAAAGAAAAGAAAAGAAAAGAAAGAAAAGAAAAGAAAAGAAAAGAAAAGAAAAGAAAAGAAAAGAAAAGAAAAGAAAAGAAAAGAAAAGAAAAGAAAAGAAAAGAAAAGAAAAACAAAAGAAAAGAAAAGAAGAAAGGAAAAAAAATGAGGCTTTCTCTCTGGCTGGCTTTGGTTTACCAGTTCCAGTGTCCAGAGCAGCCAGAAGCCCTGAAGCCTTTCACGACTAGATGTTATGTGCGCCTTTGGTCTCGGCTCTAGTGCTTCAGGCTGTGCAGCCCAGCTTGGGTTCCAGTCCTCCATCTTCCCAGGGGAATAACCCTCCAGTAGCCAAGAGATCCCTCTTCACTCTCGGCCTGCCGCCCGTGGAAGCTGGGTCAGCCCCTCTCCTGACCTCACCATTCATTCCTACCAGTCTTCAGGTGTTTTCTGTTCTTCCTTGATATATCTCCTCTCCTGGGCCTCAGTTAGTAATTCTGGGTGAATGTTCCCCGACTTACGTGTATTTCCAGCCTGGCCCTCGGCAGGAAAGGTCCTCCTACTGAGTCACCATCTTCTGTCCGCCAATCTCATAGTTGCAACATTTATGTCTATCTCTGCTCTGTCAAATACAGGACATTGCCTGCCTATGTTCTTTTTGTTCATGCTGTTACCTCTTTCAACTTTTAAGATTCAGTTCAAATGTCATTTCTTCCATGATGTCTTCCTCACTATTGTGAGTCATAATTAATCACTTACTCCTCTCTGTTCCCTCAATGAGTTACTTGAAACTACATCAAGTTCAGTTAAAATTTTCTTTAGTTCAGGATTAATCAGTTCTGTTTTTCCCAAGTCCCTATCACAATGCTCTGAACATAAGTGCTTGAGCATACAAATGAACGATGGCCAGATCATATAAAAAATAGCCCTCTGACCCAGAATCTGCAACAACCATGTAAACTAACCTGTTTTTATCAACCAGTACAGGAAGTCAACCACTATCTGCAGCAACCACTCCTGGGAGCCAAACAACATCTCCTGTAGCAATCAGCCCAAACTGGCCAGTCCTTGATCAATAACTAACAGCTTCCTTAATATTTGCCCCTATTTTCAATTTAGGACCAATCATAGAAAGCCAAATATGTTTCTATGAGCAGTCACATAGGACACCATGCTTCTGGTTGTTCTACCTACAGTGTTCCTTTGCCAATAGCCTCAAATATGGGCATACCTAAAGCTTTCCTTTTTTCCCCACTATAAAGCTTTTGCATCCCTCTGCCAGACTTTGAGTCTCTACCAAATGCTAGTAATGGCAGCTGACTTTAATGCTATAGAAAGCTTTGGATATAAAGCATTTGATTTTCTCATTTGGGTAGTCTTCATTTATTTCCACAGAAGCAGCCAATGATTATTTGGTGAAATTATGAAATTTGCTCAAGGTATCATTAAGAATCATAAAGTGATATTTATTAATGATTAATTAACAATAGTGATTTGGAAATTTTAAAAGGTTCTTTTTCATAGTTTGTGTTCAGACTCCTCAGTTAAATAAGTATTCTTAGCAGAAAATGCTTTACTAACAGAATATCAGAAAGAATAGCTTATTTTAATATTTAGTAGAGGTATAGAGTGACAAATAGTGTATAATCAGTCTCTGTGGGTGACCAGTAAATCGTGATAGCATGTTGTGTTGTGGAAGTTTTTAAAAATGACATAAGCCTTCTAAAAGAAAGTAGAAGAAAGGGTAGCATGCCACAAAGCTTCTACTATTAGCCTTTGCCAAAAGTTGGCCTTTGCTAGACTGAAATATGGTAAAAGACTCTAATTTTCTTCCACCCTATATGAAAATCACATTTTTTTCTGGTTGTAAATGTTTTGTTGTGTTGAAAGGGAGAAATTTTGCTTTACTTTGTTTAATTGAAACATTGTATCTTTTCTACTATTCCCTGGGACCATATATGCTATATTATTTATTTCTTCTAATCTCTATATAATCTCCAAGCTCCAGTTAAATTAACTGCTAGAATTGTTGTTTTACCTGAATGCAAGTTTTTCATAAACATATTTTGTTGAGAAAGACTATAGATGGAAAAGTACCTCTATATGAGTAGTGTTCATAATAATGACTTTATTGAAAACAATGATACTCCATTTCTAAATTAAAACTTCCTCTCTAAAATTCCATGTCCCTGTTTGGAAACATCTTGGACAGGTTCCCACATTTGCACTCTTTTATTTAAAAAGAAGATGGGATCTTTTAAAATAATAAGTCTTAAGAGTCACAATGTGTTAAATAAATTCATTTTTAATGATTATACTTAATGTTAAGAAACTTATCATTAGAAATTTTTCAGTAGAATCCTTTCAATTAATTTTCCACTGTCTATTTTTATGAAAACGTAGAAAATCTCTTAAGAAACTTTTCGGCCGAAACTGGACTTTGTCATATATTTGGAGGTGTTAGGAGAGAACACCTATTTGTTTAAAGGTTATTTATAACCATTAGACAAGAAATTAAACAATAATCTTGCTCGCAGGAAGAACAAATAAATACACAGGAGTTTTTCTTGTAATTTCTATTGTTTTGGCTATGTAACCAATGTTTGAACATAGTATAAACCTCTTTTCAGTCTTCAGTGACCATTCCCATGTTGAAACCACCAAGGACAAAATGTAAAGCTGACATCTGGTCATCTCTTTTTTCAACATATAAATGAAGAATAATATTGGCTTAAAGAATTAAAACAAATGGGAACTTACCTAACTGGACCAAGCTGCGTTCTCAATTACCACAGTAGTTTTCTCACTCTTGCAATAAGGAAAACCCGAGAGTGAGTAATCAGAAGCAAAATGTGAAGTGTAATCCCATTTGTAAATGATTTCCCTAAAGTATTAGCCCAATGTTTCCCAAAGTACTTATTTACTTTCAAGTGAGGGGGAGGAAGGAAATAGAAAAGTTCTGAGGTTTATTATTACTCCAAATTCAGAAACAAAAATTTTTGCCACACCTTTTCTGCTTTATTTTTTCTTGGATTTTCATGTGATTTTACTTGTTTGTTTTTGCTCTTATTCATACTTTGTTACTACATCTACACATTTCTTAATAAAATATAGTAATAGCTAACATTTATTGATTGCTAAACACTTTAAATACATTTTTTAAAAAAACAAAACACAAAACTACTCTAATCTAAGAGAAAAATAACTTGGAAATAAAAGTTAATTAGTGGAGTGAAGCAAAGCAGGCAACCTTGCAATCATTTGCTTTTGTAAAATGACAATATTGTTGAATTGACTGTCATTACATGGTGGATTACAAAGAAGGTAGAAGAGCATAGTGGTTTAAGAACTCAAACTGGTATGAGCTCTTCTGGATTTAAAACCTGATTGTACCATTTAACAGATGGGTCAACTTAGGCTAGTTATTGTCCTTTGCTTTATTCCTTGCTTTTTTCATTTGTAAAAAAAAGGATGATTACTAAAAGCAACAGAAGATTTCTTTGAAGATTAAATGAGTTGTTTCATTTCACTTAAAACTTTTCCCAGCACATAGTACATGCTTAATTAGAATTGGCTTTTATATGCTTTAATTGGGTTTAATTTCTGCATGATCCAGTTAGGTGTGCATTATTCCCTAGCTACATAAAACACTCCAAGCTTCAATAAGCTGTGTTGCAGATAGATACTGCTAATTAGGTGGCACTGTAGATACTAGCAATAAGGATCATGAATAAATTAGTGAAAATCGAATTCTGCTATTAGAAACAAACTGCCCTGCTAATAATGTATCTTCATTGTCTTTGTATGCAAAGAAGAGTACTTAAATAGCATCTTGGTTATTAGAATTCTTTGATAATTATAAAAGCTTGGAAAACATTTGCTGCATTGCTTGCATCTGATTTCTAGCACTAAATTTTACTATTCTACAATGTCAAAAAATGTTCTTAATAAAGAGAAGATTACATGTTCTGTCAGAGAAACACTTGACAATGTTTCCAAATAATAGTTGTACTGATTCTATGATTAACTCTTCTTTTTTAAGTTTCTCTGTATTTCTCTTGGAATATTTCTCTTTTTGTCCCAGGACTCAGGGATTTTAAAAAATAACCTAATTTTGGAGGGGGAAGATGGCGGCACTGTGAGATGAAGCAGAGAGCCCCTGCTCCCAGACATGGACTCAATTTAGTGCTAAAATACTACATAACCACCTTGAAAAAAACAGAGAAATATACCTGAGTGGACATATTTTGAGTAGGGAGCACTGAAGAAACATCATAGAGTCTGGCAAGGGGAGGGCATAGGAAGGGAGAGTCCCCCCTGAAGCCTGTGCTGGGTTCTAAGGCCCTAGGGCTAGAGGCTGCAAAGCTCCCTCCCCTTGGGAATGTGGACCGGCCTCCAAAAGTGGGGACCTCAATCCATGAGCAGAGGAGAAAGAAAGAAAAGCCTCACGCGGTGGGTAGAGGGACGCAAGGGAACAGTGTGCCTCTGAGGAAGGGACCAAGCCTTCCTAGTGAAACAAAGCTTCTAATGGCGTCCATGACAGGCTTCTTTCACACAGGGTCCTGACCATAGGAAAGGCTGCCCCACAGTGTCTATCTCCCAAATAGAAAGGGTCCAAGGGGCTGCACTGAGCAGCCACATACAGGGACCTTCTGCTTTGATGTAAGGCATTGGGTAGAACCCCAGAAAGCATTTGATCAGTGTGATGCAGGGAAGGTGAAGAGAATCCTCCTGTCATCAGACACAGACTGGAGCTGCCTGTGGGGCAGATCGATTCTCCAGCAGCCTGAGCTTCCTTAGGGGTGAATCTGGGACTGTTGACCTTTCCTGAGGAGTGCCTGGATAGTCTGCAAGGAGCTGCCCAAGATTTAACTGAGATCATCTGAGCAAGGGATCTGTGTGGGACTCACTTTGTTACTCCTCCTGCTTAGTGCCTAAGTGCGGGGGCTGCGGGAACTTGCAGGGTGGATTCTGTGCTTGTGTTGCTTTGTGCATTTTTGAGTTTTTGGTTGCTGAACAGGCGTCCAACTTCCTGGCTTACATTGGGCAGGCAGACCAGCAAAAGCTAAGATTTATGCTGGCATTGTGGAGAATTTGAAATTAGTGCACCCCATGTAATCAACCAACCAGACCTGGGAAAGGAGGGGCAGAGTTTGCTTTCCTCTCCTGAAGGCTTGGAGCACCATCCCTAACAGAAAAGGGGCTGGTCCAGCTCACTGAGGCCCCAGATACCCCCACAGAGCACAGTCCTGAGGGGAAAGGGAGATCAGCTCACAGGAGGACATTATAAGAATACAACTCTCAAGGACTATTGTTTGGGAACTGGAGGAAAGAATTAAAACCCCTGCCAGGGGCTGGACAAACAGAGTGCTCACCAGAATGTTTTTCAGTTGAACCCACTGAGCCCAGGTTGCTTAAAGGGCCCATACAGAAAAAGCAACAGACTGAAATCAATCTGAAGCTGCAGTAGACCATTGTATGGGGAACTAGAATTGGAGGATAAGGTAGAAACAGAGAAACTGGCTTTGAAGCAGAGACTAAAATCCCAACAGAGTGACTGACATCAAAATCTCTAAATAAGGAAAGCAATAGCCTGAGCAACACTAGCCAGCCTGCACCCTAAAGACTCTTCAAAAGACTCGAGAATAAGACTAGGAAACCACAAGGGGGAGGCAAAATAGCTAACAAGTGGAGGTGGCCTACAGAGAGCCTCAGATCAGTCAATTACCTAAAGGCACCAAAGCCAAACCTAGACAGCTCCTGGCATTGGCTGATACACAAATACCTCTTAGGAGAACTAAAATCAGCATACAAAACAGTGGGCCTCAGACAACATAAGCTGCCCAGATGAATCTCACCTGATTGATTATTTTTTTATGTTAGGAAAAAAGAGAGAAAAGAAAAAAAATTACTTTTAAATTTTAATTTTTTTTTTAATTTTTAAATTTTTTAATTATTTTTTTAAAATTTGTTTTGTTTTGCTTGTCTTTTCTTTTGCTTTATTTTGTTTTGTCTTTTGTTCTATTATCAAGATTTTCTCTGCATAATTGGTGGGACATTATCATTATAACCAATAAGTTTACTGCTTTTCTCTATAGTTTTCCCCATATCTCTTATTGGACTCTTTCCATGCCATTGCTTTATCTCTCTCTCTTCTCATCCCATTGGCATAACTTTTTTTTTTTCTCATTCTCTTATTTTCCTGCCTTCTGTCTTCCTGTACAATGGTACCTCGGTTTTCAAATGTAATCCATTCCAGAAGACCATTCTAATTCTGAAACGTTAGAAAACTGAGGGATGGACAGGAGACAGCTAGGCCTGAGGATCTTGCACACAATGGAAGCCATGTGGCATGTTCGACTTCCGAGGCATGTTTGAAAACCAAAGCATTTACTTTCAGGTTTATTGCCTTTGTAAACCAAAATGTTTGTAAACAAAAATGTTCGAAAACTGAGGTACCACTGTATTTTTGTTTGATTGTTAGTTTCTATTTGTCTCTTTATTGTGTTTTCATATTTTCTTTTTCAACTATTTTCCTATTCCTACACTCTAACCTTCATTTTTTGCTTGCACTTCTTTCAGAATCTTTCCTCTGGCCCTATAATCTCCCAGTAGCTTCCCTATTTTTAACATTTTATTTCAGTTTATTATTTTTTTAAATTTTTCATTACTATTAGCAATAATATACCATTCTCTGTATTTTTTCTTTCTTTTTTTTTTTTTTTTGCTTTAGCATTTGTGTTCTCACTTCACTCTCCTAATTCTATTTTCACTTTGTATGTTTTCATTGTGATTGTCAAGATATTTTGTAAGATACTGCTTGTTTCCTGGAAGTTTGGTTCTGTATTGTCTAACCTTGACAGCACCCATACAACAGTTCACACAAGGTGGTTAAGGCTAAGACACAGAGCTAGCCAAACTGAGAGAAGAGTCTTCCCAAGAATGGGTCAACAACAATCTAGACCCAATAACAACAGCAGAGCCCAAGAAATGCAAAAAAAAGGGACACCCACACACTTAGAGCAAAAAGCTCAGAACTATAAGGAAAACACACTACTGGGCTCCACTGGACACACACTACAAAATCCCAATCAAGCAAGACTGTAAGACAGCAAATATATCTAATATATAGATACAAACACTAAGAGTCACCAAAATGGGGAGGCAAAGAAACAACCCCCAAACTAAAGAAAAGGAAAAATTGCCATAAAAACACTTTGATTAGATAGAGTTAAGCAAGTTAACGGAAATAGAATTCAAAGTAATGGTTATACAGATGCTCAAGGAAATTAATGAGAACAACAAGGCACTTGATGGTAAGGTCAAGGAACTTAGTGAAAACATGAAAAAAGAATTAAATATCATAAATAAGAATCAGGCAGAAATGAAGAATACTATATCTGATATCAAGAAGACACTGGAAGAAATTAAAAGAAGGTTCAATAAAACAGACTATTCAAAAAGTGACTCAGAAGATGAAGTAAAAAAACACTCAATCAGGGCAGCAAAAAACAAACAAACAAAAAAACACTTAAAAGTATGAACACAGTCTAACGTATCTTTGGGACAACATGAAGGAAAAAAAAGTTCTCATCATAAGGGTGCCAGAGAGGGAGGAAAGAGAGCAAGGGATAGAGAACTTGGTGGAGGAAATAATGACGGAAAACTTCCCTATGCTTGCGAGGGAGGTAGCCACACAAGTTCAGGAAGCACAGAGGGTTCAAAACAAGAGGGACCAAAAGAGACCCACTCCAAAACACATCATAATTAAAATGGCAAATGTCAAGAACAAAGAGAGAATATTAAGGGCTGCAAGAGAGAGACAAGCAGTGACCTACAAAGGAACCTCCATAAGGCTGATATCAGATCTCTCAACAGAAACTCTTCAGGCCAGAAGGGAGTGGCATGAAGTTCTCAAAGTAATGAAACCAAGAACCTGCAACCAAGATTGGTTTATCCAGCAAGGCTATCATTCAAAATTGAAAGTGCAATAAAGAGCTTTCCAGACAAAAAAAGGCTAAAGGAGTTCAGTAACACCTAACAGGCATTGCAAAAAATGCTAAAAGAACTGCTTTAAGAAAAAGAAGAAATATTGAGAGAAAGGTACATCAGCATAAAGGGGGAAAATGGCATTACATAAGTTGATATCAATAGTAACCTTAAAATGTAAACAGAATAAATGGTCCAAACAAAATGCATAGAGTAGCTGAATGGATAAGAAAACAGGACCCAAATATATGCTGTCTACAAGAGACCCACCTGAGAGCAAAAGATTCACACAGGCTAAAAGTGAAGGGATGGAAAAAATTATTCCACACATATCGAAACCAAAAAAAAAAGCTGGAGCAGCAATACTTATTTCTGACAAAATAAACTTCAAAATAAAGACCATAACCAAAGACAAAAATGGTCACTACATAGTACTAAAGGAATCAATCCAACAGGAGGAAATGACACTTATAAATATATATGCACCCAATATAGGAGCACCTAAATATATAAAACATTTCTTGGTGGAATTTAAGAGGGAAATTGACAGCAGCACAATCGTAGTGGGAGACTTTAACACCCCACTGTCAGCACTGGACAGATCATACAGACAAGGGATCAACAGGGAAACACAGACCTTAAATGACACACTAGAGCTAATGGGTTTAATTGACATTTACAGAACATTTCACCCCAAAGCAGCAGAATACACATTCTTACAAGTACATATTTAACATTCTCAAAAATTGATCACATGATAGGGCACAAGACAAGTCTCTACTAATTCAAGAAGATTGAAATCATATCAAGCATCTGCAGAGATCACAATGGCATGACACTAGAAATCAACCACTATAAGAAAACTCAAAAATATTCAAACACTTGTAGGCTAAATAGCATGTTATTAAACAATGAATGTGTTACCAATAAGATCAAGGAAGAAATCAAACACTTTGTGGAAAAAAAAGAAAATGAATAGACAACAACCCTAAATCTATGGGACACAGCGAAAGCAGTTCTGAGAAGAAAGTTCATAGCAGTACAAGCCTATTTCAAGCAACAAGAAAAAGCTCTACTAAAGCATCTAACACAACAAGTACAAGAACTAGAATGAGAACAAGAAAAGACCCAAGGAAGTAGAAGGAAGGAAATAATAAAGATCAGAGCAGAAATTAATGACATAGATACTAAAAAAAAAATACAAAAAAATCAATGAAACCAAGAAGTGAAATGGACAAATTCCTAGAAGCATACAATCTTCTAAAGCTGAATCAGGAAGAGGCAGAAAACCTGAATAGACCAATAACTACTAATGAAATTGAAGCAGTAATCAAAAAACTCCCAGCAAACAAATGTCCTGGACCAGATGGATTTACAGGCGACTGTTACTAAACATTCAAAGAAGAATTAACACCTATTCTCCTCAAACTCTTCCAGAAAATTCAAAAGGTGGGAAAGCTCCCACACTCTTTTTATAAGGCCAGCATCATCCTAATCCCAAAACCAGATAAAGACACCACAAAGAAAGAAAATTACAAGCCAATATCTCTGTTGAACATAGACGCTAAAATCCTCAACAAAATCCAACAATACCTTAAAAGGACCATACATCAGGACAAAGTGGGATTTATTCCAAGGATGCAGGGCTGGTATAATAGTCACAAATCAATAAATGTGATACATCACATAAACAAAATGAAGGACAAAAATCATATGATCATATCAATAGATGCAGAAAAAGCATGCGACAAAATGCAGCACCCATTTTTGATAAAAACTCTCAACAAAGTGGGACTAGAAGGATCATACTTCTACATAATAAAAGCTAAACATGATAGTCTTACAGCCAACAGCATACTCAATGGTCAAAAACTAAAACCATCCCCCTTAAAAACAGGAACAAGACAAGGATGTCCACTTTCACCACTCTTATTCAACGTAGTACTGGAAGTTCTCACCATAGCCATAAGATAGGAAAAAACATAAAAGGCGTCCAAAATGGAAAGGGGAAGTACTGTCATTATTTGCAGATGACATGATATTGTACATAGAAAACCCTAAAGACTCCATCGAAGTACTACTAGATTTGACAAATGAATTCAGGAAGGTAGCTGGACACAAAATTAGCATCTGGAAATTGATGGCATTTTAAACACCAACAATGAACCCTCAGAAAGAGAAACTAAAAAACAATACCATTTACCATTGCAAAGGTATCTTAAGAAAATAAGATACCTAGGAATAAAATTAACCAAAGATATAAAACACCTGTACTCAGAAAACTATAGGACACTGAAAAAATAAATAGAGGAAGATATAAACAGGTGGAAGAATATACCATGTTCCTGGATTGGAAGAATTAATATCATTAAAATGTCCAAACTACCCAAAGCAATTGATAGATTCAGTGTAATTCCTATTAAAATGTCAACAGCGTATTTCACAGAGCTAGAACAAATATTCCAAAAATGTATATGGAACCAAAAAACATCTGGAAATACCACAGCCATCTTGAGAAAGAAGAACGGAGTGGGAGGGATCACTTTATCGGATATCAAACAGTACAACAAAGCCATTGTAATTAAAATAGCCTGGTATTGGTACAACAACAGACATATAGATCAATGGAACAGAACAGAGACCCCAGAAATACACCCAAGGGGGAGGAAACAAGATGGAGGCATAGGTAACATCTGTATTCACCGTCTTCCACAACCACATCAAAATTACAACTAAAATACAGTACCACCATCACTGAAAACCTCCTGAAACCTAACTGAACAGAAGCCCTATAACCACGGAACTGAGAAAGCATTGAGACTGATAGGAGGGGTGGAGACATGGGTAGATCTGGGCTGGATCATGGAGACGAGGCCCCAGGCCCACACCCAGTGCTGCGGTTCAAACCTGAGAGGGATATCTGGGCGGCGGAGGTTTCCCAAAGAGGGGAAGGACCCCAATCCCACATCAGGTCCCCAGTCCAGGGCTCCAGTGCTGGGAAGAGAAATCCCCACAACTTCGGCTGTGAAAATCAGTGGGGAATATCGCTGAGGGTGCGGGAGCCCCAGGCAGCTCCTCTTAAACAGCCTGTGCATGAACTCACATGCGGTCCCTCTGAGATCCAGTGCTGGGCAACAGCTTGAAAGGAACCTGGGACAATTGGGGAGAAACTAATCTGAAATTGGGTTGAGAGGTGGAGGGGCAACTTTCTCCCAGGCAGAAGAGCTGGCAGAGGCTATTGCTCCTTTGATGAGTCCTCCCTGCACAGCCAGCAATGAGGCACCATATTTGAATCTCCAGCACCTGACTCACAACTTTGGCCCTACCCTTGTGATTCCCAGAGGTCCAGCTGCTCCTTACCTGCAAGCTCATCCAAGCCATTTCCAGTGGCTTTTTGGTGGAAGTGGCCTCTCCAGCCTTATGCTTAGGACTTTCCTAAAACCTCTCAAACAAGCAGCAGCTGCCCCATACATCTTGATAAGTGGCCAAAGGCTTGGCACTAGTAGCAGCTTGCATTGGTTCATGGCTCGGCCTCTCCTGGACAATGCAAGCCCTGCACTAGTAGCAGCCAAACATGGTTTGCTATGTAGCTCATGCTGGGTGGCCATGGGCAAGGCACTGGCAGAGGCTGACTTTGCACCTCCCCTGAGGCACCAGAGACAGTGCAACTTCTGGTCAGACTCGACCACGCATGATTACAACCCTGCCATATGCGCAAGTGACACAAAGCCCTTGTTCAAACCAGAGCTGTTTCTTTGGAGCCCCCCTTCAGAGGCCTTCACTAGGGCATCCCCCACAAGAGCAAGAGGAACCCCAAGTAAAGGGGCAACTTTGTGCTATAGATCTAATCCCCACCTGTAACATCCTGCAGGAACAGGATCACTGGGAAAAGGGGTCATACATCAGAACTGTGAAATCTAGTACATCCCATAGGAACTTCCCTTCCAGAGCTCTGGCATGGAGCTTAAAGGAGGGCACCTACCTCCCCTCCTGAGGGCTGAGGACCCTAGTCACCTCAACTAAAGGGTGGATTAGACTAGTACCCTAGGATTCTTCTGGCAATGCCCTGCTAATCTCATATACACTGGGTGAAGGAGGTGCAAGGCAGAACTTGGACATTGGACCTGACTCACTCAGAGCTCTCCAAGGCCTCTGGCACAGCACTGCAGAGACAGAAGGAAGTGAGCAGCTCTAGCTCTGTCCTCTCAAGGGAAAGTGACACCAGGAGTGGAGGAGGGCAGCCTTGTTCACTTCTTTGAAGCTCTGCTGACACATCTCCACTGGGGAAGCTACACAGCAGAAAGGGGTCATATCCTGGAGCCTGGGAATCTGGTGCAACCTCCTCTGAGCCTCTCCTCAGGGTGTCTGACAGAGTACCACTTAGCTAGAAGGCAGCTAGATCCTCTCTTGAGGTCTGAGATCCTGTGTCACCCTATTTAAAAGGAGGAATGGATTTGCACTCCCATCTCCAGTTGACTCCATTCTGTTATGCTCAGGTCTGTGGGGTGAAAGTCAATGCCACCCACAAATGGGCCACCAACAATCACACCAGGAGTGTCCACATAACCCACACAAGGGACATTACTGCAGCATTCAGCTCAGGAGTTCAAGGAGCCTTTACAACCGTACACAGGATACTTACTGCATAAGGCCACGCCATAAAAACTGAGTGTCATAGTAGTTCTAGCTTACACAGAGGAGCAAAAGGAAAGAGACAATTAAAACGGAGCAACAACAACGAAAAAACCCAAACTAAAGAAAAGGGAAAAAATCACCAGAAAAAGACCTTGATAACATGGGGTTGAGCAAGTTATCAGAAATAGATCCCAGAGTAATGGTTATAAAGATGTTCAAAGAAATTAATGAGAACAAAAAGACACTTAATGGGAAGGCCCAGAAACTTAGTGAAAACATTAAAAAAGAGCTAGATATGATAACTAAGAACCAGGCAGAAATGAAGAATATTACATCTGATATCAAGAATACACTGGAAGAAATTAAAAACAAGCTCAATGAAGCAGAGAATAGAATAAGTGAATTAGAAGATAAGGTAGGATAAAACCACTAAATCAGAACAGCAGCAAGAAAAAACACTTAAAAAGCATGAGGACAATTTAAGGGAACTTTGGGACAGCATGAAGAGAAACAATATTTGCATCATAGGGGTGCCAGAGGGGAAGGAAAGGGAGCAAGGGATAGAGAACTTGGTGGACAAAATAATGACAGGAAACTTCCCAAACTTGGTGAAGGAGAATACCACAGAGGGTCAGAAATCACAGAGGGTTCCAAACAAGAAGAAACCAAAGAGACCCACTCCAAGACACATCATAATTAAAATGGCACATGTTAAGGACAAAGGGAGAATATGAAGGGCTGCAAGAGAGAGGCAAGCAGTGACCTACAAGGGAACCCCCATAAAGCTGACAACAGATTTCTCAACAGAAACACCTGAGGCCAGAAGGGATTGGCATGAAGTTCTCAAAGTAATGAAAAGCAAGAACCTGCAACCAAGACTGCTTATCCAGCAAGGCTATCATTTAAAATTGAAGGTGAAATAAAGAGCTTCTCAGACAAAAGCAGGCTAAAGGAGTTCAATACCACCAAACCATCATTGTAAGAAATGATAAAAGGAATGCTTTAAGAAGTGGAAGAAATATTGAGAGAAAGGTACAGTGGCATGAAGGGAAAAAATGGAATTATTTAAGTATATATTAATAATAATGTTAAGTGTAAATGGAGTAATGCTCCAATCCAAAGATATAGGGTAACTGAATGGGTAAGAAAACATGACACATATATATGTTGTCTACAAGAGACCCACCTCAGAGCAAAAGATTCACACAAACTGAAAGTGAAGGGAGGGAAAAATTATTCCGTGTGAAATGCAAAAAAAAGCTGTAGTAGCAATACTTATTTCTGACAAAGTAGACTTCAAAATAAAGACCACAACAAGAGGCAAAGAAGGCCACTATATTTTACCAAAGGGATCAATCCAACAGGAGGAAATATCCCTTATAAATATATATGCAAACAATATAGGAGGACCTCAACATATAAAATATTTCTTGGTGGACTTTAATGAGATGTGGACAGCAACACAATCATAGTGAGGGATTTTTAACACCCCACTGTCATCAATGGACAGATCATCAAGACAAAATATCAACAGGGAAATAGAGACCTTAAATGACACATTAGAGCAAATGGATATAATTGACACAGAACATTTCATCCCCAAGCATCAGAATATACATTCTTCTCAAATGCACATGGAACATTCTCAAAAGTAGACCACATGTTAGGGCACAGGGCAAGTCAATACAAATTCAAGAAGACTGAAATCATATCAAGCATCTTCAGAGATCACAGTGCCATGAAACTAGAAATCAACCACTATTAAAAACTCAAAATATTAAAACGCATGGAGGCTACAGAGCATGTTATGAAACAGTGAATGGGTTACCGAGATCAGTGAAGAAATAAACTTCCTGGAGAAAACAATAATGAACAGACAACCACCTAAAATCTATGGGACCCAGCAAAAGCAGTCCTGAGAGGAAAGTTCATAGCAGTACAGTCATACCTCAAGAAACAAGAAAAAGCTCTGCTAAGCCATCTAATACAACAACTAAAAGAACTAGAACAAGAACAGCAAGAAAAGCCCCGAGTAAATAGAAGGAAGGAAATAATAAAGATCAGAGCAGAAATTAATGACATAGAGACGAAAAAACAATACAAAAGATCACTGAAACCAAGAGCTGGTTCTTTCACAAGATAAATAAGATTGATGGACCTTTATCCAGATTCACCAAGAAACAAAGGGAGAGAGCCCAAAGAAATAAAATCAGAAATGAAAGAGGCAAAATAACAAGGGACCCTACAGAAATAAGAAGGAGTATAAGAAAATATTATGAGCAACTATATGCCAAGAAACTGGACAGCCTGGGTGAAATGGACAAATTCCTAGAAATATAAAAGCTTCTAAAGCTGAATCAGGAAGAATCAGAAAACCTGAACAGTCTGATAACAACTAATGAAATTGAAGCAGTGATCAATAAAGTCCCAGCGAACAAAAGTCCCGGACCAGGTAGATTTGTAGGTGAGTTTTACCAAACATTCAAAGAATTAACGCTGATCTTCTTCAAACTATTCCAGAAAATTCAAGAGGAGGGAAAACTCCCAAGCTCCTTTTATGAGGCCAACATCATCCTTATCCCCAAACCAGATAAAGACACTACCCAGAAAAATTACAGATCATTATCCCCGATGAACATAGATGCTCTCAACAAAATACTAGCAAACCAGATCCAGCAACACATTAAAAAGACCATACACCAGGACCAAGTGGGATTTATTCTGAGGATGCAAGGCTAGTACAATATTCGCAAATGAGTAAATGCGATACATCACATAAACAAAATGAAGGACAAAAATCATATGATCATATCAATAGTAATAGAAAAAGCGTTTAACAAAGCCCAGCACCCATTTTTAATAAAATCTCTCAGCTGAGTTAGAATAGAGAGATAATACCTCAACATAATAAAGGCCATATATGACAAACCTACAACCAACATCATACTCAATGGTCAAAAACTAAAACCATTTTTCTTAAAAACAGGAACAAGACAGGATTGTCCGCATTCACAACTCTTTTTCAACACAGTATTGGAAGTCCTTGCCACAACCATCAGACAGGAGAAAAACATAAAAGGTATCCAAATTGGAAAGGAGGAAGTAAAACTGTCATTATTCACAGATGACATGATATTGTACCTGGAAAACCCTAAAGACTTCACCAAAGTGCTACTAGATTTGATAAATCAATTCAGCAATGTAGCTGGATACAAAATTAACATCAAAATGTGGGTTGTATTTCTTTACACCAACAATGAACTCTCAGAAAGAGACAATAAGAAAACAATACCATTACCATTGCAACTAAAAAAATAAGATACCTAGGAATAAACTTAACCAAAGATGTAAAAGACCTGTACTCAGAAAACTATAAGACACAGGAGAAGAAAAAAAAAATAGAGAAAGATATAAACAAATGGAATAATATACTATGTTCATGGATTGGAAGACTTAGTATCATTAAAATGTCCATATTTTCCAAAGCAATCTATATATTCCATGCAATTTCTATTAAAGCATATTTCACAGAGCTAGAACAAATATTCCAAAATTTTATGTGAAGCCAAAAAAGACCCTGAATAGCCATAGCAATATTGAGAAAGAAGAACAGATTTGGAGGGATCACTTTATCAGATATCAAACTACAAAGGCATTGTAATCAAAACAGCCTGGTATTGGTACAACAACAAACAAATAGACCAATGGACCAGAAAAAAGACCCCAGAAATAGACCCACCACATTATGGTCAGTTGATATTTGACAGAGGATGCAAGAGCATACAATGGAGTAAAGGCAATCTCTTCAATAAATGGTGTTGGGAAATTTGTACAGGTAGATGCAAAAAATGAAACTAGGTCACCAAATTACTCCATACACAAGAATAAATTCAAAATGGATAAAAGACTTACATGTAAGGCATGAAACCATAAAAATCCTCAAAGAAAGCATAAACAGTAAAGTCATAGACATCTCACATAGTGGAATTTTCACTGATACATCTCCTAGGGCAGAGAAACAAAAGAAAAAATAAACAAATGGGACTACATCAAACTTAAAAGATTCAGCAGAGCAAAAGAAATCAATCTCAAAATACAAAAGAACCCCATGGTATGGCAAAATATATTTGCCAAAAATGCATCTATAAAGGGCCTAATTTCCAAAATATACAAAGAACTCATACAACTCAAGAGGAAGACAAACAACCCAATTTAAAAAGGTGCAAAGGACCTGAATAGACACTTCTCCAAGAGATAGCAAAGAGGCATATGAAAAAATGTTCAAAGTCTCTAATCCTCAGAGAGATGCAAATTAAAACCACAATGAGATATCACTTCACACCAGTCAGAATGGCCACCATCAACAAATCAACAAATGACAAGTACTGGCGAGGAGGTTAAGAAAAGGGAACCCTGGTACACTGCTGGTGAAAATGCAGAGTGGTGCAGTCACTATGGAAAGAGTATGGAGGTTCCTTAAAAAATTAACAGTGGAACTGCCTTTTGACTCAGTGTCCCACTTCTAGGAATATATCCTACGAATCCTGAAACACTAATCAGAAAGAATATATGCACCCCTATGTTCATAGCAGAGCAATTTACAATAGCTAAAATCTGGAGACAGCCCAAGGGTCCATCAGAAGACGAGTGGCTAAAGCTGTGAGACATTTACAACATGGAATACTATGCAGTTGTGAAGAAGAAGGATCTTGTACCCTTTGGGAAAGTATGGATGAACCTGGAGAATATTATGCTAAGCAAAATAAGCCAGGTAGAGAAATGCAAGTATCACATGACTCACTTATTTGTGGAATCTAGAGAACATAATAAACTGATGAACGAAACAGATTCAGTTTCATTGAAGTATGGAACAGACTGATGAATCTCAGAATGAAGATGGGGTTGGTGGGTGGGTGGGGAGAGATTTACCAGAGAATTTATATGAGTATATGCATAACCCATAGACACAGACAATAGTTTGGTGAAGGCCTGGGGTGTGGAGTGGGTGCGAGGTGGACAGAGTCAATGGGGGAAAAAGGGGATATCTGCAATACTTTCAAAAATAAAGATAAATTAAAAAAATAAAACACCACAGAGAGAGGGGAGTAAAAGAAAGGGTCATTTTCTAACAGAAAAGGCAGCAGTTACCCAAACATCTGCCCTGTTATGATACTGATGTTCTACATTATTAGCCCATGCACTCCTAATCATGCCCCTTAGTATTCACAGGATAAACAATAACAACAGGACTGCACCATTTTAGTGGCCTCAAAGGACACGCAGGTCTTTGAGGCTACCTTTAAGATGATCCAAGTGGCTGGTGTGACTAAGGAACTGGAGTTTCAATTTATTTAACCGTAATTATATAAATTTAAGTAGCCACATGTGGCTAGTGGCTATTCTATTAGACAGTGCAACTCTAATACTACAAAAGTTAATGTTCAGCAATTGAAAATGCTGTTCACATAAATGAATCTTTTCTTCCTTAAGACCCAGCAGAACAGCAAGGAAAGCAGATTATTTAAGAAAAAAAATTCCATATACTGCTTTGGATAATATGGACATTTTAAATTGGTTGATTCTTCTAATCCATTAACAGGGAATATCTTTCCATTTTTTTGTGTCACTTTCAATCTCTTTTAAAAATGCTTTGCAGTTTTTAGTGTATAGGCCCTTCACATCCCTTTTTAAGTTTATTCTTAGGTGTTTTGTTTTTATTTGTTGCAATTATGAAAAAAAATTGTTTTTCATTTCTTTTTCTGAAATTTTATTAATATGTAGGAATACAGTAGACTTTTGTGCAAAACCCAGCACCTATTTTTCATAAAAACTCTCAGCAAAGTGGGAATAGAGATTTTTATTTTTTAATTTTTAATTTATTTTTAAGTATATCTTTATTGATCTCAGAGAGAGGAAAGGAGAGGGAGAGAGAGAGAGAAACATCAATGATGAGAGAGTCATTGATCGAGCCCGCAACCCGGGCATGTGCCCTGACCGGGAATCGAACCCCGATCGCCTGGATCCTAGGTGGATGCTCAACCGCGGAGCCACGCCCGGCCGGGCGAGATTTTTAATAGAGATTATTGATTTTGTATCCTGAAACTTTTCTGTATTTGTTTATTGTTTTTAATAGGATTTTTTTTGGTGGAATCTTTAGGGTTTTCTATATAAAGAATCTTGTCATCTGCAAAAGTTACAATTTTACTTTTTCATTTCCAATTTGGATGCCTATTATCTCTTCTCTTACCTAGTTGTTCTGGCTAGGACTTCCAGATTAAGTGTGGTGAGAGTGGATGTCCTTGTCTTATTCCTAGTCTTAGAGAAAAAGCTTTCAGCTTTTCACCATTGAGTATATTAACTGAGGGTTTATCATATGTGGAATTTATTATGTGAGGTACTTTCCTTCTATATCCATTTTATTGAGTGTTTTAATAATAAATGGATGTTGTATCTTGTCAAATACTTTTTCTGCATCTATTGCTATGATCGTATAATTTTTTATCCTTTGTTTTATTTATGTGGTGTATTACATTGATCTATTTCCATATGTTGAACCATCCTTGAGCCCCTGGAATGAACCTCAATTGATTATGATGCTTTGTTTTTTTTTTCTTTTTTTTAAGCTGGGAAAGGCGATGGCCCAGGCTACTCCCACAGCTTTCATGGGGTCTTGCCTCTCTTTCTGGGAATTTATTCCAGCTCAGGGGATAGGGGCTCAGACTCTTCCTTGCACTCTGAGGAGCTGTGGCTTTTCAGTGCCCGGGTCCTGTTCTGGGAACTTTGTTAGCTGTGGCTCCTGGGAGAACCTCCAGGGGACTCGGACATTTATCACCTCTTGGCCTTTCAGTGCCATAGCAGCTACCACTGCCGCCATGTTCAGATCTTACCCTTGAGATGTATTATTGTTATAATGTATTGCTGTATTTGATTTTCCGGTATTTTGTTTAGAATTTTTGCATCTGTTTTTATCAGAAATATTGGTCTGTAGTTTTCATTTCTTGCATTATACTTGCCAAGTTTTGGTATCAGGGTTATATTGACCTCATAAAATGTGTAAGAAAATACTGCCTCTTCTTCAGCTTTTTGGAAAAGTTTGAGAAGGATAGGTATCAAATCTGAATATTTGGTGGAATTCACTAGTGAAGGCATCTGGTCCTGGACTTTAATTTTTTAGGAGGTTTTTGATGGTTGTTTCCATTTTCTCACTGTTCATCAGTCTATTTAGACTTTCCAGTTCTTTGTGATTAAGTCCAGGAAGGTCGTATATTTCTAGGAACTTATTCATTTCTTCTAGGTTATTGAATTTGGTGACATAGTCTTTCATAGTATTTTAGTATGATCTGCGATGTCTGTGGTAACTTCTCTTTCATTTTGGATTTTGTTTGTATGAGTCTTTTCTCTGTTTCCTAACTGAGGTTAGGCAGAGACTTGTCAATAGTATTAATCTTTTCAAAGAAACAGCTCTTTGTTGCATTAATTTTTTTGTATAGAATTTTGTTCTCTATTTCATTTAATTCTGATCTAATTTCTATTGTTTCCTTTCTTCTGATAACTTTTGGCTGCTTTTGTTCTTTTTCTAGTTCTTTAAGAGGTAATATTAGGTTGTTTAATTGGGATTTTTCCTGTTGTTTGTTTTTTTAGATAGGCCAGTAATAATATAAACTTCCCTCTTATTACTGCTTTTGCTGCATCCCAAAGTTTTGATATGTTGTATTATCTATGTGCAGCTTGTTTTTTTTTTTCAATTAGCAATAATTGAGCCTTGGATAAACCTCATTGGCTAGGATACTGCCACTGCACAAAGCTCTCTCTGTGAAGCTTTCAATCTTATCTTTTATTGCTTCTTTCACCAAGTCATTTTTAGTATCATGTTGTTTAATTTCCATATCTTTGTGGCTTTTTCCACTTTTCTTTTGCAGTTACTTTCTAATTTCAAAGCACTATGGTCAGAAAATATGCTTGGTATGATTTCAATCTTCTTAAATTTTTTAAGAAGTTTTGTGTCCCAAAATATGGTTTATCCTTTAGAATGTTCCTTATGCACTGGAGAAGAATGTATAATCTGATGTTCTGGCATGAAAGGCTCTGTAAATGTCAGTTATGTTCATTTGGTCTAATGTTTTATCTAAGGCTGACATTTCTTTATTGATTTTCTGTTTGAATGATGTATCTATAGCTGTCAGTGGGGTATTTAGGTTTCTTACCATGAGTGTGCTTTTGTTGGTTTTTCCCTTTAGTTGTGTAAGTAGTTGCTTTATATATTTCAGTGCTCTCTGATTGGGCAGATATATATGGACAAGTGTTGTCTTCTTGATGTTGTTTCCCCTTTATCATTATAAATTGCCCATCGTTGCATCTTGTTACCTTTGTTATCTTGAAATCTATTTTGTGAGATAGAAGTATGGCTACATGTGCTTTTCTGTGGATGCTCTTTGCTTTTAGAATCATATTCTACCCTTTCACTTTAAGTTGAAATTTGTCTTTGCAGCTTAGATGTGTCTTCTGAAGGCATCATATGGTTGGGTTTTGTTTTTTGAGCAAATATGCTACTCTCTGTCTTTTTATTAGTGAATTCATTCTATTCACATTTAGTGTGATTATTGGTGTATGAAGATTCCCTATAGCCATTTTATCTGTTGTTTTCTGGGAGATCTGTGCCTCCATTGTTTTTTTCCTTTTGTTTCTGTCTATTATTTTAGTTATAGTGTTATTCTATAATTACTCATCTGATTCCTCTTTTCTTTAAGTTATGTTCCTCAGATTTGAGTGTTTTGTGTGTGGTCATCATTAGGTTTATGCAAAAAAAGTTTTCGTATATAGTCTTTTTTTTTTCTTTTTCTTTTTTTCTGAATGCATCTTATCTCTATTCCCCTTGCAAATTCAGAACTTTACCCCCTGCCCTTATGTGTTTCTGTTTTCACAAATTATCCCTATTTATACTGTTAGTTTGTTTCTGAATTGCAGTAGCTATTGTCTCTGTTTTAATGTTTTGTTTTTTACATCCTTTAACCTTTATGTGATATTTAAATGCATAGTACCTTATTCTGAAAAAAGGTTGTAAAGTCCTGCTTCTGTCTGCCTGTTGGTGATCTTACTCAAAATTTTGTATTCCTTTTGTTCTTTGTTTTAAGTAGAATAACGTTCTTGAGTATTTCCTGTAATGGAGGTCACCTGGTGGTAAATTCCCTCAGCTTCTGTATATCTGAAAAATTCTTTATTCTCTTTTTATATTTAAGGATAACTTTGATGGATACATTATTCTTGGATGGTAATTACTCTTGGTAGTTGAATATTTTATTCCACTCTCTCTTAGCTTGTAGGATTTCTGCTGAAAAATCCAATTATAATCTAATGGGATTTCCTTTGTAGGTTACTGTCTTTTTGTCCCTGGTTGTCTTGAGAAGACATTTTTCTCATTAATTTTTGACAGTTTTAGTACAATGTGCCTTGGAAAAGGCCTTTTTGAGCTGAGATAAGGTGTTCTGTTTGCTTCATGGACTTGAGGATCTAGGTCTTTCCATAGAACATTTTCATCAACTATTTGTTTAAACTGGCTCTCTGTTCCCTTCTCCCTCTTTTCTTCTTCTGGTATGTCTATTATTCCTATGTTACGCTTTCTAATGGAATCAGATATTTCTGGTAGAGTTCTTTCATTTTTTTATGCGCAAATCTCTCTCTTCTTACATCTGCATCATTTCTAGATTTCTATCTTTGATATCACTAATCCTTTCCTCCATCTGGACAGTTCTTTTTCCTAAGCTAGCTACTTCATTATTTATTTCTTTTATTGAGTTCTTCATCTCCAGAATTTATATTTGTTTCCTATACAGAGTTTCAATCTCTTTGGTAAAGTACTCATTTTGATTGTTGATTTTATTTATGAGTTCATTAAACTTCCTATCTTTGTTTTCTTGTATCTTGAGTTTTTTCAAAACTGCAATCTTGAATACTCTGTCATTTAAATCACACATTTTCCTGTCTTTGAGTTTATTTTCTGGTGATTTTTCATTTTCTTTGGGAGCTGCCTCATTACCTTGGTCATGCATAGCACCTGATGGATCCTTTATCTAGGCATCTATGTATTAGTGGTGCTTCTTTAGTAGAACAATAATGTTTTTTTTAATTTTTTCCCCAGTAAGTGGCACTAAAGCACAGGTTTGTTTTAGTTTTTCATGCACTGCTCTGGCTTTTTAGACCTTTGTGGGAGGTTGAAAGAAGTTCTGTGTTCCCTGGGAAAGTGGACATCTCCTCTGTGATCAGGCTGCCCCTATTTCAGGGCATCAACCTCCCTGGCAAATGTGGTGGAGCTGTGGGGTTCAAAATCCTTGAAATCTCAGTGCCTTCCCCTGCAGACAGATGCTGCTGGCCATGCAGGAGTGATAAATGGGGGGGGAGGGGGAGCTGGGAGAGGCTGCTCCTGCCTTTGTGGTTTTGTCCTCTAAGTTGTGTCCAATGGCAGACCTTAGTGGTCTCACATCTGTATTTCCACCCATCTCTGGGATTAGAGTAGCCTGTAACTAAGTGAAAACATGTTTCTGTGGTCCTGTTGTCATGTTTGCATATAATGTGCTCTGTAACCTGACAATCACTGCTACAGCTTCTTCTGGGACTCACTGCTAGCTCTAGGACAGGAGAGAAGGGGGAGGCAACAAGGCTCTGTGGTTCTGTTTTTCTGCCTGGCAATGGTGACTGTCAGACACATTTGTGATTCCTCTCTTCCCAAGTTACTGGATTCAACTGTACTGACCATACCAACAGGAATGCTCACTGTATCTCTCTGCTCCTCAGGGCTGGAGGAGTGCCAGCAGCAATGTGATTTCTCCCCTCTCTAAGCTGAGATGCACAGTGAGCTCCAGGATGCAAGTACTGATCTATGTCTCTGACACCATCTCAGCTCTTCTCTCTTCCTTTCTTTTCGGTTCACTCCAATTCTTCCACATTCAGATGTTTCAATACACAGATCTCTCTAGATGTGTTTTCAGGTTTAGCAGGGAATCCTTTGTCTAACTGTAGCTGCTCAAATTGTTGAAACTTCAAGGGGAAGGAGCAAGAAATCCTCTCATACTGGAATTGTCTGACATCGCTCCAAATAATGTTTCTAATCTAAATTTTCAATTGTAAACAAATGATAATTATATCCTCTTTAAATGAGTAATACTGTATAAATTGTGTCATTCATCTTTTATGTTTTATTATTATTTTTTAATCCTCACCTGAAGATATTTTTTCCATTGCTTTTCAGAGAAAGTGGGAGAGCCTGGCCAGGCATGGCACAGCGGTTGAGCGTCGACCTAGGATCCAGGTGATCGGGGTTCGATTCCTGGTAAGGGCACATGCCCGGGTTGTGGGCTCCATCAGTGCCTCTCTCATCATTGATGTTTCTATCTCTCTCTCTCCCTCTCCTTTCCTCTCTCTGAAATCAATAAAGATATATTTAAAAAAAAAAAAAAAAGTGGGAGAGAGAGAAACATCGATGAAAGTGGAAGAGAGAGAAACATCGATGTGTCTAGAGAGACACATTGATTTGTTGCCTCCAGCACATGCCCCAACCTGGGCTGGAGATAGAGCCTGCAACCCAATACATGCCTTTGGCCAGAATCAAACTTGGGATCCTTCAGTATGTGAGCTGATGCTCTAACCACTGAGCAAATCTGGATGGGACCATTCATCCTTTAAATGCATGCATGGACTGCTCCAGGAAATATTGAGTACCTAATATAAACTAGGCAGTAAGAATACAAAAATGACCAAGGGCAATCCTTTCATCACAGAGCTATCAGACTGGTTAAAACAATGGACATTTTAATAGACAATGAAAATGAAGTATAATACATGCTATATGATAAGTATGCAAAAATTGTGTGTAGCAAAAATGAGTGAAGTTGAATTCTCCCTGGAGAATACGGAATAGGGCAGCCCTGAAATTTATAATTCGCCCTGCAGGTGTAGAAGTTATTGAAAATTATGATAGGAATTGACTTATGCTTTAGGGAGATCATTCTACAGGGCAGTGTTGAGGATGGATTTGAGGGTGGCAATATTGGCAGCATAGACACTCATTAACATATGTTATTGCAGTCTTGTGACCAATGATCACATCCTGAATTAGAGCCGCTACACTGGAGATGGGGTTAGATGGATGGGAAAACTATTTTCCACAGGATTTGGTCAATGAAACGGTGGAGGGATCATGGGAACCCTTTTTCCTACAGAGGATTTACACAAGATTACATTGTCCTGATACCCAACCCAATCAAAAAGGTTGGTGTTAATGGCATTTGATCTTACAGAATAATTTTCAAGTCTCATTCCTTAGGAAAAAGAGAACTTCAGAAGCTTCCCACAACATTAGGCAATGTTATATTTGCTTCTTATGTAAAGAACTCTCCCCAGTTTTCTTTTCCAATTTTCTTACAAGTGTTCTGTTATTTCAAATGAAGATGTTAAAATTTGATACTCATCACAGTAACAAGGATAGTTTATCTGTTCACAAGCACACAAATCAGTTCTTGTTTTGAACCACATAACACAAGAGATTTGGAAAAGTTTATTTCAATGAGTTAGACATTTTATGTTCTATTATTACAGGACCCAATAAACCATCTACATTCTCCTCCTTTAAAGTCCTGTCAAATAATTATTTTGCCTTCCTAAATTGTTTGAATAAGTGCATTAGATAAGTAGTTTATATCAGGAAATTTTCATCATTGAAGTATGTGCAGTATATCATAAATGAAACTGTTGCCTACCATGTCTAATGTGATTTTGTACTAACATTTAAGAAGGCCTTATTAAATTGCTTTATTTCATGAAAAATAATTGATATGGATTATAGCCCCACCTATGTTAATGGAACTTATTTGGCTTTACATTCCCATTTGTACAAGCAAGTGAAGAGAGTTTCACGTGAATAAGTATCTTTATTAGAAATTCTCATGGATGAAATACATCGTTCTGCAGTTATGAGTGTTACTGGAATCACTACTTCCCCAAAATGATTGTTTTTAGAAAGAAAAATAACCACATTCTTAGATATGCTAGATGGATTACCTGTTTTTATTCCTTCCTTCTGCTTTTCCTCTCATTTATGGAAAAATTAAATTGGTTTTATCTCCAGATTAGATCTTTTAAAGCTTTAATTCTTCATAAAAAGTAAATTTAAAAACAGGTTATGAAAAGTAACTTTGAAAGTTATAAAACTATGGAATCAATGTTAAATTTACCAAAGTTAATGATGTAAGAGAATGTCTATCTTAGGAATACACAGGAAAGTACCCAGGAGTAAAGGGCCATGATGTACGTAGCTTATTCTCAAGTGTCTATGTATCCACAAATAGAGAGAGAGAGGGCAGGCACAGGAGCGGGAATGACACGTAGAGAAATGAGTATAAAGCCAATGGCTAAAATGTTAAAGGCAGGTGAATCTGAGTGCATGAGGGGAGGAGGGAATTCACAGAACTGCTCTTATATATTCGAATGGATAACTCTAAGAGATGGGTACTGTCTGCGACCCAACTTGGTAGGCCACACCACCAGCACTGGGTAGCCAGGCAGCTTGGGTTCTTTCCCACCTCCCTTCTACCCCCTTCCAAACCTCCAGTCCTATACCCCACTCCATTCCCCTCTGGGGCCCCGCCAACCTCCACCTCCCTCCAGTGCTCCCCATAGTGCCTCACACACTTCAATCCCTCCAATACTGTCCACGGTCCCACCAACAATCAATCCCCGTCCATTGTTCTCCAGGGTCACACCCAAACTCCATGCCCCTCCATTGATCTCCACGGTCCCTCCCACGCTCCAACCCCCTCCATTAATCTCCCTCGTCCTTCCCACACTCCACCCTCCTACATTGATCTCCATGGTCCCACCAACACTCCACACACCTCTACTGTTCTCCATGGTCCCTCCCACACTGCACCGCTCCACCTTTGAACTCCATGGTCCCACCAACACTCCACACACCTCCATTGATCTCCATGGTCACACCCACACTCCACACCCCTCCATTGATCTCCATGGTCACACACACACTCCACTCCCCTCCATTGATCTCCATGGTCACACCAGCACTCCACGCCCCTCCATTGATCTCCATGCTCCCTCCCACACTCCACCCCCCCTCCATTAATGTCCGTGGTCCCGCACACAACCCACCCTCTCGATTGACCTCCATGGGCACTCCCACACTCCATGTCTCTCCATTGATCTCCAAGGTCCCTCCAATACTCCACCCCCCTCCATTGACCTCCATGTTCCCTCCAAAACACTATACTCCTCCATTGATCTTCAAGGTCCCTCCCTCAGCCCACACCCCTCCATTGTTCTCCATGGTCCCACCCACACTTCACCACCCTCCATTGATCTCCATGGTCACTCCAACAGTCCACACCCCTCCATTTATCTCCATGGACCCTCCCACGCTCCACCCCCGCTCCATTGATCACCATGGTCCCAACCACACTCCACCCCCCTCCAGTGATCCCCATGGTCCCACCAACACTCCACGCACCTCCATTGTTCTCCATGGTCACACCACACTCCACCCCCCTCCACTGATCTCCATGGTCCCTCCCACACTCCAATCCCCTCCATTGTCCTCCATGGTCACACCCACACTACCCCCCCCTCCACTGATCTCCATGGTCCCTCCCATACTCCACCCCCCTCCATTGATATCCGTGGTCCCTCCTACACTGCACCCCCCACCATTGATCGCAATGGTCCGTCCCACACTCTACCCCCCCTCCATTGATCTCCATGGTCCCACCGACACTCCACCCCTCTCCATTGTTCTCTAGGGTCACACCAATACTACACCCCCCTCCATTGATCTCCAAGGTCCCACCGACACTCCACCCTTGTCCATTTATCTCCGCGGTCACACCCACACTCCATGCCTCTCCATTGATCTCAATAGTCCCACAGACACACAACCAGTCTCAATTGTTCTCTAGGGTCACACCAATACTACACGCCCCTCCATTGATCTCCATGGTCACACCCACACTGCTCCCCCCGCCATTGATCTCCATGGTCACACTCACACTCCAAGCTCCTCCATTTTTCTCCATGGTCTCTCCCACCTTCCAACCCCCCTCCATTGATCCCCATGGTCACACCCACACTCAAACCCCTCCACTGTTCTCTATGGTTACTCCCACACTCTACCCACCTCCATTGACCTCCATGGTCACACCAACACTCAATCTCCCTCCTCTGTTTTCCATGGCCACACCCACACTCCAACCCCCTCCATTTTTCCCCATGGACCCTCCCACCCTCCACCCCCCCTGCATTTTTCTGCATGTTCACACACTCACTTAATCCCCCTCCACTGTTCTTCATGGTCCCTCCCACACACCACAACCCTCCTTTGATCTCCATGGTCACACCCACACTCCACACCCCTCCACTGTTCTCCATGTCCCCACCCACACTGCATGCCCCTCCATTGATTTCCATGCTCACTGCCACACTCCACCACCCTCCATTAATGTCCATGGTCACTCCCACACCCCACACCTCTCGATTGATCTCCATGGTCCCTCCCACACTCCACGGCCCTCCATTGATCTCCATGGTCCCACCAACACTCCACCCCCCTCCATTGATCTCCATGGTACAACCCACACTCAACCCCACTCCATTGATCTCCATGGTCCCTCCCACAATCGACCCGCCTCCATTGATGTCAATGGTCACTCCACACTCCACCTCCCTCCTTTGATCTCCATAGTCACACCCACATTCAAACCCCCGCCATTGATCTCCATGGTCCACCTGACAATCCACCCCCTTCCATTGTTCTCCAGGGTCACAATCACACTCCAGCCCCCTACATTTTTCTAGAGGGACACACCCACACAACACACCCCTCCATTGATCTCCATGGTCCCTCCCACTCTCCACCCCCCTCCATTCTTCTCCAGGGTCACAACCACACAACAATCCCCGCCATTGTTTTCCATGGTACCTCCCAGACTCCACCCCCATCCATTGACATCCATGGTCACACCCACACTCCACCCCCCTCCATTGATCTCAATATTCACTCCACACTCCACCCCCCTCAGTTGATCTCATGGTTCCTCCCACACTCCACTCCTCTCCATTGATCTCCATGGTCCCTCCCGCACTCCAACCCCCACCATTGATCTCCATTGTCTGTCCCACACTCCACACCCCTCCATTGATCTCCATGGTCCCACCAACACTCCACACTTGTCCATTAATCTCCATGGTCTCAACCACACTCCACCACCCTCCATTGATCTCCCTGATCCCTCCTTCACTCCAGCCCCCACCATTGATCTCCAGGGTCCGTCCCACACTCCACAACCCTCCATTGATCTCCATGGTCCCACCGACACTCCACCCTTGTCCATTGATATCCATGGTCACACCCACACTCCATCCCTCTCCATTGATCTCAATGGTCCCACCGACTCACCACCCCTCTCCATTGTTCTCTAAGGTCACACCAATACTACACCCCCTCCATTGATCTCCATGGTCCCTTCCACAAACCACCCCCCTCCATTGATCTCCACGGTCCGACACACACTCCACCCACTCCATTGATTTCCAAGGTCCCATCCACACTCCACCCTCTCCATTGATCTCATGGTCCCTCCCACAATGCACCCCCCTCCATTGTTCTCCATGGTCCATCCCATACTCCACTCCCTTCCACTGATCTCCATGGTCCCTCCCACATTCCATTGATCTCAGTGGTCCCACCCACACTCAACACCCCTCCATTGATCTCCATGGTCACACCCACACTCCACGCCCCTCCATTGATCTCCACGGACACACCCACACTCCACCCCCCTACATTGATATCCATGGTCCCACCCGACTCCACCCCCCTCCGTTGATCTCCATGGTCCCTCCTACATTCCACCCCCCAACAGTGACCTCCATAATCTGTCCCACATTCCACACTCCCTCCATTGATCTCCATGGTCCCACAAACATTCCACCTCCCTCCATTGTTCTCCATGGTCACACCCACACTCCATGACTCTCTATTGATCTCAAAGGTCCCTCCCACACTCCACTCCCCTCCGTTGATCTCCATATTCCCACCCACACTCCACCCCCATCCATTGATCTCCATGGTGAAACTCACACTCCACATCCCTCCATTGTTCACCATGCTCCCTCACACACTTCACACCCCTCCATGGATCTCCATGGTCACACCCAAACTCCACACCCCTCCATTGATCTCCATGGTCCCACCCACACTCCAACCCCCACCGCTAATCTCCATGGTCCCACCGACATTCCACACAACTCCATTTTTCTCCATGGTCACACCCACACTCCAACCCCCTCCATTGTTTTCCATGGTACCTCCCACACTCCACCCCTCTCCATTGACCTTCACGGTCCCTACCACACTCCACCCCCCTCCATTGATCTCCATGGTCCGAGATCAATGGAGAGGGATAGAGCGTGGCAGGGACCGTGGAGATCAATGGAGGGGGGTGGTGTGTGGGAGTGACCAGGGAGATCTTTGGAGGGGGGTGGATTGTTGAAGGGACCATGGGGATCAATGGAGGTGGGTGGAGTGTGGGTGGGATCATGGAGATCAATGGAGGAGGGTGAATAATGGAGATCAATGGAGGGGGTTTGAATGTGGGTGTGACCATGGAGATCAAAGGAGGGGGTGGATTGTGTGTGGAACCATGGAGATCAATGGAGGGGGGTGGAAGGTGGGAGGGACCATGGAGAAAAATGGAGGAGTTTGGAGTATGGATGTGACCATGGAGATCAATGGAGGGGGTTGGAGTGTCGCAGGGACCATAGAGATCAATGCAGGGGGGTGGTGTGTGGGAGTGACCACAGAGATCATTGGGGGGGGGTGGATTGTTTAAGGGACCATGGAGATCAGTGGAGGGGGGTAGAGTGTGGGCGGGACCATGGAGATCAATGGAGGGGGTGTAGTATTGGTGTGACCCTAGAGAACAATGGAGAGGGGTGGTGTGTCAGTGGGACCATTGAGATCAATGGAGAGGCATGGAGTGTGGGTGTGACCACGGAGATCAATGGACAAGGGTGGAGTGTTGGTGGGACCATGGAGATCATTGGAGGGGTGTGGAGTGTGGGACGGACCCTGGAGATCAATGGTGGGGCTGGAGTGAAGGAGGGACCAGGGAGATCAATGGAGGGTGGTGGAGTGTGGTTGAGACCATGGAGATCAATGGAGGGGTGTGTAATGTGGAAGGGATAATGGAGATCAATGGAGGGGCTTGGAATGTGGGAGGGACCATGGAGATATATGGAGGGGTGTGGAGTATTGGAGTGACCATGGAGGTCAATGGAGGGGGTTGGAGTGTGGGTGTGACCATGAAGAAAAATGGAGGGGCGTGCAGTGTGGTGTGACCATGGAGAACAATGGAGGGGCGTGGAGTGTGGGTATGACCACGGAGATCAATGGACAAGGGTGGAGTGTTGGTGGGACCATGGAGACCATTGGAGGGGTGTGGAGTGTGGGACGGACCCTGGAGATCAATGGTGGGGGCTGGAGTGAAGGAGGGACCAGGGAGATTGATGGAGGGTGGTGAAGTGTGGGTGTGAGCCTGGAGAACAATGGATGGGTGTGGGCTGAGGGAGGGACCTTGGAGATCAATCGAGGGGTATAGAGTTTTGGAGGGAACATGGAGAACACTGGAGGGCGGTGGAGTGAGCTTGTCACTATGGAGATAAATGGAAGAGGGTAGAGTGTGGGTGTGACCATGGAGAACAATGGAGGGGTGTGGAGTATTGGAGGGACCATGGCGATCAATGGAGGGACATGGAGTGTGGGAGGGCCCATGGAGATCAATCGAGAGGGTGGGGTGTGTGCGGGACCTTGGACATTAATGGAGGGTGGTGGAGTGTGGGATGGAGCATGGAGATCAATGGAGGGGCGTGGAGTGTGGGTGTGACCATGGAGAAGAGTAGAGGGGTGTGGAGTTTGGGTGTGACCACGGAGATCAATGGAGGGGGGTGGATGGTGCTAGGGACCATGGAGAAAAATGGAGGGAGGTGGGGTGTGGGTGCGACCATGGAGATCAATGGAGGGGTGTTGAGTTTCGGTGGGACATTGGAGATGAATGGATGGGGGTGGAGTGTAGGATGGACCATGTAGATCAGTGGTGGGGGGTGGAGTGTGTGATTCACCATGGAGATTAAAGGAGGGGTCGGGGAGGGTGGGAGGGACCACTGAGATCAGTGGAGAGGCATGGAGTGTGGGTGTGACCATGGAGATCCATGAAGGGGTGTGAAGTGTATGAGGGACCATGGTGAACAATGGAGGGATGTGGAGTGTGGGTGTGACCATGGAGATCAATGGAGTGGGTCTGGGTGTGGGAGGGACCATGGAGATCAAGGGAGGGGAGTGGAGTGTGGGAGGGATCATGCTGATCAACGGAGAGGGGTGGAGTTTGTGAGGGACCATTGATATCAATAGAGAGGCATGGAGTGTGGGTGTGACCATGGAGAACAACGGAGGATGGTGGAGTGTGGGTGGGACCATGGAGATCAATGGAGGCAGGTAGAATGTTTTTGGGACCATGGAGATCAATGGAGGGAGTGTGGGGTGTGGAACAGATCATGGAGGTCACTGTTGGGGGTTGGAGTGTGGGAGGGACCATGGAGATCAATGTAGTGGGGTGGAGTGTGGGTGGGACCATGGAGATCAATGGAAGGGGGTGGAGCGTGGGAGGGACCATGGAGATCAATGGAGGGGGGTGGAGCGTGGGAGGGACCATGGAGATCAATGGAGGGGGGTGGAGCGTGGGAGGGACCATGGAGATCAACGGAGGGGTGTAGAGTGTGGGTGTGACCATGGAGATCAATGGAGGGGGGTGAAGTGTGGGAGAGAACATGGAGATCAATGGAGGGCTGTGCTGTGTGGGAGGGTCCATGGAGATCAATGAAGGGGGGTGAAGTGCGGGCGGTATCATGGAGATCAATGGAGGGCGTTGGAATTTGGGTTGGACGATGGAGATCAATGGAGGGGGGTGGAGTGTGGGAGGGAGCATGGGGAACAATGGAGGGGGTAGAGTGTGGGTGGGACCATGGAGATCAATGGAGGGGGGTGGAGTGTGGGTCTGACCGTGGAGATCAATGGAGAGGGGTGGAGTGTGTTGGGACCATGGTGATCACTGCAGGGGAGTGGTGTGTGGGAGTGACCATGGAGATCAATGGAGGGGAGTGGAGTGTGGGAGGGTCTATGGAGATCAATGGAGAGCCCTGGAGTGTGGGAGGGACCATTGAGATCAATCGAGAGGCGTGGGGTGTGGGAATGACCATGGACATTAATGGAGGGTGGTGGAGTGTGGCAGTGAGTATGGAGATAAATGGAGGGGCGTGCAGTGTGGGTGGGACCATGGAGAACAGTGGAGGGGTGTGGAGTGTGGGTGTGACCATGGAGATCAAAGGAGGGGTGTGGAGTGTGGGACGGACCATGAAGAACAGTGGAGGGGGATTAAGTGAGTGTGTGAACATGGAGATAAATGCAGGGGGGGTGGAGGGTGGGAGGGTCCATGTAGAAAAATGGAGAGGGTTGGAGTGTGGGTGGGGCCACGGAAACAGAGGAGGGAGACTGAGTGTGGGTGTGACCATGGAGATCAATGGAGGGGGGTAGAGGCTGGGAGGAACCATAGAGAACAGAGAGGGGGTTTGAGTGTGGGTGTGACAGTGGAGATCAATGGAGGGGGATGGAGTGTGGGAAGGAACATGGATATCAATGGAGGGGGTGTGGAATATGGGAGGGCCATGGAGAAAAGTGGAAGGGGGTGGAGTGTGCTTGTCACTATGGAGATAAATGGGGGGGTGGGTGGAGTGTGCGTGTGACTATGGAGAACAATGGAGGGGGGTGGAGTGTGGATATGACTATGGAGAACAATGGAGGGGGGTAGAGTGTGGGTGGGATCATGGAGACTATTGGAGGGGGGTGGACTGTGGGTGGGACCATGGAGATGAGTGGAGAAGGGGTGGAGCGTGGGAGGGACCATGGAGATCACTCCCCTCCATTGATCTCCTTGGTCCCTGCAACACTCCGACTCACTCCATTGATCTCCATGGTCCCACCTACACTCCACCCCTGTCCAATGATCTCCATGGTCCCACCAACTCTCCACCCCTGTCCATTATTCTCCATGGTCACACCCACACCCAACCCCCTCCATTGTTTTCCATCATCTCTCCTACACTCCACCCCCTCAATTGATCTCCATGATCCCTCCTACACTCCACCCCCATCCATGCATCTCCATGGTCCCTCCCACATTGCACCCACTCCATTAATCTCCATGTTCACACCCACACTCCAACCCCCTCCATTGATCTCCATTATCCCTCCCACACTCCACCTCCCTGCATTGATCTCCATGGTCATACCACACTCCACTACCCTCCATTGATCTCCATGGTCCCTCCCACACTCCACCCCCCTCCATTGATCTCCGAGGTCCCACCGACACTCCACCCCCTCCATTGTTCTCCATGGTCACACCCACACTCCGACTCCCTCCATTGATCTCCATGACCCCTCCCACACTCCAACCCCCTCCATTGATCTCCAGGGTTACACAAACACTCCACCCCCCTCCATTGTTCTCCATGGTCACAGCCACACTCCAACCCCCTCCGTTATCTCATGGTCCCTCCCAAAAAACACCACCCTGGATTGTTCTCCATGGCCCCTCCCACATTCCACTCCCCTCCATTGTTCTCCATGGTCCCTCCCACACCCCACGCCCCTCCATTGATCTCCACGGTCACACCCACACTCCAACCCTTCCACTGTTCTCAATGGTCCCACCAACACTCCACCCTCTCCAGTGATCTCCATGGTCACACCCACACTCCACCACCCTTCATTAATCTCCATTGCCCCTCCCACACTAAACCCCCCTCCATTGATCTCCATGGTCCCTCCAAACCCTCCATCCTCCTCCATTGATTTACATGGTGTCCCACACACTCCACCCACCTACATTGATCTCCATGGTCCCTGACAGATTCCACCCCCCTTCATTGATGGAAGGGGGTCCCTCCCACACTCCACCACCTCCATTGATCACCATTGTCCCTCCCACACTCTACCCATTTCCATTGATCTCCATGGTCACACCAACACTGTATGCCCTCCATTGTTCTCCATGGTCACACCCTCACTCCACCACCCTCCACTTATCTCCATGGTCACACCCACACTCCAGGCCCCTCCGTTTTTCTCCATGGCCCCTCTCACCCTCCACCCCCCTCCATTCATCTCCATGGTCACATCCGCACTCCACCCCCCTCCAATGATCTTCGTTTTCCCTCCTATACTCCTCCCCCCTCCATTGATCTCCATGGTCCTGCAACAATCTACCCTCATGCTTTGATCTCTTTGGTCACACCAACACTCCAACCCCTCCACTGTTCTCAGTGGTCCCACCAATACTCCATCCCTCCCCATTGATCTCCATCGTGCCTCCAACAATCCACCCCCCTCCATCGATCTCCATGGTCCCTCCCACACACCACCCACCTCCATTGATCTCCATGGTCCCTCCTACACTCCACCCCCCTCCATTGATCTCCGTGGTCCCTCCCACACTCGACCCCCCTCCGTTGATCTCCATGGTCCGACCCACACTTCACCCCTTTCCATTGATCTCCATGGTCACACCCAAACTGGTAACACCCAAACACTCCACCTCCCTCCATTGATCTGCATGGTCATACCACACTCCACTACCCTCCATTGATCTCCATGGTCCCTCCCACAGGCCACCATTCTCCATTGATATTCATGGTCACACCCACACTCCAGCCCCTCCATTGATCTCCATGGTCCCTCTCACACTCCACCCCCCTCCATTGATCTCCGAGGTCCCACTGACACTCCACCCCCTCCATTGTTCTCCATGGTCACATCCACACTCCGACCCCCTCCATTGATCTCCATGGTCCCTCTCACACTCCACCCCCCTCCATTGATCTCCAGGGTTACACCGACACTCCAACCCCTCCACTGTTCTCAATGGTCCCACCAACACTCCACCCCTTTCCATTCATCTCCATGGTCACACCCACACTCCACCACCCTCCATTAATCTCCATTGTCCCTCCCACACTAAACCCCCCTCCACTGATCTCCATGGTCCCTCCAACACTCCATCCTCCTCCATTGATTTACATGGTACACCCACACTCCACCCACCTACATTGATCTCCATTGTCCCTGACTCATTCCACCCCCCTTCATTGATCTCGATGGTCCCTCCCACACTCCACCCCCTCCATTGATCTCCATTGTCCCTCCCACACTCTACCGCTTTCCATTGATCTCCATGGTCACACCAACACTGTATGCCCTCCATTGTTCTCCATGGTCACACCCACACTCCACCACCCTCCACTGATCTCCATGATCACACCCACACTCCAGGCCCCTCCATTTTTCTCCATGGCCCCTCTCACCCTCCACCCCCCTCCATCGATCTCCATGGTTCCTCCCACACTCCACCCCTCTCCATTGATATACATGGTCCCACCCACACTCCACCACCCTCCATTGTTCTGCATGCTCCCTCCCACACTTCAACCCCCTCCATTGATCTCCATGGTCCCTCCCACACTCCAGGCCTCTCCATTGATCTCCAAGGTCCCTCCCACACTCCACCTCCCTCCATTGACCTCCATGGTCCCTCCATCACTCCACCCCTCTCCATGGATCTCCATGGTCCCTCCCACACTCCTCCCCTCTCCATTGATCTCCATGGTCCCTCCCACAATACACCCCCCTCCATTGATCTCCATGGTCCCTCCCACACTCCACCTCCCTCCATTGATCTCCGAGGTCCCACCGACACTCCACCCCCTCCATTGTTCTCCATGGTCACACCCACACTCCGACTCCCTCCATTGATCTCCATGACCCCTCCCACACTCCAACCCCCTCCATTGATCTCCAGGGTTACACAAACACTCCACCCCCCTCCATTGTTCTCCATGGTCACAGCCACACTCCAACCCCCTCCGTTATCTCATGGTCCCTCCCAAAAAACACCACCCTGGATTGTTCTCCATGGCCCCTCCCACATTCCACTCCCCTCCATTGTTCTCCATGGTCCCTCCCACACCCCACGCCCCTCCATTGATCTCCACGGTCACACCCACACTCCAACCCTTCCACTGTTCTCAATGGTCCCACCAACACTCCACCCTCTCCAGTGATCTCCATGGTCACACCCACACTCCACCACCCTTCATTAATCTCCATTGCCCCTCCCACACTAAACCCCCCTCCATTGATCTCCATGGTCCCTCCAAACCCTCCATCCTCCTCCATTGATTTACATGGTGTCCCACACACTCCACCCACCTACATTGATCTCCATGGTCCCTGACAGATTCCACCCCCCTTCATTGATGGAAGGGGGTCCCTCCCACACTCCACCACCTCCATTGATCACCATTGTCCCTCCCACACTCTACCCATTTCCATTGATCTCCATGGTCACACCAACACTGTATGCCCTCCATTGTTCTCCATGGTCACACCCTCACTCCACCACCCTCCACTTATCTCCATGGTCACACCCACACTCCAGGCCCCTCCGTTTTTCTCCATGGCCCCTCTCACCCTCCACCCCCCTCCATTCATCTCCATGGTCACATCCGCACTCCACCCCCCTCCAATGATCTTCGTTTTCCCTCCTATACTCCTCCCCCCTCCATTGATCTCCATGGTCCTGCAACAATCTACCCTCATGCTTTGATCTCTTTGGTCACACCAACACTCCAACCCCTCCACTGTTCTCAGTGGTCCCACCAATACTCCATCCCTCCCCATTGATCTCCATCGTGCCTCCAACAATCCACCCCCCTCCATCGATCTCCATGGTCCCTCCCACACACCACCCACCTCCATTGATCTCCATGGTCCCTCCTACACTCCACCCCCCTCCATTGATCTCCGTGGTCCCTCCCACACTCGACCCCCCTCCGTTGATCTCCATGGTCCGACCCACACTTCACCCCTTTCCATTGATCTCCATGGTCACACCCAAACTGGTAACACCCAAACACTCCACCTCCCTCCATTGATCTGCATGGTCATACCACACTCCACTACCCTCCATTGATCTCCATGGTCCCTCCCACAGGCCACCATTCTCCATTGATATTCATGGTCACACCCACACTCCAGCCCCTCCATTGATCTCCATGGTCCCTCTCACACTCCACCCCCCTCCATTGATCTCCGAGGTCCCACTGACACTCCACCCCCTCCATTGTTCTCCATGGTCACACCCACACTCCGACCCCCTCCATTGATCTCCATGGTCCCTCTCACACTCCACCCCTACTCCATTGATCTCCATGATCCCTCCCACACTCCACCCCCCTCCATTGTTCTGCATGCTCCCTCCCACACTTCAACCCCCTCCATTGATCTCCATGGTCCCTCCCACACTCCAGGCCCCTCCATTGATCTCCAAGGTCCCTCCCACACTCCACCTCCCTCCATTGACCTCCATGGTCCCTCCATCACTCCACCCCTCTCCATGGATCTCCATGGTCCCTCCCACACTCCTCCCCTCTCCATTGATCTCCATGGTCCCTCCCACAATACACCCCCCTCCATTGATCTCCATGATCCCTCCCACACTCCACCCCCTTCCATTTATCTGCATGGTCATACCACACTCCACTACCCTCCATTGTTCTCCATGCTCCCTCCCACACTTCACACTTCCAATGATCTGCCTGGTCACACCCACACTCCATACCTCTCTATTGATCTCAATGGTCCCTCCCACACTCCACCCCCCTCCATTGATCTCCATGGTCCCTCCCACACTCCACTCCCTCCATTGATCTCCATGGTCCCACCCACACTCCACCCCAGTCCATTGATCTCCATGGTCACACCCACACTCCACGTCCCTCCATTGTTCTCCATGCTCCCTCACACACTTCACCCCCCTCCATTGATCTCCATTGTCCCTCCCACCCTCCACCCCCCTCCATTGATCTCCATGGTCCCTCCCACACTCCACCCCCCCTCCATTGATCTCCATGGTCTCTCCCATCCTCCACCGTCCTTTATTAAGATCACCTCTTCACCCTGCCCCCACCCTCTGCACTCACTGAGTGATGTCATCAGCTTGGTCCCTGTGACCTCACATAAGGGGTTCCCTACTGTTGCCATGGAACCCAATGTATACTTTAGCAACCAGCAGCAGGACCAGGCCACCCTGAGCAAGAGCAGCCCAGTCCTTGGTGGTCGTGTGTACGGGCAGCGGGGTCTCTGAGCAGCAGAATCCAGATCAGGATAGCCCGGAAGTGGTGGAGCCAGCAGCTGTGCGGAACACAGGTGAGCAGTAGCCTATCAGTCCCTCTGGGCTCCCATCTCTCCTTCCTCAACCTTCGTCTCCACCACCATCCCTGTCCCCAGTCACCCTCTCCACCCCAGAACCCGGCTTTACCCAGTTATCCGCTGATCTGGTGGATTGCTGATCCCCTTAACCATGGTCTCCCCCAACCTTCCACCTATTAGGAAACCTCACGAGGAGGATCGGAGCCGCATGGCGCTGTCTCTGGCTGTAAGGCGCCTCCAGAAGGAGCTCCTCGACCTTTCTCGAGACCCCCCAAAGCTCTGCTCCGTAGGTCCCGTGGAAGGCGACATGTTCCACTGGAAGGGATATATAATAGGGCCCAAGGACAGCCCCTACCAGGGAGGAGCCTTCTTCCTCACTATCCGATTCCCGTGGGAGTACCCCTTCAAACCACCCAAGGTCCTATTTAAAACCCAAATTTACCATCCCAGCATAAATCAGAAAGGATGTGTGGGTCTGGCCATCCTTAATTCCCAGTGGTCACCAGCACACACAGTTTCCAAAATATTGCTGTCAATCAGCTCCATGCTGTGTGATCCCAGCCCACATAATATCCTGGTTCCAGAAATTTGGAAGACGTACATCAATGATAAGCCAAAGTATGATGCCATGGCTCGAGCATGGACGAAGAAATACGCCATGTAATTTAAAAGTAAATAATACCAACACCTTAATAAAATAGTTGGAACTTCAATTGGTTGTCTTTTGACTGCTATCTGTGAAGAGACATTTCTCCATCTTTCTAGGTACAGATGTGCACCTTCCACATCAGGATGTGTGTAGAGGGGATGGAGGGAGGCATGGGAGTGGGGCAGGGTTGGGGAGATGGTTGAGTGTGAGACAGATAAGTTTTAATCTCCATTTTATTAAAAGATTACTGACTTAGGATTGGGAAAGCAAAGACAAGGGGGTTCGTCTTTAGGATGCGAAGGGCAGCTCTGCTTATCAGTGGGATAATTTTTAATGAGGAGTCCTTTAGAACTGACAATGCTGAGGAAAAACTGAATAAATATTACAAAGCTAATTAGGCATCTATTTTATTCTGAAGAACCTGTGTCTTCAGGTGTTTTGTTTTTGACCAAGATCAATATTAACCCATATCATCAATTTTGAAGCCTAAATTTAACTGGCCAATAATTAAGTGGATTAGGAGTTGTTACAAAATAAATTATGTGTTTTGTTCCCAGACTTCACCAACTCCCTAAAAATCAACCCTCAATCCTTTTACCACTTTGCCTCTCCCACACTCTGGGTTGTACTCCACTTTTCAGGACATACTTACATCAACGTAAGAACATTCAACCTGTAGAGGATTTTTATAAAAACTTATTTGAGCCAAACAGAGGATATGTCTGGAAGCAAGATCTGAAAAAAATACTTTGCATAATGACAGTCAGAAGATTCTTTTATACATTTTAAATTAATGAGGGAACATAAGGAAGATTACCTGAAGGTGGGAGAAAGCAAAATGGGGAGTGGATTACAGGATAGTTCTCAAGATCATGTGCGCTCTTGAGGGTGGGAACCCATATTTAAAAGGTGTGTTAACCTAGATGCACATGAACAATGGACAAGGTTTGCTTAAGACGGACACAAACCTTTTACTAAAAAGGTTATATGCCTGGGATGTGATAACCCACCATGACCTGCCCGGTTAGGATCTATGATCAGATCACCCTGTGAGATTATTTTCCTTAGAACCCCGTTGTGAGTCCACACCTATTAGCTCTAATTTGTCTTATTTTCTCAAGAGCTCTGTGGGGTCTGAGATCTCACAGAGCTTTCAACCCTACATTTCAGCCAGTCACAGTTTGTGGAGGCTGCTGAATGACACAGATTCTGGTTAGAGACACAGCTTTACTCAGGGCCCAGAAGACAGCATGACTTTCACTGACACCAGTTCCCCTGGCCCCAAGACCCAAGGTAGAGATGGAGAGCAGACCACGTGGGTGCTGAACACAGAGTGTGTTTGTCACAATTGAGGGACCATGAGCTTAAGAACTCCCAGTCTTTGAAATGAGAATTCTAGCAAACCTGACCAACTTTCCCCAAGGAACGATTCTATCTTTAACCTCTTCAGGAAACAAATCTATCCCCTGACCTGGAGGGAGCTCTGTCTTCCAAGGTTGTTTGCAATACAAACATCCTTGAAACTGATAGTCCAGGACACATGCTGACACAAGATGTACAGAACTGCACCTCAAACAGTCTTAACTGCATGGATCTCTCTGGTTGTAAAGGAAAAAATTAATTCCATGGGAATGCTTGTGTAGAATGAAAAAAATCTAATTTTCACTTTAGAATTTGTATATTCAAGAATGTCTAATCAGTGTAATAAGCAGATTACCACCAACAGTATCTTTAAAAACACTTTAGCCAGGCCGGGCATGGTTCAGTGGTTGAGCATTGACCTAGGATCCGGGGCACTGAGGTTCGATTCCTGGTCAGGGCATGTGTCTGGGTTGCGGGCTTAATCCCCGGTTGTGGGTGAGCAGGAGGCAGCCGATCAATGATAACTCTCTCATCATTGATGTTTCTATCTGTCTCTCTCCCTCTCCCTTCCTGTCTCTGAGGTCAATAAAGATATATTTAAAAATATATATTTAAAAAAAATTTTTTAAATAAAAAAAATAAAAACACTTTATAATCTACTTCTTTTAAAGGGTGGAAAGAGGTTATAATTATAAGAAAAAAACATAAAAACATCAGTTACTTAAGTTTATTTAATATTTATCAAAATAAGTGTGTAAATACATAGAAAATTTTTGTTTCTGCACCAAAGGTCTAACCCTTCAAATATAAAATTTTCTTTTACCTATACATTCAGGTAGTGCTTCCAAATAGGATTTTTCTATATCTAACTATTCAATAGAGTAGCCACTGACCAATGAAGCTATTGATGTGACCAGGCAACTGAATTTTTTTTTGGTCCAATTTTAATTAACTTTAAATTAAAATATTAAGTAAATTGATTACACTGAAATACCATGTAGGACCAGTGGCTACTGCATCATATAATTAGGACTTAAAATAGGACATATATATGTTTCATTTTAGTGTAATTCAGGGCATCAATAATGTAGCTGATGATGTACCAGAGCTGGAAGAATTTATCATGGGACTTACCAGGACTGAGCTGAGACCGAAAAAGCAGAGAGAATGTGGAGTGAAGATAGTGGGAGACTCCTACAAGATTAAGTGGTACTTTAGCTATTGTGCAAGCAAGTGAGGATTTTGATAACATGGGAATATTTTTTCCTTTATATTTTTTCCCAACGTAATGACTGATTTGATATTTTATGTTCAAAGGCAATGTGGCAAAAGCATGGGTGTTTGATCCTAAGCTCAACAAGTAACTAGTTGTGTAACCCTAAACAAATTAGTTCACAGCATGAACTTTAATTTCTTTAAGTACTAAATGAGAATATTATCTATATTTTAAAATATGATTTATTAAAAACACCTAACCTGCAACATTAAATATATATTCAATAATGGGAGTTGTCTTAATTATTTCTCTTCATTGTATGTATTCTTTTCAGATGAACTTGCACTGAGCTGCCTGCAAGATTGTTTAACTGGGGAAATCTATAGTTCTGATATGTCTAGGATTGCTGAGGGAGAAGGCAGAGGCTGCCAGAATCTGTAAATTAAATTGGTAAGGGGATTCATGAAAGTGTGCATTGATAAGGACGACACACAAAGTATTGCCCCCTAAAACACTTTTTGGAAGACACACAACTTTTAGAGTACAAGAAAGCAAATTTGAAGGCTGGTTTAAAATGCAGATTTCTGAGTCCCACCTCTAGAAAGGCCCAGTATTCTGCACTTACAATAATCAAAAATGATATATAAACAGGTTGAAAATGAGCACACCCTGATAGACAGTGGATATCACTGCATGGCTTATTCAGTTGTTACCAGTTTAAAAATAAGGTGAGGATCTGTATTAATGAAGAAAGCCACAATTTAATATATTTTGACTTAGTTATCAGCATACCTCTTATATTTTTTAACTAAAAATAATTTGATTGACTTTACAAGCAATGCTCAAATCAATTTATGGTTTTAGATGTGGCTCAAATACTTTATAGCTTTGCAAATAAGAGAATCTGAACTATTCAATCTTGTTACAAATTGCATAAAAGACCGTAATAAAGTGTGTCTTTGGATTCATCAAATGATTAGTGCAATTATTGTTTAAATGATTTTGAATATTTCTGGGTGAGCTCTTGAAGGGAATATGATTTTCCTCTTAAAATATCTGAGTTATCTTTATCTGTCACCAATTAGTATAGAAAGTAGCATTTTTAAAAAATTTTTTTATTCTATTATTATTATTTTTCACAAAATATGTGAACATGTTATTCAATTCTGTTTGGGAGTTCTCCACAAGATTGTTCCAAGACTTGACACTGTGGATTATATTACATTTTTATAAAATTTAAGGTTTCTTTTCTTTTTTTAAAAAAAAATTCTCACCCGAGGATATTTTTTCCATTCCTTTTCAGAGAGAGTGGAAGGGAGAGAGAGAAACATCAATGTAAGAGAGACACATCGATTGGTTGCCTCCTCTGCATATACCCTAACTAGGGCCAGGGACTGAGCCTGCAAATGAGGTATGTACCCTTGACCTGAATAAAATCCGAGACCCTTCAGTCCGAGGGCAGACATTCTAACCACTGAGTGAAACTGGCTAAGGCAAGCACATCTTTTTTGATAAGCTTTTTGTAAAGTGTTAATACATGTCTTTCCTATTCTTATTCAGCTGGAGATACCAAAAGCCACCTAATTCTGGCATAAAGATGGGTAGGAGCTGTGGTGGTAGTTAATTATACCTGAGTTAAATTGTGAGGAATGAGTAAGATTTCATTAAGTGGATAAGGGACAGAAAGAGCATCATGGATGAAAGAGACACACACAAAGGTACAAAAGAATAAGAAAATATATTGTGTCTTTTTATTCACATTCAATATGACTATACCACAAGTTATTGGAGAGGTAGGTAGAGGGTTAACTGTGGATGGTCTGATATGCCATGTTAAAGACAAGTTTAAACTTGATCTTGTGAGAAAGAAAAATTAAATAATATGAACCTGGATGTGACAGAGTCAGATTGGCATGTTAGAAAAATCATTCTGTGGACAGAATGGAAAATGGAATGCAAGAGTCAGGTTAAATACAGAGACCAGGTGGGAAGGTTTGTTGAGGCTCCACATAAGAGATGATTAGGGTCTGAATGAAAAGAGTGTGAATAAAGGTGCAGAAGACAGGATAGACAGGGAAGATTTTCCAAATATCTCTTTCATGAGATTAAGATAATTGTTCCATGGCAGGTTGGAGGGTGGCATAAGAGAAATATCTAACCCAACAAAGTGAGGTCCCAGGATTCTCAGGTCCTTAGGACCTTACAGGCAGTCTGCATGGTCCTCCCTTTCCTAACTATATGCCCGAGTGAGGCCAGATTTTCTTCACATACTTCAAACCAAACAATATTTACAATAGTTTGCAGGAACAAACAGATGAGAGAATCCCCTGCCTTCAATAAGGCAGAAAATGAAGAGATTTGTAAAAATGTAAAAGATGCCGCTTCCCTCAATAAATATAGCTAATTTTCTTTTAAAAATTGTTTATTTATGGTGACATGTAATGTGTTTATTGTTATTTTTAGAATAATAGTTTTGAACTTTCTGTTTTAATTTTTGCCTTTAAGATAAAAGAATAGGGGCCATCTTATCTCCCCTTCTATTCTCTGTCTTCCTGTCTTTTTGTTTGCTTGTTTGTGTTTGTCTCTTTATTTTATTTTTACTTTTTACTTTTCAACCACTTTCCTATTCCTACTCTCTACCCTTATTTTTTTTTTTTTGCTCACCCTTCTTTCCTTTCAGAATCTTTTCTCTGCCCCTTTTATCTCCTAGTAGCTTCTCTATTTTTTACTTTTTATTTTATTTTATTATTATTTTTATATATTTTTTTACTATTAGCAATAATATTTTTTTCTCTCTCTCTCTCTTTTTTTTTTTTTATCACTTTTTTTCTTTGCTTTAGCATTTGTGTTCCTGCTTCACTCTCCCAATTCTACTTTATCTTCAGTTCTTTTCATTGTGACTGTCAAGACATTTTGTAAGTTACTGTTTGTTTCCTGGCAGTTTGGTTGTGTTTTGTTTTGCCCTGTCAGCATCTGTACAGCAGCTTGCACAACGTGGTTGTGGATGAGCCTTACAGTTCGGCAATCTGAGAGGAGAGTCCACTGAAGAATGGGTCAATAACAATCTAGGCCCAATCACAGCAGAAGAGCTCAAAGGCCCCACAAAAGGGACACTCACAAAAGGGACACACTGAAAACAAATATCTCAGAAGTACAAGGAAAATAAGCCCCAGGGTCCCAACTGACATACACCACAAAACCCCACCTCACAAGACTGGGAGACAGAAAATATATCTAATATACAGATACAAACATTAAGAGTCACTAAAATGGGGAGACAAAGAAACAACCCCCAAACTAAAGACAAGGAAAATCTCCAGAAAAGGATCTTAATGAGATGGAGTTAAGCAAGTTATCAGAAATAGAGTTCAAAGTAATGGTTATAAAGGTGCTCAAGGAAATTAATGAAAACCACAAGACACTTAGTGGGAAGGTGGGGGAAACTAGTGAAAAAATTAAAAAAGAGCTAGATATGATAAAAAATAACCAAGCAGAAATGAAGAATACTATATCTGATATCAAGAATACACTAGAATAGAAAGCTGGCTCAATGAAGCAGAATATAGAATAAGTGAATTAGAAGGTAAGGTAAAAGTAACCACTCAATCAGAGCAGCAAAAAGAAAAAACACTTAAAAAGCATGGGGACAGTTTAAGAAAACTTTAGGACAACATTAAATAAAACAACATTCACATCATAGGGGTAACAGAGGGGGAGGAAAGTAAGCAAGGAATAGTGAACCTGGTGGAGGAAATAATGACAGAAAACTTCCCTACACTGGTGAAGGAGAAAGCCACAGAAGGTCAGGAATCACATAGGGTTCCAAACAAAAGGAATTCAAAGAGATCTACTCCAAGACACATCATAATTAAAATGGTAAATGTTAAGGACAAAGAGAGAATATTAAGGGCTGTAGGAAAGAGACAAGCAGGGACCTACAAGGGAGCCCCCATAAGGCTGACAACAGATTTCTCAACAGAAACTCCAGGCCAGAAGGGAATGGCATGAAGTTCTCAAAGTAATGAAATCCAAGAACCTGTAACCAAGATTGCTTTATCCAGCAAGGCTATCATTTAAAACTGAAGGTGAAATAAAGAGCTCTCCAGAAGAAAGAAGGTTAAGGGAGTTGAGTACCATCAAACCAGCACTGCAAGAAATGCTAAAAGGACTGCTTGAAGAAGAAGAAGAAATACTGAGGGAAAGGCATATAAGCATAAAGGGGAAAATGCCATTAAATAAGTATATACCAATAACAAATCAACAGGGACACAGAGACCCTAGGGCTAATGGATTTAATTGAAATGTACAGAACATTTCATCCCTAAGCAGCAGAATACACATTCTTCTCAAGTGCATGTGGGACATTCTCAAAAATAGACCACATGTTAGGGCACAAAGTTAGTCTCTGCAAGTTCAAGAAGATTGAAATTATATCAAGCATCTTCTCAGATCACAATGGCATGAAACTAGAAATCAACCACTAAAAAAAAAAATATTCAAACACTTGGAGGCTAAATAGCTTGTTATTAAACAGTGAATGGGTTACCAATGAGATCAAGGAAGAAATAAAAAACTTCCTGGATAAAAATGAAAAAGACAGAAAACAACCCAAAATCTATGGGACACAGCAAAAGCAGTCTTGAGAGGAAAGTTCTTAGCACTATAGGCATACCTCAAGAAAGAAGAAAAAGCTCTGCTAAACCATCTAACACAACAACTAAAAGAACTAGAATAAGAACAGCAAAAAAAGCCCTGAGAAAGTAGAAGGAAGAAAATAATAAAGATGAGAACAGAAATTAATGATGTAGAGGCTAAAAAAATCAAAACAAATCAATGAAACCAAGAGTTGTTTCTTTGAAAAGATAAGTAAGTCTGATGAGCCTTTAGCCAGACTCACCAAGAAACAAAGTGAGAGGAACCAAATAAATAAAATCAGAAATAAAAGAGGTGATATAACAACTGACCCAACAGTAATACAAAGGATCTTAAGAAAATACTATGAGCAACTATATGCCAACAAACTGGACAACCTGGACAAAATGGAAAAATTCCTAGAAATATAAAATCTTACAACACTGAATCAGGAAACTTGAATAGGCAGATAACAACTAATGAAAGTGAAGCAGAGATCAAAAAACTCCTGGCAAACAAAAGACCTGGGCTGATGGACTTACAGGCAAGTTTTATCAAACATTTAAAGACGAATTAACCCTTATTCTACTAAAACTATTCCAGAAAATTCAAGACGAGGGAAACTACCACACTCTTTTTATGAGGCTAGCATCATCCTAATCCCAAAACCAGATAAAGACACTACAAAGGAATAAAGTTACAGGACAATATCCCTGAAGAACACAGATGCTAAAATCCTCAACAAAATATGAGCAAACTGATCCAGCAATACATTAAAAAGATCATAAACCATGACCAAGTGGGGTTTATTTTGGGGATGCAAGGCTGATATAATATTCACAAATCAATAAATGTGATATATCACATAAACAAACGAAGGGCAAAAAACATAGGATCATATCAACAGATGCAGAAAAAGCACTCAACAAAGTCCAGCACACATTTTTAATAAAAAACTCTCAGCAAAGTGGGAATAGAGGGATCATACCTCAACATAATAAAGGCCATATACGACAAACCTACGGCTAACATCACACTCAATGGTCAAAAACTAGAACCATTTTTCTTAAAAACAGGAGCAAGACAGGGTGGTCCACTTTCACCACTCTTATTCAACATAGTACTCGAGCTCCTTGCCACAGTGATCGGAGAAGAAGAAAAAAATTAAAGGTATCCAAATTGGAAAAGAGGAAGTAAAACCGTCATTATTTGCAGATGACATGATATTGTACATAGAAAACCCTAATGATTCCACCAAGGTACCACTAGATTTAATAAATGAGTTAGGCAAGGTAGGAGGATACAAAATTAATGTCTGAAAATTGACAGTATTTTTCTACACCATCAATGAACTCTTAGAAAGAGAAACTAAAAAAACAATCCCATTTACAATTGCAACTAAAAAGATAAGATACCTCGGAATGAACTGAACCAAGGATGTGGAAGACCTGTACTGGGAAAACTACAGGACATTGAAAAAATAATTAAAGGAAGATATAAACAAGTGGAAGAATATACCATGTTCGTGGATTGGAAGAATTAATATCAAAATGTCCATACTATCCAATGCAGTCTATAGATTCAATGCAATTCTTATTAAAATACTAACAGCATATTTCACAGAGTTAGAGCAAATATACTACAAGTTTATATGGAACCAAAAAAGACTCTGAATATCTGGAGCAATCTCGGAAAAGAAGAACAGAGTTGGAAGGATCACTTTACCAGATATCAAACTATATTACAAAGTCTTTGCAATCAAAACAGCCTGGTATTGGTACAACAACAGACATATAGATCAATGGAACACAGCGGAGACCCTAGAAATAGACTCACACCATTATGGTCAGTTAATATTTCACAAAGGAGGCAAGAGCATACAATGGAGTAAAAGCAGTCTCTTCAGTAGATGATGTGGGGAAAATTGGACAGATACATGCATAAAAATGAAACTAGATCACCAACTTACTACATATACAAGAATAAATTCAAAATGAATAAAAGACTTAAATGTAAGTCAAGAAACCATAAAAATCCTGCAAGAAAACACAGAACTACAGTCAAAGACATCTGACGTAGTGGAATTTTCACTGATATATCTCCTAGGGCAAGAGAAATAAAAGAAAAAATAAACGGGACTCCATCAAACTAAAATCTTCTGCACAGGAAAAGAAATCAGGCTCAAAATACAAAAGAACCCCACGGTCTGGGAGAACATATTTGTCAAAGATGTATCTAGTAAGAGGCTCATTTCAAAGTGTACAAAGAACTCATACTACTCAGCAAGAGGAAGACAAACAGCCCAATTAAAAATTGTGCAAAGGACCTGAATAGGCACTTCTCAAAAGAAGACATACAGATGGCCAAGAGACATAGGAGAATATGCTCAACTTCGCTAATCATCAGAGAGATGCAAATTAAAACCACAATGAGATATCACTTCACACCTGTCAGAATGGCTGCCATCAACAAATCAAGAAATGACATGTGCTGGCGAGGATGTGGAGAAAGGGTAACCCTGGCACACTGCTGGTGGGAATGCAAACTGGTGCAGCCACTATGGAAAACAGTGTGGAGGTTCCTCAAAAAATTAACCATGGATCTACCTTTTGACCAAGTGATTCCACTCCTCGGATTGTATACTAAGAATGCTGAAACACTAATCAGAAAGAATATATGCACCCCAATGTTAATAGCAGCACAATTCACAATAGCTAAGATCTGGAGACAGTCCAAGTGCCCATCAGTAGATGAGTGGAGAAAAAAGCTGTGGGACATCTATGCCATGGAATACTAAGCAGCTGTAAAGAAGGAGGATCTCATATCCTTTCAGACAGTATGGATAGTCTTGGAGAATATTATCCTAAGCTAAATAAACCAGTCAGAGAAAGACAAATATCACATCACCTCACTTATATGTGAAATCTAAAGAACATAATAAACTGATGAACAAAATGGATTCATTGTCATGGAAGCATAGATCAGGCTGATGAATCTCAGAGAGTAATTGGGGGAGGGTCGATGGTTGGGGAGAAATTAACCAAAGAATTTATATGCGTATATGCATAACCCATGGACATACACAATTGTGTGGAGAAGGCCTGTTGTGGGGTGGAAGGTGTCAATGGAGTAAAGGGGGACATCAGTAATACTCTGTACAATAAAAAAGAAAAATAAAGAAAGAATAAAAGAAAAAAATAAATAGGGGCAATGAGCATCAGTGTTATTTTATGTTGGATTAATACTTGATGCTTTCAATAGCTAAAGCAATTTTGTTTTGATGGTAAATGAAATTTTTTTCTAAAAGTAAATATTGAAGATGAACTGTCCCAACAGACCCACCATAAATTCTATGAGCAAACAAATTAAGTTAAATAATTTTCAAAGTCATAGCGTTCATGAATAGTCTTAAAGATTTTCTAAGTATTTACTGCAATGGCAAGGTAAAAGATTCACCTCAGATACCTAATTCTTCATGAATTCTTAGCCCACTGAAGATTTCTTCTCTGTAAACTGTTCTAGGACAGTAGTTTTCAACCTTCTGTGACCATAATCCAAAGTAAGAAATAAATAATGCATCACAACTAGTAACACACACACACACACACACACACACACGTATTAATGAGAGAATGGCAAGGCATTAAACAATGTGTAAATATACTATCTGCTATGCTCTCATGTATTCCATTCTACTGTTTGAATGTGCTAGTTGTGACCCACTAAAGACATTTCATGACCCCCCCCCCCATGGATCATCAAGGCACAATTCTTCAAGTATGTCTCATGTTCGGCATGAGCACTTGCACTGTGCATTGTCTTTGTTCAGGCTGCTATAACAAAATACCACAGACTGGTTGGCTTATAAACAACAAAAATTCATTTCTCACAGTTCTGCAGGCTGGGAAGTCCAAGATGGAGGTGTCTTCAGATTCATTGTCTGGTGAGAGCCCACTTCTAGAGGATCTTCTCACTGTAACCTCATGTGGTGGAATGGACTAAGGAGCTTTTCATGCTACTTTTGTAAGGTCACTAATCCCATTCACCGGGACGCTGATTTCATAATATAATCACCTTCCAAAGACCCCACTCCCTAATATTGTTACCTTGGAGTTAATATTTAAATGTGAATTTGGGGGACACATTTCAGACCATAGCAGCTCTAATGGACTTGGCTATGAACTATCTTTTGATGTATGATTGTACAGCAAGAAGTCTTGCAGCATGTAGAATCTCCCTTCTGGGCTGAGGGCAGGTTCATTTCTTGACCAGTACAGTAAAGATAATGTCTTATGCTGGAATAAACACTGGATAAGCTTTCTAGCAGCCTGCCCTAAAATATCATGAAGTTTCCTGTGTTCCTGGATTCTCAGCTGTGACAAAAACCTACTGTGTGTGCATCATTCACCTGCACTGCTCTGCATCTCTCCTGTGAGACCTGGTGATGAGAGGACCTGATAGAATCATGAAACTCATGCTGCCTATTGTGCCTTGAGTAATCAAGTTCCTTGTCTCTGATCCAGAAATCTTTTCCATTTTGCCAACATCTATGAACTGTCGCAGGCTAAATAGCTTACAGATAGAGTAAGTAGAATCTCTGACTCTTCACATAACATGGGGATGAACCCACACTTTGAAACACATTGCTCTGGGATTTCCCCAACTGCTAGTAGTTCATAATTCATTCATATACAAAAAAATATGTAAATAGTGTTATTAGTTTCTACCAGCTGGGCTAATAATGATGGTAGCAATGGCACAGGAAGATTTTGAAAAGAGAAAAGCAATGGAAACAAAAAGTTTCAATCTTCATAATCTCTTCTGTCCATTTTACATCATGTTTCTATGTAGGTTATTTTCAAAGTTTGGACAAACTGCTGGATTTATACATAAAGCAATTATCGATAACATCTATAAATTCACACATACAGAGGTACAGAATGTAGTCCTTTTCAGAGAGGTAAAACAAAGTGCTGTGAATGTACATCATGGAGTCTTAAGCTGCAGGTGGAAGCAACAGGCTATAAATATACAGAGAAACATAGGTGGATTTTCTACATATAGTGCTGACATCTGGGTTCTAACCCAGGATAGAGAGTTAGAAGAATTGCTCCCAATCTGAGCTATCTTAGGTTCAAATTCATGACTTTTTTCAAACCCTCCATGAACATATTGAACATATTGAAGTTGAAGTTGAAAAGAAGACCAAAATCAAAGGAAAGGCAATACCTAAAGAGAGAGAGGGGGGGAAAGTTTATTATGTGCTCACCTGAGGGAGATGAAAGCAGACATTGGTAAGAAGAGTTCAACTAGAATATATGACATATTTCCTAAAGCAAAACATGGTCTGGTGAGATACTGTGCATAATGGTTAATTTTATATATCAATTGCAATAGACCTTTGTATCTGGATATTTGGTCAAACAACAGTCTAGATGTCTCTGTGAAGGTATTTATTTATTTATTTATTTATTTATTTATTATTTTTTAATATATATCTTTATTGATTTCAGAGAGAGGAAAGGAGAGGGAGAGAGAGAGATAGAAACATCAATGATGAGAGAGTCATTGATTGAGCCCGCAACCCGGGCATGTGCCCTGACCAGGAATCGAACCCCGATGGCCTGGATCCTAGGAGAACGCTCAACCACTGAGCCATGCCCGGCTGGGCTGTGAAGGTATTTTTTTAGATGACATTATTATTTAAATCAGTATACTTAGGGTTTACTCTACACAATGTGGGTGGGCTTCATCCAATTAATTGAAGGATTAAAGAGAATAAAAGAAAGAAAAGAAAGCATTCTGTTTAGAGGCCGACTTCAAACTCAGCTGTAATATTAACTCTTCCTTTGGTGTCCAGGCTGTAGGCTTTCCCTGCAGATTTCAGACATTATAACCTTCAAATTTTTAAATAAAAATAAACAAAATATAGTAAATAAACATAAAACCAGTTGTCTATCCAGCAACCTTAGATCACCGATGTATTTTTAAAAAATCTTGAAGTTAATGTTATTTTATTTTATATTACATGGTATGGAGCTCTCTATATTCTATCCCAGAAGTTAGAAGCATTATAAGGCATTTCAGTAATAATATATAGCTTCAAAGAGTTTTATTTAATAATGAGATACTGCTATTATTTGATTCCTCTAGGATGGAATATTTTTATGTAGAGAAAAATGTGTTACTTAGGTAGGAGTTATGTAAGAATTTGGCAGTAGCTTTGATCTTACTGAGGCCCTACAGAGCACGTTTACAGGAATGTGTGTACTGTTAATGATCCCATTGTGATTCAATCTGGAAATCACTAGATTGACAAAATAACATTTGGCTCTATGTCATGGAGTAAAATATTTTCTAAATCTTTACCCTGGTGGCTACTCATTCTGATTTGCATTTTCCTCAGTTTAAATTTTGTTACTTACATTCTGCAATTATTTTGACTAGGAATGTTTAACATTCATTGTAATTTATAAATACTTTTATGATTTGATTTTTTGTGTGGTATTGTAGATACATATATGAATATAAGTATTTAAAACCTAGCTTAGTTTTCATTTAGACTTTGTATATCACATAAAAATAATTATAATTTTTATATGATTATTATTCTTAGTAGAATTTGGGGAAGGCAGAATTATCTTTTTATCTCCTTGGTAACTACCACATACTACCTTGCAGAGGCCACTCTCACATATAAATTTATGAAACAAAATAATGCACAATTACAGATTGCCATCTATTTATTCCCAATTTAGCTTGTAGTAAAAAAAGTCACTTAACCTGCTTATGTTGTAGTTGCAGTAAGTGTTATATTTTAGTGAGTTTTATCAGATACATTTATTAACCCTGGAGAGCTGGAGTCTTGGATATTTGTCTTTCAAATTTGAATGTTTAGATTAAAGAAAAATACCCCTCATGAACAAGGCTTACATAATATATCTTTATATTACAGATACAATTAAAATTTTATTATGGCATAGAAACATCAATTGCTGAAACAATAGTATATGTTTTTTCCTATTGATAACACCCAAAACTTTGAATGGATCACAAATATGCATTATAAATCACCCTGCTTCTACAAAGAGACTCTAAAATTGTTTTCATGATTAGACACTAAAATTTTAATCTATTCAGCCCATAATGTTCTTGTAAAATATACAGTTAATGAGGCTACAAATAATTTAAATACACTGTAGAGACAATATGTATGTATATATTCTGATAGTATCCTTACTTTTTCTTTTATATCTAACCTATTTGGGGGGGATTATATTACTTCATATATACATTAAATGAAGGAAGTTATCTTTCAAACTTGATATGGTTCCTTTGCACCCAAAGTGTAACACCCTTTTCTGTGTTGATTATATTCTTCCAGTAAATGGGTGGACAGCGCATGAGCTTTGTAGCAAAGGGAGATAGTAATGGACACATAATATATTTTTCCTTTCAGTACTCTAAGGGATCAAAGATAAAGTTAATGAGCTGTACCTTCAAATAGCTTCCTACTCATCTTGGGAAAATTTTTCCACAATATATGCATCGTTAGTTTTAGTTTTAATTACTTTTGATCAGAAGTTGTCAGAGTTACTTACTGTCCCAGCCAATAAATTTAGGATGATCAGTTTCCTTTACAAATGGCTTATTTTATGTAGAACGAAACCTTGCAAAGCATACACCTCCACTTACTGTGAACTCTTAGAACCCCAAAATTATATTATTATTCAGTGAAGTTTTTCACAATCCCACCCCTATACTAATAATGATTTTGTAAATTATTTAATAGTCATTGGTGTCAAGAGGAAATTGGAGTTAAAACAAGGTCAAATCTGAGAGGCATATAGGTAAAAGTTGCCATATCAAAATACAATTCATGTTTTGTTAGCAAGAAAACATTGAACTTGTTAGTGTTTTTGCTTTGTACTGTGTATTTTTAATTTATTTTTAAAAACAAAACTTTCCATCAAGTTTAATATTTGAAACATTTTAGTTTTAGATTGAAAACTTCAAATTCCAAATCCTAGATCTAATATTTTCTATAAGTCAGTAGTAGTTCAATATATTAATGTTTATGTTTACATTCTAGTGTTTTATGGTATGTAAATTTCTGAAAAAATTTCCCATACACAGCACAGGTTCAATTTCTTTTGTAGTATTGTATCTAAGAGACAGAGTAATTTCAAGTCCCTGATAAAGTCAAAGCCAAGTTAGTCATTTTGCTAACTTATAATTTCCAGTAGATTGATGTGTATGAGAAAAAATTAAGAAGATCCAACCAATTGTTTAAAATATTTTTTAAAGTATTACTTATGTACTTTGTAATGTATAATCACTCATAATCATGATATGAGCTGAATTTGTATAGACTTAAAAAATTAATATATCATCCCATTTAATCTTGTGACAATGATACAATGGGTCCATTATTATCTTCATACTGTAGTTGAAAACACTGAGTCTCAGACTGGTGGGGAAACCTGTCATATTTACATGGTGCTAGGTGGTAGAGCTGTAATTATACTCCTAGGCTACCTGATGACAACTAGTCTGCATTTGGGATTCATCAAATTTTTACTTCAATCCTGTGAGGAGGGAATTTTCTTCTCTGCTCTTATCTTGAAGGGAAATTGAAGTTCAGAAAGTTTTAGTTTTCTGTGTAACTGTCACAGCTTCAATAACTGGCAAAACTGAGACTGGAATGTGGTCTGACAACAACAAAGGTTTGTTAAATAAATGAATGATTGATTGATTGATTTACTTATTAAAATGGACAATAGTTGTTTAGAAATAAAAATGATTCAACTTGTTACTCTAAGATGTATCTTCACAATATCAATGCAACTGACTGAAAAGTAAAATATTTATTATGTCCACCTAGTTTTTGTTGACTTTACAATACCAACTAATTCACATATTTGACAAAACTTTTCTACAATAATAGGTCAATCAAATTAAGTACTTCACTTGATATCTAAACATAGCCTAAATATATTATATATTTATTTATTTATTAATCTATCCAAACATTTTATATATTTATTGTGTATAAGCTGATAACTCCAATCATCCATTATGTACAAATAATTATCTTATTATAGAAATTTAGTTTCCATTTTAAAAGAGTATTTACTCAAAAGACTAATTTGATTTTTAAAAATTTGTCTTTATTGTCGAAAGTATTACAAATGTCTGCTTTTTCCCCCATTGATTTCCTCCACCCTGCACCCCTCCCTTCAGGCCTTCACCACACTATTGTCTGTGTTCATGGGTTATGCATATAAGCATATAAGCTTTTAGGTTAATGTCTCCCCACCCACACACCCCTGCCTTCCCTCTAAGATTCGTTAGTCTGTTCCATGCTTCTATGTCTTTGGATCTATTTTGGATCTGTATTGTTCATTGGTTTATTTTGTTCATTAAATTCCACATATCAGTAAGATTATGTGATACTTATGTTTCTCTCACTGGCTTAGTTTGCTTAGCATGATACTCTCTAGGTCCTACCATTCTGTCTCAAAGGGTAAAGGGTCCTTCGTTTTTACAGCTGCATAGTATTCCATGGTGTAAATGGCCACTGAGAAGGTGCTTGATATGATTTCAATCTTCTTTTTTTAATTTAGTGCATTTGACAATAAAAGTTTTATTCAGGCAAGCAGATATCTATATTATTATACAAAGTTGAACTGTTATTTTTAATTGAGTAATCTAATCTTTTATATTCACATAGAATTTTCAGTTTAACTTTTAAAAATATATATCTTTATTGATTTCAGAGAGAGGAAGGGAGAGGGAGAGAGAGAAAGAAACATCACTGTTGAGAGAGTCATTGATCAACTGCTTCCTGCAAGCCCCCCACTGGGGATTGAGCCCACAACCCAGGCATATGCCTCAACCAGGAATCGAACCTTGATCTCCTGGTCAATGCTCAATCACCGAAACATGCTGGGCCGGGCTTCAGTTTAATTTTTTAAAAATATAAATAACTTATAGAAGGAAATGATTTTGTGGCCCATTTAACACAGAATTATATTAAATATTTTTGTCCATTAAAGCTATCTACACATATATCTAGTTCAACTACTATGATGGCCAGGTGGAAAAATCAGTAAAAATAAATTAATTATATTTTAATATTTTCCAAGATAACTTAAGGATTAGTTAAATATCTTAGTGTAACTTAAAATATACATCATTATTGCTCTGGCTGGTGTGGCTCAGTAGGTTGGAGCACCATCCCATACACCAAAAGGTAGTGGGTTCGATTACTGGTCAAGGCACATGCCTAGGTTGTGGGTTCAATCCCTCATCGATGTTTCTCTCTCACATGTTTGTTTTCTCTCTCTCTTTCTCTCTCTCTCTTTCTCCCTTCCCCTCTCTCTACAAATAAATTAAAAAAAATAAAAATAATAAAATATACAACATTATTTTGTAAATATGTGTTACAAATACCTAGTTATTTATGCATTCATATCACAATCTGGTGTCTATACACTTGGCTAACATTCTGTCCCTGTGTGATTTATAGTTGTTAATGTTAAACACTTAATAATACCTTCAGAATCTGACCCCAATCTCTTCTTATGTGTTACATGGTCAGATACTTAAACAATGCTCTTTCTACTGCCCCATACTCCCTCAACAACTTCCCATCACTTTTGTCTGCTATAGACACTAAGCCTCCCGAGCAAACTCCTTTCCTGATAAAATATGATCATCTATTTTTACTCAATGATAAATAACTTTGCTAGAGAAAACTTTATATCTGAGTAGGTTTGGATCACTAAAATTCATATTTGAATTTAGAATGCTTACTGTGTTTTCTTTATTGACTTAACTTGCCGGTTTTCTCAAATCATTTTCTATCCCCTTAAGCAATTAGTTCTCCACTAAAAAGAACTCTTTTCTAATTACACATACCATATATACACCAACATACTCATTCACAACATGTAATATAAAAACTTTATGAATATCAGAATTATTCAGCAAGAGCTCTTCTCTTTAGAATATACCTATCTCCATAGCTATCATCTTATCCCTCTAGATTTAAGAGTGGCTTTTCTAAAGTGGTTCTTCCCAAAACATCAATGAAAATCTCTGAGACTTAGTTATATACTCCTGCTTTTTTAAAAAATTAAATTTATTGGTGTGGATTAGTTAAAAAAATTATATAGGTTTCAAGTGTACAATTCTATCTATGATACATCACCTGCATATTGTATTGTGTGTTTGTCACCCAAATTTAAGTCTCCTTTCATCACCATCGATCCCTCCTATACTCTCTTCTACATGCCCTCACCCTCCTTTCCTTCTGGTAATCACCATACTGTTTTCTTGTCTATGAGTTATTTTTCTTTGCTGAATCCCTTCACCTTTTTCACCCAGACCCCCAATCACTCTGACAGCTGTCTGTTCTATATCTATGAGCCTGTTTCTTTTTTGTTTGTTAGTTCAGTTTATTCATTGAGCTTCACATATGAGTGAAATCATATGGTACTTGTGTTTCTATGACTGACTTATTTAAAATGCTATGGCACATTTACACAATGGAATACTATTCTGCCATAAAAAAGGTTAAAAAATCCCTTTGTGACAGCACGGACAGACATGGAGAACATCATGCTAAGTTTACCAACTTTTTTATCCACTCATATACTGATGGACACTTTGGCTGCTTCCAAATCTTGGCTATTGTAAATAATGCTATAATTAACATAGGGGTGCATATATTCTTTGAAAATAGTGTTTGGGGCTTCTTCAGATATATTCCCAAAAGTAGAATCACTGGATCATAGGAAATTCTATTTTTAATTTTTTGAGGCAACTCTATACTTCCTTCCACAGTGACTGCACCAATCTGCATTTCCACCAACAATGCTCAAGGGTTCCCATTCTCCACATCCCTGCCAGTACTTGTTGGTTGTTGATTTATTGAAGATAGTCATTGTGACAGGTGTGAGATGATGTTTCAGTGTGGTTTTAATTTTTATCTCTCTGATGATTAGTGTACCTAACTGGGAATCGAACCCACAACCTTTTTATATATCAGACAATGATCTAACCAAGTGAACAACCAAGCAAGGGATTGTTGTTCAGTTGTATAAATTCTTTATAAATTTGGATATTAACCCTTATCAGATGTATCATTGGAGAATATGTTCTCCCACATAGTGGGTTGTGTTTTCATTTTTGTTGATGGTTTCCTTCGCTGTGCAAAAGATTTTTAGTTTGATGTAGCCCCTTTGTTTAATTTTTCTTATGTTTCTCTTGCCTGAAGAGATATATCAGAAAAAATATTGCTACAAGAAATGTCCAATATTTTACTGCTTATGTTTTCTTCTAGGATTTTTATGGTTTTGAGTCAAATATTTAAGTTTATAATCTACTTTGAGTTCATTCTTGTGTATGGTATAAGAAGGTGGGTAAGTTTCATTTTTTTCATGTTTTTGTCTAATTTTCAGAACACCATTTATTCATTAGACTACCTAGACTCCATTGCGTGATTTTGTCTCCTTGACTGTCACTTGTTAAAAATAATTATATATTCTCATGAATTTTCTTAGTTTTCATTTAGACTAGTTATGTATGAACTTGTGTATAAATCTCACTTACTTGATAAGAAATGAAGCTTCATTTGTTTATGACTACTTTTTTATATTTTTCTCTAAAGTTATTACTTCTATAAATGCTAAATACCACACTGCTGGATGGTAAGAATAATATAATAATCTAATTAACATTTAACTACCATCAATAGAAATTGTGTTATATGTTATAATTTTTTATTTTTGAAAATAATTATTTATTAATTTTTTTAATGTTCAGATTTCCCTCTTTGTCCCCATTGAATCATTCCACCCCGCCCCACTCCCCTCCCCAGCCTCTCACCACACCATTGTCTGTGCCCATGGGTTATACATATATACATATAATTTTTTTGGTTAATCTCTCTCCCTCTACCCACCTGCCCCCCTCCTTACCTCTGAGGATTGGCAGTCTGATCCATGGTTCCATGTCATTGAATCTATTCTGTTCATCAGTTTAAGTTCTTTATATTCCACATATAAGTGAGATTTTGTGATGTTTCTCTTTATCTGCCTGGCTTATTCTGCTTAGCATAATATTCTCCAGGCCCATTCATACTGTCCCAAAGGGTATGAGATCCTTCTTCTTTACAGCTGCATAGTATTCCACTGTGTAAATGTCACACAGCTTTTTTATCCACTCATCTACTGATGGGCACTTGGACTGTTTCCAGATTTTAGCTATTGTAAATTGCTCTGCTATGAACACAGGGGTGCATATATTCTTCTGATTAGTGTTTCAGGATTTTTAGAATATATTCCTAGAATTGGGACCACTGGGTTAAAAAGCAGCTCAATGGTTAATTTTTTTTGAGGAACCTCCATATTGCTTTCCATAGTGGCTGCATCAGTCTTCATTCCCACCAGCAGTGTGCCAGGGTTACCCTTTCTCCACATCCTCGCCAGCACATGTCATTTCTTGATTTGTTGATGGCAGCCATTCTGACAGGTGTGAAGTGATATCTCATTGTGGTTTTAATTTGCATCTCTCTGATGATTAGCGAAGTTGAGCATATTCTCCTATGTCTCTTGGCCATCTGTATGTCTTCTTTTGAGAAGTGCCTATTCAGGTCCTTTGCACAATTTTTAATTGGGCTGTTTGTCTTCCTCTTGCTGAGTAGTATGAGTTCTTTGTACACTTTGAAATGAGCCTCTTACTAGATACATCTTTGACAAATATGTTCTCCCAGACCGTGGGGTTCTTTTGTATTTTGAGCCTGATTTCTTTTCCTGTGCAGAAGATTTTAGTTTGATGGAGTCCCGTTTATTTTTTCTTTTATTTCTCTTGCCCTAGGAGATATATCAGTGAAAATTCCACTACGTCAGATGTCTTTGACTGTAGTTCTGTGTTTTCTTGCAGGATTTTTATGGTTTCTTGACTTACATTTAAGTCTTTTATTCATTTTGAATTTATTCTTGTATATGTAGTAAGTTGGTGATCTAGTTTCATTTTTATGCATGTATCTGTCCAATTTTCCCCACATCATCTACTGAAGAGACTGCTTTTACTCCATTGTATGCTCTTGCCTCCTTTGTGAAATATTAACTGACCATAATGGTGTGAGTCTATTTCTAGGGTCTCCGCTGTGTTCCATTGATCTATATGTCTGTTGTTGTACCAATACCAGGCTGTTTTGATTGCAAAGACTTTGTAATATAGTTTGATATCTGGTAAAGTGATCCTTCCAACTCTGTTCTTCTTTTCCGAGATTGCTCCAGATATTCAGAGTCTTTTTTGGTTCCATATAAACTTGTAGTATATTTGCTCTAACTCTGTGAAATATGCTGTTAGTATTTTAATAAGAATTGCATTGAATCTATAGACTGCATTGGATAGTATGGACATTTTGATATTAATTCTTCCAATCCACGAACATGGTATATTCTTCCACTTGTTTATATCTTCCTTTAATTATTTTTTCAATGTCCTGTAGTTTTCCCAGTACAGGTCTTCCACATCCTTGGTTCAGTTCATTCCGAGGTATCTTATCTTTTTAGTTGCAATTGTAAATGGGATTGTTTTTTTAGTTTCTCTTTCTAAGAGTTCATTGATGGTGTAGAAAAATACTGTCAATTTTCAGACATTAATTTTGTATCCTCCTACCTTGCCTAACTCATTTATTAAATCTAGTGGTACCTTGGTGGAATCATTAGGGTTTTCTATGTACAATATCATGTCATCTGCAAATAATGACGGTTTTACTTCCTCTTTTCCAATTTGGATACCTTTAATTTTTTTCTTCTTCTCCGATCACTGTGGCAAGGAGCTCGAGTACTATGTTGAATAAGAGTGGTGAAAGTGGACCACCCTGTCTTGCTCCTGTTTTTAAGAAAAATGGTTCTAGTTTTTGACCATTGAGTGTGATGTTAGCCGTAGGTTTGTCGTATATGGCCTTTATTATGTTGAGGTATGATCCCTCTATTCCCACTTTGCTGAGAGTTTTTTATTAAAAATGTGTGCTGGACTTTGTTGAGTGCTTTTTCTGCATCTGTTGATATGATCCTATGTTTTTTGCCCTTCGTTTGTTTATGTGATATATCACATTTATTGATTTGTGAATATTATATCAGCCTTGCATCCCCAAAATAAACCCCACTTGGTCATGGTTTATGATCTTTTTAATGTATTGCTGGATCAGTTTGCTCATATTTTGTTGAGGATTTTAGCATCTGTGTTCTTCAGGGATATTGTCCTGTAACTTTATTCCTTTGTAGTGTCTTTATCTGGTTTTGGGATTAGGATGATGCTAGCCTCATAAAAAGAGTGTGGTAGTTTCCCTCGTCTTGAATTTTCTGGAATAGTTTTAGTAGAATAAGGGTTAATTCGTCTTTAAATGTTTGATAAAACTTGCCTGTAAGTCCATCAGCCCAGGTCTTTTGTTTGCCAGGAGTTTTTTGATCTCTGCTTCACTTTCATTAGTTGTTATCTGCCTATTCAAGTTTCCTGATTCAGTGTTGTAAGATTTTATATTTCTAGGAATTTTTCCATTTTGTCCAGGTTGTCCAGTTTGTTGGCATATAGTTGCTCATAGTATTTTCTTAAGATCCTTTGTATTACTGTTGGGTCAGTTGTTATATCACCTCTTTTATTTCTGATTTTATTTATTTGGTTCCTCTCACTTTGTTTCTTGGTGAGTCTGGCTAAAGGCTCATCAGACTTACTTATCTTTTCAAAGAAACAACTCTTGGTTTCATTGATTTGTTTTGATTTTTTTAGCCTCTACATCATTAATTTCTGTTCTCATCTTTATTATTTTCTTCCTTCTACTTTCTCAGGGCTTTTTTTGCTGTTCTTATTCTAGTTCTTTTAGTTGTTGTGTTAGATGGTTTAGCAGAGCTTTTTCTTCTTTCTTGAGGTATGCCTATAGTGCTAAGAACTTTCCTCTCAAGACTGCTTTTGCTGTGTCCCATAGATTTTGGGTTGTTTTCTGTCTTTTTCATTTTTATCCAGGAAGTTTTTTATTTCTTCCTTGATCTCATTGGTAACCCATTCACTGTTTAATAACAAGCTATTTAGCCTCCAAGTGTTTGAATATTTTTTTTTTTAGTGGTTGATTTCTAGTTTCATGCCATTGTGATCTGAGAAGATGCTTGATATAATTTCAATCTTCTTGAACTTGCAGAGACTAACTTTGTGCCCTAACATGTGGTCTATTTTTGAGAATGTCCCACATGCACTTGAGAAGAATGTGTATTCTGCTGCTTAGGGATGAAATGTTCTGTACATTTCAATTAAATCCATTAGCCCTAGGGTCTCTGTGTCCCTGTTGATTTGTTATTGGTATATACTTATTTAATGGCATTTTCCCCTTTATGCTTATATGCCTTTCCCTCAGTATTTCTTCTTCTTCTTCAAGCAGTCCTTTTAGCATTTCTTGCAGTGCTGGTTTGATGGTACTCAACTCCCTTAACCTTCTTTCTTCTGGAGAGCTCTTTATTTCACCTTCAGTTTTAAATGATAGCCTTGCTGGATAAAGCAATCTTGGTTACAGGTTCTTGGATTTCATTACTTTGAGAACTTCATGCCATTCCCTTCTGGCCTGGAGTTTCTGTTGAGAAATCTGTTGTCAGCCTTATGGGGGCTCCCTTGTAGGTCCCTGCTTGTCTCTTTCCTACAGCCCTTAATATTCTCTCTTTGTCCTTAACATTTACCATTTTAATTATGATGTGTCTTGGAGTAGATCTCTTTGAATTCCTTTTGTTTGGAACCCTATGTGATTCCTGACCTTCTGTGGCTTTCTCCTTCACCAGTGTAGGGAAGTTTTCTGTCATTATTTCCTCCACCAGGTTCACTATTCCTTGCTTACTTTCCTCCCCCTCTGTTACCCCTATGATGTGAATGTTGTTTTATTTAATGTTGTCCTAAAGTTTTCTTAAACTGTCCCCATGCTTTTTAAGTGTTTTTTCTTTTTGCTGCTCTGATTGAGTGGTTACTTTTACCTTACCTTCTAATTCACTTATTCTATATTCTGCTTCATTGAGCCAGCTTTCTATTCTAGTGTATTCTTGATATCAGATATAGTATTCTTCATTTCTGCTTGGTTATTTTTTATCATATCTAGCTCTTTTTTAATTTTTTCACTAGTTTCCCCCACCTTCCCACTAAGTGTCTTGTGGTTTTCATTAATTTCCTTGAGCACCTTTATAACCATTACTTTGAACTCTATTTCTGATAACTTGCTTAACTCCATCTCATTAAGATCCTTTTCTGGAGATTTTCCTTGTCTTTAGTTTGGGGGTTGTTTCTTTGTCTCCCCATTTTAGTGACTCTTAATGTTTGTATCTGTATATTAGATATATTTTCTGTCTCCCAGTCTTGTGAGGTGGGGTTTTGTGGTGTATGTCAGTTGGGACCCTGGGGCTTATTTTCCTTGTACTTCTGAGATATTTGTTTTCAGTGTGTCCCTTTTGTGAGTGTCCCTTTTGTGGGGCCTTTGAGCTCTTCTGCTGTGATTGGGCCTAGATTGTTATTGACCCATTCTTCAGTGGACTCTCCTCTCAGATTGCCGAACTGTAAGGCTCATCCACAACCACGTTGTGCAAGCTGCTGTACAGATGCTGACAGGGCAAAACAAAACACAACCAAACTGCCAGGAAACAAACAGTAACTTACAAAATGTCTTGACAGTCACAATGAAAAGAACTGAAGATAAAGTAGAATTGGGAGAGTGAAGCAGGAACACAAATGCTAAAGCAAAGAAAAAAAGTGATAAAAAAAAAAAAAGAGAGAGAGAGAGAAAAAAATATTATTGCTAATAGTAAAAAAATATATAAAAATAATAATAAAATAAAATAAAAAGTAAAAAATAGAGAAGCTACTAGGAGATAAAAGGGGCAGAGAAAAGATTCTGAAAGGAAAGAAGGGTGAGCAAAAAAAAAAAAATAAGGGTAGAGAGTAGGAATAGGAAAGTGGTTGAAAAGTAAAAAGTAAAAATAAAATAAAGAGACAAACACAAACAAGCAAACAAAAAGACAGGAAGACAGAGAATAGAAGGGGAGATAAGATGGCCCCTATTCTTTTATCTTAAAGGCAAAAATTAAAACAGAAAGTTCAAAACTATTATTCTAAAAATAACAATAAACACATTACATGTCACCATAAATAAACAATTTTTAAAAGAAAATTAGCTATATTTATTGAGGGAAGCGGCATCTTTTACATTTTTACAAATCTCTTCATTTTCTGCCTTATTGAAGGCAGGGGATTCTCTCATCTGTTTGTTCCTGCAAACTATTGTAAATATTGTTTGGTTTGAAGTATGTGAAGAAAATCTGGCCTCACTCGGGCATATAGTTAGGAAAGGGAGGACCATGCAGACTGCCTGTAAGGTCCTAAGGACCTGAGAATCCTGGGACCTCACTTTGTTGGGTTAGATATTTCTCTTATGCCACCCTCCAACCTGCCATGGAACAATTATCTTAATCTCATGAAAGAGATATTTGGAAAATCTTCCCTGTCTATCCTGTCTTCTGCACCTTTATTCACACTCTTTTCATTCAGACCCTAATCATCTCTTATGTGGAGCCTCAACAAACCTTCCCACCTGGTCTCTGTATTTAACCTGACTCTTGCATTCCATTTTCCATTCTGTCCACAGAATGATTTTTCTAACATGCCAATCTGACTCTGTCACATCCAGGTTCATATTATTTAATTTTTCTTTCTCACAAGATCAAGTTTAAACTTGTCTTTAACATGGCATATCAGACCATCCACAGTTAACCCTCTACCTACCTCTCCAATAACTTGTGGTATAGTCATATTGAATGTGAATAAAAAGACACAATATATTTTCTTATTCTTTTGTACCTTTGTGTGTGTCTCTTTCATCCATGATGCTCTTTCTGTCCCTTATCCACTTAATGAAATCTTACTCATTCCTCACAATTTAACTCAGGTATAATTAACTACCACCACAGCTCCTACCCATCTTTATGCCAGAATTAGGTGGCTTTTGGTATCTCCAGCTGAATAAGAATAGGAAAGACATGTATTAACACTTTACAAAAAGCTTATCAAAAAAGATGTGCTTGCCTTAGCCAGTTTCACTCAGTGGTTAGAATATCTGCCCTCGGACTGAAGGGTCTCGGATTTTATTCAGGTCAAGGGTACATACCTCATTTGCAGGCTCAGTCCCTGGCCCTAGTTAGGGTATATGCAGAGGAGGCAACCAATCGATGTGTCTCTCTTACATTGATGTTTCTCTCTCTCCCTTCCACTCTCTCTGAAAAGGAATGGAAAAAATATCCTCGGGTGAGAATTTTTTTTTAAAAAAAGAAAAGAAACCTTAAATTTTATAAAAATGTAATATAATCCACAGTGTCAAGTCTTGGAACAATCTTGTGGAGAACTCCCAAACAGAATTGAATAACATGTTCACATATTTTGTGAAAAATAATAATAATAGAATAAAAAAATTTTTTAAAAATGCTACTTTCTATACTAATTGGTGACAGATAAAGATAACTCAGATATTTTAAGAGGAAAATCATATTCCCTTCAAGAGCTCACCCAGAAATATTCAAAATCATTTAAACAATAATTGCACTAATCATTTGATGAATCCAAAGACACACTTTATTACGGTCTTTTATGCAATTTGTAACAAGATTGAATAGTTCAGATTCTCTTATTTGCAAAGCTATAAAGTATTTGAGCCACATCTAAAACCATAAATTGATTTGAGCATTGCTTGTAAAGTCAATCAAATTATTTTTAGTTAAAAAATATAAGAGGTATGCTGATAACTAAGTCAAAATATATTAAATTGTGGCTTTCTTCATTAATACAGATCCTCACCTTATTTTTAAACTGGTAACAACTGAATAAGCCATGCAGTGATATCCACTGTCTATCAGGGTGTGCTCATTTTCAACCTGTTTATATATCATTTTTGATTATTGTAAGTGCAGAATACTGGGCCTTTCTAGAGGTGGGACTCAGAAATCTGCATTTTAAACCAGCCTTCAAATTTGCTTTCTTGTACTCTAAAAGTTGTGTGTCTTCCAAAAAGTGTTTTAGGGGGCAATACTTTGTGTGTCGTCCTTATCAATGCACACTTTCATGAATCCCCTTACCAATTTAATTTACAGATTCTGGCAGCCTCTGCCTTCTCCCTCAGCAATCCTAGACATATCAGAACTATAGATTTCCCCAGTTAAACAATCTTGCAGGCAGCTCAGTGCAAGTTCATCTGAAAAGAATACATACAATGAAGAGAAATAATTAAGACAACTCCCATTATTGAATATATATTTAATGTTGCAGGTTAGGTGTTTTTAATAAATCATATTTTAAAATATAGATAATATTCTCATTTAGTACTTAAAGAAATTAAAGTTCATGCTGTGAACTAATTTGTTTAGGGTTACACAACTAGTTACTTGTTGAGCTTAGGATCAAACACCCATGCTTTTGCCACATTGCCTTTGAACATAAAATATCAAATCAGTCATTACGTTGGGAAAAAATATAAAGGAAAAAATATTCCCATGTTATCAAAATCCTCACTTGCTTGCACAATAGCTAAAGTACCACTTAATCTTGTAGGAGTCTCCCACTATCTTCACTCCACATTCTCTCTGCTTTTTCGGTCTCAGCTCAGTCCTGGTAAGTCCCATGATAAATTCTTCCAGCTCTGGTACATCATCAGCTACATTATTGATGCCCTGAATTACACTAAAATGAAACATATATATGTCCTATTTTAAGTCCTAATTATATGATGCAGTAGCCACTGGTCCTACATGGTATTTCAGTGTAATCAATTTACTTAATATTTTAATTTAAAGTTAATTAAAATTGGACCAAAAAAAAATTCAGTTGCCTGGTCACATCAATAGCTTCATTGGTCAGTGGCTACTCTATTGAATAGTTAGATATAGAAAAATCCTATTTGGAAGCACTACCTGAATGTATAGGTAAAAGAAAATTTTATATTTGAAGGGTTAGACCTTTGGTGCAGAAACAAAAATTTTCTATGTATTTACACACTTATTTTGATAAATATTAAATAAACTTAAGTAACTGATGTTTTTATGTTTTTTTCTTATAATTATAACCTCTTTCCACCCTTTAAAAGAAGTAGATTATAAAGTGTTTTTATTTTTTTTATTTAAAAAATTTTTTTTAAATATATATTTTTAAATATATCTTTATTGACCTCAGAGACAGGAAGGGAGAGGGAGAGAGACAGATAGAAACATCAATGATGAGAGAGTTATCATTGATCGGCTGCCTCCTGCTCACCCACAACCGGGGATTAAGCCCGCAACCCAGACACATGCCCTGACCAGGAATCGAACCTCAGTGCCCCGGATCCTAGGTCAATGCTCAACCACTGAACCATGCCCGGCCTGGCTAAAGTGTTTTTAAAGATACTGTTGGTGGTAATCTGCTTATTACACTGATTAGACATTCTTGAATATACAAATTCTAAAGTGAAAATTAGATTTTTTTCATTCTACACAAGCATTCCCATGGAATTAATTTTTTCCTTTACAACCAGAGAGATCCATGCAGTTAAGACTGTTTGAGGTGCAGTTCTGTACATCTTGTGTCAGCATGTGTCCTGGACTATCAGTTTCAAGGATGTTTGTATTGCAAACAACCTTGGAAGACAGAGCTCCCTCCAGGTCAGGGGATAGATTTGTTTCCTGAAGAGGTTAAAGATAGAATCGTTCCTTGGGGAAAGTTGGTCAGGTTTGCTAGAATTCTCATTTCAAAGACTGGGAGTTCTTAAGCTCATGGTCCCTCAATTGTGACAAACACACTCTGTGTTCAGCACCCACGTGGTCTGCTCTCCATCTCTACCTTGGGTCTTGGGGCCAGGGGAACTGGTGTCAGTGAAAGTCATGCTGTCTTCTGGGCCCTGAGTAAAGCTGTGTCTCTAACCAGAATCTGTGTCATTCAGCAGCCTCCACAAACTGTGACTGGCTGAAATGTAGGGTTGAAAGCTCTGTGAGATCTCAGACCCCACAGAGCTCTTGAGAAAATAAGACAAATTAGAGCTAATAGGTGTGGACTCACAACGGGGTTCTAAGGAAAATAATCTCACAGGGTGATCTGATCATAGATCCTAACCGGGCAGGTCATGGTGGGTTATCACATCCCAGGCATATAACCTTTTTAGTAAAAGGTTTGTGTCCGTCTTAAGCAAACCTTGTCCATTGTTCATGTGCATCTAGGTTAACACACCTTTTAAATATGGGTTCCCACCCTCAAGAGCGCACATGATCTTGAGAACTATCCTGTAATCCACTCCCCATTTTGCTTTCTCCCACCTTCAGGTAATCTTCCTTATGTTCCCTCATTAATTTAAAATGTATAAAAGAATCTTCTGACTGTCATTATGCAAAGTATTTTTTTCAGATCTTGCTTCCAGACATATCCTCTGTTTGGCTCAAATAAGTTTTTATAAAAATCCTCTACAGGTTGAATGTTCTTACGTTGATGTAAGTATGTCCTGAAAAGTGGAGTACAACCCAGAGTGTGGGAGAGGCAAAGTGGTAAAAGGATTGAGGGTTGATTTTTAGGGAGTTGGTGAAGTCTGGGAACAAAACACATAATTTATTTTGTAACAACTCCTAATCCACTTAATTATTGGCCAGTTAAATTTAGGCTTCAAAATTGATGATATGGGTTAATATTGATCTTGGTCAAAAACAAAACACCTGAAGACACAGGTTCTTCAGAATAAAATAGATGCCTAATTAGCTTTGTAATATTTATTCAGTTTTTCCTCAGCATTGTCAGTTCTAAAGGACTCCTCATTAAAAATTATCCCACTGATAAGCAGAGCTGCCCTTCGCATCCTAAAGACGAACCCCCTTGTCTTTGCTTTCCCAATCCTAAGTCAGTAATCTTTTAATAAAATGGAGATTAAAACTTATCTGTCTCACACTCAACCATCTCCCCAACCCTGCCCCACTCCCATGCCTCCCTCCATCCCCTCTACACACATCCTGATGTGGAAGGTGCACATCTGTACCTAGAAAGATGGAGAAATGTCTCTTCACAGATAGCAGTCAAAAGACAACCAATTGAAGTTCCAACTATTTTATTAAGGTGTTGGTATTATTTACTTTTAAATTACATGGCGTATTTCTTCGTCCATGCTCGAGCCATGGCATCATACTTTGGCTTATCATTGATGTACGTCTTCCAAATTTCTGGAACCAGGATATTATGTGGGCTGGGATCACACAGCATGGAGCTGATTGACAGCAATATTTTGGAAACTGTGTGTGCTGGTGACCACTGGGAATTAAGGATGGCCAGACCCACACATCCTTTCTGATTTATGCTGGGATGGTAAATTTGGGTTTTAAATAGGACCTTGGGTGGTTTGAAGGGGTACTCCCACGGGAATCGGATAGTGAGGAAGAAGGCTCCTCCCTGGTAGGGGCTGTCCTTGGGCCCTATTATATATCCCTTCCAGTGGAACATGTCGCCTTCCACGGGACCTACGGAGCAGAGCTTTGGGGGGTCTCGAGAAAGGTCGAGGAGCTCCTTCTGGAGGCGCCTTACAGCCAGAGACAGCGCCATGCGGCTCCGATCCTCCTCGTGAGGTTTCCTAATAGGTGGAAGGTTGGGGGAGACCATGGTTAAGGGGATCAGCAATCCACCAGATCAGCGGATAACTGGGTAAAGCCGGGTTCTGGGGTGGAGAGGGTGACTGGGGACAGGGATGGTGGTGGAGACGAAGGTTGAGGAAGGAGAGATGGGAGCCCAGAGGGACTGATAGGCTACTGCTCACCTGTGTTCCGCACAGCTGCTGGCTCCACCACTTCCGGGCTATCCTGATCTGGATTCTGCTGCTCAGAGACCCCGCTGCCCGTACACACGACCACCAAGGACTGGGCTGCTCTTGCTCAGGGTGGCCTGGTCCTGCTGCTGGTTGCTAAAGTATACATTGGGTTCCATGGCAACAGTAGGGAACCCCTTATGTGAGGTCACAGGGACCAAGCTGATGACATCACTCAGTGAGTGCAGAGGGTGGGGGCAGGGTGAAGAGGTGATCTTAATAAAGGACGGTGGAGGATGGGAGAGACCATGGAGATCAATGGAGGGGGGGTGGAGTGTGGGAGGGACCATGGAGATCAATGGAGGGGGGTGGAGGGTGGGAGGGACAATGGAGATCAATGGAGGGGGGTGAAGTGTGTGAGGGAGCATGGAGAACAATGGAGGGACGTGGAGTGTGGGTGTGACCATGGAGATCAATGGACTGGGGTGGAGTGTGGGTGGGACCATGGAGATCAATGGAGGGAGTGGAGTGTGGGAGGGACCATGGAGATCAATGGAGGGGGGTGGAGTGTGGGAGGGACCATTGAGATCAATAGAGAGGTATGGAGTGTGGGTGTGACCAGGCAGATCATTGGAAGTGTGAAGTGTGGGAGGGAGCATGGAGAACAATGGAGGGTAGTGGAGTGTGGTATGACCATGCAGATAAATGGAAGGGGGTGGAGTGTGGGAGGGATCATGGAGATCAATGGAGGGGGGTGTATTGTGGGAGGGACCATGGAGATCAATGGAGAGGGGAGGAGTGTGGGAGGGACCATGGAGATCCATGGAGAGGGGTGGAGTGATGGAGGGACCATGGAGGTCAATGGAGGGAGGTGGAGTGTGGGAGGGACCTTGGAGATCAATGGAGGGGCCTGGAGTGTGGGAGGGACCATGGAGATCAATGGAGGGGGTTGAAGTGTGGGAGGGAGCATGCAGAACAATGGAGGGTGGTGGAGTGTGGGTGGGACCATGTATATCAATGGAGAGGGGTGGAGTGTGGGAGGAACCATGGAGATCGATGGAGGGGGGTGGAGGGTGAGAGGGGCCATGGAGAAAAATGGAGGGGCCTGGAGTGTGGGTGTGATCATGGAGATCAGTGGAGGGTGGTGGAGTGTGGGTGTGACCATGGAGAACAATGGAGGGCATACAGTGTTGGTGTGACCATGGAGATCAATGGAAAGCGGTAGAGTGTGGGAGGGACAATGGAGATCAATGGAGGGGGTGGAGTGTGGGAGGGACCATCGAGATCAATGAAGGGGGGTGGAATGAGTCAGGGACAATGGAGATCAATGTAGGTGGGTGGAGTGTGGGTGTACCATGTAAATCAATGGAGGAGGATGGAGTGTTGGAGGGACCATGGAGATCAGTGGAGGGGGGTTTAGTGTGGGAGGGACAATGGAGATTAATGGAGGGTGGTGGAGTGTGGGTGTGACCATGGAGATGAATGGAAAGGGGTGGAGTGTTGGTGGGACCATTGAGAACAGTGGAGGGGTTGGAGTGTCGGTGTAACCCTGGAGATCAATGGAGGGGGGTGGAGTGTGGGAGGGATCATGGAGATCAATGGAGTAGGGGTGGAGTGTGAGAGGGACCATGGAGATCAATGGAGGGGGTCGGAGTGTGGGTGTGACCATGGAGAACAATGGAGGGGGTGGAGTGTCAGTGGGACCTCGGAGATCAATGGAGGGGGGTGGAGTGTGAGAGGGACCATGGAGATCAATGGAGGGGCTGGAGTGTGGGTGTGACCATGAATATCAATGGAGAATGGTGGCCTGTGGGAGGGACCATGGAGATCAATGGAGGGTAGTGGAGTGTGGTATGACCATGCAGATCAATGGAGGGAGGTGGAGTGTTTGGGTGTTACCAGTTTGGGTGTGACCATGGAGATCAATGGAAAGGGGTGAAGTGTGGGTCGGACCATGGAGATCAACGGAGGGGGGTCGAGTGTGGGAGGGACCATGGAGATCGATGGAGGGGGGTGGAGTGTAGGAGGGACCATGGAGATCAATGGAGGTGGGTGGTGTGTGGGAGGGACCATGGAGATCGATGGAGGGGGGTGGATTGTTGGAGGCACGATGGAGATCAATGGGGAGGGATGGAGTATTGGTGGGACCACTGAGAACAGTGGAGGGGTTGGAGTGTTGGTGTGACCAAAGAGATCAAAGCATGAGGGTAGATTGTTGCAGGACCATGGAGATCAATGGAGGGGGGAGGAGTATAGGAGGGAAAACGAAGATCATTGGAGGGGGGTGGAGTGCGGATGTGACCATGGAGATGAATGGAGGGGGGTGGAGGGTGAGAGGGGCCATGGAGAAAAACGGAGGGGCCTGGAGTGTGGGTGTGACCATGGAGATAAGTGGAGGGTGGTGGAGTGAGGGTGTGACCATGGAGAACAATGGAGGGCATACAGTGTTGGTGTGACCATGGAGATCAATGGAAATGGGTAGAGTGTGGGAGGGACAATGGTGATCAATGGAGGTGGTGGAGTGTGGGAGGGACCCCCTTCCATCAATGAAGGGGGGTGGAATCTGTCAGGGACCATGGAGATCAATGTAGGTGGGTGGAGTGTGTGGGACACCATGTAAATCAATGGAGGAGGATGGAGGGTTTGGAGGGACCATGGAGATCAATGGAGGGGGGTTTAGTGTGGGAGGGGCAATGGAGATTAATGAAGGGTGGTGGAGTGTGGGTGTGACCATGGAGATCACTGGAGAGGGTGGAGTGTTGGTGGGACCATTGAGAACAGTGGAAGGGTTGGAGTGTGGGTGTGACCGTGGAGATCAATGGAGGGGCGTGGGGTGTGGGAGGGACCATGGAGAACAATGGAGGGGAGTGGAATGTGGGAGGGGCCATGGAGAACAATCCAGGGTGGTGTTTTTTGGGAGGGACCATGAGATAACGGAGGGGGTTGGAGTGTGGCTGTGACCATGGAGAACAATGGAGGGGGGTGGAGTGTTTGTGTAACCCTGGAGATCAATGGAGGGGGTTGGAGTGTGGGAGGGGTCATGGAGATCAATGGAGGGAGTCGGAGTGTGGGTGTGACCATGGAGAACAATGGAGGGGGTGGAGTGTCGGTGGGACCTCGGAGATCAATGGAGGGAGGTGGAGTGTGGGAGGGACCATGGAGATCAATGGAGGGGGGTGTATTGTGGGAGGGACCATGGAGATCAATGGAGAGGGGAGGAGTGTGGGAGGGACCATGGAGATCCATGGAGAGGGGTGGAGTGATGGAGGGACCATGGAGGTCAATGGAGGGAGGTGGAGTGTGGGAGGGACCTTGGAGATCAATGGAGAGGCCTGGAGTGTGGGAGGGACCATGGAGATCAATGGAGGGGGTTGAAGTGTGGGAGGGAGCATGCAGAACAATGGAGGGTGGTGGAGTGTGGGTGGGACCATGTATATCAATGGAGAAGGGTGGAGTGTGGGAGGAACCATGGAGATCGATGGAGGGGGGTGGAGGGTGAGAGGGGCCATGGAGAAAAATGGAGGGGCCTGGAGTGTGGGTGTGATCATGGAGATCAGTGGAGGGTGGTGGAGTGTGGGTGTGACCATGGAGAACAATGGAGGGCATACAGTGTTGGTGTGACCATGGAGATCAATGGAAAGCGGTAGAGTGTGGGAGGGACAATGGAGATCAATGGAGGGGGTGGAGTGTGGGAGGGACCATCGAGATCAATGAAGGGGGGTGGAATGAGTCAGGGACAATGGAGATCAATGTAGGTGGGTGGAGTGTGGGTGTACCATGTAAATCAATGGAGGAGGATGGAGTGTTGGAGGGACCATGGAGATCAGTGGAGGGGGGTTTAGTGTGGGAGGGACAATGGAGATTAATGGAGGGTGGTGGAGTGTGGGTGTGACCATGGAGATGAATGGAAAGGGGTGGAGTGTTGGTGGGACCATTGAGAACAGTGGAGGGGTTGGAGTGTCGGTGTAACCCTGGAGATCAATGGAGGGGGGTGGAGTGTGAGAGGGACCATGGAGATCAATGGAGGGGGTCGGAGTGTGGATGTGACCATGGAGAACAATGGAGGGGGTGGAGTGTCAGTGGGACCTCGGAGATCAATGGAGGGGGGTGGAGTGTGAGAGGGACCATGGAGATCAATGGAGGGGCTGGAGTGTGGGTGTGACCATGAATATCAATGGAGAATGGTGGCCTGTGGGAGGGACCATGGAGATCAATGGAGGGTAGTGGAGTGTGGTATGACCATGCAGATCAATGGAGGGAGGTGGAGTGTTTGGGTGTTACCAGTTTGGGTGTGACCATGGAGATCAATGGAAAGGGGTGAAGTGTGGGTCGGACCATGGAGATCAACGGAGGGGGGTCGAGTGTGGGAGGGACCACGGAGATCAATGGAGGGGGGTGGAGTGTAGGAGGGACCATGGAGATCAATGGAGGTGGGTGGTGTGTGGGAGGGACCATGGAGATCGATGGAGGGGGGTGGATTGTTGGAGGCACGATGGAGATCAATGGGGAGGGATGGAGTATTGGTGGGACCACTGAGAACAGTGGAGGGGTTGGAGTGTTGGTGTGACCAAAGAGATCAAAGCATGAGGGTAGATTGTTGCAGGACCATGGAGATCAATGGAGGGGGGAGGAGTATAGGAGGGAAAACGAAGATCATTGGAGGGGGGTGGAGTGCGGATGTGACCATGGAGATGAATGGAGGGGGGTGGAGGGTGAGAGGGGCCATGGAGAAAAACGGAGGGGCCTGGAGTGTGGGTGTGACCATGGAGATAAGTGGAGGGTGGTGGAGTGAGGGTGTGACCATGGAGAACAATGGAGGGCATACAGTGTTGGTGTGACCATGGAGATCAATGGAAATGGGTAGAGTGTGGGAGGGACAATGGTGATCAATGGAGGTGGTGGAGTGTGGGAGGGACCCCCTTCCATCAATGAAGGGGGGTGGAATCTGTCAGGGACCATGGAGATCAATGTAGGTGGGTGGAGTGTGTGGGACACCATGTAAATCAATGGAGGAGGATGGAGGGTTTGGAGGGACCATGGAGATCAATGGAGGGGGGTTTAGTGTGGGAGGGGCAATGGAGATTAATGAAGGGTGGTGGAGTGTGGGTGTGACCATGGAGATCACTGGAGAGGGTGGAGTGTTGGTGGGACCATTAAGAACAGTGGAAGGGTTGGAGTGTGGGTGTGACCGTGGAGATCAATGGAGGGGCGTGGAGTGTGGGAGGGACCATGGAGAACAATGGAGGGGAGTGGAATGTGGGAGGGGCCATGGAGAACAATCCAGGGTGGTGTTTTTTGGGAGGGACCATGAGATAACGGAGGGGGTTGGAGTGTGGCTGTGACCATGGAGAACAATGGAGGGGGGTGGAGTGTTTGTGTAACCCTGGAGATCAATGGAGGGGGTTGGAGTGTGGGAGGGGTCATGGAGATCAATGGAGGGAGTCGGAGTGTGGGTGTGACCATGGAGAACAATGGAGGGGGTGGAGTGTCGGTGGGACCTCGGAGATCAATGGAGGGGGGTGGAGTGTGGGAGGGACCATGGAGATCAATGGAGGGTAGTGGAGTGTGGTATGACCATGGAGATCAATGCAGGGAGGTGGAGTGTGGGAGGGATAATGGAGATCAATGGAGGGGGTTGGAGTGTGGGTGTGAACATGGAGATTAATGGAGTGGGTGCAATGTGGGAGGGACCATGGAGATGCATGGATGGGGGTGGAGTGTAGGAGGGATCATGGAGATCAATTGAGGGGGTGGAGTGTAGGAGAGATGATGGAAAACAATGGAGGGGGTTGGGTGTGGGTGTGACCATGGAGAATAATGGACAGGGGTGGAGAGTTGGTGGGACCATGGAGATCATTGGACAGGGGTGGAGTGTAGGTGGGACCATGGAGATCAATGGAGTGAGTCGGAGTGTTGCAGGGACCAAGGAGATCAATGGAGGGGAGTGATCTCCATGGTCCCTCCCACGCTCCACCCCTTCTCCACTCATCTCCATGGTCCCACCCACAGTCCACCCCCCTCCAATAGTCTCCATGATCCCACCCACACTCTACCCCCCTCCATTGTTCTCCATAGTCATATCCACACTCCACCCCCCTCCATTGTTCTCCATAGTCACACGCACACTCCACCCACCCCCCCATTTATCTCCATAGTGACAAGCACACTCCACCCCCTTCCACTTTTCTCCATGGCCCTCCCATATTCCACACCCCCTCCATTGATATCCATGTTCCTTCCCACACTCCATCCCCCTCCATTGATCTCCACTGTCACACCCACACTCAAACCCCCTCTCTGTTCTCTATGGTTCCTCCCAGCCTCTACCCCCCTCCATTGATCTCCATGGTCACACCCACACTCAGTCTCCCTCCTCTGTTTCCGTGGCCCCACCCACACTCCAACCCTCTCCATTTTTCTACATGGACCCTCCCACCCTCCACCCCCCCTGCATTTATCTCCATGTTCACACACTCACTTAATCCCCCTCCACTGTTCTTCATGGTCCGTCCCACACTCCACACCCCTCCTTTGATCTCCATGGTCACACCCACACTCCACACCCCTCCACTGTTCTCCATGGTCCCACCCACACTGCACGCCCCTCCATTTATCTCCATACTCACTGCCACACTCCACCACCCTCCATTAATGTCCATGGTCATTCCCACACCCCACGCCTCTCGATTGATCTCAATGGTCCCTCCCACACTCCAGGGCTCTCCATTGATCTCCATAGACCCTCCCACACTCCACTCCCCTCCATTGATCTCCATGGTCACTCCCACACACCACTCCCCTGCAGTGATCACCATGGTCCCAACACACTCCACCCCTCTCCATTGATCTCCACGGTCAGACCCACACTCCACCCCCCTCCATTGATCTCCATGGTCCCACCCACACTCTACCCCCTCCATTGTTCCCCATGCTCCCTCCCACACTCCACCCCCCTCCATTGATCTCCATCGTCCAACCCAAATTCCAACGCCCTCCATTGATCTCCATGATACCGCCCGCACTTCACCCCCCTTCATTGATCTCCATGGACCCTCCCACACAGCACAGCCCTCCATTGATCTCCATGTTCTCTCCCACACTTCACCCCCCTCCATTGATCTCCATGGTCACACCCACACTCTACACCCCTCCGTTGATCTCCATGGTCCCTCCCACGCTCCACCCCCCTCCATTGATCTCCATGGTCCCTCCCACGCTCCACCCCCCTCCATTGATCTCCATGGTCCCTCCCACGCTCCACCCCCCTCCATTGATCTCCATGGTCCCACCCACACTCCACCCCACTACATTGATCTCCATGGTCCCTCCCACACTCCAACCCCCAACAGTGACCTCCATGATCTGTTCCACACCCCACACTCCCTCCATTGATCTCCATGGTCCCAAAAACATTCTACCTGCCTCCATTGATCTCCATGGTCCCACCCACACTCCACCATCCTCCGTTGTTCTCCATGGTCACACCCACACTCCATGCCTCTCTATTGATATCAATGGTCCCTCACAAACTCCACCCCTCTCCGTTGATCAGCATGATCCCTCCCACACTCCACTCCCCTCCCTTGATCTCCATGGTCCCTCCCACACCCAGACCCACTCCATTGATCTCCATGGTCACACCCACACTCCACATCCCTCCATTGTTCACCATGGTCCCTCACACACTTCACACCCCTTCATGGATCTCCATGGTCACACCCACACTCCATGCCTCTCCACTGATCTCAGTGGTCCCTCCCACCCTCCCCGACCCCTCCTTTAATCTCCATGGTGAATCACACACTCCACCCCCCACCACTGATCTACATGGTCCATCCTACACTCCACCCCCATCCATTCATCTCCAATGTCCCACCGAAACTCAACACCCCTCCATTGATCTCCATGGTCGCACCCACACCCCACCTCCCTCCATTTTTCTCCATGGTCCCTAGCACCATCCACCCCCCTCCATTGATCTCCGTGGTCACACCCAAACTCCACACCCCTCTACTCTTCTCCATGGTCACACCCACACTCCACGCCCCTCCATTGATCTCCATGCTCCATCCCACACTCCACCACCCTCCATTAATGTCCAAGGTCCCGCACACACCCCACCCTCTCGATTGATCTCCATGGGCCCTCCCACACTCCATGTCCCTCCATTGATCGCCATGGTCCCTCCAATACTCCACACCCCTCCATTGTTCTCCATGGTCACACCCACACTCTACCCTCTTCCATTTATCTCCATAGTGACAAGCTCACTCCACCGCCCTCCAGTGTTCTCCATGTTCCCTCCAAAACTCTATACCCCTCGATTGATCTCCAAGGTCCCTCCCTCAGCCCACACCCATCCATTGTTCTCCAGGCTCACACCCACACTTCACCACCCTCCATCAATCTCCCTGGTCCCTCCTTCACTCCAGCCCCCACCATTGATCTCCAGGGTCCGTCCCACACTCCACACCCCTCCAATGGTCTCCATGGTCCCACCAACACTCCACCCTTGTCCATTGATCTCCGTGGTCATACCCACACTCCACGCCCCTCCATTGTTCTCCATGGTCACACCACACTGCACGCCCCTCCATTTTTCTTCATGGTCACACCCACACTCCAACCCCCTCCATTGACCTCCATGGTCACTCCAATACTCCACACCCCTCCATATATCTCCATGGTCCCTCCCACATTCCAAGCCCCTCCATTGATCTCCATTATCCCTTCCACATTACACACCCCTCCATTGATCTCCATGGTCTCAACCACACTCCACCACCCTCCATTGATCTCCCTGGTCCCTCCTTCACTCCAGCCCCACCATTGATCTCCAGGGTCCGTCCCACACTCCACACCCCTCCAATGATCTCCATGGTCCCACCAACACTCCACCCTTGTCCATTGATCTCCGTGGTCACACCCACACTCCATGCCTCTCCATTGATCTCAATGGTCCCACTGACACACCACCCCTCTCCATTGTTCTCTAGGGTCACACCAATACTACACCCCCTCCATTGATCTCCATGGTCCCGCCCACACTCTACCCCCCTCCACTGATCTCCATGGTCCCTTAAACAATCCACCCCCCCCCAATGATCTCTGTGGTCACTCCCACACACCACCCCCCTGCATTGATCTCTATGGTCCCTGCGACACTCCAACCCCCTCCATTGATCTCCATGGTCACATCCATACTCCAAACTCCTCCATTTTTCTCCATGGTCCCTCCCACCTTCCACCCCCCTCCATTGATCTCCATGGTTCCACACACAATCCACCCCCTCCTTTGATCTCCATGGTCACACCCACATTCAAACCCCCTCCATTGATCTCCATTATTCACCCTCCTCCATTGATCTCCATGATCCCACCCACACTCCACCCACCTCCATTGATCCCCATGGTCCCTTCAACAATCCACCCCCCTCCAAAGATCTCCCTGGTCACTCCCACACACCACCCCCCTCCATTGATCTCCACGGTCCCTGCCACGCTCTATCCCTCTCCATTGATCTCGGACCATGGAGATCAATGGAGGGGGGTGGAGTGTGGTAGGGACCGTGAAGGTCAATGGAGAGGGGTGGAGTGTGGGAGGTACCATGGAAAACAATGGAGGGGGTTGGAGTGTGGGTGTGACCATGGAGAAAAATGGAGTTGTGTGGAATGTCGGTGGGACCATGGAGATTAGCGGTGGGGGTTGGAGTGTGGGTGGGACCATGGAGATCAATGGAGGGGTGTGGAGTTTGGGTGTGACCATGGAGATCCATGGAGGGGTGTGAAGTGTGTGAGGGAGCATGGTGAACAATGGAGGGATGTGGAGTGTGAGTTTCACCATGGAGATCAATGGATGGGGGTGGAGTGTGGGTGGGAATATGGAGATCAACGGAGGGGAGTGGAGTGTGGGAGGGACCTTTGAGATCAATAGAGAGTCATGGAGTGTGGGTGTGACCATGGAGAACAATGGAGGGAGGTGGAATGTTTGTGGGACCATGGAGATCAATGGAGGGAGTGTGGAATGTGGGACAGATTATGGAGGTCACTGTTGGGGGGTGGAATGTAGGAGGGACCATGGAGATCAACGGAGGGGGGTGGAGTCGGGTGGGACCATGGATATCAATGTAGGGGGGTGGAGTGTGGGTGTGTCCGTGGAGATCAATGGAGGGGCGTGGAGTGTGGGTGTGACCATGGAGATCAATGGAGGGGTGTTGAGTGTGGGTGGGACCACTGAGATCAATGGAATGTGGGAGGGACCATGGAGATCAGTGGAAGGGAGTGGAGTATGGGATGGACCATGGAGAACAATGGAGGGGGGTGCATTGTGGGAGGGACCATGAGATCAATGGAGAGGGTGGAGTGTGGATGGGACCTTGGAAATCAATGGAGTGGGTGGAGTGTGTGTCGGACCGTGGAGATCAATGGAGGGGGGTGGTTTGTGGAAGGGACCATGGAGATCAATGGAGGGGGTGTAGTATTGGTGTGACCTTAGAGAACAATGGAGAGGGGTGGTGAGTCGGTGGGACCATTGAGATCAATGGAGAGGGATGGAGTGTGGGTGTGACCATGGATATCAATGGACAAGGGTGGAGTGTCGGTGGGACCATGGAGATCAATGGAGGGTTGTGGAGTGTGGGACGGACCCTGGAGATCAATGGTGGGGGCTGGAGTGAAGGAGGGATCAGGGAGATCAATGGAGGGTGGTGGAGTGTGGTTGAGACCATGGAGATTAATGGACAAGTGTGGAGTGTTGGTGGGACCATGGAGATCAATGGAGGGGTGTGGAGTGTGGGACAGACAATGGAGATCAATGGTGGGGGTTGGAGTGCGGGAGGGACCATGGAGATCAATGGAGAGGAGTGGAGTGTGGGAGGAACCATGAGATCAACTGAGGGGGGTGGAGTGTGGAGTGAATATTGAGATCAATGGAGGGGGGTGGAGTGTGGGTGTGACCATGGATGTCAATGGATGGGGGTGGAGTCTGGGAGGTACCATGGAAAACAATGGCGGGGATTGTTGTGTGGTTGTGACCCTGGAGAAGAATGGAGGGGGGTGGAGAGTGGGAGGGACCATGGAGATCAATGGAGGGGTGTGTTGTGTGGGTGTGTCCCTCTAGAAAAATGTAGGGGGCTGGAGTGTGATTGTGACCCTGGAGAACAATGGAAGGGGGTGGATTGTCAGGTGGACCATGGAGATCAATGGCGGGGGTTTGAATGTGGGTGTGACTATGGAGATCAAAGGAGGGAGGTGGAGTGTGGAGTGACCATTGACATCAATGGAGGCGGGTCGATTGTGGGAGGGACCATGGAGATCAATGGAGTGGGGTTGAGTGTGGGTTGTACCATGGAGATCAATGGAGGGGGGTGGAGTGTTGGTGGGACCATGGAGATCAATGGAGGGCCGTGGAGTGTGGGAGGGACCATGGAGATCAATCGAGAGGTGTGGGGTGTGGGAGTGACCATGGACATTAATGGAGGGTGGTGGAGTGTGGCAGTGAGCATGGAAATCAATGGAGGGGCATGCAGTGTGGGTGGGGACATGGAGAACAGTGGAGGGGTGTGGAGTGTGGGTGTGACCATGGAGATCAAAGGAGGGTTGTGGTGTGTGGGAGGGACCATGAAGAACAGTGGAGGGGGATTAAGTGAGTGTGTGAACATGCAGAAAAATGCAGGGGGGGTGGAGGGTGGGAGGGTCCATGGGGAAAAATGGAGGGGGTTGGAGTGTGGGTGTGGCCATGGAAAACAGAGGAGGGAGATTGAGTGTTGGTGTGACCATGGAGGTCAATGGAGGTGGGTAGAGTGTGGGAGTAACCATAGAGAACAGTGGAGGGGTTTGAGTGTGGGTGTGACCATGGGGATCAATGGAGGGGGGTTGGAAGGTGGGAGAGACCATGGAGAAAAATGGAGGAGCTTGGAGTGTGAGTGTGACCATGGAGATCAATGGCGGGGGGAGCAGTGTGGGTGTGACCATGGAGATCAATGGAGGGGCGTGTAGTATTGGTGTGACCCTAGAGAACAATTGAGACTGGTTGTGTGTCTGTGGGACTATTGAGATCAATGGAGAGGCATGGAGTGTGGGTGTGACCGCGGAGATAAATGGACAAGGGTGGAGTGTCGGTGGGACCTTGGAGATCAATGGAGGGGGGTGTAGTATTGGTGTGACCCTAGAGAACAATGGAGAGGGGTGGAGTGTCGGTGGGACCATGGAGATCAATGGAGGGGGGGTAGAGTGTGGGACGGACCATTGCGATCAATGGTGGGGGGTGCAGTGTAGGAGGGACCACGGATATCAATGGAGGGGGGTGGAGTATGGGAGGGACCATGGAGATCAGTGGAGGGGGGGGTAGTGTGGGTGTGACCATGGAGAACAATGGAGGGGATTGGAGTGTGGGAGGGACCATGGAGATCAGTGGAGGGGGGTGGAGTGTGGTGTGACCATGGAGAACAATGGAGGTGCGTGGAGTGTTGGTGGGACCATGGGGATCACTGGAGGGGGGTGGAGTGTGGTTGGGACCATGGTGATCAATGGAGCGGGGGTGGAGCGTGGGAGGGTCCATGGAGATAAATGGAGGGGTGTGGACTGTTGGAGTGACCATGGAGATCAATGGAGGGTGGTGAAGTGTGGGTGGGACCATGGAGAACAATGGAGGGGTGTGGGCTGAGGGAGGGACCTTGAAGATCAATGGAGGAGTATAGTGTTTTGGAGGGAACATGGAGGTCAATGGAGGGGGGTGGAGTATTGGAGGGACCTTGGAGATCAATGGAGAGACATGGAGTGTGGGAGTGCCCATGGAGGTCAATCGAGAGGGTGGGTTGTGTGCGGGACCACGGACATTAATGGAGGGGGGGTGGAGTGTGGGAGGGAGCATGGAGATCAATGGAGGGGCGTGGAGTGCTGGTGTGACCATGGAGATCAATGGAGGGGAGTGGAGTGTGTGTGTGACCATGGAGATCAATGGAGGGGTGTGGAGTGTGGGTGTGACCATGGAGATCAATGGAGGTGTGTGGAGTGTTGGTGGGACCATGGAGTTCAAAGGTGGAGCGGTGCAGTGTGGGAGGGACCATGGAGAACAGTAGAGGTGTGTGGAGTGTTGGTGGGACCATGGAGATCAATGTAGGAGGGTGGAGTGTGGGAAGGACGAGGGAGATTAATGGAGGGGGTTGGAGCGTGGGAGGGACCGTGGAGATCAATGGAGGGGCATGGAGTTTGGGTGTGACCCTGGAGAACAATGGACGGGGATTGATTGTTGGTGGGACCGTGGACAGTATTGGAGGGATTGAAGTGTGTGAGGCACTATGGGGAGCACTGGAGGGAGGTGGAGGTTGGCGGGGCCCCAGAGGGGAATGGAGTGGGGTATAGGACTGGAGGTTTGGAAGGGGGTAGAAGGGAGGTGGGAAAGAACCCAAGCTGCCTGGCTACCCAGTGCTGGTGGTGTGGCCTACCAAGTTGGGTCGCAGACAGTACCCATCTCTTAGAGTTATCCATTCGAATATATAAGAGCAGTTCTGTGAATTCCCTCCTCCCCTCATGCACTCAGATTCACCTGCCTTTAACATTTTAGCCATTGGCTTTATACTCATTTCTCTACGTGTCATTCCCGCTCCTGTGCCTGCCCTCTCTCTCTCTATTTGTGGATACATAGACACTTGAGAATAAGCTACGTACATCATGGCCCTTTACTCCTGGGTACTTTCCTGTGTATTCCTAAGATAGACATTCTCTTACATCATTAACTTTGGTAAATTTAACATTGATTCCATAGTTTTATAACTTTCAAAGTTACTTTTCATAACCTGTTTTTAAATTTACTTTTTATGAAGAATTAAAGCTTTAAAAGATCTAATCTGGAGATAAAACCAATTTAATTTTTCCATAAATGAGAGGAAAAGCAGAAGGAAGGAATAAAAACAGGTAATCCATCTAGCATATCTAAGAATGTGGTTATTTTTCTTTCTAAAAACAATCATTTTGGGGAAGTAGTGATTCCAGTAACACTCATAACTGCAGAACGATGTATTTCATCCATGAGAATTTCTAATAAAGATACTTATTCACGTGAAACTCTCTTCACTTGCTTGTACAAATGGGAATGTAAAGCCAAATAAGTTCCATTAACATAGGTGGGGCTATAATCCATATCAATTATTTTTCATGAAATAAAGCAATTTAATAAGGCCTTCTTAAATGTTAGTACAAAATCACATTAGACATGGTAGGCAACAGTTTCATTTATGATATACTGCACATACTTCAATGATGAAAATTTCCTGATATAAACTACTTATCTAATGCACTTATTCAAACAATTTAGGAAGGCAAAATAATTATTTGACAGGACTTTAAAGGAGGAGAATGTAGATGGTTTATTGGGTCCTGTAATAATAGAACATAAAATGTCTAACTCATTGAAATAAACTTTTCCAAATCTCTTGTGTTATGTGGTTCAAAACAAGAACTGATTTGTGTGCTTGTGAACAGATAAACTATCCTTGTTACTGTGATGAGTATCAAATTTTAACATCTTCATTTGAAATAACAGAACACTTGTAAGAAAATTGGAAAAGAAAACTGGGGAGAGTTCTTTACATAAGAAGCAAATATAACATTGCCTAATGTTGTGGGAAGCTTCTGAAGTTCTCTTTTTCCTAAGGAATGAGACTTGAAAATTATTCTGTAAGATCAAATGCCATTAACACCAACCTTTTTGATTGGGTTGGGTATCAGGACAATGTAATCTTGTGTAAATCCTCTGTAGGAAAAAGGGTTCCCATGATCCCTCCACCGTTTCATTGACCAAATCCTGTGGAAAATAGTTTTCCCATCCATCTAACCCCATCTCCAGTGTAGCGGCTCTAATTCAGGATGTGATCATTGGTCACAAGACTGCAATAACATATGTTAATGAGTGTCTATGCTGCCAATATTGCCACCCTCAAATCCATCCTCAACACTGCCCTGTAGAATGATCTCCCTAAAGCATAAGTCAATTCCTATCATAATTTTCAATAACTTCTACACCTGCAGGGCGAATTATAAATTTCAGGGCTGCCCTATTCCATATTCTCCAGGGAGAATTCAACTTCACTCATTTTTGCTACACACAATTTTTGCATACTTATCATATAGCATGTATTATACTTCATTTTCATTGTCTATTAAAATGTCCATTGTTTTAACCAGTCTGATAGCTCTGTGATGAAAGGATTGCCCTTGGTCATTTTTGTATTCTTACTGCCTAGTTTATATTAGGTACTCAATATTTCCTGGAGCAGTCCATGCATGCATTTAAAGGATGAATGGTCCCATCCAGATTTGCTCAGTGGTTAGAGCATCAGCTCACATACTGAAGGATCCCAAGTTTGATTCTGGCCAAAGGCATGTATTGGGTTGCAGGCTCTATCTCCAGCCCAGGTTGGGGCATGTGCTGGAGGCAACAAATCAATGTGTCTCTCTAGACACATCGATGTTTCTCTCTCTTCCACTTTCATCGATGTTTCTCTCTCTCCCACTTTTTTTTTTTTTTTTAAATATATCTTTATTGATTTCAGAGAGAGGAAAGGAGAGGGAGAGAGAGAGATAGAAACATCAATGATGAGAGAGGCACTGATGGAGCCCACAACCCGGGCATGTGCCCTTACCAGGAATCGAACCCCGATCACCTGGATCCTAGGTCGACGCTCAACCGCTGTGCCATGCCTGGCCAGGCTCTCCCACTTTCTCTGAAAAGCAATGGAAAAAATATCTTCAGGTGAGGATTAAAAAATAATAATAAAACATAAAAGATGAATGACACAATTTATACAGTATTACTCATTTAAAGAGGATATAATTATCATTTGTTTACAATTGAAAATTTAGATTAGAAACATTATTTGGAGCGATGTCAGACAATTCCAGTATGAGAGGATTTCTTGCTCCTTCCCCTTGAAGTTTCAACAATTTGAGCAGCTACAGTTAGACAAAGGATTCCCTGCTAAACCTGAAAACACATCTAGAGAGATCTGTGTATTGAAACATCTGAATGTGGAAGAATTGGAGTGAACCGAAAAGAAAGGAAGAGAGAAGAGCTGAGATGGTGTCAGAGACATAGATCAGTACTTGCATCCTGGAGCTCACTGTGCATCTCAGCTTAGAGAGGGGAGAAATCACATTGCTGCTGGCACTCCTCCAGCCCTGAGGAGCAGAGAGATACAGTGAGCATTCCTGTTGGTATGGTCAGTACAGTTGAATCCAGTAACTTGGGAAGAGAGGAATCACAAATGTGTCTGACAGTCACCATTGCCAGGCAGAAAAACAGAACCACAGAGCCTTGTTGCCTCCCCCTTCTCTCCTGTCCTAGAGCTAGCAGTGAGTCCCAGAAGAAGCTGTAGCAGTGATTGTCAGGTTACAGAGCACATTATATGCAAACATGACAACAGGACCACAGAAACATGTTTTCACTTAGTTACAGGCTACTCTAATCCCAGAGATGGGTGGAAATACAGATGTGAGACCACTAAGGTCTGCCATTGGACACAACTTAGAGGACAAAACCACAAAGGCAGGAGCAGCCTCTCCCAGCTCCCCCTCCCCCCCCATTTATCACTCCTGCATGGCCAGCAGCATCTGTCTGCAGGGGAAGGCACTGAGATTTCAAGGATTTTGAACCCCACAGCTCCACCACATTTGCCAGGGAGGTTGATGCCCTGAAATAGGGGCAGCCTGATCACAGAGGAGATGTCCACTTTCCCAGGGAACACAGAACTTCTTTCAACCTCCCACAAAGGTCTAAAAAGCCAGAGCAGTGCATGAAAAACTAAAACAAACCTGTGCTTTAGTGCCACTTACTGGGGAAAAAATTAAAAAAAACATTATTGTTCTACTAAAGAAGCACCACTAATACATAGATGCCTAGATAAAGGATCCATCAGGTGCTATGCATGACCAAGGTAATGAGGCAGCTCCCAAAGAAAATGAAAAATCACCAGAAAATAAACTCAAAGACAGGAAAATGTGTGATTTAAATGACAGAGTATTCAAGATTGCAGTTTTGAAAAAACTCAAGATACAAGAAAACAAAGATAGGAAGTTTAATGAACTCATAAATAAAATCAACAATCAAAATGAGTACTTTACCAAAGAGATTGAAACTCTGTATAGGAAACAAATATAAATTCTGGAGATGAAGAACTCAATAAAAGAAATAAATAATGAAGTAGCTAGCTTAGGAAAAAGAACTGTCCAGATGGAGGAAAGGATTAGTGATATCAAAGATAGAAATCTAGAAATGATGCAGATGTAAGAAGAGAGAGATTTGCGCATAAAAAAATGAAAGAACTCTACCAGAAATATCTGATTCCATTAGAAAGCGTAACATAGGAATAATAGACATACCAGAAGAAGAAAAGAGGGAGAAGGGAACAGAGAGCCAGTTTAAACAAATAGTTGATGAAAATGTTCTATGGAAAGACCTAGATCCTCAAGTCCATGAAGCAAACAGAACACCTTATCTCAGCTCAAAAAGGCCTTTTCCAAGGCACATTGTACTAAAACTGTCAAAAATTAATGAGAAAAATGTCTTCTCAAGACAACCAGGGACAAAAAGACAGTAACCTACAAAGGAAATCCCATTAGATTATAATTGGATTTTTCAGCAGAAATCCTACAAGCTAAGAGAGAGTGGAATAAAATATTCAACTACCAAGAGTAATTACCATCCAAGAATAATGTATCCATCAAAGTTATCCTTAAATATAAAAAGAGAATAAAGAATTTTTCAGATATACAGAAGCTGAGGGAATTTACCACCAGGTGACCTCCATTACAGGAAATACTCAAGAACGTTATTCTACTTAAAACAAAGAACAAAAGGAATACAAAATTTTGAGTAAGATCACCAACAGGCAGACAGAAGCAGGACTTTACAACCTTTTTTCAGAATAAGGTACTATGCATTTAAATATCACATAAAGGTTAAAGGATGTAAAAAACAAAACATTAAAACAGAGACAATAGCTACTGCAATTCAGAAACAAACTAACAGTATAAATAGGGATAATTTGTGAAAACAGAAACACATAAGGGCAGGGGGTAAAGTTCTGAATTTGCAAGGGGAATAGAGATAAGATGCATTCAGAAAAAAAGAAAAAGAAAAAAAAAAGACTATATACGAAAACTTTTTTTGCATAAACCTAATGATGACCACACACAAAACACTCAAATCTGAGGAACATAACTTAAAGAAAAGAGGAATCAGATGAGTAATTATAGAATAACACTATAACTAAAATAATAGACAGAAACAAAAGGAAAAAAACAATGGAGGCACAGATCTCCCAGAAAACAACAGATAAAATGGCTATAGGGAATCTTCATACACCAATAATCACACTAAATGTGAATAGAATGAATTCACTAATAAAAAGACAGAGAGTAGCATATTTGCTCAAAAAACAAAACCCAACCATATGATGCCTTCAGAAGACACATCTAAGCTGCAAAGACAAATTTCAACTTAAAGTGAAAGGGTAGAATATGATTCTAAAAGCAAAGAGCATCCACAGAAAAGCACATGTAGCCATACTTCTATCTCACAAAATAGATTTCAAGATAACAAAGGTAACAAGATGCAACGATGGGCAATTTATAATGATAAAGGGGAAACAACATCAAGAAGACAACACTTGTCCATATATATCTGCCCAATCAGAGAGCACTGAAATATATAAAGCAACTACTTACACAACTAAAGGGAAAAACCAACAAAAGCACACTCATGGTAAGAAACCTAAATACCCCACTGACAGCTATAGATACATCATTCAAACAGAAAATCAATAAAGAAATGTCAGCCTTAGATAAAACATTAGACCAAATGAACATAACTGACATTTACAGAGCCTTTCATGCCAGAACATCAGATTATACATTCTTCTCCAGTGCATAAGGAACATTCTAAAGGATAAACCATATTTTGGGACACAAAACTTCTTAAAAAATTTAAGAAGATTGAAATCATACCAAGCATATTTTCTGACCATAGTGCTTTGAAATTAGAAAGTAACTGCAAAAGAAAAGTGGAAAAAGCCACAAAGATATGGAAATTAAACAACATGATACTAAAAATGACTTGGTGAAAGAAGCAATAAAAGATAAGATTGAAAGCTTCACAGAGAGAGCTTTGTGCAGTGGCAGTATCCTAGCCAATGAGGTTTATCCAAGGCTCAATTATTGCTAATTGAAAAAAAAAAACAAGCTGCACATAGATAATACAACATATCAAAACTTTGGGATGCAGCAAAAGCAGTAATAAGAGGGAAGTTTATATTATTACTGGCCTATCTAAAAAAACAAACAACAGGAAAAATCCCAATTAAACAACCTAATATTACCTCTTAAAGAACTAGAAAAAGAACAAAAGCAGCCAAAAGTTATCAGAAGAAAGGAAACAATAGAAATTAGATCAGAATTAAATGAAATAGAGAACAAAATTCTATACAAAAAAATTAATGCAACAAAGAGCTGTTTCTTTGAAAAGATTAATACTATTGACAAGTCTCTGCCTAACCTCAGTTAGGAAACAGAGAAAAGACTCATACAAACAAAATCCAAAATGAAAGAGAAGTTACCACAGACATCGCAGATCATACTAAAATACTATGAAAGACTATGTCACCAAATTCAATAACCTAGAAGAAATGAATAAGTTCCTAGAAATATACGACCTTCCTGGACTTAATCACAAAGAACTGGAAAGTCTAAATAGACTGATGAACAGTGAGAAAATGGAAACAACCATCAAAAACCTCCTAAAAAATTAAAGTCCAGGACCAGATGCCTTCACTAGTGAATTCCACCAAATATTCAGATTTGATACCTATCCTTCTCAAACTTTTCCAAAAAGCTGAAGAAGAGGCAGTATTTTCTTACACATTTTATGAGGTCAATATAACCCTGATACCAAAACTTGGCAAGTATAATGCAAGAAATGAAAACTACAGACCAATATTTCTGATAAAAACAGATGCAAAAATTCTAAACAAAATACCGGAAAATCAAATACAGCAATACATTATAACAATAATACATCTCAAGGGTAAGATCTGAACATGGCGGCAGTGGTAGCTGCTATGGCACTGAAAGGCCAAGAGGTGATAAATGTCCGAGTCCCCTGGAGGTTCTCCCAGGAGCCACAGCTAACAAAGTTCCCAGAACAGGACCCGGGCACTGAAAAGCCACAGCTCCTCAGAGTGCAAGGAAGAGTCTGAGCCCCTATCCCCTGAGCTGGAATAAATTCCCAGAAAGAGAGGCAAGACCCCATGAAAGCTGTGGGAGTAGCCTGGGCCATCGCCTTTCCCAGCTTAAAAAAAAGAAAAAAAAAACAAAGCATCATAATCAATTGAGGTTCATTCCAGGGGCTCAAGGATGGTTCAACATATGGAAATAGATCAATGTAATACACCACATAAATAAAACAAAGGATAAAAAATTATACGATCATAGCAATAGATGCAGAAAAAGTATTTGACAAGATACAACATCCATTTATTATTAAAACACTCAATAAAATGGATATAGAAGGAAAGTACCTCACATAATAAATTCCACATATGATAAACCCTCAGTTAATATACTCAATGGTGAAAAGCTGAAAGCTTTTTCTCTAAGACTAGGAATAAGACAAGGACATCCACTCTCACCACACTTAATCTGGAAGTCCTAGCCAGAACAACTAGGTAAGAGAAGAGATAATAGGCATCCAAATTGGAAATGAAAAAGTAAAATTGTAACTTTTGCAGATGACAAGATTCTTTATATAGAAAACCCTAAAGATTCCACCAAAAAAAATCCTATTAAAAACAATAAACAAATACAGAAAAGTTTCAGGATACAAAATCAATAATCTCTATTAAAAATCTCGCCCGGCCGGGCGTGGCTCCGCGGTTGAGCATCCACCTAGGATCCAGGCGATCGGGGTTCGATTCCCGGTCAGGGCACATGCCCGGGTTGCGGGCTCGATCAATGACTCTCTCATCATTGATGTTTCTCTCTCTCTCTCCCTCTCCTTTCCTCTCTCTGAGATCAATAAAGATATACTTAAAAATAAATTAAAAATTAAAAAATAAAAATCTCTATTCCCACTTTGCTGAGAGTTTTTATGAAAAATAGGTGCTGGGTTTTGCACAAAAGTCTACTGTATTCCTACATATTAATAAAATTTCAGAAAAAGAAATGAAAAACAATTTTTTTTCATAATTGCAACAAATAAAAACAAAACACCTAAGAATAAACTTAAAAAGGGATGTGAAGGGCCTATACACTAAAAACTGCAAAGCATTTTTAAAAGAGATTGAAAGTGACACAAAAAAATGGAAAGATATTCCCTGTTAATGGATTAGAAGAATCAACCAATTTAAAATGTCCATATTATCCAAAGCAGTATATGGAATTTTTTTTCTTAAATAATCTGCTTTCCTTGCTGTTCTGCTGGGTCTTAAGGAAGAAAAGATTCATTTATGTGAACAGCATTTTCAATTGCTGAACATTAACTTTTGTAGTATTAGAGTTGCACTGTCTAATAGAATAGCCACTAGCCACATGTGGCTACTTAAATTTATATAATTACGGTTAAATAAATTGAAACTCCAGTTCCTTAGTCACACCAGCCACTTGGATCATCTTAAAGGTAGCCTCAAAGACCTGCGTGTCCTTTGAGGCCACTAAAATGGTGCAGTCCTGTTGTTATTGTTTATCCTGTGAATACTAAGGGGCATGATTAGGAGTGCATGGGCTAATAATGTAGAACATCAGTATCATAACAGGGCAGATGTTTGGGTAACTGCTGCCTTTTCTGTTAGAAAATGACCCTTTCTTTTACTCCCCTCTCTCTGTGGTGTTTTATTTTTTTAATTTATCTTTATTTTTGAAAGTATTGCAGATATCCCCTTTTTCCCCCATTGACTCTGTCCACCTCGCACCCACTCCACACCCCAGGCCTTCACCAAACTATTGTCTGTGTCTATGGGTTATGCATATACTCATATAAATTCTCTGGTAAATCTCTCCCCACCCACCCACCAACCCCATCTTCATTCTGAGATTCATCAGTCTGTTCCATACTTCAATGAAACTGAATCTGTTTCGTTCATCAGTTTATTATGTTCTCTAGATTCCACAAATAAGTGAGTCATGTGATACTTGCATTTCTCTACCTGGCTTATTTTGCTTAGCATAATATTCTCCAGGTTCATCCATACTTTCCCAAAGGGTACAAGATCCTTCTTCTTCACAACTGCATAGTATTCCATGTTGTAAATGTCTCACAGCTTTAGCCACTCGTCTTCTGATGGACCCTTGGGCTGTCTCCAGATTTTAGCTATTGTAAATTGCTCTGCTATGAACATAGGGGTGCATATATTCTTTCTGATTAGTGTTTCAGGATTCGTAGGATATATTCCTAGAAGTGGGACACTGAGTCAAAAGGCAGTTCCACTGTTAATTTTTTAAGGAACCTCCATACTCTTTCCATAGTGACTGCACCACTCTGCATTTTCACCAGCAGTGTACCAGGGTTCCCTTTTCTTAACCTCCTCGCCAGTACTTGTCATTTGTTGATTTGTTGATGGTGGCCATTCTGACTGGTGTGAAGTGATATCTCATTGTGGTTTTAATTTGCATCTCTCTGAGGATTAGAGACTTTGAACATTTTTTCATATGCCTCTTTGCTATCTCTTGGAGAAGTGTCTATTCAGGTCCTTTGCACCTTTTTAAATTGGGTTGTTTGTCTTCCTCTTGAGTTGTATGAGTTCTTTGTATATTTTGGAAATTAGGCCCTTTATAGATGCATTTTTGGCAAATATATTTTGCCATACCATGGGGTTCTTTTGTATTTTGAGATTGATTTCTTTTGCTCTGCTGAATCTTTTAAGTTTGATGTAGTCCCATTTGTTTATTTTTTCTTTTGTTTCTCTGCCCTAGGAGATGTATCAGTGAAAATTCCACTATGTGAGATGTCTATGACTTTACTGTTTATGCTTTCTTTGAGGATTTTTATGGTTTCATGCCTTACATGTAAGTCTTTTATCCATTTTGAATTTATTCTTGTATATGGAGTAATTTGGTGACCTAGTTTCATTTTTTGCATCTACCTGTACAAATTTCCCAACACCATTTATTGAAGAGATTGCCTTTACTCCATTGTATGCTCTTGCATCCTCTGTCAAATATCAACTGACCATAATGTGGTGGGTCTATTTCTGGGGTCTTTTTTCTGGTCCATTGGTCTATTTGTTTGTTGTTGTACCAATACCAGGCTGTTTTGATTACAATGCCTTTGTAGTTTGATATCTGATAAAGTGATCCCTCCAAATCTGTTCTTCTTTCTCAATATTGCTATGGCTATTCAGGGTCTTTTTTGGCTTCACATAAAATTTTGGAATATTTGTTCTAGCTCTGTGAAATATGCTTTTGGTATTTTAATAGAAATTGCATGGAATATATAGATTGCTTTGGAAAATATGGACATTTTAATGATACTAAGTCTTCCAATCCATGAACATAGTATATTATTCCATTTGTTTATATCTTTCTCTATTTTTTTTTTCTTCTCCTGTGTCTTATAGTTTTCTGAGTACAGGTCTTTTACATCTTTGGTTAAGTTTATTCCTAGGTATCTTATTTTTTTAGTTGCAATGGTAATGGTATTGTTTTCTTATTGTCTCTTTCTGAGAGTTCATTGTTGGTGTAAAGAAATACAACCCACATTTTGATGTTAATTTTGTATCCAGCTACATTGCTGAATTGATTTATCAAATCTAGTAGCACTTTGGTGAAGTCTTTAGGGTTTTCCAGGTACAATATCATGTCTTCTGTGAATAATGACAGTTTTACTTCCTCCTTTCCAATTTGGATACCTTTTATGTTTTTCTCCTGTCTGATGGTTGTGGCAAGGACTTCCAATACTGTGTTGAAAAAGAGTTGTGAATGCGGACAATCCTGTCTTGTTCCTGTTTTTAAGAAAAATGGTTTTAGTTTTTGACCATTGAGTATGATGTTGGTTGTAGGTTTGTCATATATGGCCTTTATTATGTTGAGGTATTATCTCTCTATTCTAACTCAGCTGAGAGATTTTATTAAAAATGGGTGCTGGGCTTTGTTAAACGCTTTTTCTATTACTATTGATATGATCATATGATTTTTGTCCTTCATTTTGTTTATGTGATGTATCGCATTTACTCATTTGCGAATATTGTACTAGCCTTGCATCCTCAGAATAAATCCCACTTGGTCCTGGTGTATGGTCTTTTTAATGTGTTGCTGGATCTGGTTTGCTAGTATTTTGTTGAGAGCATCTATGTTCATCGGGGATAATGATCTGTAATTTTTCTGGGTAGTGTCTTTATCTGGTTTGGGGATAAGGATGATGTTGGCCTCATAAAAGGAGCTTGGGAGTTTTCCCTCCTCTTGAATTTTCTGGAATAGTTTGAAGAAGATCAGTGTTAATTCTTTGAATGTTTGGTAAAACTCACCTACAAATCTACCTGGTCCGGGACTTTTGTTCGCTGGGACTTTATTGATCACTGCTTCAATTTCATTAGTTGTTATCAGACTGTTCAGGTTTTCTGATTCTTCCTGATTCAGCTTTAGAAGCTTTTATATTTCTAGGAATTTGTCCATTTCACCCAGGCTGTCCAGTTTCTTGGCATATAGTTGTTCATAATATTTTCTTATACTCCTTTTTATTTCTGTAGGGTCCCTTGTTATTTTGCCTCTTTCATTTCTGATTTTATTTCTTTGGGCTCTCTCCCTTTGTTTCTTGGTGAATCTGGATAAAGGTCCATCAATCTTATTTATCTTGTGAAAGAACCAGCTCTTGGTTTCAGTGATCTTTTGTATTGTTTTTTAGTCTCTATGTCATTAATTTCTGCTCTGATCTTTATTATTTCCTTCCTTCTATTTACTCGGGGCTTTTCTTGCTGTTCTTGTTCTAGTTCTTTTAGTTGTTGTATTAGATGGCTTAGCAGAGCTTTTTCTTGTTTCTTGAGGTATGACTGTACTGCTATGAACTTTCCTCTCAGGACTGCTTTTGCTGGGTCCCATAGATTTTAGGTGGTTGTCTGTTCATTATTGTTTTCTCCAGGAAGTTTATTTCTTCACTGATCTCGGTAACCCATTCACTGTTTCATAACATGCTCTGTAGCCTCCATGCGTTTTAATATTTTGAGTTTTTAATAGTGGTTGATTTCTAGTTTCATGGCACTGTGATCTCTGAAGATGCTTGATATGATTTCAGTCTTCTTGAATTTGTATTGACTTGCCCTGTGCCCTAACATGTGGTCTACTTTTGAGAATGTTCCATGTGCATTTGAGAAGAATGTATATTCTGATGCTTGGGGATGAAATGTTCTGTGTCAATTATATCCATTTGCTCTAATGTGTCATTTAAGGTCTCTATTTCCCTGTTGATATTTTGTCTTGATGATCTGTCCATTGATGACAGTGGGGTGTTAAAAATCCCTCACTATGATTGTGTTGCTGTCCACATCTCATTAAAGTCCACCAAGAAATATTTTATATGTTGAGGTCCTCCTATATTGTTTGCATATATATGTATAAGGGATATTTCCTCCTGTTGGATTGATCCCTTTGGTAAAATATAGTGGCCTTCTTTGCCTCTTGTTGTGGTCTTTATTTTGAAGTCTACTTTGTCAGAAATAAGTATTGCTACTACAGCTTTTTTTTTGCATTTCACACGGAATAATTTTTCCCTCCCTTCACTTTCAGTTTGTGTGAATCTTTTGCTCTGAGGTGGGTCTCTTGTAGACAACATATATATGTGTCATGTTTTCTTACCCATTCAGTTACCCTATATCTTTGGATTGGAGCATTACTCCATTTACACTTAACATTATTATTAATATATACTTAAATAATTCCATTTTTTCCCTTCATGCCACTGTACCTTTCTCTCAATATTTCTTCCACTTCTTAAAGCATTCCTTTTATCATTTCTTACAATGATGGTTTGGTGGTATTGAACTCCTTTAGCCTGCTTTTGTCTGAGAAGCTCTTTATTTCACCTTCAATTTTAAATGATAGCCTTGCTGGATAAGCAGTCTTGGTTGCAGGTTCTTGCTTTTCATTACTTTGAGAACTTCATGCCAATCCCTTCTGGCCTCAGGTGTTTCTGTTGAGAAATCTGTTGTCAGCTTTATGGGGGTTCCCTTGTAGGTCACTGCTTGTCTCTCTCTTGCAGCCCTTCATATTCTCCCTTTGTCCTTAACATGTGCCATTTTAATTATGATGTGTCTTGGAGTGGGTCTCTTTGGTTTCTTCTTGTTTGGAACTCTCTGTGATTTCTGACCCTCTGTGGTATTCTCCTTCACCAAGTTTGGGAAGTTTCCTGTCATTATTTTGTCCACCAAGTTCTCTATCCCTTGCTCCCTTTCCTTCCCCTCTGGCACCCCTATGATGCAAATATTGTTTCTCTTCATGCTGTCCCAAAGTTCCCTTAAATTGTCCTCATGCTTTTTAAGTGTTTTTTCTTGCTGCTGTTCTGATTTAGTGGTTTTATCCTACCTTATCTTCTAATTCACTTATTCTATTCTCTGCTTCATTGAGCTTGTTTTTAATTTCTTCCAGTGTATTCTTGATATCAGATGTAATATTCTTCATTTCTGCCTGGTTCTTAGTTATCATATCTAGCTCTTTTTTAATGTTTTCACTAAGTTTCTGGGCCTTCCCATTAAGTGTCTTTTTGTTCTCATTAATTTCTTTGAACATCTTTATAACCATTACTCTGGGATCTATTTCTGATAACTTGCTCAACCCCATGTTATCAAGGTCTTTTTCTGGTGATTTTTTCCCTTTTCTTTAGTTTGGGTTTTTTCGTTGTTGTTGCTCCGTTTTAATTGTCTCTTTCCTTTTGCTCCTCTGTGTAAGCTAGAACTACTATGACACTCAGTTTTTATGGCGTGGCCTTATGCAGTAAGTATCCTGTGTACGGTTGTAAAGGCTCCTTGAACTCCTGAGCTGAATGCTGCAGTAATGTCCCTTGTGTGGGTTATGTGGACACTCCTGGTGTGATTGTTGGTGGCCCATTTGTGGGTGGCATTGACTTTCACCCCACAGACCTGAGCATAACAGAATGGAGTCAACTGGAGATGGGAGTGCAAATCCATTCCTCCTTTTAAATAGGGTGACATAGGATCTCAGACCTCAAGAGAGGATCTAGCTGCCTTCTAGCTAAGTGGTACTCTGTCAGACACCCTGAGGAGAGTCTCAGAGGAGGTTGCACCAGATTCCCAGGCTCCAGGATATGACCCCTTTCTGCTGTGTAGCTTCCCCAGTGGAGATGTGTCAGCAGAGCTTCAAAGAAGTGAACAAGGCTGCCCTCCTCCACTCCTGGTGTCACTTTCCCTTGAGAGGACAGAGCTAGAGCTGCTCACTTCCTTCTGTCTCTGCAGTGCTCTGCCAGAGGCCTTGGAGAGCTCTGAGTGAGTCAGGTCCAATGTCCAAGTTCTGCCTTGCACCTCCTTCGCCCAGTGTATATGAGATTAGCAGGGCATTGCCAGAAGAATCCTAGGGTACTAGTCTAATCCACCCTTTAGTTGAGGTGACTAGGGTCCTCAGCCCTCAGGAGGGGAGGTAGGTGCCCTCCTTTAAGCTCCATGCCAGAGCTCTGGAAGGGAAGTTCCTATGGGATGTACTAGATTTCACAGTTCTGATGTATGACCCCTTTTCCCAGTGATCCTGTTCCTGCAGGATGTTACAGGTGGGGATTAGATCTATAGCACAAAGTTGCCCCTTTACTTGGGGTTCCTCTTGCTCTTGTGGGGGATGCCCTAGTGAAGGCCTCTGAAGGGGGGCTCCAAAGAACCAGCTCTGGTTTGAACAAGGGCTGTGGCTCTATCCTTGGCCTGTCATGTAGACAGGTTTTGGAATGCAAATCCAGGCTTTGGGAATGCAAATTCAGTTGGCTCCTTATTGGGGGTGCTGCAGGTGTTTTGCCCTCAAGAACGGAGCTAAGCACTTGCCCTACACCTTAGGGTCACCCCACCAGAGCTCTCAAGGGAAGCTCCTAGGAAGTGTACCATATGTCGCAGTTCTGATTTGTGGCCCCTTTTCCCAGCTAGTAGGCCCCTGCATGATGGTGCAGACGGGGCTTGGATTGATAGCACCAGTTTTTCCCTTCTGCTTGGGGTTGCTCCAGCTCCCCTGGAGGTAACAAAAGGCTGTTACCCTGCAGCTCACTGTCACAGTTCCTGGTGCAGCTCTTTGGGCCTGGGAGTTGGGGAATGTCCCAGTTCTGGTTTGTACCTTTTTCCTGTTCTGGATCTGCACTTGGCTTGCAGTGTAGGCTGCTTTGGGAATGCAAATTCAGGCAGCTCCTTGTTGGAGGTGGTGCAGGTGCTTGGCTCTCAAAAAAGGAGGTAGTCACTTCTCCTATAGCTGAGGAGCACGCCACCAGAGCTCTTGAAGGGAGGCTCCTAGGGGATGCACTGGTTTCACAGTTCTGATTTCTGATTTGTGATCCTTTTCTCAGGGAATATTCTCCTAAAAGACATTGCAGGTTAGCTTTGGAATGATAGCATAAGGCTGATCTCTCTGCTTTGGGTTGCATCGACTCTTGTAGGGGGAATAGAGAGCTTGTCACCCCCCTTATCCTTGCAGCTCACTGCCAGAGGCCTGGTGAAAGCCTCTGAGGAAAAAGGCTCCAAAGTCTCAGTTCTGGTTTGCACTTTGCTCCAGCTGTGGTTCTCCACTTGGCTTGAGATGCAAGCAAGTTTTGGAATGTCAGTCTATGCTTTGGAAATGAACATTCAGGTGGCCCCTTGTTGGGGGTGGTGCAGGATATTAGCAGTTTAGTTAGCTGCTGGCTTTCTGGCTTGGAGGTGCCAGGCCCAACCTGAAGTAAGGTTTGCAAGTGTACACCTCCCTCTTATTCAACAACTTCCCAGGGAGCCTTCCTTTGGGAATTGTGGCCATCTACACCATGGCCAGGGAAAATATTGGCTCTTATTCCCCAGCCATTCAGTACAATATTTTTCTAAAGCTGTCTATAGTTTCCCCATAGTAAAAAGCACTGTCACGTCCTTTTTGGTTACAGCTTACAGTTCTTTATGCCAGACTCAAGCTTGTCAGAGTGGTGTCACCAGTATTTAGAGGACAGGGTTAGTGGACTTTCTCCAGCTGGTGCTATAACAATAGAAGTGCTAGGCCCTGGGAGAGGCTGTCTGAGGGCTGTGTGGAATATTTGCTTGGGACTGGGACCTCAGAAGCCTGCCTTCCCAATCTTCAGTGTGATGCCACCCTGATCATTTCCTTCTGGCTTCCATACACCCTGAGTCTCCATCCCTCCACCAGAGCCCAGGGGAGTGCTCAAGAGTGAGTCCCTATGCAATGGCCTTTACAGAGAATCTTCTTGATTCAGGCAGACTCCCTCTCCTTTTCAGTGGGCCAACTCCCCATTTATTTTTTGCTGCCAAACATTTTGCAATCTCTTCTTTCAGGCCCTGCTGTTCTGGGTTGGTGGTCTTGGTGTAGGATTGAGACAGCTCCTTTCTCTGAGGGTGCTTTTGCAGCCACAGAATTTCTCCAGCTAAAGCCACTGCCCCTGAGTGCAGGGATCAGCCCTTTCCATGCCCCCACCCCTCTTACCAGTCTCTGTGTAGCTTCTTTTTTTCAATCCTTGGGTATAATACTCCTATTCGGGTGTCTTTCTGTTGTTAATTCAGATTAATTACTCTAAGTTTTAGCGATATCTCATTTGGTGCCAGGAGCAGGTGTATATTGCTTTCACCTATTCTACTGCCAACTTCAATCTCAATATACAGAATTTATGCAATCCCTTTCAAAATACCAATGTCATTTCTTAAATTTATCTTTATTGTTGAAAGTATTACAGGTATCCCCCTTGATCCCCTCCATCCGGCATTCACCACCCCCAGGTTTTCACCACACTATTCTGTGTCCATGGGTTATGCATATATGCATATAAGTTTCTTGATTAATCTCTCCTCACCCACTCACCCACCTCCGCCTTCCCACTGAGGTACATCAGTCTGTTACATGCTTTTATGTCTCTGTATCTCTTTTGTTCCTCAGTCTGTTTTGTTTATTAGATTCTACATATGAGTGCGATCATGTAACACTGAATCAGGAAGAATCAGAAAACCTGAATAGGCTAATAACAACTGATGAAGTTGAAACAGTAATCAAAAAACTCCCAGCAAACAAAAACCCTGATCCAGAGTGCTTCACAGGGGAACTTTCTAATTCTTTAAGTTGTAGAGTTAGATAGTTTATTTAAAAAGAAAATCTTGCTTTTTGAGGTAGGCCTGTAGTACTTCACTCTTAGGATTGCTTTCACTGTGTCCCATAGAAAGCTGTCAGCTGATTTCACATCAGAAATTCCACTGGCCAGAATGGAAGAGCATGAAGTATTCAAGGTAATAAAAAAGAAGGATCCGAAACCAAGAATATTCTATCCAGTAAAGCTATTATTCAAAATAGATGGTGAAATAAAGAGCTTCCTAGACCAAAAAAAAAAAAAAAAAAAAAAAAGGTTAAAGGAATTTATCACCACCAAACCAGCATTGCAAGAAATGTTAAAGGGGCTACTATAATAATAATAATAATAAATAGAGAGAGAAATATAGGCATAAAGATTTAAAATGGCAATAAATAAGGACTTATCAATAATAACCTTAGGGTCTTTGAGAGATCAACAGTAATATAGTCATAGTCAGAGACTTTAACACCCTACTGACTTCACTGGATAGATCTTCCAGACAAAAAAATCAACACAGAAACAGTGACTCTAAATACCACACTAGATCAGATGGATTGGATTTTTTTGGTTTGTTTTAATTGACATTTACAAAACATTTCACCCCAAAGCTGGAGAATATGTATTCCTCTCAAGTGCACACGGGTCATTCTCAAAGATATGCCACATGTTAGGACACAAAACAAGTCTCTACAAGTTCAAGAAGTTTGAAATCATATCAAGCATCTCAGATCGCAATGGCATGAAATTAGAAATTAACTACAGTAAAAACACTCAAAAACATTCAAACACATGTAGGCTAAATAACATGTTATTAAACAATGAATGGGTTATTTCTTTCTTAGATCAAGAAAGAAATAAAAAACTTCCTGGAAACAAATGAAAATGAATACACAACAATCAATATTATTTTCTAAAGAAATAGAACAAAAAATCATCAGATTTGTATAGAAGCACAAAAGACCCTGAATAGCCAAAACAATCCTGAGAAAAAAGAATGAAACTGGAAGTTTCACACTCATTTAAAATTACACTACAAAGCAACAGTAATCAAAGTATCGTGGTATTGGGAGAAAAACAGACACAAAGAACAAAGAAACGGAATTGAGAGTCCAGAGATAAACTCAAATTTATATGGACAAATAATTTTTGTGAAAAGATCCAAAACAGTCAGTGAAGAAAAAAAGACCCTTCAATGAATGGTGCAGGGAAAATTGGAAAGCCACTTGCAAAAGAATGAAACAAGATTACAGTTTGTCCCCATGTACAAAAGTTAACTCAAGCCCGGCCGGGCGTGGCTCAGTGGTTGAGCGCTGACCTAGGATCCAGGCGATTGGGGTTCGATTCCAGGTCAGGGCACATGCCCAGTTGCAGGCTACAGCTGATCAATGAGTCTCTCATCATTGATGTTTTTATCTATCTCTCTCCCCCTCCTTTCCTCTCTCTGAAATCAATAAAGATATATTAAAAAAAAAAAAAAGTTAACTCAAAATTGATCAAAGACCTAGAAACAAACCTGAAGCATAAATTACATAGAAGAAAACCTAGGTACTAAAGTTATGGACTTTGGTCATAGGGAATTGTTCATGAATTTGTCCCTAAAGGCAAGGGAAGTAAAAACAAAAATAAATGAAGGGGACTATATCAAACTAAGAAGCTTCTGCATATCAACAGAAACTGCCAACAAAAGAGAAAGGGAACCAACCAAATAGGAGAAGATATTTGCCAACAACAGCAAAGGGTTTAATATCCAAAATACATAAAGAACTCATTCAACTCAACACTAAAGAAACACACAATCCAATTCAAATATCAGACATTTCTCCAAGAAGACATACAAATAGACAGATGATATATGAAAAGTTGCTCAATTTCACTAGCTATTAGATAAATGCAAATCAAAACTACAAAGAAATAACTCTTCACATCTTTTAGAATGGCTAATACCAGCTAAACAGGTCATAACATGTGTTGGAGAGGTTGTAGAGAAAAAGGAACACTCATTCACAGCTGGTGGGAATGTAAACTGGTACAGCCACTATGGAAAACAGAATAGAAGCTACTCAAAAATTTAAATGTAGAGTTAGCATATGACCCAGCAATTCCTGTTCTGGGTATCTATTCAAATAATTTGAAAACATTTATTCACAAAGATATATGCATCTCAATGTTCATTGCGGCATTATTCATGGTGGCCAAGACATGGAAGCAGTCAAAGTGTCTTTTCATGGAGAATTAGATAAAAAAAATATGTGGTACATATATATAATGGAATGTTACCCAACCATAAGAAAAGATGAAATACTGCCATTTGCAACAATATGGATGGATCTTGAGAATATCATGCAAAGTGAAATAACTCAGAGAGAAAAAGTCAAGAACTATATGATCTCACTCATATGTGGGCTATAAAACTAAAAGCAAAAAATGAACAAACAAGAAAAACAAACAAGCAAAAACTCATAGACAGACAACAGTATGGTGGTTACCAGAGAGAAGGGGTATTGTGTGGTAGTAGAGGGGATCAAATATATGGTGGTGGAAGAAGTTTGACTTTTGGTGATAGGCACACAATGCAATATACAGATAACCTTATATTTAATAAAAAAGAAATACCTGCTGGGAAAGAGCTGAACATATGTGCCCTTTGTGAAGATAAAATAGGACACTTGTAATAAGTCTTCACATAGAATAGCTGATATAGTAACACAAATGATTCCCCCCTCAAAATGATATCTCTAGAAGCTAGTTCCCAGGACTTATAAATGTGATCTTATTTGAAAAAAAAAAAAAGTTTTCAAATTTAATTAATTTAAGGGTTATGAAATGAGATCAACCTGGCTAAAGTCAATGGCAAGCATCATTATAAGAGATACTCTGAGAGAAACTGGGAAAAGTAACAGAAAGCATGTGAAGGTGCAAGCAGAGATTGCAGTTTATACACCCACAAGCCAAGGAATGCCTGGAGCCATTAGAAGCTGGAAGAGGTAATGAAGGATTCTCCCCTAGAGCCCTTGGAGGGTATATACCCTGCCAACACCTTGATTTCAGACTTAAGGCTTCTAGAGCTGGTTGTTTTAATCCTCCCAATTTGCTGTAATTTATTACAGTAGACCTCAGAAATAAATAGAGATATTTATCTATTAATAGCTAAAAGTATCATACAAATACCTAAAAATATGAGAGTCTTGGGAATTAGATAATGGATAGAGGCTGAATGGATTTTGAGAAGTATGATAGAAGCCCAGATTCACCTGAGATGGTTGTTGGTAAAAATATGGACATTAAGGCATTACTGGTGAGGGCTCATAAAAAAGTGAGGAGCATGGTATGTAAAGTCATATCATCATACAGAATATATATATTATCATAAACAAATATTAGTAGAACTATAAACATTAAAGGCACTACTAATGATAACTCAGAAAGATGTTATTGGAAAGTGGAGAAAGCGTTAGTTCTTGTTATAAACAGTGAAAATTTTGTATAAATTGTGTTCTGCTATTGAGCAGAAGCTAGAACTTGTAAGCAATGAATATGAATATTTAGCTGAAGAGATTTTCAAGCTTTGTGCTGAAGTTACAACCTGGTTTCTTTTTTATTCTTCTACCAAAATGTGAGAGGAAAGAAAGAATTTGAGGAAAGAACTGTTAAACTGTAAAGAATGAAAACTGATGATTTGGAAGTTTCTTAGCCTGTGCAGATGGCAACAGACACTAAAATTAGAAAATTTTCTGTTGAGAAAACATGCTTAGGATAGAAGGCCAAGGGTTTTACAGGAAATCTTTTGCTTGAATAGATTAAGTTTGTAAATCTTATATCTAATTAACCATCATGGCACAAATCACAAATAAAAATGGAATTGTTCTGAAAAGTTCTGTGGGAGGCCCACTTGTCTAATGGCAAGGAACACCATTACATACACAGATGAGCCACAAGGTTTTTGAGAATATTGTATTAGCAGAAATAATACCAACTTGAATGGAAAGGGACAGAGATAGGACAAAATGGCTTTATTCATCTCTATAAAGTGCCATTTATATGACATGTCCAGATAGACAAATTCATGGAGATACAAAGTAGATTTATGGTTCTCGAGGTCTGGTAAAGAGAAAAAGAGGATGGAGAATGATTACTAATGGATATGGGTTTCTTTTGGAATGATGAAACTGTTCTAAAATTGATTGTGATGATAGTTGTATAGTTCAATGAATATGTTAAAAACACTTAATTTAACACTTTAAATGAGTGAATGGTTAAATGGCATGTCAAATGAATCTTAACAAAGCTCTAAAAATTTTTACAAATTAACTTAAAAATGGGAGGTGAACAGTTTTTAGGTTAATAACAGAGATTATCCTTAATCTTCTTATTTAACAAATGTGTGTAAAATAGTGATTTAAAATTTAATTGAAATCAAATATATAAATAGACTAAAGGGAACCTAGTACAAAGTATGAGTTTAAAATACAGGAATGGGCAAAAGTAGGTTTACAGTTGTTCCTATTGAAGATAACACAATATTTAATAAATAATAATACAAGAATAAACAGTGTTTCATGCACTCACAACTATAATCCTACTTTTGTCCACCCCTGTATATGCACTACTCTTAGGGTCAATGTTTTACAAGTAAAGCAAACAATTTTTCAGTTGTCAAATTTTCACTGTTTAAGATTTCTTGGGGTAGAAACTTTAACTTACATTTATAGAGCCTAGCACACACAAGTTGAAACTATCAGTTATAAAGAAAACTGATTTGTTGCTAAGACGACTACTGTAGAATTAACCTAATATATATGTACTACTATTACCAATACAGTTTTTACTATACTTGTGAAACACTTGTATTTAATTCAAGATAATATACAGATACCACTACATTAAATGAATGACATTAAGCAGTTAAGCCTGGTCATAGGCATGATCATTCTGGGAAAGAAGTGTCAGAAATATATAATAAAGTTTGAAAGCTTTTGTTTCTTTGTATCAGACCTAAAACATTTATGAAGCACTTACTTGGCAATATGATCTCATTATTGAGTACTTTCATGACTTAGCAAAATTCGACTTCTTGGCCTTGCAATCAACATTTCCTTCCGGTCTCTGAAAAAAAAAATGGTTCTAGTCTTCTGTAAAGATTAAGGAAAGGGAGTCACCTGGGATATTTTACCACGGAAAGAGGAACACACTGATAAAAATCACACAATCTTTGCTGCCTTTTTCCTTCTCAGTCACATTGTTATCAGTATTCTCATATGCAAACCCTTTTGTTTGACTTGAAAGTGCATGATCTAAAGCCAGTTCTTATTAGATATGTTAGGACCTTGTGATCAGAATCAAGTGCTTGCTTTCTCACACATTACAAATGCATAGGTGCTAGATTTAATTAGAAAAAAATAAGTTTCAGAGTTAATTGAAGGACAATGTATTCTGACAGCGATCCTCAAGGCTCTCACAGTATTTACTACCATTCTATACTGGAAATTGAACTGTAAAATGATAAGTGCATGTAAGATTAGGTTAGCTCCACCAGTAGATGTTCAAAATGACCGGAAGCTTATATACATACTATTAATCTACTTAATTACTCACTGTCAAATCATGACTGTATTTCTGCACACACTACAAGTTTCATTTTACTGTTTTAGAAATTTCTTTCAAACAAATATCACCTAAATAATATGTTGAGAAGGGGTGGGGGGCTCAATTTATTTTGCTCTATGCCCCACAGCTCTTGGAATAATGAAATTTAGATGCATTTTCTTTCTGTAACAATCATCAGTAATTTACTGAACACCATGTTCTATGTTCTATGTTAGATGCTTATTGATGCAAAGGTAAGCATGATATAATCTCTGACTTAAAAGGATTCATAGTCTGATGGAGGAAAAGAAAAATGAATTTATATCTATTTAGTTTTATTAACATGGCATGTTATAAATACTGTAATAGAAGAATATTTATGATTCCCTGGGTATAGGAAGACCAAAGAGTTCAAAGATGACTCTTCAGAGGAAGTTATATCTGAGCTGAGTCAAGAATGATAACTAGAAGTTAGGTAGGATAAGTAGGTAGCATTCAGAAAAGGGAAAAAATACAGGGACGAATAATGGAAAGGCTATAACCTAGGTAGAAGGGATAAGCAGGTGTGAATGGCCTGATGTGACAGACAACATGACTATTTCCAGGAATTAAATGCATTTAAGTATGTTAAAAAAATGTGTGGTTTGAAGAATGTCTAAAGATGAGAAGAAAATGTTTAAATTGTGAGTGGTTTTTCAGATAAATTGGAGAAGTTTTTATTTTATTCCAAATGCTCTACAAGAACATTAAAGAATTTTAAGTAGAACATGATGTGAATAAATTCTGTTTTGGGAAAGATCACTGTAGCACCTGCTGTGAGGAAAATTTATTAAGAATTAACTGAATGGAAGGCATAGAGGAAAACTAGCAAATATTACAACATTATAAGCAAAAGATCACGAAGCTAAAAAAGAGATAGTTACAGTATATTGAGAGAGGGTGTTTTGAGCCATACTAACAATATACAATTTTGAAAACTGGGTTGCCATGTGAATATAGAAGTTAAAGGAAAGGAAAAGAGTCAAATGACTACAAATTATTTTTTAAGCACAGATCCACAAGAACAAAAAGAACAAGAGGGGAGTTATGTTGGGAGCGAGAAAGTAAATGGATGTGTACCAACTGCTTTAACAGAATGCAGAAAGCGAAATTCTAATAGGGCAATTAGAAGAGCCAAAAAGTAACATTTATATTGGAGAGCCCATATTTGGCTCTTGCAAGACATTATATACTTTTCCTTTTCCTTTTCTTATTGCCCCTCTTCTGGTTTCCCCTCATTTTTCTCATAGAAAGTAATAGTGCATGTCAGACTTTCTTTTCGGAACTCTGTTCTATCCACCCTCACTCTCTTGGAGACCTTATCCAGCTCTATGGCTTTAAATACTACCTCACTGTAATGAATGGAGATACAGTTTTCTTCTATTTAGGTCAAAAACTTTTAAATTATCTTTGGCTCCTATCTTGTCTTCTCATTCCTCATCCAATCTATCTGTAAGTCCTCTTAGCTATTACTTAAACTTTTTATTTAGAATCTAAATATTTGGCAGAACCTTCACTGCTACCACTTTCACATAAATCAATGTTTTATCTCTTAACCATATTAATGCAGTAATCTCTAAACTACTTCCTATCAGCTGTTAACTCCCCAAAATGACTACCAGAAAAGCTCTGTATCAAGCAAAATAAGTTTATTAAATTTATCACAATAGGAAAGAATGCCACATTGAAAGTCTTAATAATTGTTAAAGAATGGGGAAATCTGAGATGATATCATTCAGTTTAAGAGCCTGGGCTTAGTAATATTAAAGTACACCTTTCTGAGGAGAGGGAAGGTGGCGGCCCTGTGAGAAGCGGCAGAGGCCCCCGCTCCCAGCCATGGACTCAATTTACTCCTAAAATCCTACATAGCCAGCTTGGAAAAACCAGAGAAACACCTGAGGGGACGGAGTGCGAGTGGGGAGCACTGAAGACACATCACGGAGTCCGGTAAGAGAGGGGGCGTAGGAAGGAGGAGTCCCCCTGAAGCCTGTGCTAGGCTCTGACCCCGGAGGCTTGGAGGCTGCAAAGCTCCCTCCCGTAGGGAGTGCAGACCTGCCTCCAAAAGCGGGGATCCCACACCTGGAGTGATGAGAGGGGGAGGAGTGCCCCGCGCACAGGGTAGAGGGACCCAGGGAAGCGGTGAGTCCTGGAAGGGATGGTGCCTTCCTAGGAAAAAAGCCTCTAGGGGCAGACGGCGCCTCCCTAACAAAACAGGCTTCTAGTGGCGGCTGCGACCAGCGTCTAATGCTCAGGGTGCTGACCATAGGGAAGGCTGTCCCAAGGTCTGTGGCACCCAAGTGGTAAAGGACCAGAGAACTGCACTGAGCAGCCACACACGGGGACCCTCTGCTTCCCTGTGGGGCACTGTGTTGAGCCCCAGAAAGCACTGAGTCTGTGTGGTGTGAGGGAGGGGAGGAGCCCTCTTGCCCTGAGCTCCCGGTGCGGAGAGGCTGGGATCTGTGACCAGCCCTGAGGGGTCCCGAAGTGGCGCGTGGAGCCGCCCCAGCTTTGCTGAGACCAGAGATGTGGGGAGCTGCAGGGGGCTGACTTTGGCTCCCCTCCCGCTGGGGGCTTTGGTGCACGGGCAGAAGGACCTCATAGGGCAGACTCTCTGCCTGTGTGTTGCTTTGTGCCTTTGTGAGTTTGATCGCAGAACTGGCTCCCACCTTCCTGGCGTGCACTGCGTGGACAGACCAGCAGAGCCTGGGATTGGGGTCTGCACAGTAGACCGTCTGAGGGGCAGGCCTGGTGCCACCAGCCAACCAGAGCTGAGCAGGGAGGGGTGGAGCCTGGCAGCCTCTCCTGCAGCCAGGAGCACTGCCCCAACAGGAAAGGGGCCGGTCCCACTAACTGAAGCCCCAGGCACACCCACAGGGCACAGTCCTGAGGGGGAAGGGAGAGCAGCTCACAGGAGGACTTTACCAGAATAAAACTCTCAGGGAATGTTGTTTGGGAACTGGAGGAAAAGCTGAAAACCCCTGCTGGGGCCTGGGCAGGCTAAGGGCCCACCAGAATGTGTTTTTAATCGAACCCACTGAGCCCAGGCTGCTGAAATGGCCCATACAGAAATCGCAACAGGCTGAAATCAATCTGAAACTGCAGCAAGACAGAGCCTGGGGAACTAGAATCAGAGGACAAGGTAGGGACTGAGGAACTGGCAGTGGAGCAAAGACTAACTCCCTAACAGTAAGTGCCTGACAGCAAAACTTCTAAGGGGAGTGATACCCTGAGCTACACTAGCCACCCTGCACCCTAAAGACTCTACAGAAGACTCTGGAGTAAGACCAGGCAACTACAAGGTTGCAAAATAGTTGACAAGAGAAGGTGGTCCACAGAGAACCTCAGATCAACCATCTACCTATGGACACCAGAGCCAAACCTAGAAGGCTCCTCACATTGGGTGATACACACGCACCTCCCCGGAGAACGGAAATCAGGACACAAAACAGTGACCCTCAGACAACATAAGTGGCCCAGAAGAAACTCACCTGATTGACAACCTTTTTTTCTTCTGTTTTTTTTGTTTGGTTTGGTTTTGGTTTTGTTTTTTTTTGTTTTTGTTTTTTTTATTTGTTTTTTGTTTGTGTGTTTGTTTATTTTTTCTCTTTTTTCCTTAGGAAGAAGAGAAAGGGGAGAAAATTTGTTTTTTCTCCTTTTTTTAAATTTGATAATAATTTTTTTAAATTTCTTTTTAAGCATTTTTTAACTACATTTTTTTTCTCTTTTTTATAAAAGAATTTTGCCTTGCTTAGCTGGTTTTTAGTTTTGTTTTGTTTATTTGCATTGTTTTGTTTTATCCTTGCTTCTACTATCAAGACTTTCTTGATATACCTGCTTAACGACTGGGACTTTATCATCATTATAACCAAGTTTACAGCTTTCCTCTATAGTTTCCACCAAATTTCTTACCAGACTCCCTCCATGCATGGGCTATATCCCTCTCTCTCCTCTGGACCCATTGGCATAACTTTTTTTCTTCTTTCTTTTTCTCCTTTTTTTTCATTCTTTTGTTATCTTCCCTTCTGTATTCCTGTCTCTTTGTTAGATTGTTAGTTTCTCTTTTTCTCTTTATTGTATTTTTGTTTTCTCATTTTCAACTATTATCCTATTCCTATTCTCTACCTTAATTTTTTGCTGGCCCTTCTTTTGGAATCTTTTCTCTGCTTCTGTTATCTTCTAGTAGCTTCTCTATTTTTTACATTTTAGTTTATCATTATTTTCAAAATTTTCACCAGTATTAACAACAATGTACATGTCTCTCTCTCTAAGCGTTACTTTTCTTTCTCTCTTTTTTTTAAAGCACTTTTTTTTGTGTGTGTGTTCTTCCTTCATTTTTCCAGCTCTATTTTCACGTGGGTTGTTTTCATTGTGACTGTCAGGATATTTCATAAGATACCTCTTGTTTCCTGGAAGTTTAGTTATGTATTGTCCTACCTTGCCAACAGCTTACAAGATGAGGTTGTGGCTGAGACACAACCAACCTGAGAGGAGAGTCCTCCCAAGGACTGATCAATGAGAATCTATACCCAACCACAACAGGAGAACATAAAGAAACACAAAAGGGACACCCACAAGAGGGACACACCTAGAGCAAAGAGCTCAGAAGTATAAGAAAAACACACCTCTGGGCTCCACTGGACTCACAAGAAAAAAATCCCATCCCACAAGACTGGGAAACAGCAAATATATCTAATATATAGATACAAGCACTAAGACCTACCAATATGGGGAGACAAAGAAACAACCCCTAAATTAAAGAAAAGAAAAAATCACCAGAAAAAGACTTTGATGAGATGGAGTTAAGCAAGTTATCAGAAATGGAATTCAGAGTACTAATGATGAAGATGCTCAAGGAACTTAAGAAGACACTAGATGATAAGATTGAGGACCTTAGTGAAAGCATGAAAAAAAAGATACATACCATAACAAAACTCAGACAGAGATAAAGAATTCTGTATCTGATATCAAGAATGCACTGGAAGGAATTAAAAGCAGGCTCAATGAAGCAGAGGATAGAATAACTGACTTAGAAGACAAGGTAGAAAAATCACATAATCAGAGCAGAAAAAGAAAAAAACACTTAAAAAGCATGAGGACAGTCTAAGGGAGCTTTAGGACAAAATGAAGTGAAAAAACATTCTCATTATAGAAGTGCAAGATGGGGAGGAAAGAGAGCAAGGGATAGAGAAATTGGTGGAGGAAATAAAGATAGAAAACATCCCTAGGCTGGAGAAAGAGAAAGCCATACAAGTTCAGGAAGCACAGAGGGTTCCAAACAAGAGGGACCCAAAGAGACCCACTCCAATACACACCATAACTAAAACAGCAAATGTCAAGGATAAAGAGAAAATATTAAGGGCTCCAAGCAGTGACCTACAAGGGAACCCCCATAAGGCTGACAGCTGATTTCTCAACAGAAACACTTCAGGCCAGAAGGGAGTGGCATGAAGTTCTGCAAGTAATGAAAAGCAAGAACATGCAACCAAGATTGCTTGACCCAGCAAGGTTATCATTTAAAATTGAAGGTGAAATAAAGAGCTTCCCAGACAAAAAAAGGCTAAAGGAGTTCAGTACCACTAAACCAGCATTGCAAGAAATGCTAAAAGGACTGCTTCAAGAAAAAGAAGAAATAGTGAGAGAAAGGTACATCAGCATAAAGGGGGAAAATGGTATTAAATAAGTTGATATGAATAGTAACCTTAAATGTAAATGGAATAAATGGTACAATCAAAAGACATAGAGTAGCTAAATGGATAACAAAATAGGACCCAAATATATGCTGCCTACAAGAGACCCACCTGAGAGCAAAAGACTCACACAGGCTAAGAGTGAAAGGATGGAGTAAAATACTCCATGCAAATGGAAAGGAAAAGAAAGCTGGAGTAGCAATTCTTATTTCTGACAAAATAGACTTCAAAATAAAGACCATAACAAGAAACAAAGATGGTCACTACATAATACTAAAGGGATCAATTCAACAGGAGGAAATAACCCCTCTAAACATTTATGCACCCAATATAGGAGCAACTACATTTATAAAAAATTTCTTGGGGGACTTTAAAAGGAAGATTGACAGCAACACAGTCAGAGTGGGGGATTTTAACACCCCACTGTCAGCACTGGACAGATCATCGAGAGAGAAAATCAACAGGGAAACACTGACCTTAAATAACTCACTAGACCTAATGGATTTAATTGACATTCACAGAACATTTCACCCCAAAGCAGCAGAATACACATTCTTCTCAAGTGCACATGGAACATTCTCAAAAATAGACCACATGTTAAGGCACAAGACAAGTCTCTACAAATATAAGAAAACTAAAATCATATCAAGCATCTTCTCAGATCACAATGCCATGAAACTAGAAATAAACCGCTATAAAAGAACTCAAAAATATTCAAACACATGGAGGCTAAATAACACATTATTAAAGAATGAATGGCTTACCAATGAGATCAAGGAAGAAATCAAACACTTCATGAAAAGTAACAAAAATGGACAACAACCCAAAATATATGGGACACGGCAAAAGCAGTCCCGAGAGGAGGAAAATTCATAGCATTATGGGTCTATCTCAAGAAACAAGAAAAAGATCTAACGAAACATCTAACACAACTAAAAGAACTAGAATGAGAACAGCAAGAAAAGCCCCGAGGAAGTAGAAGGAAGGAAATAATAAAAATCAGAGCAGAAATTAATGACATAGACACTAAAAAAAAAAAAATACAAAAAATCAATGAAACCAGGAGCTGGTTCTTTGAAAAGGTAAATAAGATTGATGCACATTTAGCCAGACTCACTAAAAAACAAAGAGAGAGGACCTAAATAAATGAAATCAGAAATGAAAGAGGCGATATAACAACTGACCCAACAGAAATACAAAGGATTGTAAGAAAATATTATGAGCAACTATATGCCAACAAATTGGACAACATGAGGGAAATGGACAAATTCCTAGAAGCATACAACCTTCCAAAGCTGAATCAAGAAGAGGCAGAAAACCTGAATAGGCCAATAACAACTTATGAAATTGAAGCAGTAATCAAAAAACCCCACCAAACAAAAGTCCTGGACCAGATGGATTTACAGGCAAGTTTTAAACATTCAAAGAAGAATTAACACTTATTCTATTCAAACTATTCCAGAAAATTCAAGAGGAGGGAAAACTCCCAAACTCTTTTTATGTAGCCAATATCATCCTAATCCCAAAACCAGATAACGAGACTTTGAAGAAAGAAAATTACAGGCCAATATCTCTGATGAACACAGATGCTAAAATCCTCACTAAAATACTAGCAAACCGGATCCAGCAATACATTAAAAAGATCATACATCATGACCAAGTGGGATTTATTCTGTGGATCCAAGGCTGGTTCAACATCCGCAAATCAATAAATGTGATACATCACGTAAACAATGAAGGACCAAAATCATATGATCATATCAATAGATGCAGAAAAAGCATTTGACAAAATCCAGCACCCATTTCTGATAAAAACTATCAGCAAAGTCGGTATAGAGGGATCATACCTCAACATTATAAAGGGTATATGTGACAGACCTACAACCAACATCATACTCAATGGCCAAAATCTAAAACCATTTCCATTAAAAACTAAAACAAGAAAGGGATGTCCACTTCCACCACTCTTATTCAACATAGTACGGGAAGTCTTCGCTATAGCCATCAGACAGGAAGAAAACATAAAAGGCATCCAAATTGAAAAGGAGGAAGTAAAACTGTCATTATTTGCAGATGACATGATATTGTACATACAAAATCCTAAAGACTCCATCAACGTACTACTAAATTTGATAAATGAATTTGGCAAGGTAGCTAGATACAAAATCAATATCCAGAAGTCAATGGCATTCTTATACATCAACAATGAACTTTCAAAGAGAGAAACTAAAAAAAAAAAAAAAATACTTTTACCATTGCAACTAAAAAAATAAGATACCTAGGAATAAACTTAACCAAGGATGTAAAAGACCTGTACTCAGAAAACTACATGACACTGAAAAAAGACATAGAGGAAGATGTAAACAAGTGGAAGAAGATACCATGCTCATGGACTGGAAGAATTAATATCATTAAAGTGTCCATACTACCCAAAGCAATTTATAAATTTAATGCAATTCCTATTAAAATTCCAAAAGCATATTTCACAGACTTAGAACAAACATTTTGAAAATTTATATGGAACCAAAAAAGACCCTGAATAGCTGCAGCCATTTTGAGAAAAAAGAACAGAGTGGGAGGGATCACATTACCTGACTTCAAACTGTATTACAAAGCCACTGTAATCAAAACGGCCTGGTATTTTTACAACAACAGGCATATAGATCAATGGAACAGAGCAGAGACCCCAGAAATAGACCCACACCATTCTGGTCAGTTAATATTTGACAAAGGAGGCAAGAGTATCCAATGGAGTTAATACAGTCTCTTTAATAAGTGGTGCTGGGAAAATTGGACAGATACATGCAGAAAAATAAACCTAGACCACCAACTTTCACCATACACAAAAATAAACTCAAAATGGATAAAAGACTTAAATGTAAGTCACAAAACCATAAAAATCCTGGAAGAAAACATAGGCAGTAAAGTCACAGACATCTCACGCAGTGGAATTTTCACTGATACATCTCCTAGGGAAAGAGAAACAAAAGAAAAAGTATACATATGGGACTATATCAAACTAAAAAGCTTCTGCACAGCCAAAGAAAACAGCCTCAAAATACAAAGGAACCCCACGGTCTGGGAAAACATATTTGCCAAGGATGTATCTGATAAGAAGCTAATTTCCACAGTGTACAAAGAACTCATATTACTCAGCATGAGGAAGACAAACAACCCAATTAAGAAATGGGCAAAGGACTTGAACAGACACTTCCCCAAAGAGGACATACAGATGGCCAAGAGACATATGAGGAAATGCTCAAGGTTGCTAATCATCAGAGAGATGCAAATTAAAACCACAATGAGGTATCACTTCACACCTGTCAGAATGGCTACCATCAGCAAATCAACAAATGACATGTGCTGGAGAGGGTGTGGAGAAAGGGGAACCCTAGTACACTGCTGGTGGGAATGCAGACTGGTGCAATCACTATGGAAAACAGTATGGAGGTTCCTCAAAAAATTAGAAATTGAGCTGCCGTTTAACCCAGTGATTCCACTTCTAGAAATGTATCCTAAGAACCCTGAAACTTTCATCAGAAAGAATATATGTACCCCAATGTTCACAGCAGCACAGTTTACAATAGCTAAGATCTGGAAACAGCCCAATTGCGCATCAGTAGATGAGTGGATAAAAAAGCTGTGGGACATTTACACCATGGGATACTACGCAGCTGTAAAGAAGAACAATCTCATACCCTTTGGGACAGTATGGATGGACCTGGAGGATATTATGCTAAGTGAAATAAGCCAGGCAGAGAAAGACAAACATCACATGATCTCGCTTATATGTGGAATCTAAAGAACTTAATAAACTGATGAACAGAATAGATTCAATGACATGGAAGCATGGATCATACTGACGAATGTCAGAGGGATGGAGGATGGTGGGTGGGTGGAGGGTGAGAGGGTAACCAAAGAATTTATATGCATATATACACAACCCAAGGACACCAACAATGGTGGGAGTGGGACTGGGGAAGGGGAGGGGATGGGGTGGAATGAGTCACTGGGGAGAAAAAGGGACATCTGTAATATTTTAAACAAAAATAAAATTAAAGAAAACAAAACACACCAATAATTGATTACATATGCAATGTTTCTAAAACAGATCTAATCCATGGGAAGTACTCAATAAATGGTGACTTACTCTACTTATCATCATCATCATCATCAACACCAACAAATTTATTTAGTCCCTAAATTCTGTTACATCTTAGGGATCATGTATCTTTCAAAAAGGTCAGCACCATGGGCTAATTTACCACTCAGTTTGTGATGATTTCACATATTCTCTTTAGTGTGTAGTTTTATAATCTAACAATATGCATGTATACATGTATTATTTAACATCATTTGATCAAATTTCAAAGTATGCTTCAGTAGAAATAGCAATTCACTCAGTCATCAAAATAGTCCTGTGATGAAAGAACTATTATTATCTTCACTTTACACATGAGGAAACAGAGGTATAGTTGCTGAAAGCTTTTTAATTAAGCAAGCTGTTTATTATCTAGATGCCTTTATATACTTCAAGGATGATTTTCATAAGAAAATTTCATTTCTCCTTCTGGCTAAATTGTACAAAGGAAATAGATTATATTTCTAAGAAGTTATTGAGTATTGCTTGTCTTTCCTCACTTTTATTTTCTATATTTAAACACTAGTGTCTGGAAGCGTAATTTTTCTGTCTGTTTGTTTCCTCAATCTGGTCACCCTTAACAGACCTCCATCAGTCTGTACAACTGGGCTGTTGCAATTTAGAAACATTCTTGTCACAGACTCATGCCTGCTTGTGCTTCCTAGCATGCTAGTCTCAAGCTGAAGAATGCACTACTAGCCAACCATTAACCAACCAAGCAAGCACCTAGAAAAATAAAACCCTTCAGAGAACAAGGGGTATAGGATTTTCCTCTCATTTTTGTCTTAGCGCCCTGACTGTTTCTCCTGAGTCAGGACAAACTATCCAGGAAGCGAGTGATTTTTGCTTGTTGCCCTCAGGGCTCTACTCCGGGCTTCTGCATCTCAGCTCTCTGTCTTTGGCTGTTCAAGGGCAGGAGTAGCCTACAGAGAAGATGAGCTTCACCCAGGAAATGTATTCATCTATTTATACTTCAAGCCTAATCTTTAACAGTTCTTTATATTAAAGAAAATCTATACAATTCTTTGTATATAAGAAAATGGTAACAATGATTCCTTCTCACATGTGTACACACACACACACACACACACAATGCTATATAAGGCCGGTTCTGACTAGTCTCCCTATAAACCGCAGGGTCCAATGACAACTTCTACCTTTTCATTTAAACATGAGGAGATAAATGGAATATAGGACACACGTTCACACAAAGAAAGAGGAAGAGAAAAAACCCAGATGGGCAAATTAATTAACCCACAGAGTTTAAATATTTAAACTTGGAGTTGATTATTATTCTTTAATAACTTTGCCTTTATTAAAAATGAGTGGTACCTGGGATGTGCAGGTTTTTTAAAAATCTCTGGAAAAGGTCACTCGGATCCATCTCCAGCCTTGGCAGGAAAATGACTGTCTGTGGGGGGCGGGGGTGGACAGTCTCAAAATTCTGAGGTCAAGCATGCAAGTTCATGTATTTCTGTTATTAAAACATCCTGATCACAGAAAAAAATAAATAAATAAAGTAGGCCTTTCTAAGTGGAGAACTGGTTAGTATTGGCCAAAGTTTATGATTTATAAGCTTTGTATTGGTGTGCAATATTTATTATTTAACAAATTCTTACTACATTCTTACGTAATTTATGTCAGAGCAATCACACTTCAAATAACACTTTTGAGATGGACCAATGCCAACTGAAAAATTGATTGGGATATTGTTAACAAAGAAGGAAGAAATTGAAGTTGGGTGGGTAACAGTTTCTGCCACATTCCAATCTTTTGATACTCAATATTTAAACTCATTGTTTTTATTATATATATACTTCTACACTTGGAGATTATATATATGTGTGTGTGTGTGTATGTGTACGTGTGTATATATATATGTGTGTATATATATATACTTGCTTAGCCCAAGGTTGGAATGGATTGCAGATTATTGCATTCAGCTCAATATTCAGGATCTCTGGGTGATATAATTGTCCTTCCAACAGATCCAGGTGTTGATATTTTTGAAATTCTGAACTATAGTCCAAAAACAAGCGATCTTCCTCTAATAACCCAGTGCATGCAGTTATTAAAATGTTACAGTATAACTACAACAGAAGCTCTAATTCTGGAAAATGGAGACAGAAAAATGCATGGTAATCACTGGTCCATGGTACACATTTTACTGGACAGAAATAATGGAGAATACTTGCTTTAAGAGTGAAGTGTTTCTCTGGGTTTTCTGAAGGAATCTTACTTTCCATTACCTTCCATAGCCATTGGTTATGCCCTCTTGGAGGATTTTCCCTGCCCATTTTCCTTCATAGCTACATCTGAATCTGATAATGAAGAGGATGATAATATCTTAGATGTATCAGTATGAAATCAAATTATAGCGGTTCATAGGAAAGAGTAATCAAGGAGGCTAGGTTCATTAGGAGAATTAATTTGAGACTGAGTCATTTTAAGCCCTGCATTGGATGTGGTTGCCCAAAGTTACATGGAATATTATCTCCCATTATTATCTGACTCTACTGGCTATTTTAAGAGCCTATCCTGCTATATTTACTATTATATATCTGTGATATGAAGTCATAGCTAACATTGTATTACATTTTAAGTTTTTCCAGTCTATGTGTATCATATGAAAATATTCTAGCATTTGCTCTTAAACTCACAGCACCAAGAACTAAATGTCTTACTCTAGCTATATTTTTCCCAGCATGACATTTATCTCAATCTACATAGTCTTTGATGATATGCAGATTAATATTATAATCTTTGTAAGTATATCACCATATTTTACTCCTGTCATGTATATTGTCTAATAAATCATAGACATATTTATATGTACTGAAATGAACAATGTATCACCGACATCCTTACTTAGATTAGTTTAAACTACATAAATTATCTTATAATGTTATTCAGTTTAATCTTGTTATATTCTGCTCAGATTTCATGCAGCATGCATTTAAAATATATATTCTTTAATGGTAAAATATCAAGGAAAGTGGGAAAAGTTCAAGTAAAAAGATCTCTCAATTTCCAAGATGGTGGTTTCTTTCTATGTATTTTGTCCAAGTAACCTTAAATAATTAAAATATTTTTGAAACTATGTAGAATCCAGAAAATATGAAATATTGTGATATCACAAATCCAGAAATATACAGAGATTTCTGTACAATGTAAAGGCATCTAATTATATATTACTTGAAACCCTAGTGATCGCTCACATTCCCATTTCATATAATGCCAAACCACAGGCTATTGCATTTAAAGTTAGAAATTAATTTAATATGTAGAGTGAGAAGCCAGAACTTGAATAATGTTAGCATTTGTAGTATACTACATAAAGCTTAACCATATAAAATGTGAATTATCTCCCTGTCCTTTTAACCAAATGTGTAGTTACATCAGGTTTCCATAACCAGATTGTACTGTACCTTTGTCTTTAAGAACATAATTGTTCTAAGGGAATTTTGACAACCTAAAGAAGCCCTTATTATTTATTTTAAGTCAACTTTATACAAACTTGACTATTGAATAGTGTCCCGATGTTGGTGGTAAAATGGAAGAAAGTGCCTCAAAAAAATGTTCTTCTCTTTTCGGGTTATTTCTAATTATTAATTACTTCCTAGTAATAACATGCTCTTCCTTTTCTTACCTCACTTTTCTATGGTAATTGATAATGCTGATACACCTTTTTGAAATTTTTGTCACCCTTGGCTTCAGGAGTGTTATTCTTTTATGATTCTCTTCTACATCAATAAACATTTCTTGTTTATCTTCTTCATAGGCTCCTTTTTCTCTACCCTCACATTTTATATTGGTGATTCTAAGTCTGTTATGATATACAATGTATTCTTCTCATTTATACACACTCTACAAACAGTCCCATGGGCCATCCCGGCTTCAAATGCTATCTAAAATGCTTGTACTTCCCAAATCTCTATCTCCAGCTATGATTTTTTTTCTAACCGATAATCTACTTGCTTATAAGCTAGCACAAACTGGATATACCAGTAATAAATATTAAATTGAATTAGTCATGTCTCAACCACACTTGTTCATACTCCTATATTCAGTATATTTGTAAATGTTACAATTATCTATTTTATAATCCAAGTTGGAAAGTGGGCTTCTCTATTTCTCTTATCTCCAATATTTCACTCAGCATTAAAACTCTACATTTTATCTCTATAGTATTTCTTAATTATTTCACTTCTTTATATCTACTTTTAATAACTTCAGGCTGTTAGTTCATATTTAAAATACTACAAAGTTCTCTTAACTGATGTTTTAGCATCCAGTCTTGCTCTCCTCCAATTTCTTCCCTACACTAATTCTTGAGTGATTTTTTTCCAAAGCTAAAATGTGATCATTTTAATATCTTGCATAAAACTAAGTAGATTGCTATTACTTATGTCCATTGGTCTCAAATTTACTGTAAATAAGAATTCCTTGGGGAGTGCTTTTTAAAGTGCAGGTTGCTCAGTCCTCAACCCCAGAAAGCCTGAATCATTAGGAGTGGAATGGGGCCCAGGGGCAAGCATGTTTAACAAGCAATTTTGATAATTCCTACATCAATGCACCTCAGATTGCACACTGAGCAATATTAAACTCTAAATTAAAATCCAAGTCTTTTGAGATGACTTATAGAGTCAGATATTAAGTCTGATTGTGTGGTGCTCATGCTTTACCAGTGCTTAATATTGTAAGATGTATTTTTGTTGTGGGGAAAAAAACCTCATAGAATGAACTCTACCCTCTTAGCAAATGTTAATGTACAGTACAACCTTATAAATGATATGCCTATTGTTGTACAGCAGAGCTCCAGAAATTTTCATCTTGCATGACTGAAATTCTATACCCATTAAACAGCAACTGCCATTTTCCCTCTGCCCCCAAGCCCCTGTCAACCACCATTATTCTCTGTTTTTGAGTTTGCCTACTTTAGATATCTCATATAAGTGGAGCCACACACTATTTGTTATTCTGTAACTGGTTTAGTTCACTTTGCATACTGTCCTCAAGTTTCATCTATGTTGTAGCATATGAGAAGACTATCTTCTTTTTTAAGGTTAAATGTTATTTTGCATATGCATTTACCACATTTTATTATTCATTCATCACTTGGCGGTCATTTATGCTATTTTCACCTCTTGGATATTGTGAACAATGCTGCAATAAGTATGAGAATGCAAATACCTTTTTGAGATTCTTTTTTTCAATTATTTTGGACATAAAAACAGATGTAGGATTGCTGGATCATAATGCTAGTTTTATTGTTACTCTTTTTTGTTTGCTTGTTTTGTTTTGTTAATTCTCACCAGAAGATATTTTATCCATTGCTTTTTTAGAGAGAGTGGAAGGAAGAGAGGGAGGAGGAGAGAGAGAGTGACAATGAAAGAGAGAGAAACATCAATGTAAGAGAGATATCAATGTAAGAGAGACACATTGATTGGTTGCCTCCCATACACACCCCAACTAGGGCAGGGAACGAACCTGCAACCTAGGTACATACCCCTAACCAGGAATCAAAACTTCGACCCTTTGTTATGTGGGGCTAACACTCTAACCACTGAGCAACACCAGCTAGCGCTATTATTACTCTTTTGAGGGACTTCCTTGCTGTTTTCTTTGGGGGGGGGTTGTTTGTTTTTAATTTATCTTTATTGTTGAAAGTATTATATGTGTTCCATTTTTCCCCCATTGACCCCCTCCACCTCGCTCCCACCCCCTCCCCAGGCTTTCACTCCATTATTGTCTGTGTCCATGGGTTATGCATACATGCGTATAACTTCTTAGCTTAATCTCTTCCAGCCCCCCAACACCCTTCCCTCTTCCCTCTAAGATATGTAAGTCTGTTGCATGCTTCAGTGTCTCTGGGTCTATTTTGTTTGTCAGTTTCTTTTGTTCATTAGCTTCTTCTTAAAGAAGACCCTTCAAGATATCATTTAGTACTGGTTTGGTCGTGATGAACTCCTTTAGCTTTTTCTTATCTGTGAAGCTCTTTATCTGACCTTCAATTCTAAATGATAGCTTTGCAGGGTAGAATTATCTTGGCTGTAAGTTCTTGCCACTCCCTTCTGATCTGCAGAGTTTCTGTTGAGAAATCAGGTGAAAGTCCTATGAGTGCTCCCTTGTAGATAACTAATTGCTTTTCTCTTGCTGCTTTTAAGATTCTCTCTTTGTTTTTAACCTTTGGCATTTTAATTATGATGTGTCTTGGTGTGGACCTCTTTGGCTTCCTCTTGTTTGGGACTCTCTGTGCTTCCTGGACTTGTAAGTCTATTTCTTTCATCAGGCAGGGGAAGTTTTCTGTCATCATTTTTTCAAATAGGAATTCAATTTCTTGCTTTCTTTCTTCTCATTCTGGCACCCCCATAATGCAAATGTTCGGCTTCTTGAAGTTGTCCAAGAGACTCCTCACACTCTTTTCATATTTCTGGATTCTTTTTCTTTTTGCTCTTCTGATTGGGTGTTTTTTGCTTTCTCATATATCAAATTGCTGATTTGATTCTCTGTGTCCTCTACTCTACTATTGATTCCCTGTAAATTATTCTTCTTTTTACTTATTGTTGCTTTCATTTCTGACTGATTCTATTATGTCATTGATGATCTCACTCATTTTCTTAATAGTCTTACTGAGATCCTTGAGCATTCTTATAGCCATTGTTTTGAACTCTATAGTAGCTTGCTTGGCTCCATTTAATTTAGTTCTTTTTCTGGAGATTTCTTCTGTTCTTTCATTTGTGACATGTTTCTTTGCCTCCACATTTTGGTGGCTTCCTGGTGTTTGTTTCTATGTATTAGGTAGAGCTGCTATGTCTCCTGGAATTGGTAGAGTGGCTTTGTGTAGTAGGTGTCTTATAGGGCCCAATGGCTTAGTCTCCCCAGTCACCTGAGCTGGGCCTTCTAGGTACTCCCTTGTGTGTGCTATGCACACTGTCCTGTTGTAGTTGTTATTGATGTAACTGGGAGGAATTGACCCCAAGCCAGTCTGCTGTGAGGACCAGCTGCAACTACAGCCAAAGAGCTGCTGTGCTGGAGACACCCTATGAAGCAGGATTTACTTCAGTGTGGCTTTGGTGTTCACTGAGTGCATTCCTTGAGTGTGTCACTAGTGGATGTGGTAGGGTTGTAATCCAGCATGGTCATAGCTGACCACCAGGTGCACTGTCTCTAGGGCTTCCCAAGAGGTATAAAATCAACCTCTGCCTGTGCCATTCCCAGGGCCACCCAGCATGAGCTACACAGCAATCCGTAAATGGCTACTACTTGTGCTGGGCTCCATGGTACCCAGCAGAGGCCAAGCTTGGTACCAATGCAGGCTGCCACTAGTGCCAGGCCTGGGGCCACTTATTGAGATGTATGGGGCATGTTGAGGCCAGCAGCTGCTTGTTTGAGAGATTTTATGAAAGTCCTAAGCATGAAGCTAGAGAGCCCACTTGCATAGAAAAGCCACTAGAAATGGCTTCGATCACCTTGCAAGTAAGGAGGGGTAGGGTCTCCAGAAATCATCAGGGAGGGGAGAAATGTGTGAGCCAGGTGCTAGAGATTCAAATTTGGTGACTGCCTGCCAGCTCTGTCAGGGGAGGGCTAGCAAAAGAAGCAATGACCTCTGCCAGCCTTTCTGTCTGGGATAAAGCTGCCCCGCCAGCTCTCGGCCTGATTCCAGGCAAGTTAGTTCCTCTTTGAATGTCCCAGGTTTCTTTCAAGCTGCTGCCCAGTGCTGGAGCTCAGAGAGAGCATGTCTAAGTAAGTCCATGCACTGGCCCTTTAAGAGGAGCTGCCTGGGATTCCAGCAGCCACAGCATCCCTCAGCCACACTCCCTTCTGGTTTTTGGAGCTTGAAGTTGTGGGGACTTCTTTTTCCAGCACTGGAACCCTGAGCTGAGGTGCCTGATGTGGGGCTGAGATCCCTTGCTACTCTGGAAGACTTCCAACACCAAGATATCCCTCCCAGTTTTAAACCGCAGCACTGTGTGAGGGACCACAGCCACGTCTCCATGATTCAGGCTGGATTCCTCCCCATGTCTCTGCCCTTCCTACCCATATCAATGTGCTTCTTCAGTTTCTAGCTGTAGGACTTCTGTTCACCTAGATTTCAGGAGGTTCTGAATAATGGTTGTTCTGTATTTTAGTTGTAGTTTTGATGTGGTTGTGGGAGGTGGTGGGTACCATGATTATCTACTTAACAATCTTGTTGTTTCCCTGCCCTGATGTTTTTTATAGTGACTGCATTATTTATTATTCTGACCAGCAGTATACAAGAGTTTCAATACCTCAACTTCCTCACCGACACTTGTTATTTTCTGTTTGTTTTTTGTTTTGTTTTGTTTTATAATGACCATCTTAACAGGTGTAATACTATATCTCATGATTTTGATTCATTTCTCTCTTATAGTTAGTGATGTTGAGGCATATTTTTATTTATTTTTTTAAATTTTTATATCTTTATTGATTTCAGAGAGAGGAATGGAGAGGGAGAGAAAGAGATAGAAACATTAATGATGAGAGAGTCATTGATCAAACCCGCAACCCGGGCATGTGCCCTGGCTGGGAATCGAACCCCGATCACCTGGATCCTAGGTTGACGCTCAACCGCTGAGCCAGGCCCTGCCGGGCAAGGCATATTTTAATTTACCTTTTAGCTATATGTATGTCTTATTTGGAGAAATGTATTCAAGTCTTTTGTTCATATTATAATTGGGATATTTGGGGTTGTTTTGCTTTTCAATTGAGGAGTTATTTGTATATTTTTAATATTAAGCCATTATCACAATATATAGTTTACAAATATTTTTTTATCAACATGTAGGTTACTTTGTCATTCTGTAGACAGATTTCTTTCTACACAGATGATTTTCAGTTTGATATATTCTTACTTTTATATTTTTGCTTTTGCTGCCTGTACTTTCAGTGTCATATTCAAAAAAGTATTGCCACATCCCAATGTCAAGAAGCTTTTACCCTAAACTTTTAAAGTAGTTTTACAGTTTCAGGTCTCATATTTAAATCTTATATTTTGAGTTGATTTTTGTGTATGTTGTAAGGTAAGGATCCAATTTCATTCTTTTGTATGTGGATATCCAGTTTTCCTAACATGATTTGTTAAAGAGAATATCCTTTGCTCATTTTGCAATCTGGCTCTTTTGTTGAAGATTATTTGACTGAACATGGATAGGTTTATTTCTGGGCTATTTGCTTCAATTGGTCTATATGTCTATCTGTATGCAAATACAGTTTTGATTACTGTAACTTTGTAATACAGTATATTTTGAAATAAGAATTCATGTGGTCATTAACTTTTTCTTTCTCAAGACTTGTTTGGCTTATCATGATCTTTTATGGTTTCATGTGAATTTTGAGAATTGTTTTTATTTCTGCAAAAAAATTCCAATAGAATTTTGATAAGAATTGCATTGAGTCTGAAAACTTTTTGGGGTAATATCGATATTTTCACAATAATAACTCTTTTCATGCATGAACACAAGATTGTGTCATATCCAAAAAAATCATTGCTAAGACCAATATTGAGGAGATTTTCCCCTATATTTTTTTCTAGGAGTTTTATAGTTTCAAGTTTTCCATTTTAAATTTTAACCTAGTTTGAGTTTAATTTGTATATAGTGTAAGATAAGAGCCCAATTTCATTCTTTTGTATGTGGATTTCTAGTTTTTTTAACACGATTAGTTGAAGACACTATCCATTTAAAAATGTACAGCCTTGCCATCTTGTATATAATCATGGCACCTCAAGGTGTCTTTATATTTATTTGTGTTTATTTCAACAATATACTTCATTTGACAATATATATTTTTAATTTTCAGTGTACAACTCTTCATTTGTTTAGTTAAGTGTATTCCTAAGTATTTTATTTTTTTGTGCTATTGTAAATTAGATTAGTTTTTTAATTTCTATTTTGGATTGTTGTTGATAGTGTACAGGAAAGAAACTGATTTGGTATATTGATTTATTATATTACAAATTTGCTAAATTTATTAGTTTTAACAAGTTTTTTATATTAAATTTTAAATTATTATTGAAATACAATATTATTGTAGTTCACATGCACAACATAGTGATTAGACACTTATATACCTTAGAGAGTTCTTTTAAAATCTTTAGGGTTTTCTACTATAAGGTTATGTCAACTGCAAACAGAGAGAATTTTACTTCTTTTCTTTCTCGTTTCAATGCCTTTTTATTTCTTTTTCTTAACTATTTGCCCTGGCTAGGACTTCAAGTACTATGTTGAAATGAAGAGATTAAAGTATCCATCCTTGTTCTTTTCTTAGAGGAAAAACTACATTTTTCACCATTGAGCAAGTTAGTTGTGGGCTCTTCATATATGGTCTTTATTAGGTTGATGAAATTTTCTTCTATTATTACTTTGTTCAACTTTTTATTTTTATTTAATTATTTTTAAAAATATATCTTTATTGATATCAGAGAGAGGAAGGGAGAGGGAGAAAGAGATAGAAACATCAATGATGAGAGAGTCATCATTGAACAGTGGCTTTCTGCATGCCCTCTTTTGGGGGATCGAGCCCACAACCCAGGCATGGGCCCTGACCAGGAATTAAACAGCGATCACCTGAATCTTAGGTCAATATTCAACCACTGAGCCACACCTGGCTGGGCTATTCAACTTTTTAAAGTGTATTTATCATAAAACTGTGTTGAGTTCTGTCCAATAATTTTTCTGCATCTATTGAGGTGATCATGTGACATCATTCTACTAATATGGAGTATCATATTGATTGATTTTCATATTTGAATAATCTTTAAATTACAGGAACAAATTCCACTTGGCCATCCTTTTAATATGCTATTGAATTATGTTTGCTATTATTTTGTTGAGAATTTTTGCCTTTATATTCATCATGAATATTGGCTTTTAGTTTTCTTTTTTGTAGTGTCTTTATCTGGCTTTGGTATTAGGATAAAGCTGGCCTAATAAAAATATTCTGTGTTCTCTCCTACTCAGTTTTTTGGAAGATTTTGAGAAGAATTGACATTAATTCTTCTTTAAATTTTGGTATAATTTACCAGCGAAACAATTAGGTCATGGGTTTTTCTTCTTTGGGTGGTTTTAGATTTTTTTATCTTTAGAGAGGAAGGGAGAGGGAGAGAGAGAGAAACATTGATGTGAGAGAGATTTTAGATTATTGAATCAATCTTGTTACTAATTGTTAGTCTCTTCATATTTTGTATTTTCTCATAATTCTGTCTTGACAGTTTTATATTTCTAGAAATTTATCCATTTTTCTAGATTACTCATTTTTTCTTATATATTGGTTTATAGTAGTCTTATAATCCTTTTTATTTCCATGACATCAGTTTTAATGTCTCCTCTTTCATTTCTGATTTTATTTATTTAACCTTCTCTCTTTTTAATTTTTTTAATATAGTTAAGGCCTTGTCAATATTGCTGATGTTTAAAATTACTTAATTTTGTTAATTTCTTTTATTGTGTTTACCATCCTCAATTTTTTTTATGCTGTGATATTTATTATTATTTTAATGCTGCTATCTTTGGGCTTAGTTTTGTTCTTTTTCTAATTCATTGAATATAAAGTTAGATTGCTTATTTGAGATAATTCCTCTTATTTAAAGCAGATGTTTACTGCCATAAACTCCCCTCTTAGAACTCCTTTTGCTGCATCCCATAGTTTTGGTATGTTGACTTTTCTTTTTTTTATTAATCTCAGTTTATTTTGTTTTTGATTTCTTCTTTAACATATTGGTTGTTTAAGAGTATGCTGTTTAATTTCCACATATTTGTGAATTTTTGTGTTTTCCTTCTGCTATTGATGTTTAGTTCTATTCCATTGTTGTTGGAAAGGATACTTTCTATGATTCCAATTTTCCTAAATTTAATCAGACTTGTTTTGTGACCTAACATGTAATCTATCTTGAAGAATGTTGCATATGTGATTTTGAAAAATGTATATTCTAATGCTGTTGAATGGAATGTTCTGTGTATATGTATTAGGTCAATTCAGTCTATAGTATTAAGTCTTCTGTGTCTTCATTAATTTTGTGTCTTATTGTCCTATCCACAATCAAAAGTGGGGTATTGAAATCTCCCATTATTGTTGTATGTCTGTTTTTCCAGTTCAGTTTTATCAATGTGTTCTTCAGGTATTTGGGGGCCCTGATATTGAGTATACAGTGGTACCTTGGGTTCCGAATGTCTCCATTGACAAACACTTCGGTTTACAAACACAGTAAATCCAGAAGTAAATGCTTTGGCTTCTGAACATGCCTCGGAAGTAAAACATGCCACACGGCTTCTGCTGAGTGCAAGATCCTGAGGTCTAGCTGTTTGCTGTTGATCCCTCAGTTTTTGAACTTTTCAGAACTCAAAAGGTCTTCCGGAATGGATTACATTAGAAAACCAAGGTACCACTGTATATATCCATCTATATGCACATACTCTCACTCTCTCTCCATATATATATTGAGTGTCCATTAATATATTTTATATAGTTATTTTTATACTTTTGTCTTTTATTTTCTATATCAGAATTAAAAGTGAAGTATATACTACATAACATTACAATATTACAGTATTCTGTATTTGTCTATGCATTTAATTTTACTAGTGATATTTATGCTTACATATGTTTTTATGTTGCTGTCTAGTGTTATTTTGTTTCAAGTTGAAAAAATCTCCCTTTAGCATTTCTTGTAAAGCAGGTCTAGTAGTGATAAACACCCTCAGCATTTGTTTACCTGCAAAAGACTTTATAATTTATGTTTCAAGAATGCTTTTGTCAGATAGAATATTATTTGCTTTTTGGATATATCAACCCATTCCTTTGTGGCTTATAAATTTCTGTTAAAGAACATGTTTATAATCTTGTTGGGCTCCCTTGTATGTGACATAGTTCTTTTCATGTTTCTTTAATTTTTAATTTTTTTTTGGTCTTCAACTTTTGACAATTCAATTACAATGCATCTTGGTGTGGACTTTGAGTTTATTTTTGCTGTAATCTGTGGGGCTCTTGGAGCCTGGATGTACATTTCCATCTCCAGATTAGGTAAATTTTCAGCCATTATTTTTTCCAGTATGTTTCCAATAAGCTTTCTTCCCTTTCTTTTTCTCTTCTCCTCTTTCTGGGACACCAAAAAAAAAAAAAAAAGTATATTTGGTCAAATTGATAGTGTCCCATAAGTTATTTAGTCTTTTTTCACTCTTATATATATATATGTATATGTATATATGTATGTATATATATATGTATATATATATGGCATATTCTTCTCTCCTCAGTGAGAAGCTGGTAGTTGGAATTTTTCTCCTAATTGCACTGTGTTTAACCAGAGGGAGAGAATGTAGTGATTGGGTAACACACATTTTACTTCTGGCTTTGATGTGTTGGTTTAATGCTGATCTGGGGTATAGGACACTCTCAACTGTTCTATGGATTCCTCATAAAAGGAATTTTTTCATGTATTGTTATTGAAACAATTGTTGTTGTTATTCCCTCAGGGAAATAAGAGTCTAGGTTTCCTATTCTGCAATAGTTTTTTGTTTTGTTTTGTTTTGAATTCTCATCTGAGGACATTTTTTCCATTGCTTTTTCAGAGAGAGTGGGAGGGATTGGGGAGGGGAGAAAGATAGAGAGAAACAGTGATCTGAGAGAGAGGCATTGAATGGTTGCCTTCGACACGCACCCTGACCAGGGCCAGGAATTGTGCCTGCAACTGAGGTATGTGCCCTTGTCCAGAATCTAACCTTGGACCCTTCAGTCTGCAGGCCAATACTCTAACCACTGAGCCAAAATGGCTCAAGCCTATTATGCAATCTTAAGGAAGTCTCCTCCTACAAGTTTTCAAAATTATTTTCATAAGTTGGCACTTAATATCTGACTTTTGTCCCCCTGCAGATGATTGAACACCTCTTTTTTTTTAGTTACTTATTTCATAGCATTTTTATACTTTATACCTTACCTATTAATTTATATCTATAAAATGCTAGTTAACAGGAATTATGTATTATTCATCTCTATGTCTTATGCACCTAGATTATGACATGACCCATGGTTATAATAAATCTTTGATTAGAAAAATAAATTATAATTTACATCACCTTTTCAGCTAAATATGGAAGAATTCTCAACATTTGGTTTCTAAACTCTCTGATAGCAAGTTCCTGTTTGGCCAAATCCTGCTCAGCTACAGTTACTAGATAACTTCAACTTGTCTGCCAATTTCAGCAAAAGAAAATGTTGACCAAAACTGGCAATATATTAAGCCTCCCATCTCTATTACTGAATGTGATGATTTATTATTAATTGCACTATTCAAAGTTTGCTGTCTAGTATGGTTTATGTTCTTGCATGCCCAACAAACTATATTCTCCTAAAAAATCTTTGCCTAGATATGTCCATTGCTGTTTTGTTTTTCTGCATTGCTTTTAGTATTCTCTGCTTGAGTTAGAGCCCTACACTAAATATAAAAACCTTCATCTATTGACCAATTCCTCACCGTCTCTCTGAATATTTTATCCTCAAATCACTGTGCTGCAACTACTGAAAAGAGATTACTTCAAACTAGATTGTAGTCCCTAAAACTATGAAAACATCACCTATTTCACAAATATATACTCAGATTATCATAGTTCCTGGGTGCTATGATTTGTATTTCTATCCATCCATGTGAATGCTTAGCTTCTCCATAATCAAATAAGTCTCATATATTCACACCAGAGCTCAATACATTGTTGGAAATAATCAGCGAAGTCTCCACAATTTTGCACATTTTATTAAGTATGGGTAAACTAGTGATCAAATATTAGCAAATTTGAATTAATTTTTGTTGTTTATGTATGAGTATATATCTGTGAATTATCTATTGATCTAAATATCTACCTATCTGGGTAAAGAAAAAAAAATTAAGACAGTGATTGAGCACTGTTTGGAGAGATTAATTATAAATACTAAACTTCCACTCCTCTAGGAATTTAGAGTAACACTACCTATTCAATAATAAATGTCAATACCAACAATATAAAATAGCTCTGTGTGTCTCAAACTTCTACAGATGGGACGTTTAAAATATAAACTAACTTTTTTGGAAGATAAGTAATAGCAAGTTTAGTTTTATTTTTTTCAAATTGGATATTTAGATTGACAATTTCAATCTTTTCCAGCTTTTTGGAAATGCACTAACACATCTGTACACACCTATCTATATGCATAATGCTATTTGTAGGTTAATTGCCTCATACATTTATCCATCAATTTTTTTTGTTTTGATTAAAATATTTCTTGTTACAACACCAAATTTACAGAGGATTTTCAGTAAAATATATTGTTATTTAATAAAGTTAAATTTGATAGTTATAAAAATAATGATAAATAATTATGTAACATAATTTTATAGTTAAAATTATTTATTGTAAATTGTAAGATTGTTCAAAATATGTTCACACTCCCCTTTCCCTCCTACTGTTGGGAGAATATATTTCCCTTCTATGTTGATGTTGATCTTGGATATGTGGCTTACTTGATCAATGGCAAGTGAACAGATGTGATGTACAAATGTCCAATAAATGCTAATAACTGCCACTCCTCATTAGCTTCTGACAGCTGCCTACAAAATAAATGTTCTATGTAATGGATCCTAATTCATTCTGGGCTCCCATATGGGAAAACACATCATTCAAACTTTAGCTTACAGTCAACCGGAATCCAAGCCAAGACAAATTGAGGAGAACTAAACAAAATCATAGACAAACAGAAGATTCAAAATAATAAATAAATATTTGTTTTAGTCGAAGACACTCATAGGTTGCTTATTATTGAAGTAAAATCTGGCTAATTTGCTATGTTTAGAAAACATAATTGATGTGTGCATTTGTAATACTTTGTTTTTTGTAAGTAATAATAATGTAAACAATTACTGCTTAAGCAGTGAATGTATTTTGACTTTTTTCATAGACAAAAAAGTCAAGACAGTAAGCCTTTGCTGTTGCCATTTATTACATGGCTTACCAGTATATCTTGGAGTCTCTGTGGTTTCCCTAATTGGTCTCAAGATGACTGCTATAATTTCAGATTTTGCAACAGCATTCAATGCAGAAGAATGGGAGAAAAGGAACATAACATTTTGGTTTTCCTTTTTGATTGGTAAAGAAAGTGTTTTTTCAAAGATGACTCTGGCAGACTTCATTTTGTGTCCTACTGTTCAGAACTGGAACACATGGCCACCAAAGCCATCATGTAGAATATCGCATTGCCCTGATTAGGCTAGACAAATTGTGACCCATTTCCAAGGACTTTTAAAATGTTTTCCATACAAAATCTGACTTCTGATAGAAGAGAGGCTGTGATGATGAATCTTGGGACCACAACTAACAATGATTTCTACTGTTAATATTGTTTATTGTATCCTTTAATTCTTTCTCTCCCCTTCTGCTGTAATGCCAGAGTAGGGTAATATACATGCTTAACACTATATTTCAAAAATATTTTTTCCTGCTTTAGAAAAATGGCCTGTATTAAGAATAAGACTTAACTAACAGATGTGGCACCGTTAATTGAAACAAGGTAAGCACTGAAGTTAATTGAAGCAAAGAAAGTATGGTGTCAAGGTGAAGTCATCTTCACTTAAAGTTCATATTTAGTGGGCAGCCATGCTAACAACATGGCTAAAGAAAATAAAATTCAGTGTGTCAGATTTAATGATACAGAAAGTAGAGAAAGATCATATTAAAATGCAGTACCGGTACATAGTCTGAGGGAGTTTATGAGCCTTGGGTTTTATTACTCACATTCTCATATATGATTGGATGCTGTATATTATAATGCAATCTTCAGATGTTCAAGGCAAGGTTGTGACACTGCTATAAAATTCTGGTAATGCAAAAGGATTTAGTCTCTGCAATGTAAGTCTTTGTATATGTCATTTTCACACTTTTAAAGATTTTTTTTTATATGTAAAGAGCTTTTATGATGTGAAACATAACCTTTTAATAATACTAAGTATAATCTAAAATTCGATCATACATCTAGCTTCTGAATATTAGCTTAACTTTTTCCTTAGTATGATATTGTTTTGCTCTGAAAATATAAATGTAAGACATTCTTTTAACCATGCAATCTATTCTTGGTTTAGTTAATATCAACTTTCTTAAAATTATTCTGTTACATTGTTCTCCTTTTTAGAACAGCTGGCTTCCTCTTTACTTGGGATATAATAAAAAATATTTATAAATATATTTTTTTAATATGTCAACGCTTTTATTAGTTTTAAGAAAAACTCATCACTTTAATTAAAATCGAAGACATAGCAACAATTAACTTAGGTCATTCTCCACCTGTGGTATTAATTGGGCTTATTTAAAACTCCTTCTTGAGTTTGGCTTTATTTCCTCCTGCTTTATTAAAATGTAAAAAGGCACACATTTTCCTATAAAATAGTGAGAGAATGAAGAGCAATGTAAGCAGAAAATACTAAATTTGATGTGCTTTCTGAAACAATATCAGGTCCAAGAATATTCTCAGTAATAGCAACGTAATGTACTTATTATTAGGTATTTGAAAATGTAGACTTCAGTGAACATCACAAAGGACAGAATCAACCTCTCAATGTAATAAGTGACTAAATAAATAAATCACAACAAATAAAGCTGCATTCTAATCCAAGATTAATGTATAACATTTCAATAAGGAATTATGGATTATAGGTGGCGACTGACTAAACTAAACCTCTGGGTTTATTAAAATATTTGATAAAAATTTTAAAATGTGAACTATAGAGGAATAAAGATTAATTGACCATTTTAATTAAGCTATAAAAACATAAGTAGACACAGGAGACTTTAAAATATTATGAAGTACTATCAGGATTAATCTCAATTTGTAATGTACCACTTTGAAACAAAATAAAATAGCTTGTTTTTCCAGTTGTAGGTGCTTTTATATATATATATAAAATGTTAAGCTACTTAATGGAAGTAGAAGAATCAAGGCCTTAGTAAGTAAAGGATTAAGTAGGTTTTTTAAAAATATACGTTTTTATTGGTTTTTAGAGAGAGAAGAAGGGAGAGAGAGACAAATAACAATCCATATGCACCCAGACCAGGGATCAAACCCACAACCTAGGCATGTGCCCTGACCAGGAATGGAACTGGCAACTTTTTGGTGCATGGGACATATGCTCAGCCAACTGAGCCACACTTACCAAGGCAGGATTAGGTAGGATTTTTTTGTTTTTTTAATATTTTTTATTGTTTTCAGAGAGAGGAAGGGGGAGAGAGAGAGAGAAAGAGAGAGAGAGAAACATCAATGATGAGAGAGAGTCATTGATCGACTGCCTCCTTTATGCCCCCTGCTGAGGTTCGAGCCCAAAACCTGGGCATGTGCCCTGACCAGGAATCAAACCCCAATCTCTTGTATCATAGATCTATGCTCAACCACTGAGCCACGTTTGTTGGGTTAGATTAAGTAGTTTTTGATTAATTAAATAACAGGATATAAATATCAAAAGCCAATAGTTTTAAATTTATTGTGCTACTCTTTTTTTTTCCATTCAGTAAGAAAAAAACTACCATTAAACTGCAATCACATTTTTCACATCTTTCAATAAACATTACAGGGAAATTGTATTTTTTTTTTTTACTTTTTAACTTTCTTAATGATATATTATGCCTTATTTTTTAAAAATATAAGAGAAAACCAGTAAAATACCCCTAGGTATCATTTAATAATAGATAATAAAAGTAAAGATAGAATGCCGTCTTTAAAGAAAGAAATGCAGTTCTTTCCGACTATAGCCATTCATAAAAGAGGGAAGACTATATGTTGAAAAAAATTAATCATGTCAAGACAGCAAGTTGAAAGATAAAGACAAAATTGATAAAGAACTATTGTATTTCTCCTAAAATTTATAGCAATTGTGGCCAGCTACTTATAATCTGGTTTGTAAAATATATTAGTGTAGTAGTCTATGAGAAGACCTGGTAAAAGATCATTTGAATATCCTGGATGTATTCAAAGTTATAAGAAGTAATGACTTGCTTCCTGTGGTGCTGAAAATAAGTGAGGTCTTTGTAGGGTAAGCACTTACTTGTTATAACAACTTGTAGATGACTGGAAAGATTCATGAATACTAGAAAAAGAAGTTTGGAGAAGGTCAAAGTCTAGAAATTATACATTTATTCTTTATAATTTATAAAAGCACAATAATTTTTCAAACATTTGGAAAACCATGAGTTTTCTAGCAGAGATTCATGTTTAAGTTTTATGATTGAGTAAAATTAAACCCTTTCTAAACTACAACATTAAGCTTGGGATATTAAGGAGAAATCTCCTTATAGAAACCTCTCTCCATACAAGAAGGTTAATTCAGAGATAAGAACTTAGAATGAACAAAATGGCAATTGTAGTATAAAGCATAAACTTGATTTAGAATCAATGCTTTTATGAAGTCATAATTAGTAATTAGTTTTGAGGTAAATGAAAACCCAAAATATAAAGACATACACATACACACATGCATGCACTTCCTTGCACATAAATCCCAAATAGATTGCAAAAGAAACCAAACTTTAAGGACTCTATGGAGTGAAAAGGCAATTAGAAATAATTTAGACAATTATGCCCAAACTAAAAGATTCAACAGAAATTAACCTTTCTAGACTTGTTATCTGTAAAAGTAAGATGTTAGACTAGATAATTTTCAAGGTTCCTTATAGTAATAAGTTGTTGTGAGTCTGTTAGAGACAAACAACATTTTAGATGACTGGTACAGAGAACAGCAGAGAACTGTTTAAAATATTCAATTAGGATAAGAATTACTTAATGGAAAGTCATTTCATTTCTCACTGACTATATTATCTTCTGCAAATACCACCTCAAACAAAACTTTTTTATTAAGGAAGGATATGTATCATATTAGAGACCATTGCTGATATGTTGATGTTATGTTTGAGCTACATTAGTAGCAGAAAGGCAATGGGAGAGATTACAAAGAAATGTTTTGCAAGATGGGGAAAAAGAAGGAAAGTCAAATACACTTTTAATTTATGAGCCTTGATCTTGAGAAAGTTATATTAGCAATGATTAAATTGGGTGAGACAAGAATGGGATTAGTATTGAAATGGAAGATGACTACTTCATTTTTAGTCAAATGAGTTTAAGAAACATCCAATGAACAATCATATAATAGGAGCTTGGTAGAAATATTAAAGATGAATTCTGGCCTGGCCAGGAATGGCTCAGTGGTTGAGCGTCGACCTAGGATCCAGGCGATCGAGGTTTGATTCCTGGTCGGGGCACATGCCCGGGATGTGGGCTCGATCAATGGCTCTCTCATCATTGATGTTTCTCTCCCTCTCTCTCCCTTTCCTTTCCTCTCTCTGAAGTCAATAAAGATATATTTAAAAAAAAAAAAAGATGAATTCTGGTTTATACTACAATCTTTCTAAGGGCAAAGACCCTGTCTACTTTATCTTTGTTTTATCTCAAAGGCATATAAGCAGAAAACTCTGGCAGAGAACCTGGTACATAATAGATTCCCAATAAATACATGCTGAATAGAAGATTAATATATAAGCACTTGTGTAGATAAAGCAATAATAAAAATAAGTAATCTGAGAAAAATATAGAAAAAAACCTGATTTTGATAGGAATCTAGATTTAAGAACAGAAAGAACAGAAACAAATGAAGTCAGAAAATATTATACAAGAAAAAAGAGAAGAACCAGGATTATAGTGTCATAACTGCCAATGGCTTAGTGTTTCTATAGTATAATTTCCAGAATATTTCAGGTTTCAGATATATAAAGGAAACTCTACACAACATTTCAACTGTAACAGTGCAATAATATTCCTCACTTTAATCAGGAATTTATCTGTTCATCAACCTTGATGCATAATCTCAATTATGTTTAAAAATAACCCAAGTACAACTTCCAATATTTTCATTACTACTCAACTTAGTCCTATCTTGTCTATTCTATTTTTGTTCAAGCTTTTAAAAAAAAACTCGTTAGACCCTTTAGAGACCTCATTATATTATATATAAACTTCATTATATACTTATTTTTCCATAGATTATTCAATATCCTTACCTCAACTGTATTTTTTACAAAATGACACATCTTACCCCAAATCAACTATGCCTTCTCCTACTCACCATAAAGCATTGTAAAAGACATAGTTGGCTCACTTTCTCTCTTGTAGTTCTGCTTGCACAAAATATGTGCTCAGAAATCTGAAAAAAATCACTGACAACACTTTCTTCTTGTGACATCCATGGTATTAATTTACACTTTCTAATCTTTTCCAGACTCATCTCACTTTTACTCATTTCTAAGATAAAAATCTTCCTCAAAATATTCATCACATGAATCAAAGATTTCCTCTTTTCTCAATCTATTACCATCAGCCAAGATGACTTTGACTTCTACATTGGTGACTCTTTAAAAGTACTAAATTCATATATTTGTACCTCAGTTCTCATTAAATTGATCCTCAAAATATTTTTAACCAACTGGTATGCCCACAGAGTATATATGTATATTTTAAAATATATCTTTGTTGATTTCAGAGACAGGGAGGGAGAGAGAGAGAGATAAAAACATCAATGATGAGAGAGTCATCATCGATCGGCTGTCTCCTGCACGCCCCTGACTGGGAATGGAGCCCACAACCTGGGCATGTGCTCTGACTGGGAATCTAACCTCAATCTCCTGGATCCTAGGTTGATGTACAACCACTAAGCCATGCCAGGCCGGGCCACATAGTATATTTAAAAGAATGTTTCAACCTTGGTTTCTTTCTAACTACCACTTTTTTACCTTCAGCTTATTATCACCTGTTCACATTTTTAGGGACTACTGTTTGTTTGTACTGTTACTTCCACCCCCTTAACTATGTCTGTTTAAAAGTTTATTAATCTCATTCCCCTTTCTCTTGACTTACTATTTTATTCTGCTTTTTCTTGCAAATTATGTAGTAAGTGGTTCACAAAAATAAATGTTTATTTGCCACATTATCTGTGGGTTTGGAGTTGGCTACAATTCCTCTCAATATGTCTTCTTTATTCTGGAATCCAGAATGAAAGAGAAACCCTTACCTATAACATGAAGATTTTATGGTAGAGGAAAAAGAGCAGTTATAGAACCACATTCTGGTTCTTAAGAAACTTGTACCCAGAGGTTTTAAGTTCCATTTCATTGCTCAAAGTAAGTCATAAGCAAAAGTATATCATCAATGATGCAAGGACTTATACACTGCTCCCTCAATGAGGGTCAAAGTAGTGATATATACCCCTCTGATGAAGAATGATACCAAACAATAAATATACACTTTAGAAGACTTGCCAATATAAATTTCTATTGCCAATAAAAACTATGATATTTTTGTTGAAACTGTATACAACTCTTGCCACATTAAATAATCCAAGCTCCAAAATAGAATTCTCTCATCATCCATAATCCTTGCTTTGATTTCTTGAATGATAAACATCACTAAAGAAAGCCACAAAGCCATGCTGTGTGGGTCCACTTGACAATAAGGTTATGCACTCCATCATTCTTTATTGCTTAGTATATTCTTATATAGTTATTATTTCCACTACCCCCCACTCTTGCTGTGTGAAATATTTACCATATCATTTAATTTCCAAATCACAGTCCTTGTAATTTCATTTTTACCAGATAGCTTTGACTGTTTTAAAGATTTTTTTTTCAACGGCCTTTTTAACACCCTCTTGCAATGTTGAATATTCTTTGAAACATATTTTATATCTGTGTCTTTCTAACACTCTGATCATGAGTTTCTTCAGTGTCTGACCCCATTCCATTAGTGTGCTTAATACTATATGGGATTTGGCCTGGTCATGTATGGCTCAGTGGTTGAACATTGACCTAAAATCCGGGAGATCACGGTTTGATTCCCGGGTAGGGCATGTGCCCTGGTTGTGCCTTGGTTGTGGGCTCAATCCCCAGCAGGGGGCATGCAGGGAGCATGCAGGAGGCAGCTGATCAATGATGACTATTTCATCATTGATATTTCAATCTCTTTTTCTCCCTCTCCTTTCCTCCTTCTGAGATCAATAGGGATGTATTAAAAACAAAAACAAAAAAAAACACCCATAACTGTATGGGATTTGGAATCCAACAAAGTTAGGTTGGAATTATGACTATCCTCATTTTGGTCAAGATGGCAGGGGAGGTAAACACTGTACTCCCCTTCTCATACAACCATATCAAAATTACAACTAAATTACAGAACAAAAATTATTCAGAAATTCATGAAATAGCGCTGAATGGAAGTTCTACAACTAAGGATATAAAGAAGAAGCCATACTGAGACCGGAAGGAAGGGTGGAGTCACCGAATGAGCTGGTCCCACACCAATGTGTGTCAGGTAAAAATTGGGAGAGATATCTTGGCTGTGGAGGCCCTCACTAAAGAGCCATGGGTCCCAGCTCCACACCAGGCCCACCAACCCAGGGTTCCAGTGTCAAGAAGAGAAGTCCCAATAACTTACAGCTATAAAAACTACTAGTGTTTGTGCCTGACTGAGATGAAGTGTTGCTGGAATCCCAGGCATTCCTGTTAAAGTGCCTGCACACATACTTGAACTCATTCCCTCTGAGATACAGTGCTGGGATAGCAGCTTGCAAGGAACCAGAGACATAAAGGGAGGTACTGAATTGTCCAGCATCAGGGTGAGAGCTAGAGGGACAGCTTTCTTCCAGACAGAAGTGTGGAAGAGGCCATTGTTCCTTTGATCTGCTTTATCCCAACCCCACAGAACTGGCAGGCAGATGTGCCATATTTGAGACTCCATCAAACTGACTCACACTTTTTGCCCCATCTTGATGATTCTCTGAAGCCCTACCCTACCTAATTTTGGGGCACACCCAAGCTGTTTCCAGTGGCTTTCCATATAAATGACCTGTCTTGGTTCATGCTTCAGACTTTCTTAAAATCACTCATATAAGCAGCATCTGGCCCCAGTGAGCCCCATACTTCTCACTTTTTGCTAAATGGCCTCAGGCTTGGCATTAGCAGCAGCTAGCTATGGTACACAGCTTGGCCTCATCTGTGCACCTTCAAACCCAGCTCAAGTAGCAGCCATCTACAGATTGCTTTTTGGCTTATTCTGGGTGACCCTGGGCAGAACAGAGGTGGTGACTGACCTTGGCCTACACCTCCAGGGAGATCCCAGGACCAGAGCACTCAGTGAACAGCTTCAGACCATGTCAAAGCACCAACACCCAACCACCTTGAGAAGCAACACATTCAAGTGGCAGACTCAACAGGCACCAGGGCCCCACTGAAGTAAGTCCTGCTCTGTGGGATGAACCCCTGCACAGCTAATGCTCCCCAGTGGTTGCAGCTGATTGGTCTGGGTGTAAATACCTCCCATTGACATGCTAACAGCAATCAAAGCTCAAACACATTGGGAGGCTGTACACAGCCCACATGGGAGGCACATGTTTAATGCCGAGCATGGGTGACCAGGTTGACTGTGCTGCTGGACCTTACATGACACCTACTTCTTAAGGCCACTTTACCAAGGCCAGGAGACATAGCAGCTATACCTAATACATAAAAACAAATACAAGGAGGCAGCCAAAATGAGGAGACAAAGAAACATGTCCCAAATGAAAGGAGAGAACAAAACTCCAGAGAAAGAACTAAACAAAATGGAAACAAGAAATCTACTAGATGCAGAGCTCAAAACACTGGTTATAAAGATGCTCAATGAACCTAGGGGAAGAGTAAAAAAACTTAATAAGAATTTCAACATAGAAATAGAAAACATAGAAACAAAACTAAAAAACATAAAAAGAATCAGTCAGAAATGAAGAATATATTAACTGAAACAGTATATTAACGGAATCAGCAGTGGAGTAGATGAAGCAGAGGATCAAATCAGAGATTTGGAATATAAGAAAGCAGGAAACATCCAATAAGAACAGCATTAAAAAAAGAAAGAATTCATAAAAATGACTATAATATAAAGACCCTCTGGGACAACTTCAAGTGTAACAATATCCACATCATGAGAATGGCAGAAGGAGAAGAGATAGAGGAAGACATTGAAAAGTATGTAAAAAAATATAATGACAGAAAACTTCCCTAACCCAGTAAAGAAAATAGACATACAAGTCCAGGAAGTGCAGAGAGTCCCAAACAAGGTGAATGCAAGCAGACCCACACCAAGACACATCATAATTAAACTGAAAAATGTAAAGACAAAGAGAAAATCTTAAAAGCAGCAAGTGAAGCAGTTAGTTACCTACAAGGGAGTTCCCATAAGACTGTCAGCTGATTTCTCAACAGGAATTTTTGCAGGCTAGAAGGGATAGGCATAAAATATTAAAAGTGATGAAAATCAAGGATCTACAATCAAGATTACTGTACTCAACAAAACTATAATTTAGAATCAAAAGACAGATAAAGAGCTTCCCAGACAAGAAAAAGCTAAAGGAGTGCATCACCACAAAAATTTAATAATAGTAATAATAGAAGATAAAAATATAAACAATGAAATTGCAACAAATACATATCTCTCAGCAATTGAATCTAAAAAACAGAAAACAAACAAAGAAACAAGCAGAACAGAAACAGATTCATAGATACAGAGTATATTTTGATGGTTTCCAGATGGGCAGGGGTTTGGGGAGATGGGTGAAAAAGGTGAAGGGATTAAGAAGTACAAGTTGGTAGTCACAAAACAGTCATAGGGATATAAAGTATAAGGAATATAGTCAATAAAATTCTAATAACTATGTATGAGATCAGATGGGAGCAAGATTTATCTGATCTCTTAGTAAGTTATGTAATGTCAAATCACTGAGTTGTACACCTGAAAATAATATAATAATATATGTCAACTGTAATTGGAAAAAAAAAATTTAATGATTTTTTAAAACTGTGGCCATCCTCAATAGAGAAGTATTAATACTTTATAGAAGTAATGTGAGAATTAAGTGAGACAATATTAAAACTTAACACAAAATAAGTATGATATTTAAATTTCTGTCCTTTTTTTGCTCAGTATATATTAGTTTCCATTTGTTCTCTGTTGCCAAAGAAATTTCTATATTTATATAGTCTTTCTCACTGGACTATGAGGTACTTGAGGACAGTGTGTATTATTTGTAGCTGTAGATATGATGGAGTTATACAAGTCCTGAGATATACAATGCACTCAGTAAGTCCATGATAAATAAATGGGTAAATGAATGGTTGAGAAGTGTTTTAATTTCTAGTATTGAGTACTCTAAGTAGTCTTTCCATCTTCCTCTGAGTATATCATCCATACATATCTTTCTACTTTTTTTTATTTCTATTGTTTACATCTCTTTTCCAACAGTCATTTTCCTTAATTTATGTTTGATTGATTATAAAATGTGGCTGCAGTGCTTCACATTTTTCTGTTTCAGATCCCTTATAGAATGAACCATTTAGCTCTTCCAATCAAGAGATAGAGTCTTTCTACTCCTTCCTTAAATTTGAGGTGTACTTGTGACTTGCTTTGGCAAAAATAATGCCACAGAAAAATCTGAGTTTCTGTTCTGAGTGTATGCCTCCAAAGGCTTTGAACTTTCACTTATTGCCTTCTGATCCTGTCCAGCTACCATTAGAACAATCCATTAATAGGCTGTTAAATGAAAAGAAATACATGGTCCAATCACCCCTACTGTCCCAGACAACAGCCAGTCAGCTGTAAAACATGAAGATAAGGTCATTCTAGACTAGCCAGCTCCCTGATGATCTGTCAACTCATTCTCTTTTACCTTTTTATATAATTTGGCACTGTTGAATATGTGCAAATCAATGCAATGTCTACAAGTTGGAGAAAGCAGAGAACACATTACTTGTGTATTTCTACCTGTTTTACACAATTTATCTCCTTTGATAGAGCCATATTCTCATTTAAGCAAAATTTGTTTCATTTAATAAGTGAGAAAACTAAATAGCAACACTGAAGTAAAAAAAAAAAAAAAAGATTGAGCAATTTTCTTAAAGCCACATACATAATATAAATTAAGCCTAGTTCTACCAATATATAAAAATCCCTCAGACTAAGATTACAGATAAAAAATGACTGTTAAGTGGATTCTCTATTATATATAAAAATAATTTTTTAAAAATAGATTGTTCTTGACCCAGGACTTAGAAAAGCAGAACTTGGTGCACATCTTAGTCCTTTCCAAATGCACTGAGCTCCAGTAGAGGGAACTACAAGCTGTAGAGTGCAGAAAACTTCAAACAGGGTACTCAAGGCCAGTCACAAACATCTGATATTGGCCTACACCAGAGACCATCCAAAAGCCTGGGAGTCCTAGGAGACCTACCTAATACATAGAAATAAATCCAATGGGCAGCCAAAATGAGAAAGCAAAAAACAAGCTCCAGATGAAAGAACAAAATAATTCTCCAGAAGAACTAAATGGAATGGAGTTAAGCAACCTATCAGATATAGAGTTCAGAATACTGAATGTAAGAATGCTCAACAGCATAAGAAAAGAAATGAAAACTATCAAGGAAATTAAGAATGACATTGGAAGAAATATAAAAAAAAAAATTGGAAGAAATAAACAGAAAATTAGGGGAAGCTGAGGATCAGATCAACAAATTAGAAGACAGTGTAGAAAAAAATCAATCAGAAAATCAAAAACAGAAAACAGGAGGACAGTTTAAAGGAGATGAGGAACAATGGAACATAACAATATTTGCATCATAGAAATGCCAGAAGAGGAAGAGAAAAAGCAAGGGATAGAGAGTCTGTTTGAAAAAATAATGGCAGAAAACTTCTTTAAGTTGGTGAGCTAAAATGTCACACAAGTTCAGGATGCAGAGAGTCTCAAGCAAGAAGGACCCAAAGAGGCCCATTCCCATGCTCAGCATAATTAAAAGGGCAAAAATTAAAGACAGAGAATCTTAAAGGCAGCAAGATAAAAGCAATCTGTTACCTACAAAGGAGCTCCCATAAGGCTGTCATCTGATTTCTCATCAGAAACTCTACAAGCCAAAAGGGAACAGCATGAAGTATTCAAGGTAATGCAAAACAAGGACCTGAAACCTAGGTTACTCTATCCAACAAGGCTATCATTCAAAATAGATGGCAAAATAAAGAGCTTCTCAAACAAACAAACAAAAATGCTAAGGAGTTTATCACCACCAAACCAGCATTGTAGGAAGTGTTAAAGGGGTTGCTGTAATAAGAAGTTGAAATAGAGAGAATGAGAAACATAGGCATAAAGAAATAAAATGGTGAACAGAGGAAGAAGTTGGTGGCACCCTAACAAGAAGCAGTGTGCCCTTCCTCCAGTCACAGACTAGATTTACACCTAAAATGCTGTGTAGACACCTTGGAAAAACAAGAGAAATATACCTGAATGGACACATTTCAAGTAAGCAGCAGTGAAGAATCATTGTAGTGTCTGATAAAATGGGGGGTGTAGAAAGGGAGATTCCTCCCTGAACCCAGTGCTCTGCTGCAAGACCTGTGGGTTAGAGGCTGCAAAGCTCCCTCCCCTTGGGAGTGTGGACTAGAATCCAAAAACAGGGATCTCAAACCCGGAGAGGAGAAGGGAAGGACAGCCTGTGAACTGCTGGGCAGAGGGAGCCAGGGAAACAGTTTGCCTGGGAGGAGGGGGCCATGCCTTCCCAGTGAAACAACACACCTCATGCCAGCAGAGTGGGCAGGAGAGATTCACCCTGAGTGCTGACTACAGGAAAGGCTGGCCTGTAGTGTATGTCTTCGGAATACAAAGAGGAGAGAAGGATGCACTCAGCATAGACCTAAAGAGACCTTTTGGTTTCCTGTAAGGCATTGTGTTGAACCCCTAGAAGCATTTGAAATGTGTGCAGTGGGGAAGGGGAAGAGAGCCCTACTGCCACCAGAGAGAAGAAATGGAGCTGCCAGTTGGATGCAAGGTACATTTTTGTCCTGCTCTGAAGAGAGGTGAGATAGCATACACAGAGCTGACCCAGCTTTACTGAGATCAGCTGTGAAAAAGACCTGAGCAAGGCTGACCTTGTAACCCCTCCTGCTTGGGTCAGGGGTGCAAGGGTACCAGAGCCTCACAAACTAGGCTCTCTGCCTCTTTAGTGTTTTGTGTATTTTTGCTTGCTGAACGAGCTTCCACCTTCCTGGCTTATATTGGGAAGACAGACCAGTGAAACCTGGGATTTATTGTGGAGAGTTTGAACTGAGTGCCCTATGAGATCAGCCAACCAGAACTGGGAAAGGAGAGGCAGAGCACACCTAATTCTCCCTCAAGCTAGAAGTACCACCTCCAAAGGAAAGGGGCTGTCTCAGCTCACTGAAGCCCCAGATATACCCAGCAGGGCACATTTCTGAGGGGAAGAGAGAACATCTCACAAGAGGGCATTACAAAAGTAAGACTCTCAGGGACTACTGTTTGGGAACTGGAGGAAAAACTTAAAACCCCTTCTTAGGGCTGGGCAGGCAACTTGCTCACCAGAGTCTCTTTTGATCAATATCACTGGGCCCCGGATGCTGAAACTGCCCATACAGAAAAGGCAACAAACTGAATTCAATCCCAACCTACAGCGGCCATTGTAAGGGGAACTAGAATTGGAGGATATGATAGAAACAGAGAAACTGGCTTTGAAGCAGAGACTAAAATCCCCAGAGTGCTTAACATCAAAATCTCTAAATAAGGAAAGCAATAACCTGAGCAACACTAGCCAGCTTGCAGTCTAAAGACTCTCTTCAGAAGACTCTGGAGTAAGACCAGGCAACCACAAGGGGGAGGGAAAATAGCTGACAGGTGGAGCTGGTCCCCAGAGAACCTCAGAGAAGCCAACTACATAAGGGTACCAGAGCAAAGCCTTGACAGCTCCTGACATTCGCTGAAACACAAGTACCTACCAGGATAACCAAAATCAGCATACTAAACAGTGAGCTGCCCAGATGAAATTCACCTGTTTTTTGTGGGGGGGTTTTTTTAGAAAAAAAGGAAAAAAATTCTTTTTAATTTTTTTACTTAATTTTTTAATTTCTTAATTATTTTTGGATTTGTTTTGTCTTTCTCTGTTTTTTTTTTTATTATTATTTCATTTTATTTATTTATTTTTTTGGTTTTTTGTTCTATTATCAAGAGTTTCTCGATATTCTCTGCTTTATAGCTGGGATATTATCATTATAATCAAGAAGTTTATGGCTTTTGTCTATTTTTTCCTTCATATCTCTCATTGGCTTCCTTACCTGCCCTTGCTTGACTACTCTCTTCTTATTCCTTTGGCATAACTTTCTTTTTTTTCTCTTTTTCTCCCCCTATTATTCTGTCTTCCTGTCCTTTTGTTTGTTTGTGTTTGTCTTTTCATCTTTCTTTATTTTTCTTTCCTTTTTCAACCATTTTCCTATTCCTACTCTCTACCCTTATTTTTTTCTTGCCCTTCTTCCCTTTCAGTATCTTTTCCCTGCCCCTTTTATCTCCGAGGAGCCTCTCTATTTTTTTATTTTATTTTTTTATTTTATTTTACTATTAGCAATAATATTCATTTCTCTCTTTCTTTTTTTGCTTTAGTATTAGTGTTCTTGCTTTGCTCTCCCAATTCTGCTTTCTCTTGGGATATTTTCATTGTGACTGTTGAGATACTTTGTAAGTTCCTGTTGGTTTTCTGGAAGCAGAATACACATTCTTCTCAAGTGCATATTTAACATTCTCAAAAATAGATCACATGATAGGGCACAAGGCAACTCTCTACAAGTTCATGGAGTTTGAAATCATATCAAGCATCTTCTCAGATCCCAATGGCATGAAACTAGAAATCAACCACTATAAAAAAAACTCAAAAATATACAAACACTGGGAGGCTAAAAAACCCTTTATTAAACAATGAATGGGTTACCAATGACATCAAGGAAGAAAAAAAACTTCTTGGAAAAAAATGAAAATGACAACAATCCAAAATCCATGGGACCCAGCAAAAGCAGTCCTGAGAGGAAAGTTCATAACAGTACAAGCATACCTCAAGAAACAAGACAACCTCTAATAAACCATCTAACACAACTAAGAGAATTAGAAAGAGAACAGCAAAAAAAGCCACAATGAAGTAGAAGAAAGGAAATAATAATGATCAGAGCAGAAGTGAATGACATAGAGACTAAAAAAATACAAAAGATCAATGAAACCAAGAGCTGGTTCTTTGAAAAGATAAATAAGATTGATGCACCCAGACCCACCAAGAAACAAAGAGAAAGGACGCAAATAAATAAAATCAGAAATGAAAGAGGAGATATAAAAACCGACCCAACAGAAATACAAAGAATTATAAGACAATACTATGAACAACTATATTCCAACTAACTGGACAACTGTGAAATAGAAAAGTTTTAGAAACATACAATATTCCAAAGCTGAATCAGGAAGTATCAGAACACCTGAATAGGCCAATAACAACTAATAAAAGTGAAGCAGTAATCAAAAAACTACCAGCAAACAAAAGTTTGGGACCAGATGGATTTAGAGGAGAGTTTTACCAAACATTCAAAGAAGAATTAACACCTATTCTCCATGAACTATTTCAGAAAAGTCAAGAGGAGGGAAAACTCCCAAGATCTTTTTATGAAGCGAGCATTATCCTAATCTCAAAACCAGATAAAGACAATACAAGGAAATAAAATTACAAGCTAATATCACTGATCAATATAGATGCTAAAATCCTCAACAAAATACTAGCAAACTGGATCCAGCAATACATTAAATAGATCATACATCACAACCAAATAGGATTTATTCCAGGGATGCAAGGTTGGTATAATATTCACAAATCAATAAATGTGATACATCATACCAAAAAAAATGGACAGAAATCATATAATATTATTAGCATATGCAGAAAAAGCATTCTGTAATATCTAGAACCCATTTCTGATAAAAACTCTCAGCGAAGTGGAAATTGAGGGAACATTCTTGAATATAAAACAGGCCATATGCTACAAACCTACAGTCAACATCATATTCAAAGATCAAAAAGTAAACAATTTCCCTTAAAAGAGGAATAAGATAAGGTTGTCCACTGTCACCACTCTTATTCAACATGGTGCTGGAAGTCCTTGCCACAGCCGTCAAACAGGAAATAAACATAAAAGGTATCCAAATTGGAAAGTAGGAAGTAAAACTGGCATTATTTGCAGATGACATGATATTGTACATGTAAAACCTAAAGACTCCACCAAGGTACTACTACATTTGATAAATGAATTCAAGAAGGTAGCTGGATACAAAAGTAACATCCAAAAATCAACTGTATTTTTATACACCAACAATGAAATCTCAAAAAGAGAAACAAAAAACAATACCATTTACCATTGCAACTAAAAAAAATAAGATACCTAGGAATAAACTTAACCAAGGATGTAACAGACCTGTACTCAGAAAACTGCAGGTCACTGAAAAAAGAAATAGAGGAAGATATAAACAAGTGGAAGAATATACCATGTTTATGGATTGGATGAATTAATACCATTAAAATGTACATACTACCCAAAGCAATCTATAGATTCAATGCAATTCCTACTAAAATTCCAAAAGCATATTTCACAGAGCTAGAAGAAATATTCCAAAAATTTATATGAAACCAAAAAAGACCCTGAATAGCTGCAGCAATCTTGAGAAAGAAGAATTTAGTTGGAGAGATCACTTTACCAGATATCAAACTATACTACAAAGCCACTGTAATCAAAACAGATTGGTATTGGTACAACAACAGACATATAGATCAATGGAACAGAACAGAGACCCCAGAAATACACCCAAGATATTAAGGTCAGTTAATATTTGACAAAGGGGGCAAGAGCATACAATAGAGTAAAGGCAGTCTCTTTAATAAAGGGTGTGGCAAAAATTGCACAGGTACATGCAAAAAAAAAAAAAAAATGAAACTAGATCACCAACTTACTCCATATCAAAGAATAAATTCAAAATGGATAAAAGACTTAAATGTATGTTGTGCAACCACAAAAGTGCTGGAAGGAAACATAAGCAGTAAAGTCACAGACATCTCACATAGGGGAAATCACCAATACATCTCCTAGGGCAACAGAAACAAAAGGGGGGAAAAATGTGACTACATCAAACTAAAAAGCCTCTGCACAGCAAAAGAAATTAGGCTCAAAATACAAAGGAACCCAACAATATAGGATAATATATTTGCCAAGGATGCATCTGATAAGGGGCTATTCTCCAAAGTGTACAAAGAACTCATCTAAGTCAGCAAGAGTGAGACAAACAATCCAGTGAAAAAATGAGCAAAGGATCTGAATAGACACTTCTCCAAAGAGGACATACAGATGGCCAAGAGACATCTGAAAAATGCTCAATGTCGATAATCATCAGAAAGATGCAAATTAAAACCACAATGAGGTATCACTTCACAACTGTCAGAATGGCTGCCATCAACAAATCAACAGTTGACATGCGCTGGTGAGGATGTGGAGAAAGGGAAATCCTGTTACACTGCTGGTGGGAATTCAGACTGGTGCAGCCACTATGGAAAACATCATGGAAGTTCCTCAAAAAATTAAAAGTGAAATTGCCTTTTGACCTAGTGAACCCACTCCTAGGAATATATCCTAAGAATCCTGAAACACTAATCAGAAAGAATAGATGCTCCCATATGTTCATAGTACCACAATTTACAATAGCTAAGATTGTAAATGGAAACAGCCCAACCAAGTGCCCATCAGCAGATGAGTGGATAAAAAACCTGTGGGACATTTATACCAGAGAATATGGTGCAGCTGTAAAGAAGAGGGATCTCATATCCTTTGGGACAGCATAGATGGACCTGGGGAATATTATGCTATGAGAAATAAGCCAGGCAGAGAAAGACAAATATCACATGATCTCACTTGTATGTGGAATCTAAAGAACATAACACACTGATGAGCAAAATAGATTCACTGACATGGAAGCATAGATCAGACTGACGAATCTCAGAGGGAATGCCGTGTTGAGTGGGTGCGTGGGGTTAGATTAACCAAAGAATTTATATGCAGGTATCCATAACCCACGGACACAGACAATTGTGTGGTTACGGCCTGGGGAGGGGAGTAAATGTGAGGTGGATGGGTCAATTGGGGTAAAAAGGGACATCTGTAATATTTTCAACAATAAAGATAAATTTAATAAATGAATGAATGAATGAATGAATGAATGAATGAATAAATAAATAAATAAATAAATAAATAAATAAATAAATAAATAAAATGGCGGTATGTAGGTATGTATCAATAATAACCTTAAATATAAATGGATTAAATGTTGCAATCAAAACACGTCGGTTAGCTGAATGGTTAAGAAAACAAGACCCAAGTATATGCTGTCTACCAGAGACCCATCTCAGAACAAAAAACTCACATAAGCTGGAATAAGAAAAAAAACTTCTGGAGGACTTTAAGGGAGAGATTGACAGCAATACAGTCATAGTAGTGGACTTTAACACTCCACTGACTTTACTGGAAAATCTTCAAGAAAAAAAATCAGCAAGGAAATGGTGACTCAAAATGACACACTGGATTAGATGGATTTAATTTACATTTATAGAACATTTCACCCCAAAGCTGCAGAATATACATTCTCCTCAAGTGCCCATGGGAAACTGTCAAACATAAACCACATGTTAGGACACAAAACAAGTCTGCAAATTAAAAAATATTGAAATCATATCAAGCATTTTCTGAGACATTTACATTATGGAAACTATGCAGCTGTAAAAAAGGTGGATCCCTTACCCTTCGAGACAGCATGGTGGGACCTGGAAAGTATTATGCTAAGCAAAATAAACCAATCAGTGAAAGACAAGTATCACATGATCTTACTCATATGTGGAATCTAGTGAACAAAATAAACTGATGAACAAAATAGATCCAGAGTCATAGAAGCATGAAACAGACTGACAGATCTCAGAGGGAAGGAAAGCATGGGTTGGTGAGTGGGGAGACATTAACCTAAGAACTTATATGCATATATGCACAACCCAGGAACACAGACAATAGTGTAGTGAAGGCCTGGATTGCGGGTTGCAGGGTGGAGGGGATCAATGAAGGGAAAAGGGGACATATGTAATTCTTTCAATAAAGTTAAAATATAACAACAAAAGTAATTGGTCTTTATTATAAGAAAACAATTTTCTTTTTCTCCTAACCAAGAGTTTTGTTTCCCAAAAAAAAAAAAAAAAAAATTGTTTTTATTAAGCACTAAGGGGAATTACAATACTGTTATAAGAGCAGGTAGCTAAAATTTGATTTAAAAAAAATAATTATAAAGTTTGTCCTTTAATGTTTTGTGTCAATATGTTTTATCTACTTCTTTTTAGTATTTATGGATCTTGTAACTTTGCCATATTTTTGTCCTGCAAGCATTAATATAGTATCACCATATTTAACCCTTTTGCTTTTTTGATAATTACAAAGTTAAATTCTTTTCATTCATCAAAAATTAATATGTCAATATATAAAAATACCCTGGGAATGTTGACTATTATCTCCTTTGAGATTACTCAGCATCTACAACTGGTATACATATTAATGGCCCTATGGAAGAGCAGTCATTTCTCAATATACTTAATGAGAATACCTCATAGTCACTACAATATTTACCTCTTATTAAGGTATTACAAATCATTCTTCATGCTCACATATTGCTTTTTCAATTATGGTTTAATTACAAGTGGAGAAATTGTATCCTAATCTTTGAAGAGGCACAATAAAATATGCCATCATATCAAAAGTAATGCTTCTAAACTGTCAGAAAAATGTCACTATAAATGTCCAAAGTAAAGGTGAAGTTTCAATTTACCATAGTGACAGAAGACTGGGTCATGAAATTACTGTATTATCAAATGTCATGGATTAAATTGACTATAGAGTTTTAATTTTCATTTTACAGATGAATTTCCTGAAGTAAGAGGAAGAAAATTAGTAAAAGTATTTGGTCTAGATCACAGTCTTACATTTCCAAGCTAATTCTCTATCCAATAAGTCATGCTGGAAAAGTAGTGGCAATATTCAGAATAAGGACACAGTGAGGTCAATAATACACAGTATTAGCCTAGAAATCAAAAAAATCTGTGCACAAATCTTAGTTTTATAACTAACTTTTGTTGTGCCTTTGAATAAGTTATTGTGCCTTTCTTAGTTTTTACTTCTTTCTATGTAAAATGAGGGATTGTACTAGATAATCTTTCAGGTTCCTTCCAATTCTGATACTAAGTGGATAAAATTCTTAACTGAGTATCCAAAAGGGTGTTTTATTCTACAATCCTAAAGGATTTGCTCTCTTACCATTCAACCAGTTTTGTCATTTACTTCTTTTCATTGTTGGCTATCTTTCAAGTGTATATTTTTGCACTAAATCCCTGAAGGACAAAGACTGTATTAAACTTAACTTTTTATCTCCAGTGTTTAATACATAATAGGTGCTCAATAAGCATCCATGACTGTATCTCCTGCACCAAACATGATTGCTTACCATCAGTATGAAATTCGAAAGGGCTAATGATAGTAACAATAATGTATTGAGTTCTCCCAATGCATGATGTACTGTGTTAAGTGTTTTACATGTATTATGTCATGTAATCTACACATAACTCCTATACAGTAGGTGCTATTATCATATCTCTTTTGCACATGAGGAAACTAATATTAAGGTACATATATACAAAGAAATATCACTCAGCTATAAAAAATTATGAAATCTTACATCTACAACATGGATGAACTTAGAGGGTATTAGACTAAGTGAACTAGGTAAGACAGAGAAAGATAAATACTATATTATTTCACTTATGCGTGGACTCGAAGAAACAAAATAAACAAAACAGAAACAGACTCACAGATACAGAGTACAAACTGATGCTTGTAAATGGGAGGGGGATAGGGAATGGGTGAAATAGTAAGGGAATTAAAGTAAAAATTGGTAATTACAAAATAATCATGAGGATGTAAAGTACAGCACAGGAAATATTAGTCAATAATATTGTAATAACTGTGTATGGTTCCAGGTGGATATAAGACTTATCAAAGATATCACTTCATAAGTTATATAAATGACTAACCATGGTGCTGAAACAAATGTACTGAATATCAATTTTAATTGAAAAAATTTTTTAAAAAAATAAAAAAGATAGCTTAAGTCTACACTGTAAATAAGTTGTAGAGACAGATTTTGAAACCAATATTCTGAATTCAGACCAAATTGGTGATAAAAAATGTTAAATCTATACACACTTATTAATTAATTAATTTTATTTTAAACTCTATTACAGATATCTCCCATTTCCCCCCCTTTGCCTCTCTCTACCCTGTCTCTGCCTCCCCTCACCCGAGCCTTCACCACATTATTCTCTGTGTCCATGGGCTATGCATATATGCATATATATTTTGTGGTTGATCTCTTCCCATTGTTCCTCCCCTCTTCCCCTCTGAGATCTGTCAGTCTGTTTGATTTATCTATGCCTCTGGCCCTATTTTGCTTGTCAGTTTATTTTGTTCTTTAGAATCCACATATAAGTGAGATCATGTGATATTTGTCTTTCACTGACTGACTTATTTCACTTAGCATAATAATCTCCAGGTCCATCCATGCTGTTACAAAAGGTAAGAGTTCCTTCTTTTTTACAGCTACTTAATATTCTATTGTGTAAATGCACCACAGCATTTTTATCCACTCATTTACAGATGGGCATCTGGGCTGTTTCCAGATCTTGGCTATTGGAAATAATGCTGCTATGAACATAGAGGTGCATGTATTCTTTCTGATTGGTGTTTCAGGATTCTTAGGATATATACCCAGAAATAATATCACTGGGTCAAAAGGCAGTTCCATTTTTAATTTTTTGAGGAAACTCCATACTGTTTTCCATAGTGGTTGCACCAGTCTGCTTTCTTACCAGCAGTGTCCTAGGATTCCTTTTTCTCCACATCCTCTCCAGCACTTGTTTTTTTGCTGATTTATTGATATTTGCCATTCTGTTCAGTGTGAAATGATACCTCATTATTGTTTTTATTTGGATCTCTCAGATGATTAGTGACCTCAAGCATTTTTTCATATGTCTCTTGGCCTTCTCTATGTCCTCTTTGGAGAAGTGCCTGTTCAGGTCCTTTGCCCATTTTTTATAGGATTGTTTGTCATTGAATTAACATCATTCAAATGTCCATTCTACCCAAAGCAATCTACTGATTCAATGTAATCTCTATTGTAATACCAATGGCATATTTCACAGATTTAGAACAAATATTCCAAAAATTTATTTGGAACCAAAAGAGATCCCAAATAACTTCAGCAATCTTGAGAAAGAAGAACAAAGTTGGAGTGGTCACAATACTGGATATTAAACTATAGTGTGAAGCCATTGTCATTAAAGCAGGCTGGTACTGACACATGAACTGTCATATAGATCAATGGAACAGAACAGAGAGCTCAAAAACCAATTCACACCTTTATGGTCAATTAATATTTGACAAACAAGGCAAAAGCATCCAATGGAATAAAGACAGTCTATTTAATAAATGGTGTTGGGAAAATTATACAGCAACATGCAAAAAAATGCAGCTAGATCACCGACTTACACCATACACAAGAATAAATTCAAAATGGACAAAATACTTAAATGTAAGTCATTAAACCATAAAAATCCTAGAAGAAAACATAGGCAGTCTCAGACATCTCTGAGAGGAATATTTTTGCAGATATGTCTCCAAGGGAAAGGGAAGCACAGGGATAAGTAAACAAATAAGACTGCATCAGACTAAAGAGTTTCTGCACAGCAAAAGAAACCATCAACAAAACCAAAAAGGGGCCTTAGCTAGTTTGGTTCAGTGGTTAGAGTGTTGGCCCATGGACTGAAGGGTCCCAGGTTTGATTCTGGCCACAGGCACATGCTTAGGCTGCAGGCTCGATCCCTAAGTTATTACCGCATAAGGCACAGAACTTTGTATTTATTATTCTGTGTTTCAATGCACACATAAGAGATAAACAAAGAATATCAGTTGTAGAACTAAAATATGTTTTTGAAATGCTGGAATGTAATCAACCTTACTCAAAAACAAATAACAAAACAAAACAAAACAAAAAAACCCCACAAACTTCTGAAGTATCTCACTTGTCTTGTTAGTAACTATATCCATTGTTTCATAGTAGGGTTTTTCCCTCCACACTTGACATTAAAAGAAAGTTAAGAAAATACCGTGTGGCTTGGGTACACTTAGAGTTTATTTCCTGGACCACCATAGTCTTTCTTCCTATATTAGGTCTTTTCTTATTTTTGTCATCTCTGGTGACCTGGGCTTTGGTGAGAGGAAATTTTATGTTTTTTCTCAAAACTCCCTGACAACGAATCAAAACAAAAATCCTTGCTATTATATTTTTCTTTAATAATATTTTGCAGAATACATATTCCCAACTGTATAAAACAAGGAAAATCTTTACAATTACTTCTCAGTAGAGAAAACTGGGTTATATATTCCAACACAGTCTTGATTTGCAACAAATACAAAAGAATAAATTGGACCAATGGGGAAAAAAATAAAACCAGACTACTGTACAGGCATGAATTTCAAAAATGTAAAGGACAGCATATATCTCAACCAAAAGCATATTCTCAATTTTATACCAAATGAATTATTCAGGGTATATTTTATATGGTATTAGATAAATTATAGATTTTTTCTATTTTGAAGTTTGATAGTGTTTTCATGATTTTTAAAATCTTAATCACTTTATTATACATTTTTATGAAAGCTTTATTCATTTGGGAACTGCAACAAGACTTCTAAAAGTTACTAATATTTTTAGTTAAAATATTAAATTATGTTTGGCCTACAATTATGAGAATCAACCTATTTTATAGGAATGTATTAGTGTAGGTACAACAATTTTCTTTTTTTAATTGAATTTATTGAGGTGACATTGGTTTATAAAATTAAACCGGTTTCAGGAATACAATGCTATAATACATCATCTGTACATTGAATTGTGTGTTCAACCAATAATAACAATTTTCAAAGATGCTTTTTATTTAAAAAAATACAATAATCTCTTTGTACATAAACTTTGGAAATTTGGCAAATTATATCCCCCTCCTACTCATAATATACATTGACATATCAGTAGCTTTGAAGTCCTGCAGCAAAGAAACTTCATTGAGTTCGTAATGCAGAATTCCCAATCTTATTTCATCATGGAGCCAATTTTATCAAATTATATTCTACATAACTGATAATATAATTTGGAAAGCAGTGGAAGTGATTATGTTGATAGACAATGATTTTTTAGGTGTTAGGAAAAACTGCTGGAATAACATGAGCAATGAAACTAATGTTTCTAGGTAAGTCTTTTGAGAAACTCTTGAATGCATAAATAACTGATACCCACAAACATAACTGAACTCAAATTAATAGGTTGTGGTGTTCAAAAATAATTAGTTTCCTAACTGATCCCAGTCAACACTGATAAGGAAAAAAAATGCTTCACTTTAACACTTACATCAAAAGGAATGCACAGATCCATCTGTTAAATTCAGAGTTCCACTTGCTCTAATAATTTAAGGCAAGGGAAAAATAGAAACAAAGTGTGTTTCAAAATAGAAATTGAACATAAAAGTAGTAAGGGCAGAAGAGAGTAAGATGAGAGTTAAAAAAAATAATAAAATCATCACAAGAATTAAGACAAATTATATGCATTCCAGATTAAGTCTCTTGAAACACAGTCTTTTAGTTATATCACTTTCCAATTTAAATTATTACCCTTCCCACTATATACACACATAGATACAGGTACACACACACAAACAAACACCCTTACTTTTGTGATAATCCAGAGTATTAAAACTACTAAACATAAATATTGCTATAGAGAACAGTAGCTAATTGACTGATTCCAAATCCAGAGCAAAAATTTTACTCTCAAGAGTATTTTCCAATCTTACATTTTTCTGCCACTAAATATAGTCCTAGGGAAAATAGCTGAGCAAAGACATATGACATGATAGACTAACATTCAAATCTCTTGCATACATACAATATGAGAATTCTGTGTAGCCTAATCAGTATATTGAGCAGATAAGGTGATGTCTCATGGAAACATTTTTTTTCTTTAAAACATATTGAATAGTAGAAGAAAAATGCGAATAAGTTAAGGAATAAAGCAAAGATGGCAGGTCATTAAAGTTTGGGATAAATTTAAAAATTGATCTCACCAGATGACCTGGTAAGAGCGCTCAAAAAAAAGAGAAGATAATCCAATCAAAAATGGGCAGAGGACCTGAACAGACACTTCTCCAAAGAGGACATACAGAGACATGAAAAAATACTCAGTCACTAATCATTAGAGGGATGTAGTTTTCTACAATGAAGTATCACCTCACATCTTCCAGAATGGCTACCATCAATAAATCAACAAATGGCAAGACCTGGCAAGGATGTGGAGAAGGGGAAACCCTAGTACACTGTTGGTGGGAAAACAGTATGGAGGTTCCTCAAAAAATTAAAAATGCAACTTCCATTTGACCCAGTGATCCCACTTCTGCAAATATATCCTAAGGATCCAGAGACACCAATCAGAAAGAATATATGAACCTGTATGTTCATAGCAGCCCTATTTACAATAGCTAAGATCTGAAGACAGCCCAAGTGCCCATCAGTAGATGAGTGGATAAAAAGCTGTGTGACATTTATTCAATGAAATACTATGCAGCTGTAAAAGAGAAGGATTTCTTACCCTTTGAGACAGCATGAAGAGACCAGGAGAGTATTATGCTAAGTGAAATAGGCCAGTCAGTGAAAGACAAATATCACATGATCTCACTTATATGTGGAGTCTAGTGAGCAAAATAAACTGAGGAACAAAATAGGTCCAGAGAGGTGGAAGCATGGAACAGACTGAGGAATCTCAGAGGGAAGGGTGATGGGGGGTGGGTAGAGATTAGCCAAAGAATTTACATGCATATATGCATAGCCCATGGACACAGACAATACTAGGTGAAGGCCTGGGGTGGGGCTGGGGCTGGGGCTGGGGCTGGGTCAAGGGGGGGAAAGGGGGAGGATGGAGGACATCTCTACTACTGTTAACAATAAAAAATAAATTAAAAAAACAAATGAACAAACAAACAAAAAAAACAAGAGGAGACACATTGAGAAGATTTAAGATCTAAGTGTGGTGGGAGTAAAATTTGAGAAAAATAGGCAAAAATAGATGAATAAATAAATGTATCCCCAGTGATGATAAATAAGTGAAATACTAATGTTATTAAAGTGCTACTGTGTCATATTTAAATAAATAATATATAGAAGTCAAAAAAGGCTTTCTTATTATGCTGGACCATAACAAAGTTATGAGTAGAATATTGCAGTGGTACTGAGCATACTACATATCTTCATGAAAATCACTAAAATGGAGGATTATGCCAATATTTTAATATTCAATATTTAATGTAAGCTAAATATTTTATTTTATTAACAGGAAAAATGGATGTATTATAAGCAGACTGAAAAAATTTAAAGAAAAAGTAACTTATCTATCAGAATTTTAGTTTTGAACATCTGAAAGTCAGTATCCTCCAAAAGTGTCATTGAGGACAATAAATTCATTAAAAACAATAACTAAAATAAAAGAAACAAATATTTGCATTGTGTACATGCATGTATCCCATTATTTTACCCAGTGCCTCTATCAAATAGTTATTGTTATTCCCATTTTATGGGTGAGAAACTTAGGCTCTGAGTTGTCAAGTGATTTGTCCAAGGTCACACAGTAAGTGAGTGGTTAATCGGGATCTGAAACAAAATATCTTATTTTAAATACTGTATTCTTAAATTCTATGTTACTCTGGTTCAAAATAGCACTTTATAAGTGTACAATGTTTTTTATATCTATCATAATAGTCCTTTACATGATTATTTATTTAACTATTTATTTATTTAACTTTTCTCCATTGCCAATACTGTTAAATTGTTTCCACATAAATATTCTATTAAATTATTTATAAATGATCAGCTAAGTAAATAATAATAAGAAAAAAGTAGTGGTTATGTTTAATATTTCTTTTGAATAAACAGAAATTAAGGAGCCCAAAAAAATGCATTTTATTTTTAACTTTAACCTGACCTAGAGAGACCAATTTTTAACATTTTCATGACAATTTTATAAAAATAAAAGATTATTGGAATAAATTGTATTATAGCATTCTGGCTCTAGGAAAAAACCTGCACTTTTGAATAAGTTAATGTTCAGTTATGACAGAAAATATATAAGTAGGTCAAGTTAACACTCCCACAAACTATTTTTTAAGGAAGAAACCCGGGGACATAAGAATATGCTTTCTTTGTTATAAAGAAACATAATTATTACACTTTCTTTTGAATCATATACTACATTTTAGCTCTCTGTTAACCAGTTTTCTAAAATTTTTCATTCTTATACTGTTAAACTGTATTTTTTAGTAAATTTTGTGTTCATTTAAGACCATTGCTTTTTTTCAGCAACTAATCTTGTCTCCTTTAACTAATAATGTCTTCAAAAGCCATACATACCTCATTGCAATCTGGCTTATATTCAAGGACTATTACAACCACTACAGCCCGTTTGAGTGTTTCCACAGTTCCATCTTATCTATACCCAGAAAATGCAATTTTCTCATTGCAATCTGGAAGTTCTCTCCAAGGACTCTCCTCACAGTATAAATAAATGGAAGGATACTAAATTAGAACATTGAAGACTTTGATTACTTTCCTTGCAGTCAATAGCTAGGAAATATCATAAGGGCACAAATGAATCCAATATATAACTCTTGAAATAGACAAAAACTCTTTCACAAAGACCATGGCCAGCTCTGATATAGGCCACATCAAGTAAGAGGAGAACACTTGTATGAGAGTTTTCTTTTCTAGATTTGCTTACCATGCAATCAATTAAGAAACATATTTTAGTTATCTGGCAGGAGGACTAAGACTCAGAAAATGTTACCAGCTTAGGAGTCATGGACCTCCTGGAAATTTGAGAATATAGGAGCTGACCTTAGAAGGAGGGAGAGGGAGAAAAATGGCATAACTTTTCTAATTTCTGGCTTCCAATCAGATACAGACTATGATTTGTGGATATAAATTTTCTATTCTCCTCAATAACTATTATAATAATAACATGAATAAGCTAGCTTCAATTGAGTGATGATACAGGTAAGACCAATTTTATTTTGGGTCATAAGAGGTAAATGAAAATGTTTCTGTAGCTGGTGATTTCTTATGTGTGAATAAAATCACAACTTTGTTATGTTCACTCAGTTTTCCAAAATCTTTCCTCATAAGAAAAAATTAAGTTGATTACATGGTTTTATCTTAATTTCCCTTTTGTCTGGTATTTCCTTCTTCAGGCTCAGATCATATAACTTCACATTCCTTAACAGAAACAAGTACACAAAAATTAAAGTTAAAAAGGTCTATTGTGAGCCAATTTATCATCACCTAAAAGAGCCATTGAATTCAATTAGTGCAGTAGGGTTGCTAGATTTAACAAATAAAAATACAGGACAGCTAGTTAAATTTGAACTTCATATAAACAATAAATATATCTTTTTAGTATAAGAATTTTTCATGCAATATTTGAGAGGCACTTTTCTTCAAAAAATATTCATTTTTATCTGAAATTCAAATTTAACTGCTAAATAAGCCAGTCAGATAAAGACAAGTATCAAATGATCTCACTTATATGTGGAATATAATGAACAAAATTAACTAATGAGCAAAACAGATCCAGAGACATGAAAGCATGGAACAGACTGATGAATTTCAGAGGGAAGGGGAGAGGTTGGGGCAGGAAGAGTTTAACCAAAGAACTTATATCCATATATACATAACCCATGGACACAGACAATAATGTGGTGAAGTCCTGGGGGGGTGAATGTGGGGGTGGGGTAGAGGGGGTCAACGGCAGGAAAAGAGGACATCTGTAATACTTTCAACAGTGAAGATACATTTTTAAAAATTAAATTAAAATAAATAAATTTAACTGGGTTTCTTCATTTTATCTGGCAATGATATCTGTAAAGGAATTAGAGTATAAAGGTGATTACTAGGGTTTGGGAAGATGGCAAATGAGGTATTGATCAAATGATACAGTTTCCATTATTGAAAATGAGTAAGTCCTAGAGACTGTATTGTCACATATACTTAAATATATAAATTTTAAGTCTAAATACTTAAAGATTTGCCAAGAGTAGATCTTTATTGGGGTTTTTTGTTTTTTAATTATACATATATATAATTATAATATATATAATTTTGTACACCCCAGTGACCAGACATTACATAATTTAATACTCGATCATCCCAATAAAGCCCACACCCATCCAGCACCTTGCCTAGTTATTAGAATATTATTGACTATATTCCCTATGCTGTACTTTACATCCCCAAGACTATTCTGTAACAACAAATTTGTACTTAATCCCCTCACCTTTTGCGCCCACTCCACTAAACCCCCTCCCATCTGGCAACCATCCAAAAGTTCTCTCTATCTTTGAGTTTATTTCTGTTCTGCTTGTTCATTTTGCTTGTAGATTCAGTTGTTGATAGGTATGTATTTGTTGCCATTTTATTGTTTATATTTTTTATCTTCTTTTCTTCTTCTTAAATAAGGCCCTTTAACATTTCATATAATACTGGTTTGGTGATGATGAATAAATGTTTTTATCACAAAAAATAATTAAAAAGAGGGCTAGAGGAACATTTTGGAAGAGATAGAAATGTTTATGGTATCAATTGTGGTGATCGTTTCACCAGTGTATATTTACCTTTAAACTCATCAATTCGTACACATTAAATATGCACAACTTTTTGTATGTCAATTACACCTCAATAAAGTGGTTTTAAAAACTATTTGTTTATTCCTAGGTATTTTATTCTTTTTCATGCAATTGCAAATAGAAAAATTTCCCTTTCTTCTAATATTTCATTGTTAGTATATAGAAATGTAACAGATTTTTATAAAATTATTGTGTATCCTGAAACTTTATTTGTTTATTATTTTTAACAGTTTTTTTGGTGAATTCTTTAGGGTTTTCTATGTATAAAATTATATCGTCTTCAAATAGTTCCAGTTTTAGTTTTTCCTTTCCAATTTGGATGTCTTTTATTTATTTTTCTTTCTTTTTTGATTAAATTTATTGGGATTACACTGGTTAAAACACTACATAAGTTTCAGGTGTACAGCTTTATAATATAATATCTGTGTGCTCAGCACCCAAAGTCTAGTCTCCTTCCATCACCATATATTTAACCCCATTTACACTCTATTGCTCTGACTACGACTTACAGTATTACGACGAGTAAGAATGGTGAGAGTGGGCATCATTGTCTTGTTCCTGATCTTAGAGGAAAAGCTTTCAGTTTCTCACCTTTGAGCATGATGTTAGCTGAGGGTTTGTCCTACATGACCTTTATTATATTAAGAAACTTTTCTTCTATACTCATTTTATTGTGAGGTGTTTTTTAATCATAAGTGGATGTTGTATCTTTTCTAATGCTTTTTCTGAATTTATTGAGACGATCATATAATTTTATCTCTCATTTTATTAATGTGGTGCATCGCATTGATTGGTTTATGGATGTTGAACTATCCTTGCATCCCTGGAATTAATTCCACTTGATCATGGTGTATGATCTTTTTAGTGTATTGTATTTGATGTTGTGCTTTATTAATTACTTGATATTTTTATATTAGGGAGATTGATGGTAGTGATGTGAATCAAAGATTGATCCAGTTTTGTCACTGGGGCAAAATAAGTGATTTTACATGTTTCCAATCTTTCAAAGTTGGTCTAGAGAGAAAAAAATATAAATTTTAATATGAATATTATATAAGCATGATTACATCTATGTGCATATATATATATATATATATATATATATATATATATATATATATATATATATTGATTTCAGAGAGAAGGGAGAGAGAGAGAGAGAAACATCAATGATGAGAGAGTCATCATTGATAGGCTGCCTCTTATATGCCCCCAACTGGGAATCCAGCCCACAACCCAGGTATGTACCCTGACCAGAAATCAAACTGTGATCTCCTGGATCCTAGGTCAATGATCAACTGCTGAGCCACTCCTGGCTGAGCTGTGCATGTACTTTAATGTGGCATGGTAAAGAGCCAAAAGTATAGTGCACAATATTAAAACTTTAAAAAGATATAGTATTTCTTTAACTTTTTTTCAAAGTTGATATAAGGCTATCTCTCTGACTTCTTTATTACTTGTTACTTCAAAGCAATAAATAAATAATATCTTTAATTAAAGCCAAATAGTACAATGTATTATGAACATAAATTGCAAAATGGGAAAATAGTTAAATATTCTGGATATTATTAACAACTTTGTTGCTATATAATTCAATTATATTCAAATGATCCATATGTCTATTCTTAAGCCACTTTCACCCATTCTTTTTTTTATTAAATTTATTGCAGTGACAGTGATTAATATGAACATATAGGTTTCAGGTGTGGGTTTCTATGTTATAAGATCTGCATATTGCTCTGTGTGCCCACTACCCACAGTCAAATATTCTCCCATCACCATATATTAGGACTCCCTCTATCCCCCACTCCCTTCCCTCTGGCAACTACCACACTGTTGTTTGTGTCCACTAGTTTCAGTTTTATATCCCCCATATGAGTGAAATCCTATGGTTCTTAGCTTTTTCTGACTGACTTATTTCACTTAGCATAATATTCTCAAGGTCCATCCATGTTGTTGCAAATGGCAGCATCTCATCATTTCTTATGGCTGAGTAGTATTCCATTGCACACACATTCTTGATTACAGTTGCTCTACATCATTGTTGTTTAAATTTAGTTACTTTTGCATCAATTCCTATGACATAGATATTATAAATGTACTTTTACCTATCTTATAAATGTACATTCAATTAGAAATATAAAAGAGATAAAAGATATAATAACTGATCTAAATTGAAGTTAACTTGTTTTCCTTGCTCTGGCCTGGAATGATAGAGCCATTGTTCACATATCTCAGGCCACTGCAAAGAGGAGTAATCTAACCTGCAAATGACTGTTGGATTTGCTACAAGCTGTTGATCCTGTAGTTTTGCCTGTCACAAACTTCTTTCTGATTTCTAATGCCCCAGTTTCTCAGGAACAAGCACACTGGATAATCACTTCTGGGAGAGTGGAGACACACTTACATGGAACATATGAACAGGCCAACTGGCTTAAAGAAATATCTCCTCTTTGGGATCATTTCTTGACTTATTTGATTCTAGCTGATTTGGTTCATGGGGACTCTGGCTCAGGAGCACCCTGCAAGCCTTAGAAATTCTTTTAAAATTAATAATAATTATTTTCCTGGTCTGTTGTGTGTTCTCTCAAGAGTTTAAGCCATCAGCCAACTAACAAATGGTCTTCCTCTAGCTGGAATGATGAACTTGACACCATCTCCTGTGAAATATATTCCAAGACCCAAAGAGGAAAAAGTAACTGAGAATAACTTGCATCACCATCTTTGATCAAACCTCTTGCTTGACCAAAGATTGATCAAAGGGGTGTGTGTGGAGATTGTGAAATTGATCTTACATTACCCTTTCCTTGGTAGATCAGGTGCCACTGATCCTGAGAAATCATGTCAGCAAAACAAAACTTAACTTTTAAGTTTCATATTTTTCTAAATGTTCCACCTGTCCAAAAGTGAGAACATTTAATACCCAATAGGTGATCACCCAGTTACATGGGTGATGGCTCCATTCTTATGATGACTCAAATGTGGCCAGATATGTAACCCACATCAATCAAATATTCTTATCCCTTCCCTTCTTTGTTCTCTATTCTTTATCCTGTAAAAGCTTCCTGCCTTCCACCTCACTTTGCAGTTCTCTGAACTCTTGAGAGTGGACACTAGCTGCTTCATGAAGTGTTAAATAAAATTATTTTGTATCATCAAAACCAAATAAATTAATTAAATAGTTAATTAAGTTAACTTTAATATCTCCTCTGATAAATACAAGAAGAATTCCCTCTTTTTTATAACACATGCCATTATAATTCACACATTAATATTCATTGAAAATAATTTTAGTAATCTTTAAAAGTCTGATACAGATATCATAATAGTGCCATAATAAATAGAAGTAAGAGATGTCCTTAAAATATAAAAATAATCTATTATTGTTTTATATTTATGCAAATAGAACAATTCAGATTTCTGCAGATATTTCTATTCATGTATGACTGGAATATGAACAGTATAATTCAATTGATATTTTATCTATTTATATTAAACTTATGGTTTTGGAGCCTGCCTTCCTGTCTGATAATGAAGCTTTCTCTATAGGTGTTATATAACCATAGACATTTAGCACTTTAATCTATAAGATTGTCAGATGTTCCACCATGGTGCAATGTTATTAAAAAGTAGAATTATCCCTTGGCATATCAGCTTATTTTCTCTTGTATATAGTCTTGCAATAAGTGTCCATTAACATGGTTATGATGCAAATTTTTATACTCATATAATGCTGAGGATTTTCAAGATGGTGATAGGTGATAAGATTTTTTTGTTTATAAATGCCTGTGCTAATAAAATAATCACAAATTATAATAGTTCTGAAAGCTTCTGGAATAAATAACAATATGAGAGGTGTTTTTTATTTGTTTTGTCATTTTTTAATGAGATATACTGTTGAATAATGCCCTACATTATTGAAGACTTTTTATGAGGTACTTTGAAATCACATAGGATTTAATAATTGAAATTCTTTGGGGAATAGTCCAAATGGGAATGTTCTATTGCATAGGCGGTTTGGGTTGGAAATGGGTTAAGGAACCCTTGAATAGATTATTTTTTTACTTCTGTCCCTAAAATTAAGCCCCAAAATATCCATCTTATCCCTTGGATAAAAAGGAAACTTTTTAAGGAATTTAATCAAATTGCAATTGGAATGCAATCTCCCATAGATTTGGGGTATAAATAAAATCATCTCTCTCTTTATTTTTTAATTATTTCAATGCTACTTCATTACAAGGAATTTCAGCGTTCCTCTATGGAACTCTTTACAAGGATAATCACAAAAACAATGAGATATATGGTGCATTTGCTTTTCTCTGTCACATGATTTTATTGTCTCATTGTTAAAAATAGGTCTTACTTTGTTTTCACAATTTGACAAATCCAGTAATGAAATAATTCCACCCTGTTTCTGACACTTGCACAGACTGAAATGACTCCTGAAAAGAAGATGCCACTTCTGTAGTTAAGAATTCAAATGTGCATCAAACATAGGTTTGTATCTGTACATTTCTCATAAAGTTTATACCTCAAAGGATGTCAGTAACCCCAGAAGCACTTAACCGTGACCACTGGTATTCATGTCATTTCATGAACCATTAAATTCCTTTTCTTCTTAATGCCTTTTTTTTTCTTAATCCTTAAAGGACTTTTTGGTCTGTTAACAGAGCATTTCTCTGAAACATGGTGCTATTATTCCTATGCATTCCTTTTTGCAAGACCATGCTCTGGAAATCTGGGAGCCTTTACCCACCTTTCTAAAGGTATTTATCTTTAACAATTCAAAAGTGATTTTTCCTTCTAAATGAGGCCTCCCAAAGCAGCATTTATACCTACCTATGACCTTTGATACACATGACCTGCACACATGAAATCATTAGAGAAGTAAAAGGAGGTACTGTGTGTTCAAAGATTAAGTGATGTAATAACAAATATTTTAAACTGGTGGAACAATGCTTCCAACAAATTAATTTTATTAATAGTCTTCAGGTAATGAACTAGGGTGAAATGCTTCTGATTATAAAATTACATGTTCCTTGTTAGCTTAGTTTATTAAATAACGGCTAATAGAGGTTATCTGCAATGGTATTTCTTCCTGCAACAAATGTTAAGATCATCTTCCGAACCAGAAGAATGCCTGAAATGTTTTCCAATATTAACAGAGTTAAATACTTATGAATATTTTTTTAAAATATTGATAATTTATTGCTTCAACAATAAATATTAAAAAATGTTTTCAATTTATTTTTTATTTCAATACCTACTACTGTACAATACAAATAAGCAATATATAGAGGGTTTTGGATATATATTACATATAAACACCCATTTGTGCCTGAGGGGAGACTATCATGATACATAAGGAAACTGTAAGTTTTCATTAATATTAATAGTATGTATACATCTAAACCCAGATTATTGTAATTAAGGATTTTGTTTATTTGCTTTGAAAAACTAAAAAGTATATTTGGTTGAAAAGTTTGCCCTGTAAGTTCTTCTAAAATATTTTTAATTAAATGATTATTTGTGTAGGATAAAATCCACTCTATATTTAGTTTGTCCATAAGATAAAAAACTAAAAGGTTTTAAACATTATTAGATTAATGAGAAGTGAAAGGCTAACAATCATTAATTCTTATTGGAATGATAAATCAAGAAACCTTCTGGGTATAAAGATAATATATCACAAGATACATTGAAGAGACTTTACTTACAAAAATTGCAAATTGAAATAAAATCATTAGTTATCAAGGGACATTCATCTTATAATTATTCTCAAGAATCGACTAGACATATGAATACCAAAAAAGACCATATGCTAAACACAAAGAGTGAAAACAAAATGTCTTACTTGGGAAAAGATAGGAATCAAAATTTCTTTTCTTTTTAAATTTATCTTTATTGAAAGTATTACAAATGTCGCCTTTTCCCTTCCACATTGATCCCCTCCACCTTGCACCCCTTCCCCCAGCCTTCACCACACTATTGTCTGTGTTCCTGGGTTATGCATATATGCATATAAGTCCTTAGGTTATCTCTCCCCACCCACCCCTGCTGTCCCTCTGAGATTCCTCAGTCTGTTCCATGTTTCTCTGTCTCTGGATCTATTTTGTTCATCAGTTTATTTTGTTCATTAGATTCCACATATGAGTAAGATCATGTGGTACTTGTCTTCTGACTGGCTTATTTGACTTAGCATAATACTCTTCAGATCCCACCATGGTGTCTCATAGGGTAAGGGATCCTTTTTTGACAGCTGCATAGTATTCCATGGTATAAATATCTGAGAAAATGCTTGATATGATTTCAATCTTCTTGAACTTGTAGAGACTTGTTTTGTGTCCTAACATGTGATCTATCTTGGAGAATGTCCCATGTGCAATTTGTAAAGATAATTTTGCAAGGTACAGAATTCTAAGTTGATGCTAATTTTCTCTCAACATTTCAAATATTTTACACCACTCTCTTACTGCTTACATGGTTTCTGAGAAGTTGAATATCATTTTTATTTTTGTTTTACTGTAGTAAAACGCCTCCTCCCCTCCCAGCTTCCTTCGGAAGTTTTTTCTTTATATTTGATTTTCTGTAGTTTTAATATGCCGAGGTGTAGTTTTTGGCATTTATTCCGCTTGGTGTTCTCTGAGCTTCCTGGATCTGTGGTTTGGTTCCCATCATTAATGTAGGGAAATTCACAGTACTTATCATTTCAAATATTTATGCATTTATTTATTTATTATTTATCTATTTCTCTCTTCTAGTATTTATATTACAAGTATGTTGCACCTTTTATATTTGTCCCACCATCCTTAACTATTCTGTTCTTTTTTCCAATCCTTGTTCTCCTTACTTTTTTTCAATTTTAAAATTTCTGTTGATATATTCTCAAGCTCAGATATTCTTTCCTCAGTCATATCTAGTCTACTAATGAGTCCATAAAAGACATTTTTTATCTCTGTTAGTGTTTTTTATCTCTAGCACTTATTTTTGTTTTTTCTTAGAATTTTCACCTTTCTGTTCACATTGTGTATCTGTTCTTGCATGCATTTATATTACCCATTAAAGCTCTTAGCATTATTAATCATGGTTCTTTTAAATTCCCATCTGATATTGGTCTCAACAATAACAATAAAGAAACATTTAATAAATAAATAAATTTCCATCTGATAATTCTAACATCCCTGCCATATCTGGTTCTCATGCCTGCCGCGTAATTGCTCTGCAATTTGTTTTTTCTGCCTTTTAAGATGCCTTGCAAGTTTTTTCTTGATAGTCATGCATGATGTAGTGAATAAAACAAACAAACAAACAAAAACTGCTATAAATAGGCCTTTAGTAATGTGGAGATAAGGTGTGGGTGGAGGGAACATGTTTTATATCCAGTCTAATTAATTGGGCCTATGATTAGGTCTCATTCTTTTAGTGAGTTTATGGTCCTGAACCAATCTTAGCAACTGTTTCTGAGTTTTTTCTTCCCCTCCTAGGTGGGAGAGAATTACTACAGTGGTTCAAGGTGGTGTTTCCCTTTTCTTTCTTGGAAGGCTAGAGCGGACTGTAGTTTGGTATTTTCATTCCACTAGGTCAGTAAGGCTCTTATATTACCCCGGCAGGTTAAGTCCTGGCTAGCTAGTTTCTCCTGAGGGAAGACCTTGTTAAGAACAGAGTGAACCCCCTGCTGGAAGCATGAAGATATTTTTCTTTAATAGTTTCTTTGGTAGCCTGGTTGAACTTCTGATGTAAATCTCAATATTGTGGGGACCCCTTTTGAATACATATTCTTGGAGATTTTAACTCTCAGAATTGTTTACACTGAGCCTCTAAATATTTACCAATTACAGTTCACGTACATTCACTCCTGCCCTGTTGGCTGCAGCAGTTTCCATTCATTCTCTGTTCCAGTAAGCCATGACTACATGTACAGTGGCACCTCAGTTTTCGAATGTCTCTGTTGAGGAACATTTCAGTTTACAAACTTTGTAAACCCAGAAGTCAATGCTAGGGTTTTCAAACACGCCTCAGAAGTTGAACATGCCACATGGCTTCCGCTGAGGGCAAGATCCTGAGGCCTAACTGTCAGCTGTTGATCCCTAGGTTTTTGAATGTTTCAGAACTCAAATGGTCTTCTGGAATGGATTACATTAAAAAACCGAGGTACCACTGTATTTACCTGTGTGTCTCTCTAATCTTGGCCATAGCAGTTTTTCTTTTGTCCTCTTATCTTCTATGGACCCAAAGAGTTGTTGATTTTTAAATCTGTTGAGCATTGTACTTGTAGTTAGGACAGTATAGCAACTTTCAATCTCTTTACATGTAGAACCAGAAACAAATTTCTTAAAATACAGTTTTAAAATTTCTAAATAGAAGTATACTTAATAGATGTGTTACTTATTTCTATTTTTTCACCGTTTGAGCAACATATTTTTACTTTATTGAACTTTTTGAGGCTTCCTTTGTCAATTATGAATCCATTTTGTGTATTTGTGTGTTCCCTATGTGTCTGAAAAGATTATACATTATTATTGGGATGTATATATCAGCATATATCAATCAGATATACTATGTTGTTTTAGTCTTTAAAACTTTATTTATTATGTTTCCATTTAACTTAACTTAAAATATGACTGGTATACATTTTCCTAATATTCGTTTGTTTCTGTGTATTTCTCCTTGGGTCTTTTTTAGTTTCTACTTTTGTGGGTCAATGCAGTTTTATTTGGATGACAGCTATTCTTGGCTATTTTATCGTTATTTTGAGTGGTAGATTTTATCATTATAAAGCAGTTTTCTTTGCCAGTTTGATGCTTTTGTTATGAATTCCACTTGCAGAGTATCAAAATCATAACTCTTGCTTTTTTACTGTTCGCCTTTGCTTTGTAAATGCTTGCCTGTTAGCTTATTTTGGCCTTTTTAAATGACTTCTTTTCATGTGTTGCTCTTATAATCATTATGAAGTTGCACAATGAGACAATTTGATTTGTTTTAACCTTTAAAAGACGGCATTTAAAAGACAGCATCATACAAACTCCATATATTTTCCAGGATCTTCTGTACAAATAATTGTTTCTTTCCTTTTGCCTGTAAAAAAGAATGTATATGCTTAGGTTTCTGAGTATTTAATATGTGTTAAGCATATTTATATTTATTGATATGTTCCATATATCTGTTCCCAACTTGGCCAATATTATATGTACTGTTTCTCCAAGTAGTCTGTTTTCTTTGCCTTTTATAGATTTTCTTTTTATATTTTGTTTAACTATTTACTTTCATACTAATATTTTTATAATATTTTATTCCCTTCATTTTTTACTCAGGTTTCTACTCTTTGGTTTGTCAACTTGAGTTGATATTATTTTACTTCCATTTGTTACTCTGTGGCAATTCATGAGCTTATTCTGAATACCTTTTTTCCCCCTCATTCTCTTACTTTTATAACATACATTATTTTTATATTATCAAAACACATAAAGTTTAAATATACCCTCTTATTACAGCCTTGCCCCCATCTATGTTTTAGTGCCATTTCTGTAATTATGCGTGATTAATGATCCCCACCAGTTCTTTTGCTAAAGTTTACACAGTCATAACGTGGTTAGAAGAAATCTGTCCTCGTGTAAATTTATCATAAAAGGCTTGTGAATACAGTATTCCCTTGATTTTTCTATGCTTGAAAATGTCTTATTTTAACTTTGAAGCTTGAAGGTCAGTTAGTTGGGTAAGTGATGTAAAAAAGTACAGAAAAATTATATTGTGGATCTAATATTAACTTTATTTTAATTATAACATTTAAATATTTTTAATATAAACTTGGTGTAATCTCAACTCCTGTATCAGGAATTCACAAACCAAATAAACACATAACAATATAGCAATTTATATTGAAAATTAATTTAATAGGGTGTATCATATGGCTTTGCTTAAACTAAATTTTTGCCCCAAATGTAAATATAGTACTAACTGATAAAGCATAATCTCATTTGATTTCAGGCTCGTTGTCTGTATTATGCAGAATATTTGTTATATATGAATATTTGTATAATATCTCTATTAAGTACCAGAAATATTTGTCCACATAGATTGCTGTGGAAATTCAATTCATGATTTGCAAATTATCTCTGCTTCTATTCTAATCTAATTAGCTATTGATAATTTTGTTAATAAACAAAATTTAACTGAATAAATTTGTAGATTTAATTGGCTTTATCAAATGATTCATGAATCAGGCAGCATCTCATCTAACAAACAGAGAGATTTTCCAAGGAATTATTCAAGATGAAAGACCTTTATAGAAAGAAGGGCAGAACAAGGAAGTTATTAGAAAGGAAAAATAGAAGTTCATTGGAGGGAAGTAAGAGTTCAGGTGATGTCAGTTTCTCACTGGCTGAGCTGTGGCATTTCTGTTGCCTGGGCTTGTGGCTGGGCAAAGGAAAATCTTCCTTTCTCTTACGGAATAGTAAAGTAGTTGCATCTCCTGTTTGGGAGTGCAAGGTATTTCTCATCTGGATGGGGTCTGAAATTAAATTAACTGGCATTATAATGAATGTGGTCTTCTTGTTTGATGTAATTGACAACTAATGGTAGAACCTGAAAGCCCTCTCTACAGACCTTCCTGACTCCAACGTTAGTTAAGGTTTCCATTTATTTAAATCATAAATATTTATGAAACACCAACTGGGTTACTATACTAGGTGCTAAGAATGCAACAATGAAATAGAATTCTTGCCCACATGAAACTTAAATTCTAGAGAAGTAAATGAAAGTTACATTAGCAGAGGCATGATTTTATTATCAGGTAATGATATAAAGATTAGAAGCAACATGAAAGAATTTTGAGTAATCAGTGTCAGGATGGCTTGAGAATATTGCTTTTGAGCAGAGAGATGACTAAAACAAAAAGAGTGAGGCATTCAGATATCTGGAAGAAGGACATTTCAGGCAGAGGGAACAAGTGCAAACTCTTTAAGGTAAGAGTGTGCTCATTTATAACAGGATTCAGATTATCTAAATAGTACGGTGAAAAAGTGAAGGGATTAAGAAGCACAAATTGTAGTTACAAAATAGTCACAGAGGTGTAAAGTACAGCATAGGGAATCTAGTCAATAATATTGTAATACCTATGTGTGGTGCCAGGTGGGTACTGGATATCAAAGAGTCACTTTGTAAAGTATATGATTGTCTAGCCACTATACTTTACACTTGAAACTAAAACAAAATAATAATGAATGTAAACTATAATTAAAAAATGAAATTGAAAAATAATTTTAAAAAATAACTTTACCTAAAATACATTTTTAAATGACCATTAAAATAAAAATATACAGCCCTGGCCAGATGGTTCAGTGGGTTGGGGCATCATCCCATATACCAAAAGGTTATGGGTTTGATTCCTAGTCAAGGCACATACCTATGTTGCAGGTTGGATCCCCAGTGGGGGAACATACAGGAGGCAACCGGTTGATGTTTCTCTCTCACATCAATGTTTTTCTCTTCTTCTCTCTCTCAAATCAATAAAATAATAAATAAAATAAAATAATAAAATAAAATAAAATAAAATGAAACTATACATTGCATAAAAATGTGAAGATATTAAGTTGGACATACTTACTTTTTGAAGTTAATAAAATACTGCTCCATTTTTTTTTTTTTTTTCAATTTTGAGGAAACTACTTTTGATTATGTTTGACTTTGGAGAAACTGGTGAACTAGTTAAATTTCCAGAAACTGTCAATTGTGATTGGAATATAAATTAACACTTTCAAATTTTAGATTTTCCTGTCCTTATTGCATTTTTATTTTATTTGTACTTTAAAACAATCACAAGCTTAAAGAGAAAAAAAATGACAAGAACAGTACAGTAAAGCTTTTTACTGAAATATTTAACAGCATGCTGTCAAACTGATGCTCCATTAGTCTGGAAACCTCAATACAAACTGTCACAATCAGGAAATATACATTGATACATTAGAAACATATTATCCTCAGACCCCATTCAAATTTCAACCTCTGTCTCAATAATGTCTTTTATAGTAAAAAGTTCCAGTTCAGAATTATGTATTTTATTTGTCATGCCTCTTTTTTTAGTCTCTTTCATCCTGAGTTAGTTCCTCAGTTTTTATTTGACTTTCATGAAGACTACAGGCTTGATATTTGAGTATGTCTGTTTTCTTATGATTAGATTCAGAGCAGGCATCTATGGCAGAGATAGCACTAAGTGTGTTGTATAAGAACTTATAGCATTTCAGTTTCATCACTTTGATCACTTGACAGGCTTCTCCACTGTAGTTAAATATTTTCTTTTTGTACTTAAACATTATTTATGAGGAGATACTTTGAGACCATGTAAATATCTTTTTCCTCATGAAAATTTTAATTTTTTTATTTGTTATCAGTATGATTCAATGGTTTCTAGTTCATTCAATAGATTTCAATTTATTATTACTACTATTTATTCTTTATTTATCTTTATTGTTCAAGTTATGCTAGATTTGCACAGTGAGAACACCTTCAAACAGGAACCTATATCCTTTTTTGTTGTTTTGTTTTAACTTATTTTTGTTAGATATCACTTAAGTATAATTTTCACACAATAAGATAAATCTTTTAATTGTATAATTTGATGAGTTCTGACAAATATATCTGGTCTTAACCACTAATACAACATATATAACATTTTCAAGTTGGGAGAGTATTTTCATGGAATCTCTCACATTTATACACATCAGACATTAACAGTTAATTTTTTCTGGAACATCTTTTAAAAATAATTCTATAATAAAAAAGTCTTGGAATGAAGATTTATTTTTTACTTTCAAAAATCAGAATTATTGCCCAGCTGATGTGACTCAGTGGTTGAGCATAATCCTATGAACTAGGAGTTCACTGGTTTGATTCGTGGTCAGGGGTTTTGGGCTTGATCCTCAGTAAGAGGGGGTATGAAGGAGGCAGCTGATTGATGTTTCTCTCTCATCAATGTTCCTTTCTCTCTATCTTTCTCCCTTCCTCTTTCTCTAAAAAAATCAATAAAAAACATGTTTAAAAACTCCCCAAAACTTAAAAAAATAGTAGAATTGTTTCCCTCTTCAGAGCAGATTTATTTACATTCCAGAATAGTAAAGATAGAAATGTTTTCCTGCCTTCCAAAAAGCAGATTAATATACTCCCAATGTAATTTTTTAAATGCCTTTCTCCAAATGGGATCATGAGAAAGCAATCTCTCAGGAGAACTACAGATCATTTTGAAGATGTTTTGAAATTGTCTCAGTTTTTCAGTGTGTCTAGACTGCCTTGATCAATCTGGATAAATAGCATCATTATTATTAAATAGCATCAGTTTGGGCTCAAATAAACTTATAAAAATACTTTAAAGGTTTGGTCATTTCTTATGTTGACATTTACTTGGCATGGTATGGCAAGATTCTGAATAAGCCCACCCAGGACCACTTTGTGGGCCTGGACACAATGCTAGGTACAAGTGGGGCTCATTGTGCCCCACTGGCTCCCCCCTTCACATTGAGTGAGCTTGAGTAAGTCTTCTCTTAGAATTCTGGGTTTCTTGCTTTAAGTAGCAAGCCATGAGTTTATTTGAGCTGTCCTTAGAAAATCCTTGAGGTATATAAGAGAGAATCCAGGGAAAGGAAAAGAAATGGATTTCTTCTCTTAATTTTTGCTTTTAATTTAGACTGCTTACTAAAAATCTGAACAAAATTTTTGTTAGTTAAATGAGATAATGAATTTTATAACTATGAAAGAAAAAAGATATTAGTTTATCCAACTTAATAGACAATTTTGTGATTATAATTATTCAGATCCCAAAATCCAGAGTGATTGATATGGGCTTCTACAGTAGTCCAGTGTGGTAATGCAACCAACCTGGAATAAGCTGATGGGAGCCCTGGAATTGGTTCACCCAGAGAGAATGTTGCAGTTCAATGGCATCTAGTAAGCTCTCGCTGGCTCTTTCTCAGGCAATGTTAGGTGACTAAGATTCTTTGTAGTGTAGATTGAAGAAAAAATTCTTCTAAGGTGTAAAGCAGTCCTATAGCTATATTCGCTGCATTTAGCTGGTCAAGAGTTGTGAAAGTAAGGTCTATTTGATAATGGGGAAAGGCACATAATAATAATAGAGCCACAGTTGCTTAATAATTATTCTCCTTACTAACTATAGATAAAAGGTTTTCTTACAGACTCTGGGAAACTAGAGCATGAAACAAGGCTGTAGAAAGATAAGATGTCTTGATGAGCCCACTACTCAGAAAAGAAATACATTTTGAGAACAGATCAAGGACAAGACATGCTTTGATTTGGTTGCTGTGCCTGCACTCTGACTCTCTCTGGGAGTTTGCCTCAGAGTGCTGACCATTCTTTGGTTCCAAGAATGGGCTGAGCTGTTTGTAACATCACAGAAAATTAGCCTCCTGGTTATTGGACATTGAGTTCCTGAAAGCCAGACTGCAGACCCTCCCCTCCCCTTTCTCTGTTACACTTGTAGCTCACAGCTGCACGTAGTTATCTTCTCCCTCACTGGTATATAATCAGCCAAGTGACAAGAGGTGTCAGAGCAGAATTTCCAGGGTGACTGACTGATCTCCCATTTTTGTCAGCATTATTGAATTAAACTCTCAGATATAATTCAATCCTGTCTCTGCTTAATTTGGCTCAAGGAGTGACAGGAGGCCTTGGACCCATTGTGTCTGGTATCATATACTCCCTATTAGTTTTTTAAGACTTTACAGATCTCAAAATAAACATGGGAAATTATGTCTTGAAAGTTCACAAGGCCAACAACAATCAGCCTTCTATATAATAATAAGATGGTCAAAATAACAATACTTTGATACTTCTAAAATTTGTTGCACACACAATTACAAAATGTTAGCTATGAAATTAGGAAGAATGAATGGGAAAAATGTTTAATTGGTTCCTAGAAGCTTCAAAAAGAGGAATTAGATAAATTGATAAACATGATTTCATTTAGGAGTCAACTAAATTCTTGTTGGTATTAAAAATGGTTGTCCTAATTTTAAAAGGGGGAAGGTCATTGGGGATGAGACACACAGTTAGGCAATCTTAGAGGAGAGTCGTCCCAAGGACTGGTCGACAACAATCTATACCCAAACATAACAGGAGAGCCCAAAGAACCCACAAAAAGGACACCCACAAAAGGGACATGCTTAGAGCAAAAAGCTCAGAAGTATAAGGAAAACACACCTCTGGGGTCCACTGGACACACACTACAAAATACCACCCCATATGACTGGGAGACAGTAAATATATCTAATATATAGAAACAAACACTAAGAGCCACCAGAATGGAGACAAAGAAATAATCCCCAATCTCAAGAAAAGGAAAAATCACTAGAAAAGACCTTGATGGGAAGGAGTTAAGCAAGTTATCAAAAATAGAGTTCAGAGTAATGGTTATAAAGGTGCTCAAGGAAATTAAAAAGAACAAGAAGAAAATAAATGGTAAGGTCAAAGAACTTAGTGAAAACATGAAAAAAGAGATAAATATCATAAATAAGAAACAAGAAGGAATGAAGAATACTATGTCTGATATCAATAATACACTGGAAGGAAGTAAAAGCAGATTCAATGAAGCAGAGGATTGAATAAGTGACTTAGAAGATAAGGTAGAAAAAAAACAATCAGAGCAGCAAAAAGAAAAAACACTTAAAAAGCATGAGGACAGTCTAAGAGAACTTTGGGACACCATGAGAGAAATGACATACACATCATAGGGGTATCAGAGGAGGAAGAAAAAGAGCAAGGTATAGAGAATTTGGTGGAGGAAATAATGACAAAAAAACTTCCCTACACTAGTGAGGGAGAAAGCCACACAAGTTCAGGAAGCACAGAGGGTTAAAAATTAGAGGGACCCAAAGAGATCCACTCCAAGACACATCATAATTAAAATGGCAAATGTCAAGGACAAAGAGAGAATATTAAGGGCTGCAAGAGAGAGACAAGCAGTGACCTACAAGGGACACCCATAAGGCAGACATCTGACCTCTCAACAGAAACTCTTCAGGCCAGAAAGAAATGACGTGAAGTTCTCAAAGTAATGAAAAGCAAGAACATGCAACTGAGACTGCTTGATCCAGCAAGGTTATCATTTACAATTGAAAGTGAAATAAAGAGATTCCCAGACCAAAAAAAGGCTAAAGGAGTTCAGTACCACCAAACCAGCATTGCAAGAAATGCTAAAAGGACTGCTTTAAGAAAAAGAAGAAATATTGAGAGAAAGGTACATCAGCATAAAGGGGGAAAATGGCATTAAATAAGTATATAGTAATAGTAACCTTAAATGTAAATGAAATAAATGCTCCATTCATACCCATATATGCACAACCCAAGGACATGGACAATGGTGTTGAGAGAGAATGAGGAGGGGGATGGGAAGTGGTGGAATGTGTAATTGGGGAGAAAAAGGGATGTCTGTAATATTTTAAACAAAAACAAACACACATACACAAAAGACATAGGGTAGCTGAATAAATAAGAAAACAGGAACCAAATATATGTTGTTTACAAGAGACTCATCTGAGAGCAAAAGATTCACACAGGCTAAAAGTGAAACGATGGAAAAAAATATTCCATGCAAATGAGAACGAAAAAAGGCTGCAGTAACAATACTTATTTCTGACAAAATAGACTTCAAAATAAAGACCATAACAAGAGACAAAGATGTTCACTACATAATACTAAAGGGATCAATCCAACAGGAGGAAATAATCCTTATAAATATATATTCACTCAGTATAGGAGCACCTAAATATATAAAACATTTCTTGGTAGACTTTAAGGGGGAAATTGACAGCAACACACTCACAGTGGGGGACTTTAACATCCCAGTGACAACACTGGAGAAATCATCAAGACAAAAATCATCAGAGAAACATAGAACTTAAATGACACACTACATTTAATGGATTTAATTGACATTTACAGAACATTTCATCTCAAAGCAGCAGAATATACATTCTTCTCATGTTAGAGAATAAGATAAATCTTTATAAATATAAGAAGATTGAAATAATTTCAAGCATATTCTCAGATCACAGTACCATGAAAGTAGAAATCAACCACTATTAAAAAAAACCCTCATAAATATTCAAAAACATGGAACCTTAATAGCATGTTATTAAACAATGAATGAGTTACCAATAAGATCAAGGAAGAAATCAAACACTTCCTGGAAAAAAACGAACATGAACAGAAAACAACACAAAATCTATGGGACACAGTGAAAGAATTCCTGAGAAGAAAGTTCATAGCAGTACCGGCATACCTCAAACAACAACCAAAAAAGCTCTACTAAACCATCTAACACAACAACTAAAAGAACTAGAACAAGAACAGGAAGAAAAGTCCTGAGGAAGTAGAAGGAAGGCAAAAATAAGATCAGAGCAGAAATTAATGACATAGAGACTAAAGAAAAATAAAAAAAGTCAGTGAAAACAAGAACTGGTTCTTTGAAAAGATAAATAAGATTGATGCACCCTTAGCCAGACTCACCAAGAAACAGAGATGACCCAAATAAAATCAGAAATGAAAAAGGTGATATAACAACTGACCCAACAGAAATACAAAGGATTATAAGAAAGTACTATGAGCAACTAAGTGCCAACAGACTGGACAACATGGGTGAAATGGACAAATTCCTAGAAGCATACAATCTTCCAAAGCTGAATCAGGAAGAGGCAGAAACCCTAAATAGGCAAATAACAACTAATGAAATTGAAGCAGTAATCAAAAAACTCCCAGCAAACAAAAGTCCTGGACCAGATGGATTTACAGGCGAGTTTTAAACATTCAAAGAAGAATTAACACCGATCCTCCTCAAACTATTCCAGAAAATTCAAGGGGAAGGAAAACTCCCAAACTCATTTATGAAGCCAGCATCATCCTAATCCCAAAACCAGATAAAGACACTACAAAGAAAGAAAATTGCAGGCCAATATCCCAGATGTATAGATGCTAAAATCCTCAACAAAATACTAGCAAACCAGATCCAGCAATACATCAAAAAGATCATACACCACGGCCAAGTGGTATTTATTCTGGGTATGCAGGGCTGGTACATTATCTGCAAATCAATAAACGTGATACATCACATAAACAAAATGAAGGACAAAAATCATATGATCATATCAATAGATGCAGAAAAAGCATTTGACAAAATCCATCACCCATTTCTGCTAAACACTCTCAACAAAGTGGGAATAGAGGAATCATACCTCAACATAATAAAGGTCATATATGAAAAACCTACAGCCAACATCATACTCAATGGTCAAAAACTAAAACCATTTCCTTTAAATCAGGAACAAGACAGGGATGTCCACTTTCACTACTCTTATTAAACATAGTGATGGAAGTCCTTGCCACAGCCATCAGAAGGGAAGAAAACATAAAAGGTATCCAAATTGGAAAGGAGGAAGTCAAACTGGCATTATTTGCAGATGACATAATATTGTAAATAGAAAATCATAAAGATTCCATCAAAGTACTACTAGATTTGATAAATGAATTCAGCAAGGTAGCTGGATACAAAATTAACATCTGGAAATTGATGTCATTTTTATACACCAACAGTGAACTCTCAGAAAGAGAAACAAACAAAAAAACAATACCACTTACCATTGTGACTAAAAAAATAAGATTCCTAGGAATAAACTTAACCAAGTATGTAAAAAACCTATACTTAGAAAACTACAGGTCACTGAAAAAAGAAATAGAGAAAGATATAAGCAAGTGGAAGAATATACAATGCTCATGGATTGGAAGAATTTATATCATTAAAATGTCCAAACTACCCAAAGCAATTTATAGATTCAATGCAATTCTTATTAAAACTCCAACAGCATATTTCATAGAGCTAAAACAAATATTCCAAAAATGTATATGGAACCAAAATGATCCCAAATAGCCTCAGCCATCTTGAGAAAGAAGAACAGAGTGGGAGGGATCACTTTATGGAATATCAAACTGTACTACAAAGTCATTGTAATTAAAACAGCCTGGTATTGGCACAATAACAAACATATAGATCAACTGAACAGAACAGAGTTCCCAGAAATAGACCCACGCCATTATGGTCAGTTAATATTTGACAAAGGAGGCAAGAGCATCCAATGGAGTAAAGACAATGTCTTCAATAAATGGTGCTGCGTAAACTGGACAGCTACATGCAAAAAAAAAAAAAAGAAACTAGACCACCAACTTACTCCATACACAAAAATAAACTCAAAATGGATAAAAGATTTAAATGTAAGTCGAGAAACCATAAAAATCCTGGAAGAAAACATAGTCAGTAAAGTCACAGACATATCACTTAGAGGAATTTTCATGGCTACATCTCTTAGGACAAGAGAAACCAAAAAAAATTAAATAAACATATGAGACTACTTCAAACTGAAAAGCTTCTGCACAGCAAAAGAAAACAGCCTCAAAATACAAAGGAATCCCACGGTCTGGGAGAACATATTTGCCAAGGATGTATCTCATAAGGGGCTAATTTCCAAAGTGTACAAAGAACTCATATAACTCAACAGGAGGAACACAAACAATCCAATTAAAAAATGGGCAAAGGACCTGAATCGACACTTCTCCAAAGAGGACATACAGATGGCCAAGAGACATATGAAAAAATGCTCAATGTAACTAATCATCAGAGAGATGCAAATTAAATCCACCATGAGGTATCACTTCACACCTGTCAGAATGGTTACCACCAACAAATCAACAAATGACTTGCTGGTGAGGATGTGGGGAAAGGCAAACCCTAGTACACTGCTGGTGGGAATGCAGACTGGTGCAGTCACTATGGAAAACAGTATGGAGATTCCTCAAAAAATAAAAAATGGAGCTGCCTTTTTACCCAGTGATCCCACTTCTAAGAATATTTCCTAAGTGTTCTGAAATACTAATCAGAAAGAATATATGCACTCCTGTGTTCATAGCAGCACAATTTACAGTAGCTAAGATCTGGAAACATCCCAAGTGCCCATCAGTAGATGAGTGGATAAAATAGCGGTGGGATATTTACACCATGGAATATTATGCAGCTGTAAAGAAGAAGGATCTTGTACCCTTTGGGACAGTATGAATGGACCTGAAGAATATTATGCTAAGAGAAATAAGCCAGGCAGAGAAAGACAAACATCACATGATTCCACTTATATGTGAAATCTAAAGAACTTAATAAACTGATGGACAAAAATGATTCAGTGACATGAAAGCAGGGATCAGACTGATGAATCTCAAAGGGATGGATGGGGAGAGTGGGTGAATGGGGAGAGATTATGCAATAATTGATATGCATATATGCATAACCCAAGGACACAGACAATGGTGTGGTGAGGGACTGGGGAGGGGGTTGGGGCAGGGTGGATGGGTCAATGGGGAGAAAAAAGGACATCTGTAATATTTTGACCAAATATTTAATAAAATAAAATAAAAATAAAATAAAATAATATAATAAAATAATAAAATTAAAATAAAATAAAATAATTAAATAAAAAATAAAATAATTAAATTAATAAAATAATAAAATAAAAAAGGGAAGGTCATTTGGGACTTGTCTTTTCAAGGACAGATAGGAATTACAAATGCCTCCAGAGTAAAATTTGGGTCCAACTATTCTTTTATATACTAGTGGGTTTTTCTGATGGCTAAAAGTTCTCTGTTATTGGCTCTCTGTGTGTCTATATATATATGTATGTTATGTTTATGTATGTTGTAAATGTGATGTAATCTTCTACCTTGGGATGGTATTACTGAAATTAATTTAAAGATAAGTCCTTGTAATGACTGAGTATTCTACAGTTGTTAGAAATATAGAAACTAACTGGTTTTTCAATTTCACATGATCTAAAATTAATCCTTAGTGAATAAAAGCTAACTTAAGTGTGCTGGTTTAAGTAAAACAGACATGTCTTTATTTTGCCTGGGATTTACAAAAATAAATGCATGTTAATAATTGACTTTTATGTCTATGACATATGTTTCTAGGGGTTATAATATGTCTTCATAAGTCTGTCAAGCTAAGGAAGGCTACTTGCTGACTTCCATAGTTTTCATTAGAAATTAATGCTTAAGGGTCAAAATCTTAATATATGTAGGAATAACTTAGCAGTCTTCCAAAAGGGCCTCTGGAACATCTCAAAAGATTGGTCTTCTCTGGCAAATTTCATGGAGAATATTGTAAAATATGGGATAAAAAACTTCTAGCATGTATTTTATGGGTAAACAATGGTTATAAATTAAACCAATTTTCAGTGCTATGGAAAACCCAAGATGGCCACTTGTTTTTTTCCTGCTCCATGGCAACACCCATTTTTCTGGTATTTCCATTCTTTCATGCATCACAGTACATTTAAGGTGAACTTAAATTTCATGGAACAACTTATAAACTTATAAAACATAAGCTTAAAAACTTATAAACTTATTAACTGACATAATTGAAAGGAAACATCTCACAATATTGCCAAGCTAAAGATAATTTATAAGATGACTTTCAATATTCTTTTTATGGTTTATGTAAATGTTATACTAGGTGCGAAATACAGAACAATGAGACAGACTGCAAATTTGGATCATGATAATTTACAGGACAAAAATAATCCACAGTGGGTTTTTTTCGCAATGAAGATCATAAAACCTGACTGTCTTCCATTTACTTGCTCTTCCCCTTTGGGGGAAAATTTAGCCTCAACTCCTATTCCATAGTTATAGTATTGCCCCATCCCCAAGGGTCTACTGTTTCAACAAGATGATGCCAACACTGAGACTTCCTAGGAATAATCCTTTCTTGTCCTGTGAGACCATGGTATCTGCTTAAAAGGCAAGCAATCAATGCATCCTTCAGATTGATTTATGACCAAAAGGGGAATTTGTGGATGAAAAAAAGAATTCTATAAATTAAAATCTCACAGGGTGATCTGATTATAAATTCCTAACTGGACAGGTCGTGGTTGGTCGTCATTTCCCAGGCATATAACTTTTTAGAAAGAGATATCATTGCCTTAAGCAAGCCCTGTTGATTGCTTCTGTGAATCTAGAATAACATGCTTTTGAAATGCTTTTTTTAGACCCCTCCTTAACACTTTTTTAAATCGCCCATACTAAAGTGTGGCCACCCTCAAAAGAGTATGTAATCTTAATTTGTAATCCAATTCCCAACTTGCTTTCTTATACCTTCATGTAATCTTTCTTACAATCTTTACTTAATCTCAAATGCATAAAATAAATTAAAAACTGTTATTCTTAAAAGCATTTTTCTCAGTCTGTTAAGATCTTCCTGCCATGTGTATCCTCTGTTTGACTCAAATAAACTTTTATAAAGATTAACTACAGGTTTGGACTTTCTTACATGTACATAATCATTCTGGAAATTGTTTTTAATTAAATTTAATGTTTTGAATTATTTAAATTATTAATATCCTCTTTACATTTTTTTCTAATAATGAAATTGTATCTCCTTACTGCATTTAATAAGTTGTTTTCTCGTATTTTTGTATTTGTTATAAAAAGTTAACATTTGACAGTTACTTTTTTGGTGGAAGAATCCCATTTGGCATGTTTTTGAAATTGCCTCATAAATAGTTTTATATTTAGTTTTTAAGGCATATCCTGGATTTTACTATCCTATAAAAATATAATGTTTGTGCTGTTTTTAGAGCAGGGGACATCAACAAACATTTCTTAAATGATAAGGAATTAAATAAGTAAGACTCGTGGGCCATGAGTCCTCTGTTGCAACTACTCAACTTTACTGTTGTAACATAAAAACCACTATAAGCAAATGAATGGATGTAACTGTTATCAATAAATTTTGATTTACACAAAAACAGTCTGCCCCCAGGCTATAATATGTATTCCATGATCCTCATGGATCTCATTAGCAGAATCCATTCTTAATTCAAACCATAAAAAAGTTCAAGTTTAGTATTTGACATCTCAGGGTGGACTCTCAGAATCCCTGTTACTACATATCTAGGTCTTAGGAAGAAAAACTAATGTGTTTAGTCCTAGTGCCAATGTGTACATATTCTTCAATTAATTATTTATCTGTTCTTACAGCCTTCAAATAATATAGCTTTTTATAGGAGATACAATTAAAATTCTCAACATATAGCAGATCCAGCTTCATTTTATGTATTAGAAGCTACGATTTTAAATTCATACTTCTTTTGCCAGTAGAGTGACTAGATTATTTTAATGTGCCTTCTAATAACAAACAAATATATGATAAATGAAACATAAATTTTATATTTCAATGTTTCAGAAAGAAAGAAATATTTCCAAAGAGCCAAAAATAAGTAAACAAGAGCTCTGTAAGTAAAAACTTATGCTATGAGCCCTAACCTGTTTGACTCAGGGGTTAGAGCATCAGCCTTTGAACTGAAGGGTCCTGGGTCTGATTCTGGGCTAGTGCATGTACTTTGGTGGCAGGCTCTGGTAGAGGCATATGCAGAAGGCAACCAATCAATGTGCCTCTTTCACATCCCTGGCTCTGGTAGAGGCATATGCAGAAGGCAACCAATCAATGTGCCTCTTTCACATCGATATTTCTCTCTCTCTCTTTCCATTCCAATCTCTCTGAAAAACAATGGAAAAAAATATCCTAGCGTGAGGATTTAAAAAAACCAAAAAACTTATGCTATGAGATGTTATTACATTTAAACGGCAGGGTATTTGGGTCAGTGCAATGTGGGCTTAGTCCTCAAAGTAAACCTTGGACCCAAGATAACGATATCAGGAATTAAGGCCTTTATATTAATTAAGGTTACACTAACTGTTGTAACAGATTTTTCTTCAAATTTTTGAGGCTTCCTAAGGTAATATGTATTTCTAATTTATCTGAGATGCAAAGTCATAAGCTATGATTTCAGGACCCAAATTCCTTCTCTCTTTTGGTGCCACCATTTTTTTTTTAATGTTTTTTTATCTTTATTGCTGAGACCATTACAGATGTCCTATTTTAACCCCACTGATCCCCTCCACCCCACATCCATTCCAACCCCAAGTCTTCCCCACACCAATGTCGGGGTCTATGGGCCATGCTCATAAACATACAAGTTCTCTGATTAATCTCTCCCCACCCACACCCCCCTCCCCACTTTCCCTCTGAGAAGTCACCGCCCTCTTACTCCATCCATATAATAGTATATGATGGTTGATCTGAAACAGGATGACAACAATAAAAACTTGCACTTAAAAATAGAAGCATATAGCCTCACAGAAGTCACTGGTCAATCGCAAAGATAAAATACTGCTTAGCAGGCATTATAAAATTTTTGAACACTAGCAGTCAGGGAAATTACTTGGTTATATCCAAAGATAATATATAATATTTTCTGTATTATATTACATATATTTTATATTATCAATATTTTATGACCATTTTTTAATTAAGTGTTGAGTAGTCTTTGCTAACTTTTACTGTTGTAAGAAAAAAGACTGAGTATTGCTTTTTCACTAGAATAGCCAAAATAATTTTTAATCTAGACTTGTGTTGTCTTCAACAGTATATTTAATTCCAAATTATAGTGGGATTTAAAGATAACTGAAGAAAAAATAACAATGATCAGAGGATAGAGACCAAAAAAAAGTTCAAAAAAATAAATGAAGACAGGTTTTTTTAAAAGAACAAATTCATGCAACTCAGTAGTAAAAACCAAGCAATCTTATTTAAAAATGGGCAGAGGAACTAAATAGACATTTTTCCAAAAATGAAATACAAATAGACAACAGGTAAATAAAAAGGTGCTCAATATCACTAATTATCATTTACATGCGAATCAAAACCACAATGAGATATTGTGGTTATACCTTATACTTGTTAGAATAGTTATTGAGACAGGCTAGTAAGCCAGAACAAGTGGAATAGGGAAACTGAGGTAGATAATTAAATGTCCAAACAGTTTAAAGCCATCTGTAATAAATTACAAAATCCTGTCTCCCCTAATCAAGAATACTTAAGATTAAATGGTTTACACTTCTCATCCACAACCAGAGGGTAAATAGCTTAAATCACCCTACTCAGTGAGATAAGTAGCAGAAATTCTATTAGTGCCATTTGTGCCAACCACACCCAAGGATGAATTAAATAAGGGGAATAAATCTTATTTTGGCACATCAGCATAAAGCTGATGAATAACTTTTGAGATTCTCCCCTAAGACCTCCCCTAAACTCCCAATCTTTAAAACCCTCCAGATGAAGGACCTAATGCACACTGTTCCTCTCAGAAACATACTCACAACTTTCCCTTCCCCCTCCCCCAGGTGCATTACTTTTGCTTTTCTCTTTCCTAAACTCCAAGGGACCTTCTTCTGCCTTTGTAACTTATTTCCTGAGCCCATGCAACCTAGCTGGCTCACTTCTACTACCTCTGTAACTTTCTGAATAAACCTTCTCTTATAATTTGACTTTTTGGCTCTGAATTCTTTCTTTACCAAACCCAATACCTAGGTCCAGCATTGTCGGTAGCATATGGTTCTGTGAATTAAATCACCTTATTGATCCTCTCAGTAAGTGGCCCTCACCTCCCTTGGTTTGAGGTGCCTCCTTGTGCTTTTAGTCTCTTTTCTTGGGACCTAAAACCAAGGAAGCAGGGCACAACAGCAGTTTCTTAGCTAGCTCCCTAACTCCATCCTTCCTTCTACCTCTTTATCTTTCTTCTCCACATGTCTCAGGCTATCAACCTTTGAGCTCAGGTTCTTTGAGCCCTTGTCTTATTTGTCACCAGGGTTCCTGCTGTATCTGCCCCCCCTCTTGGCACTGACGGCCCCTCACAACATCTTGTGAGGTTCATACCTTTTACTGCCCAAAGATGGTTACTTCTGAAACCATCTTTGACCCAAGGACTGCTTAATTGTTCATTTCTATTGAAAACACTTGTATGACTCTTGCTTACATGCCTTACTTCCAGCCTACCACTCTTTGTTTATACCTCATTGCCTTCAGGTATTTCACCCCTCTCCTGGAGGTTTCCTACCTCAGATTGTCTTATTGCGGCATACTGTGATGGGATTCCAAAGAAGCCCACCCAATACCACCTTGCAGACTCGTACTCATGCTAGGTACCAACAGGGGCCCATTGCATCCCACCAGCTCCTTGCTTTGTATCTGGTGAACTTGGATGAGTTCTCTTGGAATTCCAGACTTTCTTGCTTTAAGGTAAGAAGCCAATTTTGTTTGAGCTATTTTTTTGAAAATCCTTGAGGTGGAGCTAGTAGTTAAGGGTTGAGAGATCCTGGGCTAAGGATGAGTGGAGATAACTTAGGAAGAGGAGAAAAATGGGTGCCTGGTTTTTAACTTTTGCTTTTCAACTGGAATTGCTTTCTGAGGGTGTGAACAAAACTTTATGCTGGGTAAATAAGAGCTTGAACTCATTCATCTCTGAAGATAAGCAGTACTTACTCTTTATAGTTAAAATCTTGGGTATTCTCAGAAGATTAGGAAAATTTGTGGAGATGTCAGAGGGCATCCCTCATGATGTGCAGGAGCCCCATAGGGAATTCCAACTCAAGTATAATTAAATAATTAACTTATCCAGGAATGTGCACATCAAGACTGGTTACCTAGCGATCTGAGTCCTTATGCTTGTATTAGTCAGGGAGAGGAACTGAGACATACAAGAGGGTTAGAAATGACTCAGGAGGTGACAGCTCCTTGGAGCTCAACCCACAAGTATCGCACTTCAACCAACTACACAATATCCCTATAAATTTATTTGAACTCTGCAGGTCTCAAAATAGAACTATAATTCACATGGTAAATCATGGCTCCAAGGCCAGAAACTCCCATACTCTAGCCCCCATTAATATTCCTGTAGATATACAATTACTAGAAAGTCTTTTCTTACAAGTACTTACAGAAATGGAAAGATTTAACTAGATGTGATTTCAACTTAAGACAGCCAAAATGGAATTTTTTTCTAATATGTCTTTATTGATTTCAGAGAGAGAAAAGAGAAGGGAGAGAGAGAGAAACATCAATGATGAGAGAGTCATTGATCAGCTGCCTCCTGCATGCTCCCGACTGGGGATTGAGCCTGCAACCCGGGCATGTGCCCTGACAGGGAATTGAACTTCGATGGCCTGGATCCTAAGTCGATGCTCAACCACTGAGCCACACGCAGCTGGGCAAAAAATAGAACTTTTCTAATGCTTAAATTAATTTTTGACCCCAAAATTAGAAAAGCTGGCTCTAAAATTAAACTGAATGAATAGGAAGCTTATCTTGATTAGAAACTTGAAGCTTCTAGGACATCCTTGAGTAATTTTAAGGGAACCTACCTGAAGGAGAGCAAACTAATCTTGAGACTGACTGAACCTTTGCTAACCACATTTTCTTCATCATTACTTTCCATGATGGCCTCAGGCATGGCTTAACACTGTTCTCACCCTACTCAGAACAGCCCATTAACAGCCCAGAAACTTGCAGGAATGCATCTAACTCTTGGCTTGTTATGTGTGTGTCTCTCCATAGATGGAGAGTCCACAGGTCTCTAGAGACAAATTTTGGGGTGCATACTTGCCAACTGGGAGGCATTTAACCCTGAGTTTTTCAAGAAAAGGTTAATCTTTTGCAACATGGCCTGCCTTCAATATAAAGTGGGCAATGGAATGGTTTGGCCAGTTAATGGCACCATTAATTTTAATACTATCTTGCAGCTAGACCTGTTTTGCCTTTCCCAAGGGAAATGGATGGAGGTTCCATATATCGAAGCCTTTGTGTCTCTCAGATCCAACCTTAAGCTATGTGCTTTCTGTAGACTATAAAAATATACCTAGATGGAAAGAAAGATTCCAAAAATGGGTGAATGGATTGTCAATTCTTTGTCAAAATTTGGGTGTGGCTCCAGAAACAATTCAAAACCACCAAATCTTTTTACCTTTCCAAAACCTCCCCTACTTGTCTCAAAAAAGCCTATAGAAAATTGGCTTAATGAAATCAAATTCCTTCTTCGACCTTTTGAAGTGTAAATACCTGGTCTTCAAAAACTCTTACCTGAGACATTTTTTAAAAATGGACATTTCTGAGAAGTAGTTCTTTTTTTGTTTTATTTTTTTAATCCTCACCTGAGGATATGTTTATTGATTTTAGAGAGACAGGAAGAGAAAGAGAGAGGGAGAGAGGGATAGGGAAAGAAACATCAATGTGAGAGACACATCAATCGGTTGCCTACTTTACACTCCTTGATCAGACATCAAGCCTGAAACCTAGATATGTGCCCTGAATGGCAATCAAACCTGCAACATTTTTGGTGTATGGGACGATTCCTCAAACAACTTAGTCACCTGGCCAGGCTGGGAAGTAATTCTTATCAAAAGGGAAAAACCTTAGGTATCTAAGCAGAGCATTTTTACTTACTTTAGCTGTTCCTTTCTAAATTAGTGAATTTTGATAAAAGTTATTGAATATTTAGATATTTTGAGATAACATAAAATACTGAAATGTTGATTGCTAGACAAGTCTTAAATCCACCTACTTTTGGCTTTTTGTTAAAGAAAATAGATTTAGAAATGTTAATGAATATCTTATACTCTATTAGAAGTATGTCTCTTGAAAGTGTGAGTGTGTTTGCCAATGAAAGAGTATACTTTTCTCAAATGTTATGAAATGTACTTGCTAATCTAAAAGGATGCTAATTGCTTACTTTTTAGTTGTCATTAAAAATTAAGTTGGAAAGAAATTGCATGGTTTTGGTAAAAGAAAGCAAAAGGTATCAAGATACTTTCTGAGGGAAAAGGAAGAAAGTAAGTTTTTCTAAGACTGGTTATTTCTGCATGGGTAAGAAAAGGCAAACCAAAAGGGACTAGGAAAGTTGTAGAAGGCTCCAGTCATACTTCTACCACCTGATCCCTCTCTGGTGACATTTTTTGGTGACACAGACAGAACCTGGAGTTGTTTTCATTGCACTCTTTTCTCATTGTCAGTGTGGGGGAACCTGTCAACAGCAGAGTAAATCCTTCATCAAAACATGCTTCATCAATGCTGAGATGCAAAATTAACCCGCCTTCTGGACACAGAGTCACCTGCCCATATGATCATCCCCAGGTGCCAGTGTGGAGTTGAGTTCCCTGTCTGAGATGGGTAAATCTATCCTCAGGGCATCTGGCCACTGCTATGATTGTTGGTAAGGCCACTCAGAATGTGGGGTAAACACATCCAAGGACAAACTCACTTTCTCTTTGTATTTCTCTCTCTAATAGGAGCCTGTCTTCCTTGACTTCTTTCAGGGTGCATTAATTGGGCTCCTGGATGATGTTACTACTATGACTCATACTATAACTTCTGGTCCTCTATCTGGAGTATTTATTATACCTGTTTTGACAACTTCAATCTTGTCATGTCATATCTTATCTTCTGTCATCAAGTTTCTCTTTCTCTGATTTAAACAACTCTTTGGGATGTTACATATGTGATTCCTTGAATTAGAGTTGAGGCTTTCTTTGTTTCCACCACTCATTAACAGCCCTTAAAACTTTCATTAAGAGTATCAACAAGTCTTTCTGCTGGTTAATTGGTACCTTCCTTCCCCTTCTCCAGTCTCCTTGAAAATTGTCAAGAGCAAATGAAAAAAATCTTGTACCTTTTCTACAAAAATTTGTAATTTAAGTTATGTGTATGGTCCTTTTTTAAAAAAAATACTATTTTATTGATTTTTTATAGAGAAAGGAAGGGAGATGGAGAGAGAAACATTGATTGGCTGCCTCCTGCATGCCTCAAACTGGAGATCAAGACTGCCACCTGGGCATGTGCCCTAACCAGAAATTGAATCGGTGACCTCTTGGTGCAAAAGACAACACTCAACGAACTGAGCTACACAGGCCAGGGTTGTGTATGGTCTTTTATACGTATGGGGTTTTTTTGTTCATCTATGTATTATATGTGGTGCATTTTCTGCCTCCAGATGGCATTGTTAGGGTGTGATATTTTATTTGGCTTAAAGAAATTAAATGCTTATACGGATTAATCAGCATGTGATCTGCACAAAATATTTGATATTACAACCAGTTTAAGTTTAATTGATGTATTTTAGAGTTATTACCATCAAATGTATTGTTTGTTTTACCCAGGTTTACAAAAAGTTTATGTTATGATCTTTTGGTCAAATATGTTTGATAACCTTCCCAAGTTTTAAATTTTAAGAGACTTTTTCTTAAACTTAGAAATGACTTTGAGTTATTCCAATGGACCCAGGAATAACTTAAGGATTTGTTCTCTCTTCTTAAAAGAGATGTTTTAAATTAATTAGGCTTGAAATTACATGGGAAGCTTTGCTATATAGAAAAACAGTAATAACTGTTCTATTTGTATACATATATATATATATATATATTTTAAAGGCTTCTTGATTTTTTAAAAAATATGTTTTTATTAATCTCAGAAAGAGGAAAGGAGAGGGAGAGAGAGAGAGAGACAGAAACATCAATGATGAGACAGGGTCATTGATCCACTACCTCCTGCATGCCCCCTGCTTGGGATCAAGCCTGAAACCCGGGCATGTGCCCTCACCAGGAATTGAACTTCGACCTCTAGGATCATAGGTTGATGCTCAACCACTAAGCTTTGCTGGCTGAGCTGTATACATATATTTTCTATTAAAATGGACGTGGGGATGAGAAGTTGTGGCACTATTCTACTCTTTACTGAAACTGGAGAGCTAAAGTGGCTTTGTGGATAAAAAAGTTTTTTCTAAAAGTAAACTCACAGGGTAATCTGATCATAAATTCCTAACTGGGTAGGTAATGGTGCATTGTCACACCTCAGGCGTATAACTTCTTTAGTTAAAAGCTTATTTTTGCCTTAGGCAAGACATGTCCATTGTTTCTGTGCATCTAAGTTAACATACCTTCAAAATGCCTCTTTCCAGACCTCTCCTTTTAACATATGTCCACCCTCAAGAAAGCACATAATCTTGATAATTATTCTGTAATCCAATCCTCACCTTACTTTCTCCCACTTTCATGTAATTTTTCTTACTTTCCCTCCTTAATCCAAATGCATAAAAGAAGCTGCAAACTGTCATTTCTTGGAAACATTTTTCTAAGTCTGTTGAGATTCTTTCTTCAGGCATATCTTCTGTTTGGCTCAAATAAATTTTTATAGAAATTTTATATAATTTTCTATATTCTTACATTGAGTGTTTCAATATTTCCCCACTCCCTGGATGGGGTGGGCATGTGTGAAAAGTCAGAGCATTCTCCTACTCCTTAGTTAAAGTCTAGGGAGGTGAAAAGTTGCAAAAACTCCACATTTCCTATCTGGGGCTGGAGAGCAGAAGAGGTCATGGCATTCTCTCATTCTCACTCAGCTTCACAGAGATGGAATACTCACAGCATTGCTAAGCCCACGGACATATACAGTCAATACATTTTCCTATGGCCTTCCTATAATCAGAGAGTGAGCCCAGCCCCTTACACTCTATAGTAGCCCTGGTAAAATCAGCAGGTCCATGCAATCCACACAAGGGACACCCCTTGACTGCCTGACCTTAACAACTGAGCTCCATGGGATTCTAACAAGCCAAAGGACATTTCTTGGTAAGCTACTACCTCCAAGGCACTGCACAAATAGCAGAGTGAATCATAGCCCCAGTCTTCAAGGAAAAGGCCTATTTATTTAGCCTGAAGATTCAGCTTGAGGGACAGGCTTTAGGCTTCCTACATATCTAAAAGCTAAGGAGGCACTCCCATGGAAAAATAGAAGGGAGACACGCCATCTTTGCATATATTCTTGTCCTTGCTACAGTTTGATGAGATTTCCTAGAAATGAGCTTAAACACTCCTCTGGAGTCCCTATTTTGGCAAATGTTGCTCAGCAACACACATCTCCAGATCTGCTGGTCTGGAGTTCAGCAAGGATAATAAGTGAGTCCTCACAGGACTATATAAATGTGTATACTCTAAAAGCTGTTGCCTGAAGATCTTACTTCTAATCAGTCTGAAAGTCAGTGCTAAATGACTTTCCTCCCCTTGGAACTTATTATTTTTATATATCTAGATACTGAACCTTTCTTTAGTCTTTGTGTTTCAATGTCTTCTCTAAGACTGTTATTTATGTTTTCATGTTTAAATAAATGTTTTGATGAATTGAAGTTCTTAATTTCATTGTAGTTAAGTTTATAAACCTTTTTAAAGGTACACCTTCATTGGGGGCATATCAAGAATAACTCAGGTGGATAGGAAAATCACAAAGGTTTGAGAGATGACCAAGAGCTAGAGCAAGTGTGAACAAGAAGGATCATCATCCAAACAAGGCCACATTTTCAATACTGAGAAAGGTAACCGTTTCATTTAATACGTAGAAACAAAAACAGAATCACGCAAAATGAGAACACAAAGATATGTGATCCAAATAAAAGAACAACCTTTAACCATTCCCTCCCCCAAAAAAAGACCTTAAGGATATGGAGGTAAGTAATACACCTGATAAAAATTCAAAGTAATGGTCATAATCATGGTCACCAAATTTGGGAGAATAATGGATGAACCCATTGAAAACTTCAACAAAGATGCATAAAATATAAAAGTACCAAACACATGCAGACAATTCTATCCAAAATACAGCATCTGTTTGATTTTTCTCAACCACTTTTCTTAGTGCTACAGACTCAGTCAGTAGAAATAAGATGTGCATAACAAAAAGTTATAGGCAAATTAAAAAAAATACATATATATATAGCCATTTCATAATTCAAATTTTCCAGATTCTAATTTTAGCTTTCTTACCCTACCACTGAGCCAATCCTAAATAGTCTTTTTTCTTTAGGTAGCATCTTGCTTTTATTTATTCTACTTGATATATATTCTGCATCTTATAGAAAACTCAACAAGCAATATCCATTTTAAAAGGTTTATAAATTTAACTACAATGAAATTAAGAACTTCAATTCATCAAAATATTTATTTAAAAATGAAAACATAAATAACAGTCTTAGAGAAGACATTTGAAACACAAAGAATAGAGAAAGGTTCAGTATCCAAATATATAAAAATAATAAGTCTGAGAAAAACAACTAAATAAAAAATGGGAAGAGGCATTGTATTACTTTGTCTATGTCCTTTAAACTTCTTTATCATTTTTAATGCTTTCATTCCCTATCACCAGCACCTGAATCTTTTTTTTTGGCAATTAACTCAGCCTGTAGGTGTTGGTTCTGTTTGTTTGCATGGGGAATAGAAGGTAACTAGGAGGTTATGTTGCGCCTCTTAACCACTGGGCCACCTCTTAACCAAGAAGGTGGGTGTGGTGGCATAAAGGTTCCTTTTTCCATTCTGTATCCCACATCTACACTGCTAACTGTGTCCTGGAAACTTTTTTAAAGAAAATGCTATTTGTGAATCCCCAACACAAGGTCTGCTTCTGGGGGCTTCAACATAAGTGAGACACAAACTGACACTTTAAATAAAGAAAAACAAATGGCAAACAAACATATGAAACAAAGCAAAAATTCTTCAATGATGTAGGAAATGCAAATTAATTTTACGGTTGGATTCACTTTTATGTGTTTTGGATTGAAAAAAAACAGAGATGTCTGAAAACTCCGAGTGTTGATGAGGATGCAGATTAATAAGAAATCTATAAATTGCTGGCAAGGGGTGTAAATTGGTACAAACACTTTGATACTTTTTTTCACACCATTTGTAAAACTGAGCATTCACATGCTGTATGACTCAGAAATTATACACACGTGCGCACACACACACACACACACACACCCTGGAATCTTACTACTTAAACTGTGTATTAAAACCAGAAGCATAAGTATCACTTGGGACATTGTTAGAAATGAAAAATTTTAGTAAATATTTCAGATCTACTGCAATGGCATCTACATTTTAACGAAATCCACCAATTTTGTCAAAATCAATCATTTTGGAAGCACTATCCTAGAGAAATGTGGCATCGATATTTAGTGCTCATGGAATATCTATGCCCTCCCTACATTTATGAAACACCTTCTAGTTAAACTAGGTCACATGACTAGTTCTGCCTGGTATGCTGAAGGTGGAAGTGGTATGTGTCACTTCTGGGACTGTGGATTTAAGAACAAATGCCCTATCCTCCAGGTCTCTTCCTTCCCTCGCTCTGGTGACCTGAAAACCATGTTTACTAGAAATTGGTATGTGGATGACAGATCACTCTGAAGCAGTGATTCATCCCATGGAGAACCTTCAGACTTAAGTTAGAGGACTATATCTTAAGCCACACAAATTTCAGGTTTTATGATAATTTATATGTATTTTTTTCCCTATAAGTAAGCAATACTTGAAACACTTGAGGTGTACAATTCTTGCCATAAGAAAACTTTATGATTGATTCATACCATCTTTTCTGAAATCTTTCCACAAAACATGTATATTCATGAATTAAAATCAAATGGTAGACAACACTGACAGTTTCATGAAAAATATACCTAGATACAGAGGGTAAGCTTGCACAACTGTTGTAATTCTTTATCATAACAAAACAGAAACAACAAACTGTCAGCAAAGCTGCAGTATAAAGCCAATATGACTGAACTGCATTTATCTTAATTTGCTCCACTGAGCTATGTATAACATGTAACATTTTGTCATAATTTTATATTTATGGGGCTTAACTATGACACTACTATCTGTTTTTGTGTGTGCTTTTATTGAAAAGCTGTGCATTTAAAGCTTTAAGAATGGACATTAAAAACTATATACAACTATAATTTCATTTGATTGACTGAAAATATGATTTAAAGACATAGTAAATTAGACATTTTCCTTTTTGCCATTAATTGACAGAACACATGCAAATGTTTTCCAATTATTAATGAGTAATATAGATATTCTAAGCCACGGTACATAATGCATATTCTTTCACTTAAATAATTAAATAATTTTGAAAGTCTTGTTCATTAATTTTTTTAAAAAAATATGTTTTTCATAAGTTTAGCATGACCATTATTATTTGTTATTTTAACAAAATTAATCAGATGTTAATCATATTTCTAAGCTATAGAGAAGTTAAGCTTAGAAAGAACAGTCCAAGCCTCCCAAAGCCATTGCTTTTTATCTGGATTAAAGCCAGAGTGTGAGAATACTTCTTTCTCAACCAATAATTAACATATATTATTTTCCAAATTCCCCTTTAAGTGCTGAGAAGTTTGTACCTCAAAGGTTATATAAAGGATAATTTTTCAAAATTTATTAAAAGCTTCTCTTTATGTGTACCACGGGAGTTTTAAAATTCAGTATAGTGATGTCTGTGTTGTTACTTATTGCCAACTGTGTTAGGAGTAAAATTAGGATTATTTTTAAAAATATATTTCAGACTGGCAAAGAACATTACAGATATCACTTTCTTTTTTTTCCTAGGCTACCAGTATACTGTCCTAAATTGTATTTCTTCTTTACTCCTGAGAGAAGCCAGCTAATTTGGAAAAAGAAGAGAGCATTCCTCAGAAGATAAGAGGGAAAAGGCTAGATAGCGAGAGGAGAAAAGAAAAGAAAATTCAAATAAATAAGTTATGGTTATAATCTGCAGGTTCATATATATACATATGTGTGTGTGTGTGTGTGTGTGTGTGTGCGCGCAACACACATCCTGAATATTACCTCGCATTCCATAGTTAAAACTGCAACATTTTCGGTACTATTTATCTTATACTGGATATTGCCCCATCTGCTAATGCAGGACCACAGCACTCTGAAAAGACACTCTGCAAATGTTTCTAGGCATTCCAATGGAGTGTATTACAAATGCTTTTGGACAAGTATATTTTACTACCGTGAGGCATTCTTTGGGCAAAGCTTCCTCTGTTGAACACAACAACCAATGTAGGTATTTTCAACTACAATAAATTTCTTGGTTTTACTGCCACATTTTCTGGTTACCATAATATTCACTGTGCAGCAGTAGAAATATCCATTCTCAATATAGCTACCAACACTAATTTATTACAACTCTGATGGGGATCAAAACTATACAGTGTTCTGTTGTGAAGTGAGAAACAAAAAGTTTATCTCCTATTTACACATTATACTCTGTTAAAGGGTCCCAAAGCAAGAAAGCTTATACTCCAAAGTGTTAGAAGTTTCCATAAAAATTATTTAATTTTTCTCTACAATATGTTTGCCCTTCATATGATTCAGGCATGTTTTCATAGAGCTAGATAGATAATGAATTGGAAGTACACTCATAATGGTATCTTCAAAATTAGTACTCCTTTCTGACTCTAACGCTTGCCATGTTCTACACTCTCTTCAATAAAGTAAGTTTACCTTAGAAGTTCCTAATACTCTCTGCAAAGAAATGGTGGCAGGCTTATTCCAGCAGTTCATTAACTCCGGTCAGGCATGTATATATAAAGTGTCCCAAGAAATGTATACACACTTCGAATGATTATAAAGGCAGTGTTTATTAAAATACATTTCATTTTCAAAATTGAGCTATCAGCTGCTAAAATGGGAATACATTTTGGGGGCATACCTTGTAGACTAGAAATAGAAACAATCAAAAGTAAGGACAGCCTCTGATTACATACACGTGGACATGGATGTGTGCATATCTCTCTATCTACTATCTGTTTATTTTTTTACTTACATTTTTAAAACTTTTTATTATAGAGAATTTTGAACATACACAAAAATAGACAGAATATAATGAACTTCCATGTATCCACTACCCAGTTACAATAACCATTAACCCCTGGCCAGTTCGGCTTTATATACATTCCTGTCCACTTTCCGCATTCTATATTATTTTTTTAACTTTATTTTTATTGTTGACATTATTACAGATGTCCCCTTTTCGCCAACTTTGCCCCACCTCCACCCAGTCCCTGCTCTCCTTCCCTCTGGCCATCACCACACTGTTGTCTGTGTCTATGGGTTATGCATATATGTTCTTTGGTTTATCTCTTCACCTTTTTCATCCAGTCTCCCTTCTCCCCTCCCCTCTGATAGCTGTTAGTCTGTCCCATGATTATACACACACTTGCCTAGAGATCCTTTTATGTATTTTCTACTCAAGTGAAGGACCATGGAAACAGAATATACATATAATGTTCCTCTGTAGGTATCCTTGTATGGAATAAATTTGTTGGGTTTGTTGTTGCTGATGTTTTCTATGAGGATGTAGAAATAAAAGTTATAAGCCATAAGTATATCATAAAACTAATTTTACTCAGCCTTAATATTGTCCAAATAAACACATGTATTTTTAAAATACATTGTCCAAGATTTTTAACAGTTTTCTAATACCAGTTATACAATTCTTCAACTTTGGTGATTTAAAGGTCTGATTATTTTACAATTGACTATACATATGGAAAATTTTTCTTTGCAGATTAAAATAACCAACATTTAATTTTTTGTCATTGGCTATCTTCTCTTTTAATATGGCAGTATTTCTGTCAACCTGATGAACTCACGATTCTATCTTTTTTTCAATATAAGCCATTAAACACAGCTTTAAGCACTTGGCACATTTTCTAGCTCCCATCTAGCAAAGACATCCTTATTGGAAGAAGAAAAATAATGGGGTAGAAGAAGATGTCTGCCTATAATAAATCCATATTCCATCTCTCCAGATATTTTGTTTTATTCTCTTTCAATGAAAATAGCTCATTATTATTAATTCCAGATTGGTTGGCAAGCCGTTATAAATCTTTCTGAAATGCAACAGCTTAATTTCCTTAGTTCTATTTCTTATCTTAATTTATTATCTCACAAGATAATAGTACTGGCTTAGCATTAGTAATCTTGCAGCGAGTGTTCTATTCTTAAAACTAAGAATTGTCTGTCCGCCCCCAATTCTACTTTTGTATACATTTCTTTAATTATACTTTGCTCTTGTCTGGGTCACTATGGGAAACTGACAGTGATAAACTCATTTTCTCTTATCTTTTTCTCCCACCTGAAGCTGAGTGGTTGCTTCCTATTCATTCTTTCAAGAAAATGGCTTGCAAGCAGAAAGAGGAAATAGAGGATTTGTTGGCCAAACCCTCACATCACTTCATGCTTCTTGACAATTGCTTTGGGCAGGTGTGAATTATTTCTCACTCACTTTCTCTATAAAGATTCTACTCCACTAATGTAGGTCTGGATGGGACATTGGAATAGTGGTAATAAAGCCTGGACAGTCATGAATGAACACTGGGTAAGTATGAAGTTGGAAGCTAGACATAGAAGTGATTGAAATTTAAAACAAGCTACCTAACTGTGCTAAAGTTTGTGCAGTAATAAAATTCTTATAAATAAGTTTATTTTTACTCGATAATATGGAAAAATATTAGCCATTTTTTTCTGTAATATGTAATTCAAATACAAATAATGATTATGAATTCTTTGCCAATGTTATTAGAAGAAACAATGGTTTTAAGTTAGGAGGCATATGCTTTTTTCCAGAGATACTGTATGTTCAAAATTGTCTGCTATCTTGAACATAATTTTCACTATATTATTGAGCATATAATAAAAATAATTAACAACTGACAAAAAGGCAAAAATTAAGAATAAGTAAAAGAAAGAATTTTAAATGCATAGAGTTCATGCAACCAACAATGACATTGCTAACTCAGAACATGATAATTTTCATTCTGTTTTAGAAACACTGTGCATATGATACTGCCTAGAATACTCATAAGCACAGGGTTCTGTTGTGTTTGATTCACCAGCAACAGTATTAAATTTTTGGGAAGAAGCAAGGTTCACTTTGTCTGTCATTCCCTCAGCACCACTCCCAACACACACCTTCTTCTTTTGTATTCAGTACTTATAAACATTAATTTCTTATTCTTTGATAATGGGTGGAGAATAGTGTTTCAACAAAGCAAGAGAAACCATCTAAGACACATTTTGTTCAAAAAATCAAACTAGAATAAAACATTCTTAATGGTAAAAGAATGGTGTGTATAATATGAAATACATCTCTCCTCTATCAATATTTCACCTCAATATACATTTATACTTTGGTATAAACTACTTATCTTTAGAGGCAAGCTCAAAGGTAAATTAAAGAATCTTTCAGTGATGTCACAGACAAGATTAATTACTCTTTTTATAATTTTTCATAACTTCCTGGATCTTGACTTTTTAGTATTATGTACAAAATGGAGTTTCAGTTTCTTCAATCCATTCATGCTTCTCAATGCCACTTGGATTGATCTTTTTTTTTTTAACATATCTTTATTGATTTCAGAGAGAAGAAGGGAGAGAGAAAGAGAGAGATAGAAACATCAATGATGAGTCATCATTGATTGGTTGCCTCCTGCATGTCTCCGACTGGGGATCAAGCCCACAACCGGGGCATGTGCCCTGACTGGGAATCAAACCGCCATCTCCTGGATCCCAGGTCAATGCTCGACTGCTGAGCCACGCCTGGCCGGGCCTGGATTGATCTTTTACTGTAATTACATACCATAATTATAACATTAGAGACACTCCATATTAACAGAACAGACTGGTATGTTTTGCACCTGCTTTACTCTGAATAATGTAAGTACCATAAGCATCCCAAAATGAAGACAAGAATGATTATCCCAGCTCTTCACTTTGAAGTACCTAAAAATAAGTTTATCTAACCTCAGATTCAAGAACTGTGTACAGGGTGGGCCTAAAACCTTGGAAAATATAGGTGCATGAAGATGCTAGTCAGGGAATCTTTCAAGTTTGCCTTGAAATCATTATATATGTTATGCTGAACAAATAAATTCACCATAGTTTACACTATTATTAATTTATTTATTTTCAGGCCAACTGTACTTAAAGTATAGACACAGAGGGTACAATCACGTTATTTTGTCTTTGGATGTCATTTACTCTTGCCAAATCACATCAGTGGTATAATAGTTTTAAACGAAATTACAGAGTTTTTTTATTCCTAGAGTATTTTGCTTCAAGATCTACTTTGAATAGTTCCAAACAAATGTCTGGTGCCACAGAATAGTACTGTATCCACTAGAAATACAAGGTGATTAGTCTTACCAAAAATAAAAATTAAAAAAAATTGGAATACCTGATTTGATCTACTTGTTACCAGAAACTTGATAAAGCTATTGGAAATAATATTCTGGATATAAAAAAATACCTTAATTTGATGATAAAACCAAAATATTAAAGATAGAGACATATGGACACAGAGAGATACTAATAGTTGTGTATGACTTTGCGAGGTCCACAGTTTTGGATTAAAAACACTACGACAAATATCTTTTCAAGACTTCCACGCTCCTGAAAGAGTGAATACCATGGTAGATAGCATTAAAATTCATATAATAAAAATGTAACTGCTTATTAGTGACCACTAAGCAGCAATTATCCTCTGTCAATGATACCATAATTATGACTGATATAGGCAGTTACACACTCATCCAAAGAATTATATAAATCCAACTATGTAAGAATGAACCTAGTAATAATGAGAATTAGTGATGTCTTGTTGGAAGAGGCTTCTAGTGCATACTTTTACCAATGTTTCCTTTCCCTTACCATATACAAAATAATGATAATGGGAAAGGAAAGTATTAAAATCCCACTTCCAAGCCCTAATGTTTTTGAGAAGTAATTGTGATATACTCAACCAGGTTCACTACGGCACAACTTCTAGGGGCAACAAAAAGATTCTCACACACTAAGAGCAGAATAAGAAGTACCTGGTGTTAGGTGGGGGAAGAGGTATAAATATTTCAAGTTTGGGTGTACATTTAAGTACAGAAATTACCTCATGGACAAAGGGTAAAAGTGTAATGACAAAATTGCATTAATGGCTAACAGTTCACAGTCTTTTCCTAATGATCTACTCCTTCCCCTTAATCAAAACAACAAATTATTCCTATGGTTTCCATTTGGGTAAATTTTCAACTTAAACACAATATTTACAAAAAAGAAGAAAAACCCAAGAAAATAAGATTACTGACAAGAAAATGTTTATCCTGAAATAATATGATTTGTTGTGGCAGAGAAAAGGAAGTTATTTAAGGGAATAGGTTGGATCAAAATGTGATAGGAGTGGATTAGACAAGGGTAAACTTGATGAAGGAAATGAAAAGGATCTAATGAAGTTCATGATACCCTTCCTTAAAGAGTTCTGTCATAGTCATTGTGGTCATATACAAGGTTTAGCTTCAAAGGCTAATACCATTTGGGGTAATTTAAAGGTAGCTTTTTGGTCTGTTTTTTACTGTAATAAAATGAAAAATATTTAATTTTTTCATATTAGCTGTTCACCTTCATGGTAGGATTTTACTTTTTTTTTTTGAATTTTCATATTAGAAACTTACAGAATTTCAACAAAAATGTATAAATATTCTGTTAATACTTTTTAAACACCATGAATTTTTGTTAATAAGAATGACAGAATATTGACAGCGATTTTTGACCTATATGTAGAATACTCAAATGATCTAAACATGATAATTGTTACAAATATTTTGATAGTGATAGCAATGATATTGAATGTTAGACTTTTTTTCTAACAATGCTCTGCTTTGCAATTGCAGAAAAATTATCATTAATTCAGTTGACTGAATAAATACTATGTAAATTATATATGCATATATATCATATATATTTACATTTTTTCTATATTTCTGTTGACTCCATAATCCACCACCTTTCAGAAATGTGAAATAATGATATCCACTGGTTTAGGGGAGCTGCTGCAAAAGAATAAGAAAAATGAGATAATAAAGACATTACATTTTTATATTCTTGTTTCTAAAGTTCCAAAGTCTCAATTATTTTCCAAGTATAAACCAAAAAATACTTGAAAAATATGGAATCAAGCAAAACCAGTATCTGCATTAATAAAAATATCCCCCTCACAAATATATGAAGATCCTCTGAGCAGAGGAATGAGAGGAGGAGATGGAAAAGAAGCAAGATAATTAGGTGGTGAAATCTCTGAAAAGCGCATCCATGTATTTTTACCACTACAGAGTTAGTTTCTACAAGAATAGCAATAGAATTCCTACAATTTACAGATATGAGAATACAGAGTAAAAATGTCTTCATTATATCTGCTTATCCTGAGAAGTTGCAAGATTTACAGTGTTTTCTTTTTCTTTCTTCCTGTCTTACTGTCTTCCTGTCTTCCTTCCTTCCTCCCTCCCTCCCTCCCTTCCTTCCTTCCTTCCTTCCTTCCTTCCTTCCTTCCTTCCTTCCTTCCTCCCTCCCTTCCTTCCTCCCTGCCTCCCTCCCTCCCTTCCTTCCTTCCTTCCTTCCTCCCTCCCTCCCTCCCTCCCTCTCTCCCTCCCTCCCTTCCTTTTTCTTTTCTTTTCTTTCTTTTCTTTTTTCTTTTCTTTTGTTTTCTTTTGTTTTCCTTTCTTTCTTTCTTTCTTTCTTTCTTTCTTTCTTTCTTTCTTTCTTTCTTTCTTTCTTTCTTTCTTTCTTCTTTCTTTTTCTTCCTTTCTTTTCTTTTTTTTTTTTTTTTTTGAATGACCACACTACTGGAAAATAAAGAAAACTGCATGTGGTGTCTAATAAGTTAGGATGGGAGTGATAATATTTAAAAAATACAAATATGCATTACTTTCAAGCACAGAAGGAGTAGAAATCCTAAACTGACATGTAAATGAGCAAGATAACATATTCTGTCACTAGAAAAAATTGTGTCTTAAAACAACAGTAAAGCCAAGCTAAAAATATTTGACATTGTATTTTGTGGATTCCTGAGTTACATGCCACACATACTCGTGTGTGTGTGCGCGCGCACACATACATACAAATGTAAGTGTATATGTGTTTGTTAGTCCTAAAAAGAGGACTATCAGAAACATGAGAACCTATATATCTCAGTGTTCATGAGGCTAAAAAAGCAGAACATTTTAATAAGAGTAAAGTTTTTGAATGTGTCAAGTACTCCAGAGGCAAAAAAGGAAGGATAATTGGCTTTTATAAATGGCATTTAGCAGTGGTGAAATAGAAGCTACACTGTGTAAATGGTTAAGTGGATATGTGTGAAGAAATGTAGACGGCAAGAGCAAATCATTCACTTGAATGTTTACCAGTGAAAAGAAAATGAGATGATTGCTTAGTAGTAAATTCAGGGACACACAGAACTTTCATCCCTCTTGGTCAGAAAGATAGCTTGTCAAGGGGACAAAATAGTTTTAATTTATAAAATTATTTTAATAGTAGCAAGAGTGAAGTTTTTCTGAAACCATTTTTTTGGAATCTTTTTTTTTTTTTAAAGAACCCTCTACAACAAAAATTTTTCTCATTATGCCAAAGCCAACCCAGATGTTGAGATTCATTTCACATAAATAAACCATTTATTCAAAGAAAACAAGATCAGGCCCAATTATGTCTTTAATTATTATCAACATAAAATAATGTTAATTTAAAGAAAAAATGTTTTTAATCTCTTCAAGTTGTGCAGGGATATTGCTATGCAATTCATTAGGTCAATTATAATCATTTGAACATTGGTGGTACACAGTCTCCTTGGCAAACAATTTCTTTCAAACATCACATACTCTCCTGATTATGCATGGTGCCTGCTGTGCCTCTCAGACAGCTGAACAAGATACTCACTGTGGCTCCTTCTGCAGAAACTAGATGAGTTATGTGTACTACCACATTTGGGTCAACAATTTTTAGATCTAAATCAAGGAAATCGGAGCTCTGAAGCCAAGCAAAAAGCAATGAGTTAGTTATCAAGTGAGTTCCTGACAAGAAATGGAGAGCAAAATGTCAGAGGAATTATTTTATTATTCAGAATTTGTTTTTCCTATAAGCTGTCCACCACACTTCAGCAACCAGTTTACCTAGAACATACATTCATGTGAGTTCCCCTGTGTCCACCTGGGATGTATAGGTTGCTAGGTAAGCTGAAATTTTTTTGTTGTGCAAATAACAATAGACTGAAATCAACTGATGGGAATAACCTGATTATTCCCTCATTTGTAGCTGAGTTTCTGCCTTTGTCTTGAAATTAAAAATATTTTTTGAGATTGCAGGTCTAAGATGTAGGTATAGGTGAATGTTGAGTTCATCCCCTCCCAAGAACACATCAAATGTACACCTATATTGAGAGCAATTCCTTCTGAGAGACAATTGTGAGCCAATTAAACAGCTTCTGCACAATAAGGAAGAGAGACGGCAAAAAGAAGGTTGGGGAACCATGACAGCTCTCAGAGAATTAAGGGAACAATCCAAGACCAGAAGAATTGGTGAGCATCATTGTTTACATTTCCCCTGTACATAGGTAGTGGGTGGAAGCTCCATCCAGGTCCTCTGGCTAACATGCAGGGTGCTGTAACATGTCACCAGCCACTCCTACTGGAGCTAGATTCAGCAGAAATAGGAGGGAACCATAGTGTGCATGCAAGGGGCTCCTCCCGGTGGAGATTGGTCTGGTCATGTATGGCAGGGTGCTGTTTTGTACACTAACTGGGCTGCATGCTCACATGGGGTTCACCCCTTGGAGAATGCAGAGCAAGCAAAACTCTGTAGTACCTGCCTGTGGAGCTACACTGTCAGAGGAAAGTACAGAGATACTGGGGTTCTACTATGTGCTCATGTGGGGCTGCCCTTTGGGAGAGAATGTGGAGGTAGTAAAACTCTGTGGTAGCTGTGTACAGGACTGCCCTTTCCAGAGTAAGTGCAGAGATAGTGGGGCACTGCTGCATGTGCACATGGGACTGCCCCACCTGAAAAAAGTGCAGAGCTACCAAACTTTGCAGTACCATGTAGGTTCACCTTATGAGGGGTGAGTGGGATTTTGCTGTACATGTATGCAAGGCTGCCCCACCCAGAGAGGGTGCAGAATTAGCAAAGTGTGGCTGTGCATGCACTCAAGCTTGTCTCACCAGAGAAAGGGCAGAGCTAATATGGTTCTGAAACACAAGCATGCATAGCAACCCAACCCAGACCCTGATCTGACAACTGACAATTAAAGCAACAGAGCACACAAGTGCACACTTGGAAGCCTCTTCTAACCAGGCAGCCATGCCCAGATTAGAAGGGCAAAGAAGCATGGACACACCAGGTTACTGTACCTGGAACTCACTTTTTCAGGTGAGGTAAAACACCAGGCACCACTTGCCTGTCTTGTCTACAACTATTTGACACAGAAACCACTTTTTCAAGATGGGAGAGATGGCTTTCCCACCCAACTTATAGGAACAACCACAGAAAATTAAACAAATTGGGAGACAAGAATATGCCACAGATGAAGGAACAAGAGAAAAACCTAATGAAACAGATTTAAGTAATTCACCTGATAAAGAACTCAAAGAAAGTCATAAGGTTACTCAACAAACTTGAGAGTAGAATAAAAGAACTCAAAAAGTACTTCAATAAAGACATAGAAAATATAATAACCAATCAGAAATAAAGAATACAATAACTAAAAATGAATAATATGTTAGAAAGAATCAAGAGCAGATTAGTCGATACAGAAGAACAGATTAGTGACCTTGAACACAGAATAGTGAAAATCACCCAATCAAAAGAGCAAAAAACAAACAAACAAACAAAAAACTAATTTTAAAAAATGAGGATAGTATAACAGATCTGTTGGGTAGGCATGCTCTCCCTCCTGGGGGCACACCTACACTTTTCCCTTCCTCCTCTTCTTCCCCTACAGGCATACATCTCCTAACTAAGGGACCTCATGAGACTTGCAACCAGTGGAGCAATTAGCAACAGCAGATTGTCCTGGGCTAACCACCTGAATCTGTCTCTAAGGCCCCTTTTCTCTGCCTTTCCAGTGAGCTAACAGCAGTTTCGCTTTGGCTCACTTCTTTCCTATAATGTTTCTAGAGATCCAAAACAGCCCTACCTAGTTTCTCCCCTGTTGCTTCTTCTGTCCTAAGCCTTTCCTTGTTTCACTGTCCCCAACTTTAATAAATATGCTCTCAAAATCACTTGAATATGTGTTGTGAAATTTCTCCTGCACAAAATCAAGGACCCACAGACAACAGGCCAGCCTGAGGCAGACTTACTCCAGGACAGGTCCCTGTCCAGTAACATGAAGACTCTGAAGAAGGAAGATCATAAATAACCCAAGTACTGAAGACTAGTTGTCTCACGTGTGGCTCATTTACTTGTGCACAAATGGTTATGTGAGAAATATTGTCTTCTTTCTTTAAATCATCTTAATTCATAAGTACCACAGCTTTTTTATCCACTCATCTGTGGATGGGCACTTAGGTTGTTTCATATCTTGGCTATTGTAAATAATGCAGCAATGACTATAGGGGTGCGTATATTCTTTTGAATTAGTATTTTGGGTTTCTTTGGATAAATGCACAATATTGGAATCGCTGGGCCTAAATTGTCTTCATTCAGACTCTCAGTTTCCACCAGAGGAATTTCTACTCGTCATTCTGATGACCTACTTGGGGCAGGGTGTATTTTACAGATTGAAGCCCTAGCCAGCAAGAATATGTGACACAATATCTTCTATCCTGCAAGCTCTTCTTGAACTTTGACACCCTCTCACCAAGAGAGGGAGACTATGTCCCTTCCCCTTGAACTGGTGGGCCTTTGTGATTGCCTCCACTAATAGAATACAAAGAAGCAATGCTACATGATTAAAGTTTAGGTCAGAAAAGGCCATGTGCTTCGACCTTGTTCTCTGCTTGCTCTTGAAACCCAATTGTCTTACAATGAGGAAGCCCATGCAGCATGCTAAGTGGCCTCATGGAGAGGAACTGTGGTTTTTGCCCACAGCTCTGGCTGAGCACTAACTTATAAGCCATGTAAATGCACCATCTTGGAAATGGATTTTCAAGCTCCAATTGAACCAGCTGACATTGCACAGAGCAGAGATAAGCCTTCCCCACTGCATCCATCCGAAACTGCAGATTTATGGACTAAATGATTGGGTGGTTTGTTACAGAGCAATAGAAAACAGATGTACCACTTTCCCTCCCTCGCTCTGTCCCTGCAGAATTGTGTAAAAAAAAAAAAAAAAAGCAAGAGAGAGAGAGAAAGATAAGAGAGAGATAAGTTGGATAACATCAAGCTTTCTAATATCTGTATTATAGAGGTACAGAAAGAAACGAGAGAAAAAGGCAGAATGAATGTTTGAAGAACTGTCTGAAAACTTTGCTAATCCAGGTAATTAATTAGACATCCAGGTACAGGAAGTACAGAAAGTTCCAAACAAGATAAACCCCAAAACAGCCACATTAAGGCATACTGTAATTAAAATGGCAAAAGTTAAAAATAAAGAGACAATCTTAAAGGCTGCAAGAATGAAACAAGTCACATACAAGAGCAACCCGGTAAGACTATCAGCTGATTTGTCAGAAGCAACTTTAGAGGCCAAAGGAGTCACTGGAAATATTTAAGCGCTGAAGCAAAGAAATATACAATATAAAATACTATGTTTGGTAAGGTTATCATTTAGAATTGAAGGAGAGATAAAGAGTTCCCCAGACAAAAAAACTAAAGAAATTTGCCACCACTAAATTGGTCTTAAATGAAATGTTAAGGAGACTCCTTTATTTAGAAAAAAAAGGCAATAACCATAAATAATAAAATATGGGGAAAAATCTTACTGGTAAAGGAAAATATACATAATCAGAGTGACTCAACCACTTAGAAAGCTAATATGTTGCTTTTAGGTTAGTTTGACTAAATAGACATTTATAGAGTATTTCATCCAAAAACTGCAAATTCCACATTTTTCTCAAGTGCACGTGGAACATTTTCCAGAAAAGAACACATACCAGACCACAAAACAAGCCTCACAATTCAAGAAACAATAGTAGCAAAATTAACTATAACTAAAATAAAAAAGATAAAATACATGACATCAAAAACATGAAAACTAGAGGAGGGAGTAAATACGTAGTGCTTTTAGAATGCAATTGAACTTAAATATCTATCAGCTTAAAATTAGCTGCTATAGCTGGATATATATGAACCTCATGGTAACCATAAACCAATATGAACAATCTGAAGGAGATATTAAGAAAATAATCCCATTTACAACTGTAACAAAAAGCATAAAAACCTAAGAATATATTTAATCAAAGAAGTAAAAGAAATTGAGGAGGTCACAAATAAATGGAAGAATGTACTGTTAATGGATTAAAAGAGTAATATTGTTAAAATGACCGTACTATGCAAAGCTATCTACAGATTCAATGCAATCTTTATTAAAATACCAATGATATTCTCAGAACTAGAACAAAAAATCTTAAAACTTATATGGAACCACAAAAGACCACAAATAGTCAAAACATTCTTGAGAAGGAAAAACAAAGTTAGAGGTATCATGCTCCCTGATTTTAAACTCTAATTCAAAGCTATAATAATTAAAACAGTATGGTACTGGCATAAAAACAGACACATAGTTCAATGGATTACAGAGAAAAGCCCAGAAACAAACCTTCAGTTATATATCCTATAAGGAATTAATATTCAAAATATATAAAAAAACAAACAAGACAAAGAAACAAACAAAAACTCATAAACATAAGTAACAGTATGGTGGTTACTAGAGGGAAAAGGGAGTGGGGGAACATAGAAAAAGGTAAAGGGGGTCAAATATATGCTGAGGAAAGAAGACTTAAATTTGGTAGTGAACATAGAATGCAATATACAGATGATGTATTTTAGAGTTGTACACTTGAAACCTATATAATCTTATTAACAAATGTCACCTCAATAAATTTAATAAAATTTAGAAAACACCCTGAATTACAATTTTTTATTAAATATCAATGCTTGTTCCTGAAAAAAAAAAGGGGGAGGGCTAATGAGGATTCTAAATGCATAAAAGACACACAGCATAATGAAATAAAAATATTTAAATATACTGTAACCTGCCAATTGCATTTTTATTAGGACTACAATCACAAAATAAGCTATACTTTCTTAACTTAATGTGATAGAATAGTATTCACAAAATATCATTTATCTTAATTTAAGAGGTGACACTCTTCTGCTAATGAAAATGGCATGTCATAATGCAATATAAGAAACTTTCATATGTTCATCTAAGAGAAGTTCAAATTGAAGCTTCAAATAAAAAGGAAAAAAAAAAAATACCTTACTAGTATTAAAGTCCCTGGTTCACATAGTTACTAGGGCTTGACTGGGAACTGAATATGCTTGCTGCTTTTTGGATCCTTTTTAATTCTATATAATTAACAATTCCCAGATGAACCTACTCAAGTTTCCTTTAACCTTCAGTCTGTTTGATCTCAAGACCAACAGCTCTTAAAGGAAAAAAAGACTTCAAAATTGGACCTCATGGAGTAGTCCTAAGCCATGCTCCAGATGATTAGTGCTGCAAAATGGCTCAACTTACAAGTGAACAACTCTAAGTCTCATACAAGCTGTATAATGAACTACAAAAATAATAAATTTGAGATGGTTCAGTTATTTAGTCTTTTTTCTTAGGTTAAATGTAACAATAAATACAATTAAACGGAAAAAATGATGCCTTTATAATGTGCGGCAGCTTGTGAAGATCGTAAATTAGTTTAACCATTACCTCTGGTTCTCCTAGGAAATGATGAGAACTCAACATTTTAATTCATATTTTGAAAATCAAATTGAGAACATTAAAAAAGTAAAGACAATTAGGGGAAGACAGCTGTACTGTGACAAGAAACAGAGCACCCTTGCTCTCAGCCACAGACTTGATTTCCTGCTAAAATACCGTGTAACCACCTTGGAAAAACCAGAGAATTATACCTGAGTGGACATATTTTGAGTAGGGAGCACTGAAGAAACATCATAGAGTCTGTTAAGGGAGGGCATAGAAAGAGGGAGTCCTCCCTGAAGCCTGTGCTGGGCTCTGAGGCCCTAGAGCTAGAGGCTACAAACCTCCCTCCCCTTGGGAATGTGGACTGGCCTCCAAAAGCTGGGATCTCAATCCTCGAGCAGAGGAGAACGGAAAGAGAGCCTCAGTGGAGGGCAGAGGGACCCAGGGGAAAAGTGTGCCTGAGAGGATGGGACAGCACCTTCCTAGTGAAACAAAGCTTCTAATGGCGGCCATGACACATCTTTCACACAGGGTGTTGACCATAGGAAAGGTAGTCCCAAAGTGTCTGTCTCTCAAATAGAAAGAGTCCAGAAGGCTGCACTGAGCAGCCAAAAACGGACTCTCTGCCTTCCTGTAAGGCATTGTGTAGAACCCCAGAATGCATGTGATCTGTGTGGAGCAGAGAGGGATTGGAGCTACCTGTGGGGTGGATTTGTTCTCCAGCCTCCTGAGCTCCCGGTGGGGTGATTCTGGGATTTTGACCCACCCTGAGGAGAGCCGGGATATCGCACAAGGAGCTGCCTTAGCTTTACTGAGATCAGCTGTGCAGGGGAGCTCTGTGGGGCTGCCTTTGTGACCCCCTTTGCTTGATGCCTAGATGCAGGAGTTGTGGGACCTTACAGGGCAGATTCTCTGCTTATGTGTTGCTTTGTGCGTCTTTTGAGTTTTTTATCTCTGAACCAGCGTCCACCTTCCCGGCTTGCATTGGGGAGACAGACCAGCGAAAGCTAGGATTTATGTCTGCATTGTGCAGAGTTTGAAATTAGTTCACCCATGCAATAAACCAACCAGATCTGGGAAAGGAGGGACTGAGCATCCCTCCCTATCCTGCAGGCTAAAAGCACCACCCCCAACAGGAAAGGGGCTGGATCAGCTCACCAAAGCCCCAGATATCCCCTACAGAGCATAATTCTGAGGAGGAAGAAAGAACAGCTCACATGAGGACATTACAAGAATAGGACTCTCAGGGACTATTGTTTGGGCACTGGAGGAAAAGCTTAAAAGCCCTGCTGGGGGCTGGGCAGGCAAAGTGCTCACCAGAATGTTTTTTAATTGAACCCACTGAGTCCAAGCTACTGAAACTGCCCATACAGAAAAAGCAACAGACTGAAGCCATTCTGAAACTGCATCAGGACATTGTATAGGGAACTAGAATTGAAGGATAGGGTAGAGACTGAGGAGCTGGCTTTGAAGCAGAGACTAACTTCCCCAATAGTGAGTGCCTGACAGCAAAACCTCTAATTAAAGCAGGAAATATCTTGAGCTACGCTAGCTGGCCTGCACCTTAAAGACTCTTCAGAAGACTCTGGAGTAAGATCAGGCAACCAAAAGGGGAGGAAAAATAGCTGATAAGTGGAGGTGGCCCACAGAAAGCCTCATATCAGTCAACTTCCTAAGTACAATAGAGCCAAGCCCAGGCATCTCCTGACATTGGCTGATACACAAGTATCTCCCGGGATCATTGAAGTCAGCATAAAAAACAGTGAGCCACAGGCAACATAAGCTTCCCAGATGAAACTCACCTGATTGACTTAAATTTTTTCCTTAGGAAAAAGAGAGAAAAGGAAACTTTTTCTTTTTAAATGTTTAATTTTTTTAAATGTTTTATATTTTTAATTAATTTTTTTAAAAATTTGTTTTGCTTAGCTTATTTTTTTTTTTCTTCTTTATTGTGTTTTGTCTTTTGTTCTGTTATCAAGATTTTTTTTGCTACTCCCTGCTTAATTGATGGGACATTATCAATATAATCAATAAGTTTACTGCTTTTCTCTACCATTTCTCCCATATTTCTCATTGGACTCCTTCCCTTCCCTTGCTTTATCTCTCTGTCTCTTCTCATCCCATTGGCATAACTATTTTTTTCCTTTCTTTTTTTTTTTTTCCCTTTCTGTCTTCCTGTCTTTTTGTTTGATTATTTTTGTTTGCCTCTTTATTGTATTTTTATTTTTTCATTTTCAATTATCTTCCCATTCCTACACTCTACCCTTTTTTGCTCTCCCTTCTTTCAAAATTTTTTCTCTGCCTGTTTTATCTCCAAGTAGCTTCTCTATTTTTTACTTTCTATTTTAGTTTATTATTATTATTTTTTAATTTTTGTTACTATTAGCAATAAATTCATTTTCTCTCTCTCTTCTATATCTTATTTTTTTCTTTTATTTCCTTTAGCATTTGTGTTATCACTTCACTCTCCCAATTCTACTTTCAGTTGAGATGTTTTCATAGTGATTGTCAAGATATTTTGTAAGATACTGTTTGTTTCCTGGCAGTTTGGTTGTGTATTATCTTGCCCTGCCAGCACCCTTATAACAGCTCACACAACGTGGTTGGGATTGAGACACACAATTAGCCAACCTGAGAGAAGGATCCTCCCAAAAATGGATCAACAATGATCTAGACCCAAACACAACAGGAGAGCCCAAAGAAACCACAAAAGGGAAACTCATAAAAGGGACACACCTAGAGCAAAGAGCTCAGAAGTATAAGGAAAACACACCCCAGGGTCTCACTTGACATACACTACAAAATTCCACCCCACAAGACTGGGAGACAGAAAATATATCTAATATGTAGATACAAACACTAGGAGCCAGTAAAACAAGGAGACAAAGAAAACAATCTACAAAATAAAGAAAAAGAAAAATTGCCAGAAACACCTTGATGAGATGGAGTTAAGCAAATTATCAGAAATAAAGTTCAGAGTAATGGTTATAAAGATGTTCAAGGAAATTAATGAGAATGAAAAGGCACTTAATAGAAAGGTTGAGGAACTTAGTGAAAACATTAAAAAAGAGCTAGATATGATAAATAATAACCAAGCAGAAATGAAGAATATTATATCTGATATCAAGCATATGCTGGAAGGAATTTAAAGCAGGCACAATGAAGCAGAAGATACAATAAGTGACTTAGAAGATAAGGTGAAAAACAAAACAAAACACTTAAAAAACATGAGAACAGTCTAAGGGAGCTTTGGGACACCATGAGAGAAGCAACTTTTGCATCATAAGAGTGCCAGAATGGGAGTAAAAAGATCAAGGAATAGAGAACTTGGAGGAGGAAATAATGACAGAAAACTTCCCTATGCTGGTGAGGGAGAAAGCCACACAAGTTCAGGAAGCACAAAGGTTCCAAACAAGAGGGACTAAAAGAGACAAACTCCAAAGACACATCATCATTAAAATGTCAAATGTCAATGACAAAGGGAGAATATTAAGTGCTGTAAGAGAGAGAAAAGAAGTGACCTACAAGGGAACCCCCATAAGGCTGACAGTAGATCTCTCAACAGAAACACTTCAGGCCAGAAGGGAGTGGCATGAACTTCTCAAAGTAATGAAAAACAGGAACATGCAACCAAGACTGCTTTATTCAGCAACACTAGAATTTGAAATTGAAGTTGAAATAAAGAGCTTCCCAGAAAAAGAAAGCTAAAGGAGTTCAGTGCCACCAAACAAGCATTGCAAGAAATGCTAAAAGGGCTGCTCTAAGAAAAAGAAGAAAAATTGAGAGAAAGGTATGTCAGCATAAAAGGGGAAAATGGCATTAAATAAGTATATGTCAACAGTAACGTTAAAGGTAAACAGAATAAATGGTCCAATCAAAAGACATAGGGTAGCTGAATGGATAAGAAAACAGAACCCAAATATATGTTGTCTACAAAAGACCCACCTGACAGCAAAAGATTCAACACAGGCTAAAAGTGAAGGGATGGAATAAAATATTACATGCAAATGGAAACAACAAAAAAAAGGTGTAGTAGCGATACTTATTTCTAACAAAATAGACTTTAAAATAAGGACCATAACAAGAGACAAAGATGGTAATTACATAATACTAAAAGGATCAATCCAACAAGAGAAAATAATCCTTATAAATATATATGCACCCAATATAGGAGCACCTAAATATATAAAATACTTCTTGGTGGACTTTAAGTAAGTGGGAGGTCAACAACAACACAATCATAGTGGGAGACTTTTACACCCCATTGTTAGCATTGGACAGATCATCAATATGAAAAAACAACAGGGAAACACAGACCTTAAATGACACACTAGATCTAATGGATTTAATTGACATTAACAGAACATTTCATCCCAAAGCAGCAAAATACACATTCTTCTTAAGTGTACATAAAACATTCTCAAAAATAGATCACAGATTAGGACACAAGTCAAGTCTCTACTAATACAAGAAAATGAAATCATATCAAGCATCTTTTTGGATCACAATGCCATGAAACTAGAAATCAACCACTATAAAAAAACCTCTAAACTATTCAAACACATGGAGGTAAAATAGCATGTGAATGGTTTACCAACGAGATCAAGGAAGAAATCAAACACTTCTTGGAAAAGAATGAAAATGAACAGACAACAATCTAACATCTATGGGACATAGCAAAAGCATTCCTGAAGGGAAAATTCATAGCAGTACAGGCCTACCTCAAAAAACAAGAAAAAGCTCTACTAAACCATCTAACAGAACAACTAAAAATATAGAACAAGAACAGCAAGAAAAGCCCTGAAGAAGTAGAAGGAAGGAAATAATAAAGATCAGAGCAGAAATTAATGACATAGAGATTAAAAAAAAATCAATGAAATCAAGAGCTGGTTCATTTTTAAAGATAAATAAGATTGATGTACCTTTAGCCAGACTCACCAGGAAACAAAGAGAAAAGACCCAAATAAATAAAATCTGAAATGAGAAAGTGATATAATGACCGATCCAACAGAAATAAAAAAGGATCTGTATGCCAACAACTGGACAACATAGGGGAAATGGACAAATTCCCAGAAGCATACAATCCCTCAAAGATGAATCAGGAAGAAGCAGAACAGCTGAATAGGCTGATAAAAACTAATAAACTTGAAGCAGTAATCAAAAAACTCCCTACAAACAAAAATCTTGGACCAGGTGTATTCACAGATAAGTTTTACCAAACATTCAAAGAAAAATTAACACCTATTCTCCTCAAGTCATTCCAGAAAATTCAAGAGGAAGGAAACTATGACACTCTTTTCATGAGGCCAGCATCATCCTAATTCCAAAACCAGATAAAGACACTACAAAGAAAGAAAATTGCAAGCCAGTATCCCTGATGAACATAGATGCTAAAATTCTCACTAAAATACTAGCAAACCTGATCCAGCAATACAGTAAAAAGATCATACACCATGACCAAGTGAGATTTATTCCAGAAATGCAAAGCTGGTATAACATCCACAAATCAATAATTGTAATACATCACATAAACAAAATGAAGGACAAAAATTATATGATCATATCAATAGATGCAGAAAAAACAATCGACAAAATCCATCATCCATTTCTGATAAAAACTCTTAGCAAAGTGGGAGTAGGAGGATCATACCTCAACATAATAAAGGCCATATATGACAAACCTACAGCCAACATCATACTCAATGGGCAAAAACAAAAAATATTTTTTTAAAAAACTGGAACAAGACAGGGATGTCCGATTTTACCACTCTTTTTTTTTTTTTTTTTAAATATATCTTTATTGATTTCAGAGAGAAGAAAGGAGAGGGAGAGAGAGAGATAGAAACATCAATGATGAGTCATTGATCAGCTGCAGCCCGCAACCTGGGCATGTGCCATGACCAGGAATCGAACCCTGATCGCCTGGATCCTAGGTCAATGCTCAACCGCTGAGCCACGCCTGGTCAGGCCGATTTTACCACTCTTATTCAACATAGTATTGGAAGTCCTTGCCACAGCCATCAGACAGGAAGAAAACATAAAATGTATCCAAATTCAAAGGGAGGAAATAAAACTGTCATTATTTGCAGATGACATGATATTGTATATAAAAAAACCCTAAAGAATCCATCAAAGTATTAATAAATTCCATAAATGAATTCAGCAAGGTAGCTGGATACAAAATTAACATCTGGAAATCAATGGCATTTAATACACTAAGAATGAACTCTTAGAAAAGGAAACAAAAAATAATACCACTTACCATTGCAACTAAAAAAATCAGATACCTTGGAATAAACTTAACGAAGGATGAAAAAGACCTGAACTCAGAAAACTACAGGATGCTGAAAAAAGAAATAGAGGAAGATATAAACAAGTGGAAAAATATACAGTTCTCATGAGTTGGAAGAATTTATATCATTATGCTGTCCATGCTATCCAAAGCAGTTTATAGATTCATTGCAATTCCTATTAAAATACCAATAGCATATTTCACAGAGCTAGAACAAATATTCCAAAAATTTATATGGAAACAAAAAAGACACCTGATAGCTGTATCCATCTTCAGAAAGAACAGAGAGGGATGGATCACTTTACTGGATATCAAACTGTACTACAATGCCATTGTAATCAACACAGCCTGGTATTGGTACAGTAACAGACATACAGATCAATGGAACAGAAGAGAGACCCCAGAAATAGACCCACACCATTATGGTCAGTTAATATTTGACAAAGGAGGCAAGAGCATACAATGGATTAAAGACAGTCCTTTCAATAAATGGTGCTATGAATATTGGACAGCTACATGCCAAAAAATAAAGCTAGACCACCAACATTCACCATACACAAAAATAAACTCAAAATGGATAAAGGCTTAAATGTAAGTGGATAAACCATAAAATTCCTGGAAGAAAACATAGGCAGTAAAATCACAGACATCTCACCTTGAGGAATTTTCACTGATACATCTCCTAAGGCAAGAGAAACAAAAGAAAAAATAAATATATGGGACTACATCAAACTAAACAGCTTTTGCACAGCAGATAAAAACATCCTCAAAATACAAAGGAACCCCACGGTTTAAGAGAACATATTTGCCAAGGATATATCTGATAATGGATTAATTTCCAAGTGCACAATACAACTCATACAACTCAACAAGAGGAAGACAATCCAGTTAAAAACTGGGCAAAGAACTTGAATAGACACTTCTTCAAAGAGGACATACAGATGGCCAAGAAACAAATGAAAAAATGCTCAATGTTGCTAATCATCAGAGAGATGCAAATTAAAACTACAATGAGGTATCACTTCACACCTGCAAAATGACTCCATCAACAAATCGACAAATTAGATGTGCTGGCGACGATGTGGAGAAAGGAGAACCCTGGTACACTGATGGTGGGAATACAGAGTGGTGCAGCCACTCTGGAAAACATTATGGAGGTTCCTCAAAAAATTAAAAATGTTACTGCCTTTTGACCCAGTGATCCCATTTCTAGAAATATATCCTAAGGGTCCTGAAACACTAATCAGAAAGAATATATGTACCCCGATGTTCATAGCAGTGCTATTTACAATAGCTAAGATCTGGAAATAGCCCATTGGTAGATGAGTAGATAAAAAAGCTGTGAGCCATTTGCACCATGGAATACTATGCAGCTGTAAAGAAGAAGGATCTCGTACCCTTTGTGACAGCATGGATGGACTTGGAGAACATTATGCTAAGTGAAATAAGCCAGACAGAGAAAGACAAACGTTACATGATTTCTCTTATATGTGGAATCTAAACAATTTAATAAACTGATAGCAGGATAGATTCAATGACATGGAAACATGGATCAGACTGATAAATCTCAGAGGGAAGGAGGGGTTATGAGAGGAGGAGAGATTAACTAAAGAATTTATATACATATATGCGTAACTCAAGGACTCAATCAATGGTGTAGTGAGGTACCGGGGAGGAGGGTGTGGCAGTGTGAAAGAGGTCAATGGGGAGAAAAAGGGTACATCTGCAATATTTTGAACAATAAAAAAAAATAAATTAATAAAAAATAAAATAAATAAAAGAAAATAAAATTTTAAAAAAAGAGAAAATTAAAAAAAAGAAAGTACTATTTTGAATAAGAGTGGTGAAAGTAGACATGCCTGGCTTGTTCCTGTTCTTAGGGGAAATGCTTTTACATTTTGCCCATTGAGTATGATGTTGGCTGTAGGTTTGTCATACATGGCCTTTATTATGTTGAAGTATGATCCCCCTATTCCCACTTTGCTGAGAGTTTTTATCAAAAATGGGTGTTGGATTTTATCAAATGCTTTTGCTGCATCTATTGATATGATCATGTGGTTTTTATCTTTTAATTTGGTTATGTGATGTATCACATTTATTGATTTGCAAATATTGTACCAGCCTTGCATTCCTGGAATAAATCCCACTTGGTCATGGTGTATGATCTTTTTAATATATTCCTTAACCCAATTTGCTAATTTTTTGTTGAGGATTTTAACATCTATGTTCATCAGGGATATTGGCCTGTAATTCCCTTTCTTTGTAGTGTCTTTATCTGGTTTTGGAATTAGGTTAATGCTGACCTCATAAAAAGAGCTTGCAAATGTTCCTTCCTCTTGAATTTTTTGAAATAGTTTGAGGAGGATAGGTGTTAATTCTTCTTTGAATGTTTGGTAATACTCCCCTGTGAAGCCATCTGGGCCAGGGCTTTTGTGTGCTTGGAGCCCTTTGATTACTGCTTCAACTTCATCGGCAGTTATGGGCCTATTTAGACTTTCTGACTCTTCCTGATTGAGTTTTGAAAGGTTGTATTTTTCTAGAAATTTATCCATTTCATCCAGGTTGTCCAGCTTGGTGGCATAAAGTTGTTCATAGTACTCTCTTACAATCCTTTGTGTTTCTGTTGAGTCAGTTGTTATTTCACCTCTTTCATCTCTGATTTTGTTTATTTGAGTCCTCTCTCTTTGTTTCTTGATGAGTCTGGCTAAAGGTTCATCAATCTTGTTTATCTTTTCAAAGTGTCAGCTCTTGGTTTCATTGATCTTTTGTATTTTTTTTTTGTCTCTATGTCATTTATTTCTGCTCTAATCTTTATTATTTTTTTCCTTCTACTTACTCTTGACATTTTTGTTGTACCCTTTCTAAGTTTTTAAGCTGTAGGGTTAAAGAGTCTATTAGAAATTTTTCTTGTTTTTTGAGGTAGGCTTGTAGTGCTATGAATTTCCCTCTCAAGACTGGTTTCATTGTGCCCCATAGATTTGGAGTTGTGTACTTATTTTCATTTGTTTCCAGGAAGTTTTTTATTACTTTCTTAATCTCTTTGATAACTCATTCATTGTTTAAAAACATGCTTTTCAGTCTCCATGTGTTTAAATGTCTTTCAATGTTTTTATTGTAGTTGATTTCTAGTTTCATACCATTGTTATCCGAGAAGATGCTTGATAAGATTTCAATGTTCTTGAACTTATAGAGACTTGTTTTATGTCCTAACATGTGGTCTATCTTTGAGAATGTCCCGTGTGCACTTGAGAAGAATGTATATTCTGCAGCTTTGGGATAGAATGTTCTGTAAATGTCAATTAAATCCATCTGATCTAGTGTGTCATTTAGGGTCACTGTTTCCTTGTTTATTTTTTGCCTGGAGGACCTATCTAGCGAAGTCAGTGGGTCGTTAAAGTCCCCTAGTATGATTGTATTGCTGTCAATCTCTCCCTTAAAGTCCTCTAGAAGATTTTTTATAAATTTAGGTGCTCCTATATTGGATGCACATATGTTTATCAGGGTTATATCCTCTTGTTGGATCGATTGCTTTAGTATTATGTAATGGCCTTTCTTGTCTCTCATTATGGTCTTCATTTTGAATCTATTTTCTCTGATATGAGTATTGTTACCCCAGCTTTTTTTTTCATTTCCTTTTGCATGGAAAATTTTTTTCCATCCTTTCACTCTCATCCTGTATGAGTCTTTTGTTCTGAGGTGGGTCTCTTGAGGACAGCATATAGTTAGGTCATGTTTTCTTATCCATTTAGCCACCCTATATCTTTTTATTGGGGCATTTAATCTGTTTACTTTTAAGGTTATTATTGAAAGATACTTATCCACTGACATTTTGTTTCTTTATAGCTGTTTCTCATTCTCTTTTTCTGTACTTCTAATTATAGCAGTCCCTTTAACATTTCTTGTAGTGCTGGTTTTGTAGTGATAAGGTCTTTTAACCTTTTTTTGTCTCGGAAGCTCTTTATTTCACCATCCAGCTTGATTGACAATCTTGCTGGATAGAGTAGTCTTGGTTTCAAATCCTTGTTTTGCTTGACCTTGAATACTTCATGCCATTCCCTTCTGGCTTGTCTAATTTCCAATGAGAAGTCAGATGACAGCCTGATGGGGACTCTTTTGTAGGTAACAGATTGCTTTTCTCTAGCTTCCTTTAAGATTCTCTCTTTGTCTTGGATTTTTTCACATTTTAATTATGATGTGTCTGGGAGTGGGCCTCTTGAGGTTCTTCTTGCTTGAGACTCTCTGTGCCTCCAGAACCTGTGAGCCTTTTTCCTTGACCAGTTAGGGAAGTTTTCTTCCATTATTTTATCAAACATGTTCTCTAACCCCTGCTTAGTTTCAACCTCCTCTGGCACTCCTATAAAACAAATATCATTATGTTTTATGCTGTCCCACAGTTCCCTTAGGCTGTCCTCCTGTTTTTTGTTTTTTGGGTCTCTGAATGAGTGATTTTTTCTACCCTGTCTTCTAATTCATTGATCCAACCCTCAGCTTCTTCTAATCTGCAGTTTATTCCTTCTAATGTATTCTTTATTTGTGTTATGTCATTCTTCATTTCTGACTGGTCATTTTTCACAGTTTCCAAATCTTTTTTCATGCTGTAGAGCATCCTTACAATCAGTATTCTAAACTCTATATCTGAAAGATTGCTTATCTCTGTTTCATTTGGCTTTTTTTCTGGAGACTTCTCTTGTTGTTTCATTTAGGGAAAATTGAAGCTGCAAATAACCAGTTAAGTCAAACATTTAAAGAAATGTCAAACACTTAATTAGAAAGATGCTCTTTATATAAACCACTAATATTTCTATTCATGTGTCAAGATAAAATTAAATTGCCTTCAGTATGGAACAGTCTGCATCATCACCTTAATTTGGAACTAAAGTTATTGCTCTACCAAAATAAGTGTATCATATTTATAAACACATGTAATTTACTAGAGGTAGATATAAACATTACATTGAAAGGATTTCATTCATCTGGCACACTTAGAAAGTAAATAAAAAATCATTCCATTAAAAGTTTTATCATATATAGGTAATATAGTTTAGAATAACTTTTTAAACTCAGATATGCATTGTATATAGACATGCATTTATGTAGTTGTAAAATATCAAGAATTAGTTGAAAGAAATCATTGCTGCTTTGTTATTGAGCTAGATGTATATCACTAAATTGTTAGTCAACTTTATAAAATATATTACAAACCTCTTGATTTTAAATAATTTCCCTGATGTTTTCTGACAATAAGGTCTGAGATTAAGAGTCACAAACCAGGTAAGAACATAAAACTGATGTTGTATACTATTTTGCTAGTAAAGAGAAAGATTAGAGGTCAAAAATTAGGTTAATTCAATTGTCATATTCTCATTTAATATTAAGTATTTTATAGAAATTATTTTTATAGCAACTAATAAGGTAAGCAGACAATAGTGTCATCCTTCATGGTAGAAACTGCTTACAAAGAAATATACTGCCACCTGGACAGAGTAGCTGAGTTGGTTAAGAGTCATCCCATGTACCAAAAATTTCCTGATTCAGTTCCTGGTCAGGGCACATATCTGGGTTTTGGGTTTGATCCCCAGTCAGGTATCAAGTGGAAGGCAACTGATTACTCCCTCTCTCTCTCTCTCTCTCTCTCTCTCTCTCTCTCTCTCTCTCTCTCTCTCTCTCTCTTTTTCCTTCTCTCCCTCTCTCTAAGCATGTCCTCAGGTGAGAATTAAAAAAAGAAAGCAAGAATATATGCTCCCCAAATTGCTCATCTTTGACCCTTTCACATTCCTATCAAAAACAGCATTTTGGAGTACCCCAGCTAAAACGGATCAGAAAAAAAATGAAACTAACATACATAAAATATTTGGGTTATCTTAATATTAATGGTGGTGGTTTCAACTTGGAGAATGATTAAATAGTAAATGAGAAAAATCTTTTTATCAGAGCCTAAATTTTTTCCATTAACCAAACTTCAAAAGCTTTTATCCAACCTCCCTTCTCTGTAGAATTAAAAATCTACAGCATGTTATAGTTAAAACATCTTATATAAATGCAAATTTGATAATGTATATGGTAGTTTTACATGTCAATCTTTATTCTTCATAAAGAAAGATTATAAAATCTTTTGAAATATCTCAATAGTATTTAAATATTCACTCATATACCTTAATTCATATGAATTTTACTAAAACTAGAAATGGCTCAATCTAAAGTTAACATAAATATTTATCATTAGTTTATAAGAAACTGAGTCCATCCTGTAGAACATACAAAATCCTCAGACCGAAAAAGTTATGTAACAGGTAGTTTAGATTTACATTCAGGTTTACCTCTTAAAGATCCTACACCATTAAGTGTAAAAATAGATGTATATTATAAAATGTTAAGTCAGTCAATTAGTAGATATTCAACACATTAAAATTTGTGAAACTTAAAGCAAGAAATGATATTTCTTTGTGTTTCAGCTTCTGAACTCTATTAATGCTCCCCATTCTAAAAATAATGAGTAACAAAATATAAGTTAAATGATAAAATGAAAATAATTGACAATAATAACATTAGTAAAACATAACTATATGTCTATCAAAATCCTTCAACATTAATTATATTGATATATTTTAAATTGTTGTATGTAAAAAAACATGCATTTGTCATTCAAAAAGATATAATTAACTTTAAAATCTACTTCACAGAGTTTACATGAGATTTCATTAAACTTTTAGAAATCAGTACACAAATAGTGTCTCCTATACCTTAGCATTCACATGGAAAAAGCAGTATAATCCATTCCATGTTTTCAAAGAGCATATTAGTATATATTTATGTTTGTTAGAAAGGTAAAAGCTACCTAATTTATAGCGTACCAACATTATCCATATATCTACATTATACCTGTAACTAAATTTTGATTATTCAATTAAATTTTGGATTTATAATATTCTTGTTTTATATACACATGCAAATTATTTGTTTTTGTTGTTTCCATAACAATGGCACATATATCAGCTTTAATAACATGTTCTGAAACTTAAAACCCAAAGCAATATCATTATAAGTTTCTGTTATATATTTTAAACACTTTAGAAAAAGATAGTAAAAACTCACAAGTCTTACTTTGACAAACCTGAGGATACTCAATGTTCTAATTCTCATTTTTGTAAAATACAACTTATAATGCATGTTCAAATATATTTTATTAAATACCATAAATATGGAATCTGAAAATTTATTGTGTTTGTATTAAATGAGCTAAACTTCAAAACAAAAATATCAAAACACAGCATAACTTTCAAAAAATAAAGGTCATCTCTGACTACCATCTTTCCCATATCTAAAAATGAATGGATGCTTCTATTTGCATTTATATTGTACTGTTTATCCGCAGAGAATCTCAAGACAAATTTTGCTCAGTGAAATCACATTATAGCTACTGAAGTGGAGCCACCTATGGTGTGTAATAATGCAAGTTGTTGTTTTTTTTCTTGAGTTAGAATGAAGAAATAGGTATTCATGTCCTGAATTTTAATGTTTGTACTGAAGTAAGAAGACTAATATGTACTTTGTGGATAATATATACACAGGAAAGATATTTTATTACTTTTCCAAATTTGAATGTTAGTTATTTTGAGTGCATGAACAAAAAGGACATAACCATGTACACCTATTGTACAAATACAAACTGGTTTAACCAAATCATTAGCTTTCTCATTTCTAAAATGTTTGAGTAACTGTTACTTTAAGAAGTATTCATTCAATATAATGTTTTGGGGAGTTACTTTTTTTTTCTTTTTTTTTAATCCTCACATGAGGATATTTTTTCTATTGTTTTTCAGAGAGAGTGGAAGAAAGAGAGAGAGAGAGAGAGAGAGAGAGAGAGAGAGAGAGAGAGAGGGAGAAATATCGGTGTGAGAGAGACACACCAATTGGTTGCTTCCCTCATGCTCCTAGACAGGGCCAGGGATATAGCCTAAAACCAAGTTATATGCCCTTAGCTGGAATTGAATCTGAGACCCTTCAGTCAGCAGGCCAATGCTCTAGCCACTGAGCCAAACTAGCTATGGCGGAGAGTTACATTACTTACTTAAACTATGAAGTAAAAAGGTAAACAGAAATTCGAATTATTTAAATTTAGAAATAAAAAAATTAAAATAAATGCAATCATAGATATAATTCTGTCATTTTTGCTTATCAAAGGTGAGTAGATTGCAAAAATATTAATACTAAATAAGGAGCTAAAAACCTGTGAATTTCTTTATTAAAATAATTTATGATAACAGCAAATTAAATAGCCTCTTGCTGAGTACAAGTATAAACACTGGGATGTATACCTCTGTCACTATCTGTCTTTATATATCCATGTATCTGCCCAGGGAAGTAAGCATAATGTTAGGAGTTCTTATTCTTGAAAGTATGTGCTGAATGTGGAGGGGCAGCTGTGAGGTGAGTGGTGTTTCTGAGAGAGTCTTATGTTTACGGTGCATGATTTGACAGGTTAGACATGTGACTGGGTTATATATTGTTATGTAACAAATTACTCTAAAGCCAGTGGCTTAAAACAACTAAACTGTTTTTCCCTTTCAGTCTCTTTTGGTCAAGATTTGGACATGGCTTAACTCAGGATTTTTTACAAGGCTCTGATGAATCTATTTACTGTAGTGATAATCATCCCATGGCTCCAATGGGAGGGGATATAATTCAAGCTCACACATGTGTCTGTTAGCTGGCATCAAAATGTCTACTTACAAGCACGTACACACACACACACAAGTGGACCTCTCTATTGGGGTACACACAACACGACAACTTGCTTGTTCCAAAGCGAGGGTTCTGAAAGAGAGAAGAGAAAGATAGGGGGGGAGAGAGAGAGAGAGAGAGAGAGAGAGAGAGAGAGATTACAGTCTTTTTAGAACCTAATCTAGGAAGAAATATCTTATTACTTTACTAGAAGCAAATCACCAGTTCTAGCCCACACTCAATGGGAGACAATTACACATCGGCATGAATACCAGGGTAGAGGGTTATTAAGGGGTCATTGTTGAGACTGCCTACCTCAGTGGTACTGGTGTACACTATTAATTTGCTTTCAGAAGAAGTGCTGATTCCTATGTGTAAAAGTGAATAAGAAGTAGAAAGGACCTCTGAAAATTCATGTTAGTTTCAGATCAATTCAATCCTTTAATTGGATTGAGGTTATACTGGGGCGCTAGCATCCATAGTGTCCCTTAGGGTTCCTAACTTCAAGAACCCGAAAAAAGAAAATATGTACTTTATCTACAAAGAGATTACATCATCTTAGGCCTAAAATTGACTAAGAAACTTTGAAAATAGAAGATCTAGCATACAGTAAGAGATGGCAAAGGATATGAGCATATGAGGAGATGAGAGGACATAGACAAAAATCAACCAAAAAAAAAAAATCCAGACAAATACAGATCCATAAAGTTCAAAATGTCAGAATTATTAAGCACAAACATGTTTATATTTAGTGGATATTTGGTCTTGTCCAAAATGTGCCCTGAAACATTTATTTTATGCCCTAGGTCCTTGAAATTTGGTCCTGTCCAAAATGTTCATGGAAACAGTTGGTCCATAGTTAATATAAAACCAGCTTTTTTGCAAGATTCAAACCTGACCTATCTATCTAAACCTGGGTCATTACCAGCTAGGCTATCAAGGCAATGTTTTTTTTAAATATGAATATGAAAGGACAGGCAACAGCCCGGCCAGGCATGGCTCAGCGGTTGAGCATCGACCTAGGAGCCAGGCGATCGGGGTTCGATTCCCGGTCAGGGCACATGCCCGGGTTGCAGGCTCGATCAATGACTCTCTCATCATTGATGTTTCTCTCTCTCTCCCTCTCCTTTCCTCTCTCTGAAATCAATAAAGATATATTTAAAAAAGAAAAAAAAAAGAAAAAAAGAAAGGACAGGCAACAAAAGCAAAAATAGACAAGTGGGACTAGTTCAAACTAAAACAAAACTTCTGCACAGCAAGGGAAAAATATCAACAAAATAAAAATGCAACCTATGAAATAAGAGAAAATGTTTGTAAACCATATATATCTGATAATGGTTAATATATAAACTATATGCAAGGCATGCAACTCAAGAGCAAAACAAATAAACAAAAAATTCCAAATAACACTAATTTAAAAATGGGCAAAATATCTAAATAGATATTTTCCAAAAAGTTATACACATAGAGAACAAGCTTATGTAAAGATGTTTGTCATCACTAATCATCAAAGAAAAGCAAATCAAAATCTCTATAAGATATCACCTCCCACCTGTTAGGATGGCTACTATAAAAAGGACAAGAAACAGCAAATGTTGGCAAGGGTGTAGGGAAAAGGGAACACTTGTACACTGTTCGTGAGAATGTAAATTGTACAGCTATTATAGAAAAGAGCTTGGAGGTTACTCATAAATTTAATAGTAGACCTTCCATATGATCCAGCAAAATTCTATATATTTTGGATAATACACTAAAGAAATGAAAGTTAATATTTCAAAGAGATATATGTACTCTCATGTTCATTATAGCATTATTCACAATAACCAAGATTTGGAAACAACCTGTCAGTTCATAGAAAAGTGGATAAAGATAATGTGATACATATATCCATATCTACCTATATTATCTATATCTATCTATTCTTTCTGTGTATGTCTCTCTGTCTCTCTGTCTCTCTGTCTCTCTTGTCTCTGTCTCTCTTTCTCTCTCTCTCTCTCTATATATATATGAAAATTATTCAGCCAAAAAATCGTGCTGCCATTTGCAGCAACACTGATGGACCTGGAGGTCATTATGCTAAGTGAAATAAGTGAAACAGAGAAATAAAAACACTGTATGATAACATGTGGAACCTAAAAACATTGAACTTATAGAAATAGGGAGGAGGAGAGTAGTTACTAGGGGCTGACAGATAGGGGAAGTGGGGAGATGTTGCTCAAATGGTACAAACTTTCAGTTATAACAAGAATAAGTTCTGAAAACCTAATGTACAGCATAGTTGTTATAGTTAACAATATCATATATTTGAAATTTGCTTAGAGATAATTTCTTAAGTGTTGTAACCACCAAAAATATTAATTATATGAAGTGATTGACAGGTGATTTAGCTTTATGGTAGTAATCATTTCTTAATGTATATGTATATCAAAACATTGCATTATACAACTTAAACATATACAATTTTTATTTGTCTGTTATAACTCATTAAAGTTGGAAAACAAAGGATTTCTAAATTTCAGAATTATAAGGCGTAGACATGTATATATACATACATATGTATACTGGATTATAAATAAGTATTTATATATAATACATACTATATAAGTATAGCTATAAACTACTAATACACATATGTGATGTATGTATATTTATGTGCACATTCATATATATATATATATACACGTATTCTAATATATACTTATATGTACATATAATTATATTTCAAAAATAGAAAAATTATTGATTGGAAATATATACTTAGGTGGTAAAATTATAAAACAAAGCAAATATATGATTACCATAAAAGTCAGCCTATTGGTTATCTTTGCAAGAAAAGGAGAAGGGAGTGATTTAAAAGTAGTACAAAGGAAGCTGTGAAGAGTTGGCAATATTTTAATTCTTGATTTGGTTACTGGTACATGAGTGTTTACATTGTGACAAATAATTGGACTTTTGAAATCCTGATTTTCATTCCTTTGTATATATACCCAGAAGAGGGATTACCAAATCACATGATAGTTTTACTTTTTTCATATTGAGTTGTGGGAGTTCCTTATATAGTTTGGATATTGATTTCCTAACATATATATGGTTTGCAAATATTTTCTTCCATTCAGTAGTGTGTGTGTGTGTGTGTGTGTGTTGTGTGTAGTGTATGTGTTTTAGTTTAAAGCAGTGCCACATGTCTGTTTTTGCTTTTGTTGGTTATGCTTTGATTTTACATGCAAAAATCATCAGTGAAACCAATGTTAACATTTTTCCCCCTATGTTTAGCACTTTTACAGTTTCTTTTTTCTTTTTTTTTAATCCTCACCTGAGGATATTTTTTCCATTGCTTTTCAGAGAGAGTTGGGGGAGAGAGAGAGAAAAAAAAAACCTGGACATGAAAGAGACACTTCAATTGGTTGCTTGTGACCAGGTCCGGGGATTGAGCCTGAAACTGAGGTACATGCCTTTGGCCAGAATCTAACTTGGGGCCCTTCAGTCTGAGGGTCAATGCTCTAACCACTGAGCCAAACCAACGAGGTCCATTTTTATAGTTTCAAGAGTTATATTTAAGTCTTTAATCCATTTCAAGTTAGTTTTGGTGAGTTTTGTTAGATACAGATTCAGTTTCATTCTTTTGCATGTGCATATTGTTTTCCCAGCACTACATATTGAAGAGATTGTATTTTCCCCATGTGTATTTTCTCGCCTTTCCTGAAGGTCAATTTACCACATATGGGTGAGTGTATTTCTGGGTTCTCTATTTCGTTCCATTATGCTGTAGAGTAGTCTCCCCTTACCCATGGGGAATACCTCTAAGAACCTCAGTGGATGTTAGAAACTGTATATAGTACCAAGCCCTATATATTTTTTCTATACATACATATGATAAAGTTTAAATTAAAAGTTGGGCCCAATAAGAGATTGAAAATAATATCTAATAATAGAATAGAACAATTATAATAATATACTGTAACAAATGTTAAGTGAAAGGCTTTGGGGTCATCATTAAGTATAATAAAGTTTACGTGAACACAAGCATCCAATATCATGACAGTTGATCTCATAACTGAGATGGCTACTAAGTGACTATTGGCTATGTAGCATATACAGTGTGGATACACTGAAAAAAGTGATAATTTATGCCACAGGTAGAATAAGACAAGATGAAGCAAGATTTCATCAACTACTCAATGGCACATAATTTAAAATTTATGCATTGCTTATTTCTAGAATTTTCTATTTAGTGCTTTCAGACCACAGTTGACCATAAGGAACTGAAACTGAAGGAAACAAAACCATGGGTAAGGGGGAACTACTATATGTATATCTATTTTTATGGAGGTAACATACTGTTTTGAGAGGTTTCTGCACTCTCATATTTATTGCAGCATTATTCACAATATCCAAAACATGGAAGCAAATTAAATATTCATAGATAGGTAAATGGATAAAGAAAATGTAGTATATACATGAAATGGAAGATTTTTCAGCCTTAAAAAGCAGGCTGAAAAATTTGCAACAACATGAATAAACTTGGAAAACATTATGCTAAGTGAAATAAGCCAGTCACAAAGAACAAATGCTCCATATTTCCACTTATATGAGGAAAGTAAAATAGTCACACTTATAAAAGCAAAGAGTAGAATGGTGGTTGCTAGGGGCTGGAAGGAGGGGCAAATAGGAAGATGTTGGTAAAAGAATACAAATATTCAGTTATACAAGATGAATAAATCTTAGAGATCTGCTGTACAGCATAGTGTTTATAGTTAATAATGCAGTATTGTTTACTTCAAACTTTACTAAGAATATATCTTATGTTGAGTATTTTTATTACAAAAATATGATAATATTAAAGATGACAGGAGGAAAGTTTTGAAGGTAATGAATATGTTTATGGTATAGATTGTGGAGATGGTTACATGAAAATATATTTATTTTCCAACTCATCAAGTTATATATACTTCATATGTACAGTTTTTTGTATATCTATTATATCTTAGTAAAATGCTTCAAAAAGCAACCAAGGACCTTTAAATATTTGTTCTATGCACTATTCTTTGTGTAAGTTAAATATCCTAACAAGGAAGTGTTTAAAAAGAAAAAAACAAGTATAAAATAATGAGCATGGCTTTATAATTTTAAAAATGACCGAGGAGGAGAAACAAAGTTTTTTTAAAACAACTTTATGTCTTCTTAAGATTCTCCTTTGTGAGAATTTTAAACATGAAATAATATTTGTTTTTCAAATGCTTTTCTGCATTTACTGCAATGATCATGTGATTTTATCCTTTATGATATTAGTGTGACATATCACATTAATTGATTTGAATACAGACCGACCCCAACTCATAATGGTTCATTTTATGATTTTTTTTTTTTTTTAACTTTTAAATGGTGCAAAAGTAATACACATTCAGTAGAAACTGTACTTTGAGTTTTGAATGTGATTAATTCCTGAGCTAGTGATATGTGGTTCAATACTCTGTCATGATGCTGGATACAGTATGAGCTGCAGCTCTCAGCTAACCACAGCACCCGCCCAGCCATGTGATCATGAGGGTAAACAACTAACACTCTACAATGCACTGTGTTGTCAGTTTTTTAGTTCAATGCTCAAACATTCTTCAGGTCCAGTGTGTTTCAGCTGTGTACATCTATGATAGATACCAACACAACCATTCTCTTTTTCACTCTCATTATAGCATTCAATAAATTACATGAGATATTCAACAATTTATTATAAAGTAAGCTTTATGTTAGATGACTTTACCCAATTGTAGGCTAATTTAAATATTCTGAGCATGTTTAAGATAGTCTACGCTAAGCTATGATGGTTAGTAGGTTAAGTGTATTAAATACATTTTCAATTTACAATATTTTCAACATGATGGGCTTATAGAGAGGTAACTCCCTTATAAGTTGAGGAGCATCTGTAAGTTGGACCATTGTAGAATCCCATACATAAACCACACTTGGACATCGTGTACAATCTTTTTAATGTGCTGATGAATTCAGTTGGATATTGGTTTGTTAAGAAATTTTATATTTATGTCCATTGGCATTACTGGCCTATACTTCTTTCTTTCTTGTAATTTCCTTGGTATCAAGGTAATGCTGGCCTCATAAAATGTATTTTAAATTTCCCTTCTTTTTCAGGAAAGAACTGGTGTTGCTTCTTTAAATGTTTTCTAGACTTCACCATTGAAGCCATTCTTTTCTGGTTTTTCTTTGTTGGAAGTTTTTGGGAAAATTACCCAAACTTTTTCTTTTTTATTGGTGTATTCTGATTTTCTATTTCATCATGATTCAGTTTCAATAAGTTATAGGTTTCCAAAAATTTAATTATTACTTCTAGGTTATGCAAATTGTTGGCATAAAATGGTTCTTAATACTCTCTCTTTTTTGTAAATTATGTGGTATCAGTTGTAATGTCATTTTTTTTTATTTTCTTTACTTTAAGTCTTCTCCATTAGTATAATGAAGGGTTTGTCAACTTTATTTATCTTTACAAAACTTTAAATTGCATAGATTTCATTTCTATTTGTTTTTTATTATGTTTTATTTCTGTTCTTATCCTGTTATTTTCTCCTTCTTATAACTTTGGATTTATTTTTTTAAGTTCTTTGAGGTGTGAAGTTAAGTTGTTTGTTTGATATCTTTTGTTTTTAAAGTATATGATTACTACTATAAACTTCTTTTTTAGACTCCACAAAAAACAACTGTTAGGACTAAAAAATGAATGCAATAAAGTTGTAGGATACCACAATATACAAAATCAGTTGGCTTTCTATACACTAACAACCAAATATCTGGAAAAATTAAGAAAATTATTCCATCTACAATAGTATAAAATAATACCTAAAAATAAACTTAACCACAGAGGTGAAAAAGATAAAATGAAAACAAAAAAAAAAAAAAGAAAAAGAAAAAGAAAAATATTGAAAACCCTAATACATGGAAAGAAACTTGTGTTTACTTACTGGAAAATATAATATTGTTATAATGTTCATATTCTCCAAAACAACCTATAGGTTCGATCCATTGCATATCAAAACCCCAATGGCATATTTTACAGAAATAGAGAGAAAAAATCCTAAAATTCATATGGCACAACAAAAGACTTTGACCGGTCAAAGCAATATTGAGAAAGGAGAACAAAGCTTTATGCATCATACATCCTAATTTCAATGTATATTACAAAGCTATTACAATTACAACAGTATGAGACCAGCATAAACACAGATATATAGACCAATGGAATATGTAGAGTCCAGAAATAAATTTACACATAAATTGTGAACTGTTCTTTGACAAGCATGCCATTGCACAATCAAGAAAAGATAATCTTTTTAGCAAATGATCTTGGGAAAACTGGATAACCACATAGAAAATAATTAAATTAGACTCTTATTTTACATGATACACAAAATACAACTCAAAATGAATTAATATTTAAACTTAAAATGTGAGATTATAAAATTCCTATAGCCAGACTGTCAAGACAAAAATAGAAAGAGCCCAAATAAATAAAATCCAAAATAAAAGAGGAAAGATTACAACTAACACTACAGAAATACAAAGGATTATTGAAGAATACTATATGCCAACAAGTTGGACATCCTAGAAGAAATGGATAAATTTCTAGACATAAACTACCTTCCAAGACTAAACCAGGAGGAAACAGAAACTGTGAGCAGATGAATTACTGAAAGTAAAATTGAAACAATAATAATAATAATAATAGTAATAGTAATAAAACTCCCAAAAAACACAAGTCCAGAAACAAACTACTTCACAGGTGAATTGTGTTAAACAATTGAAGAAGAATTAATACCTATCATTCTCAAACTATTCCAAAAAGCTGAAAAAGAAGGAACACTTCCAAACTCATTCTACAAGCCCAGCATTACCCTGAAACCAAAATCAAAGACCCTACAAAAAAAAATGCAAGCAAATATCCCTGATGAAAAAAATGCATAAATTTTACTAAAATTAATAAATTTAGCAAATATTAAAATTTATATACAAAAACCTAATGTGTTTTTATACACTAATAATAAACAGTAAGGAGAAATTAAGAAAACAATCCTATTTAAAATTGCATCAAATAGTATAAAGTACCTATGAATAAATTAAACCAAGAAGGTGAAAGACCTGTACCCTACAAACTATAAGATATTAAATAAAAAAGATGAAAGAGAACACAAATAAGTGAAGGAATACATCATGCTCATGGATTGAAAAGATAAATATCACTAAAATGTCCATACTACCTGAAGTAATCCACAGATTCAATAAATCCCTACCAAAATACCAATGACATTCTTCTCAGAACTAGAACAAATAATCTTAAAATTTATATGGAATTATAAAACCATGAGTATCAAAGCAATCTTGCAAAGGAAACAAGTTGTAGGTATCATGCTGCCTGATATCAAACTATACTACAAGGCTTTATTAATCAAAACAATGTTGTATCAACATAAAAACAGACACATACATCAATGGAACATAATAAAGAGCCCAGAAATAAGCCCACATCTATATAGTCAATTAATTTATGATAAATGAGATGATAATATTCAAGGGAGAAATGACAGTCTCTTCAACAACTCGTTTTGGGAAAACTGGACAGATACATGCTGGGGGGATAAAGAAGGAAACTAGGCTACTCAATTACACTCTATACAAAAATAAACTCAAAATGTATTAAAGACACAAAAGTAAGATTTAAAACAATAAAAAATCAAAGAATAAATCATAGGTAGTAAACTATTTGACATTAGTCTTACTAATATCTTTTTAGATATGTCCCCTTAAACAAGAAAAATAAAAGCAAAAATAAACAAATGGACATTATCAAGTTAAAAATCTTCACAGGGAAGGAAAACAACAACAAAAAAGACAAATTACTGAATGGAAGAATATATTTTCAAGTGACATGGCTGCTAATATATTTTTAAATGACAGGTCTGATAAAAGGAATACATATAGCTCAACAATAACAAAAAATAAATAATAAAAAATGGGCAGAAGACATAAAGAGATAATTCTGCAAAGGAGACCTACAGATGGTCAACACACATATGAAAAAACTGCTTATCATCACTAATCATGAGGGAAATGCAAATTAAAGTCACAATGAGATTCCACCTCACACCAGTCACAATAACTATTATCAAAAAGTCAACAAATTGCAAGTGTTGGCAAGGATATAGAGAAAAGGGGAACATCATACACTATTGGTAGTAGTGTAAATTGGTGCAGCCACTATAGAAAATATTATAGAGATTTCTCAAAGAACTAAAAATAGATCTACCATGTGACCCAGCAATTCCACTTCTGTGTATTTATCCAAAGACAACAAGAACACAAATTCTAAAAGATATATGCACCCCTATGTTCACTGCAGCATTGTTTACAATAACAAGATATAGAAGCAACCTAGGTGTCTACTGACAGATGAATGGATATATAATGAAATATCTCTATATCTATATGCCTTTCTAAATCACTATCTTTCTGTATCTATGTCTAGATAGATAAATGTACTCAGCAATAAAAATAAATAAAATCCTGTCATTTGTGATGACATGGATAGACCTAGAGGGCATTATAATGAGTGAAGTAAGCCAGAATGAAAACCAAATACTGCATGGTTTTGTTACCAGAGAATGAAACTCCCTGTTCACTCCTGGGAGGGAGGTTCTTGCAATATCTCCAGAAAATGAATTTTCTAAGATTTGAAAGGGAGGATGGGGTGTAGAAGAAAGCTTTATTTCTGTGGAGTTACATTTCTCAGGTTCCAAAGTCCCCTGTCCCTTAAGCCAGTTTTGGAAAAGGTGAAGCTGGGGATCCAGCAGAGCCAGAAAAATTGCCAGTGTCCAGAGTTTCCATTCCATGTTCCAGCTGGTTGTGGTTCAACATTCGGGCCAGATTAAGGTCCATTAGTCCATGTGTGGAGTCCAACATGGCTGTGAACCATGTGGGCATAGGAGAGTGCATCCCCCTGCCACAGGAGAGACAGAAACCCACAACACCAGAGGGAAAAGAGAGAGAACTTCCATGCACATCCTGGCTATTAATTTGTTCCCAGGTATGACTGGAAGACAAGTAGGCACCTTCCCAGGTCACTCAGATATTTACTGGTCATGTGTCTAAACTGTCTTTGTCCAGCCCCTTCCCCCATCAGTCAGAGAAGAACATACATGGAGAATGTTAAATGCAGCCTTTTGGCAAAGCTGTATAAATGGCATGCCTATATTTAGTCTCCCCTTCTCCTCCTTTCCTGTTAAATAATTATCAGGTTATTACAGTGGCATGTTTGACTTATATGTAGAATTTTTAAAATATCAAAATAAATAAAGAAACAAAAAGACACTCATAAAAACTAAGAACAAACAAATGGTTGCCAAGAGGGTTGTGATGGAGGGATGTGTGAAATAGGTGAAAGAGTTTATAGTCAATAATGATGTGATAACATTGCAAGGTGACAGATAGTTTCTAGACTTAATGCGCTGAGAAGATCATTATATATACACATTGCAAATCATTATGTTTATACTTGGAAATAAAAAAGCATTGTATATCAATGTCAATGTAAGAAAAATCTAAACTTGTGAATAATGTTGGTGAGTTTATTTGAGCCAACCTGTCAACAATTTCCAGGAAGAAAAATCTCAATGGATTGAGATAACACCCCAGAGAATGGCAGTTTTGCACCTTATTATATACATTATAAAATGTATAAAAGAGGAGATGTAAGTGGGTTATATAAAATCTACTGGTGATACATTAGGGAAGTGGGAGAAAGAAAAGAGGGGAACCTCTGAGATTGAATAAAAAGTAAAATGGCAGGCACATACTCCTTTTACAAATATGAGCATAAGATAATTAACAGTCAACAATTAACAAAATGAGGGGATCTGTAGTCTCCACAGAGTGGTGCATGTGCTTTGAGGGGTCCCACAAAAAGGAAAATTACTTAGGCATTCCAAAGATATGTTATTGTAGATGCAATAAGAAAAGACAGGTTCAGTTAAGCTAAAGGTTGATGTTTGTCAGGGAAGATACCAGACTAGGACATGACAATCCACCATAAACTGTTTTTAGCTAAAAAGTTTTAACTTCAGACCATCCTTTCTTGTTATTTTAGGTCTCTGAGTTTGTAAGGCTGCCACACAGGCTTCCTCTGAGCTTGCCAGTTTTAGAATGTGGTCCCTTTTTGTCCACAACAACTATATTTTAAATAAATAAATAATTGGGGGAGAGGGAAGATGACGGCACTCTGACAAGAAGCAGAACACCTTAGCTCACACCAGTGGATTAGATTTACTGCTAAAATATTGCATAACCAGATTGGAAAAACAAGAGAAATATACCTGAGTGGACATATTTTGAGTAAAGAGCACTGAAAAAGCATCATAGAGTCTGGTATGAGAAGGGGGCAAAGAAAGGGGGAGTTACCCCTGAAGCCAGTGCTGGGTTCTGAGGCCTGAGGGTTAAAGGCCGCAAAGCTCCCTACCCTTGATATTGTGGACAGGCATCCAAAACCTGGGATCAAAAATCTGGAGTGGAGGAGAAGGGAAGGAGAGCCTGTGCAGGGTGTGCAGATGGACCCAGGGGAACAGTGTGCCTGTGAGGAGGGGCCCTGCCTTCCCAGTAAAATAACACATCTAATGGCAGCAGCCTGGACAGGAGTTTTTCACCCCATGTGCTGATCATAGGAAAGGTTGTCCCACAGTGTGTGGCTTCCGAATATAAAGGGGTCAGAGGACTGCACTCAGCAGCTACCTACAGGGACCCTCTGCTTTCCTGTAAGGCATTGTGTAAAACCCCAGAAAGCATTTGAACTGTGTGGTGCTGGGAAGGGGAAGAGAGCTCTCCCACCACCAGAGATGGACCAGAGACAACAGAGGGGACTCCAGCTTCCAGAGCTGCTGGGGGGAGGAGATTTTTGACCCACTTTGAGTGGGGCTGGGAGAGCATGGAAGGAGCTGCCCCAGCTTTACAGGAATCAGCTGTGCAGAGGAATGGAGTGGGCTTGACTTTGTGACCCCCTCCTGCTTGGTTCTGAGGTGCAGGGACAGCAACTACACTTCACAGGGCGAGTTCTATGCTTGTTTGTTGCTTTCTGCATTTTTGAGTTTTTAATTGCTGAATGCACTCTGAACTTCTTGACTTGCATTGAGAAACAGACTAGCAAAAACTGGGATTTGTGCCTGCATTATGGAGAGTTTGAAATTAGCACCCTGTGAGATCAACCAATCAGATCTGGGAAAGAAGGGGTGGAGCTTGCCTACCTCTCCTGCAAGATAGGAGCACTACTCCCAATAGTAAAGGGGCTGATTCAGCTTACTGAACCACAAGATATCCCCCTCAGGGCACAGTCCTGAGGGAAAAGACTGAACAACTCACAAGACAACAATACAAGAATAAGACTCTCAGAGATTATTGTTTGGGAACTGGAGGAAAAGCTTAAATCCCTGCTGGGGGCTGGGCAGGCAAAGAGCTCACCAGATTTTTTTTAATTGAAACCACTGAGCTCAGGCTGCTGAAACTTCCCATCCAAAAAAGGCAACAAACTGAAGTGAATCTGAAATTGCAGCGGGCCATTGTATGGGAAACTAGAATTGAAGGATAAGGTAGAGACTGAGGATTTGGCTTTGAAGCAGAGACTAACTTTCCCACAGTGTGTGCCTGACAACAAAACCCCTAATGGGAGCAATATCCTGAGCTACACTAGCAGGCCTGCACCCTAAAGACTCTACAGAATATGCTGGCATAAGGCCAGGCAACCACAAGTGGGAGGCAAAATAGCTCACAAGTGGAGGTGGACCACAGAGAGCCTCAGATCAGCCAACTACCTAAGGACACCAGAGCCAAACCTAGACAGCTCCTGACATTGACTGATACACAAGTACCCCCGAGGAGAACCAAAATCAGCATACAAAACAGTGAGCATCAGACAGCATAAGGTTCCAGATGAAACTCAGCCAATTGACTTCTTTATTTATTTTGTTATTACAAAAGAGAAAAAAAAATTTTTTTGTAAGCTTTTTAAATGATTTTAATTTTTTAATTAATTTTTAAAACTCTGTTTTGCTTTGTATGGTTTTTTATTTTTTTACATGGTTTTGTTGTGTTTTTTGGTTCTATTATCAAGATTTTCTTGATAGTCTCTGCTTTATTGATGGGATATTATTATTATAACTGATAAGTTTACTGCTTTTCTCTATTGTTTCCCTCATATCTCTTATTGGCATCCTTTTTTGCCCTTGCTTTACCTCTCTATTATGGTTCCATTGGCATAACTTTTTCTTTTCTTTTTCTCCTCTTTCATTCTGTTTTCCTGTCTTTTTGTTTGTTTGTTTTTGTATGTCTCTTTATTTTATTTTTATTTTTTCTCCTGCAAATATTTTCTTATTCCTACTCTCTACCTTTAATTGTTGCTCGACCTTCTTTCAGACTGTTTTCTCTGGCCCTTATATCTCCCAGTATTTTCTCTACTTTTTATTTTTTATTTTATTTTACTGTTAATATTTTTTATATTTATTTACTATTAGCAATAATATCCTTTTCTCTGTCTCTCTATCTCCATTTTTTTTTTTTTTTTTTTTTTTTTTTTTGCTTTAGCATTTGTGTTCTCGCTTCGCTATCCCAATTCTACTTTGTTCTGGGATGTTTTCTATGTGATTGTCAGGATATTTTGTAGGATACTGCTTATTTTCTGGCAGTTTGGTTGTGTTTGGTTTTGCCTTCCAGGAGCTGTACAACAGCTCACATGACATGGTTGTGGGTGAGCCACACAAAGAGCCAACCTGAGAGGAGAGTACAAAGAATGGGTCTACAACAATCTAGATCAAATCACAACAGAAAGGGACATCCCCAAACAGACACTCCTAGAGAAAATAGCTCAGAAATATAAGAAAAACACACCTCTGATCTCCAAAAGATGTATACTAAAAAATCCCACCCCACAAAACTGGGGGACAGCAAATATATCTAATATACAGATACAAACACTGAGTCATTAAAATGGGGAGACAGAGAAACAACCCTTAAACTAAAGAAAAGAAAAATCACAAGAAAACGATCTTGAAGAGATGGAGTTAAGCAATAGAAGTTAAGTTATCAGAAATAGAGTTCAGAGTAATGGTTACAAAGATGCTCAAGGAAATTAATGATAACAAGAAGACAATAAATGGTAAGGTTAAGGAAATTAGTGAAAATATGAAAAAGGAGATAAATATCATAAATAAGAATCAGGCAGGAATGTAGAATACTATATCTGATACCAAGAATATGCAGGAAGGACTTAAACACAGGATCAATGAAGCAGAGGTTAGAAGTGACTTAGAAGATAAGGTAGAAAAAAAGCCTCAATCAGAGCAGCAAAAACAAAACAAACAAAAAAAACACTTAAAAAGCTTAAGGCCCTGCCAGGCGTGGCTCAGTGGTTGAGCGTCAACCTGGGATCCAGGTGACTGGGATTCGATTCTGGGTCAGGGGACATGCCCAGGTTGCGGGCTCGATCAATGACAAAGGGTAGCTGAATGAGTAAGATAACAGAACCCAAATATATGCTGTCTACAAGAGACCCACCTGAGAGCAAAATATTCACACAGGCTAAAAGTGAAAGGATGAAAAAAAATATTCCATGCAAATGAAAGCAAAACAAAAAGGTGAGGTAGCAATACTTATTTCTGACAAAATAGACTTCATGATAAAAACCATAAGAAGAGACAAAGAAGGATACTAAACAATACTAAAGGGATCAATCCAAAAGGAGGAAATAATCCTTATAAATATATATGCACCCAATAAAGAAGCACCTAAATATATAAAACATTTCTTGGTGGGATTTAAGGGAAATATTAACAGTAACACAATCATAGTGGGAGACTTTAACACCCCACTTTCAACCTTGGACAGATCATCAAGACAAAAAGTCAAAAGGAAAACACAGACTTTAAATGACACATTAGATCTAATGGATTTCATTGACATTTACAGAACATGTTATCCCAAAGCAGCAGAATACACATTCTTCTCAAGTGCACATGAAACATTCTCAAAAATAGATCACATGTTAGGGCATAAAATAAGTCTCTACGAATTCAAGAAGATTGAAATTGTATCAAGCATCATCTTGGATCACAATGCCATGAAACTAGAAATCAACCACTGTAAAAAAAACTCTAGCTATTCAAATACATGGAGGGTAAATAGCATGTTATTAAACAATGAATGGGTTACCAATGAGATCAAGGAAGAAATCAAACACTTCTTGGAAAAAAACGAAAATGAACAAACAACCCAACATCTATGGGACACAGCAAAAGCAATTTTGAGAAGAAAGTTCATAGCAGCACAGACATACCTCAAGAAACAAGAAAAAGCTCTGCTAAACCATCTAACACAACAACTAAAAACATAGAACAAGAACAGCAAGAAAAGCCCCGAGAAAGTAGAAGGAAGAAAATAAGAAGATCAGAGCAGAAATAAGAGATATAGAGACTAAAAAAAACAAAACAAAACACAAAAAATCAATGAAATGAAGAGCTGGTTCTTTGAAATGATAAACAAGATTGATGCACCTTTAGCCAGACTCACCAAGAAACAAAGAGAGAGGATCCAAATAAATAAAATCAGAAATGAAAGAGGCAATATAACAACTGACAGAACAGAAATATAAAGGATTATAAGAAAATGCTATGAGCAACTATATGCTAAGTAAATGGAGACAACATCGGCAAAATAAACAAATTCCTAGAAACATACTATCTTCCAAAGCTGAATCAGGAGGAGGCAGACAACCTAAATAGGCAGATAACAACTAATGAACTTGAGAGCAGTAATCAAAAAACTCAAAAAACAAAAGCCTAGAACAGGATGGCTTTGGAGGCGAGTTTTACCAAACATTCAAATAAGAATTAACACTTATTCTCCTCAAGCTATTTCAGAAAATTCAAGAGGAGGGAAAACTCCAAAACTCTTTTTATGAGGCCAGCATCATCCTAATCCCAAAACCAGATAGAGACACTACAAAGAAAGAAAATTACAAGTCATTATCCCTGGTGAACAAACATGTTAAAATCCTCAACAAAATAAAGCAAACAGGAACCAGCAATATATTAAAAAGATCATACACCACAACAAAATAGGATTTATTCTGGTGATGCAAGGCTGGTATCATATGCTGGAATCAATAAATATGATACATCACATGAGCAAAAGAAGGCCAAAATCATATGATCATATCAATAGATGCAGAAAAAGCGTTCAACAAAATCCAGCACCCATTTCTGTTAAAACTCTCAGCAAAGTGGGAATAGAGGGACCTTACCTCAACATAATAAAGGCCATATATGACAAACCTACAGTCAAAATCATACTCAATAGTCAAAAACAAAAACCATTTCCTTTAAATCAGGAACAAGACAGGGGTGTCCACTTTCACCACTCTTATTCAACATAATAGTGGAAGTCGTTGCCATAGCCATCAGACAGGATGAAAACATAAAAGGTATCCAAATTGGAAAGGAGAAAGTAAAACTGGCATTATTCGCAGATGACATGATATTGTACATAGAAATCCCTAAGGACTCCACCAAAATATTACTAGATTTGATAAATGAATTGTGCAAGGTAGCTGGATAAAAAATGAGGATCCGGAAATCGATGGCATTTTTACACATCAACAATGAAGCCTCAGAAAGAGAAACTAAAAAAAATAATAATAATACCATTTACCATTGCAACTAAAAACATAAGATACCTAGGAATAATCTTAACCAAGAATGTAAAAGACCTGTACTCTGAAAACTACAGGACACTGAAAAAAAAAAAAAAATAGAGGAAGATATAAACAAATGGAAGAATATACCATGTTCATGGATGGAAGAATTAATATCATTAAAATGTCCACAGTACCCAAAACAATCTATAGATTCAATGCAATTCTTATTAAAATACCAACAGCATATTTCACAGAGTTAGGACAAATATTCCAAAAAATTATATCAAACCAAAAAAGACTCCAAATAGAGGCAGCCATCAAGAGAAAAAACAGAATTGGAGAGATCAATATACTGGATATCAAAATATGGTACAGAGCCATTGTAATCAAAACAGTCTGGTATTGGTACAATAGTAGACATATAGATAAATGGAACAGAAGAGAAACCCCAGAAATATACCCCAAACTTATGGTCAGTTAATATGTGACAAAAGTGTCAAGAGCATAAAATAAAGACAGTTTCTTTAATAAGTGGTGCTGGGAAAATGAGACAGGTACATGTAAAAATAAAATAAAACTAGATCACCAACTTACTCCATACACAATTATCAATTTAAAATGAACAAATGACCTAAACATAAGTCAGGAAGCAATAAAAATCCTTGAAGAAATTGTAGGTAGTAAAGTCACAGACATAGCACATAGTGAAATTTTCACTGATACATCTCCTACGGCAAGAGAAACCAAAGAAAAATAAACAATTGTGACTACATTAAACTAAATAGCTTCTGCACAGCAAAAGAAATCAGCCTCAAAATACAAAGTAAGCCCACAGTATGGAAAACATATTTGCCAAGGATGCATCTGATAAGGGGTTAATTTCCAAAGTGTACAAAGAACTCATAAAACTCAACAAGAGAAAGACAAACAATCCAATTAAAAAATGGGCAAAGGACCTGAATAGACACTTCTCCAAAGAGGACATACAGATGGCCAAGAGACATAAGAGAAAATGCTCAACTTTGCTAATTATCAGAGAGATACAAATTAAAACCACAGTGAGGTGTCACTTTACACCTGTCAGAATTGCTGCCATCAACAAATCAACAAATGACATGTGCTGATGAGGATGTGGAGAAAGGGAAACCCTAGTACACTGCTGGTGGGAATGCAGACTGGTGCAGCCACTTTGGAAAACAATACAGAGGTTCCTCAAAAAATTAAAAATGGAGCTACCTTTTGACCCTGTGATCCTACTTCTAGGAATATATCCTAAGAATCCTGAAACACTAATCAGAAAGAATATATGCACCTCTATGTTCATAGAAGCACAATTTACAATAGCTAAGATTTGGATCATCCCAGGTGCCCATCAGTAGATTTGTGGATAAAATACCTGTAGAACATTTACACCATGGAATACTCTGCAGCTGTAAAGAAGAGGAATCTCATATCTTTTGGGACAGTATGGATGGTACTGGAGAATATTATGCTAAGAGAAATAAGACAGGTAGTGAAAGATAAATATCACATGATCTCATTTATATGTGGAATCTAAACAACTTAATATACTGTCGAGCAAAGTAGTTTCATTGACATGGAAGCATGGATCAGACTGAAGAATGACAGAGGAAGGTGGGAGTAGGTGTGTGGGGAGAGATTAACCAAAGAATTTATATGCATACATGCATAACCCAAGGTCACAGACAATAGTGTGATGAGGTATTGAGTAGGGGACTGATGGTGGAGTAGAAGGTTTCAATGGGGAGAAAAGGAGACATTTGTAATATTTTTAATAATAAAAATAAATAAATAAATAAAAGCTGGTCGAATGGGAAAATAAATAATAAATAAATAATAAATAAATAAATAAATAAATAAATAAATAAATAAATAAATAAATAAATATAAATAAAGCTCAGGTTAGTTTTATCTGTTTTCAGATGAGTTTAAGCTTCTTTTAAAATTCATTTTATTGTTGAAAGTATTACAGCTGTCCTCCATTTTCTCTACCTTGCTCCCCAACCCCCAGTCCCCAACCTTCCCCAGTTCTTTTCTGGTCTGTTGTCTTTGTCCATGGGTTGTGCATGATTCTTTTAAGTTTTTTGGTCAATCTCTTCTTGCCCTCCTCCCCGCCTTACCTCTTAGATCTGTCAGTCTGTTTCATGCTTCCATCTCTGTAGTCCTATTTTGTTTGTCAATTTATTTTGTTCCTTAGATTCTACATATAAGTAAGCTCATGTGATACTGGTCTTTCTCAGATTGGCTTATTTCCTTAGCATAATATCCTTCAGGTTTATTTATGCTGTCCCAAAAGGTAAAAAGATATTTCTTTTTAACAGTTGCATAGTATTCAATAGTATAAATGTCCCACAGCTTTTTTATCCACTCATCTACTAATGGGCACTTGGGCTGTTCCAGATCTTAACTCTTGTAAATAGTGCTGCTATTAACTTAGGGGAGCATATATTCTTTCAGATTGGTGTTTTGGGATTCTTAGGATATATTCCTAGAAGTGGAATCACTGGGCCAAATGGCAGTTCCATATTAAATATTTTAGAAACCTTCATACGGTTTTCCAGAGTGCCTGCACCAGTCTGGATTTTCACCAGCTGTGTGCTAGGGTTCCATTTTGTCCACATCCTTTCCAGCAAGTGTCATTCGATGATTTATTAATGGTAACCATTCTCACAGGTGGGAAGTGATACCTTACTGTGGTTTTAATTTTCATCTCTGATGATTAGTTATGTTGAGAATTTTTTTTATATGTGTCTTGGACATCGGTATGTCCTCTTTGTAGAAGTGTCTGTTCCTGTCCTTCACCCAATTTTTAGTTGGATTGTTTGTCTTCTTCTTGTTGAGTTGTATGAGTTCTTTGTATATTTTGGAAGTTAATCCCTTATCAGATGTTTCATTGGCAAATATGTTCTCCCATTACATGGGTTCCCTTTTTATTTTAAGGCCGATTTCTTTTGCTGTGCAGAAGCTTTTTAGCTTGGTGTAGTCCCATCTCTTTATTTTTTCCTTTTTTTCTCCTGCCCTAGGAGATGTATCATTGAAAATTCTGTTATGTGAGATATCTGTGATTTTATTGCCTATGTTTTCTTCTAGGATTTTTATGGTTTCATGATTTATATTTAAATCTTTTATCCATTTTTAATTTATTCTTGTGTATGGTGAAAGTTGGTGGTCCAGTTTCATTTTTTTGCATGTTTCTGACCAGTTTCAGCAACATTGTTTATTGAAGAGACTGTCTTTACTCCATTGTATGCCCTAGCCTCCTCTGTCAAATATTAATGGATCACAATGCTTTGTGTTGATTTCTGGGGTCTGTGTTCTTTTTCATTGATCTATATGCCTGTTCTTGTGGTAGTACCAGGTTGTTTTGATTACAAAGGCTTTGTAGTATTGTTTAATATCTGGCATTGTGATCCTTCCAACTCTGTTCTTTCTCAAGGTTGCTGCAGCTATTTGGGGTTCCATATAAATTTTTGGAATATTTGTTCTAGCTCTGCGAAATATGCTGTTGGTATTTTAATAGGAATTGCATGAGCATAGTATATTCTTCCACTTGTTTCTATCTCCCTCTATTTTTTCAGTGTCCTGTAGTTTCCCATGTGCAGTCCTTTTGTATTCCTAGGTAATCCTAGATATTTTTGTTGTTGTTTTTGTTGCAATGGTAAATGGGTGGGGTTTTTTTTAGTTTTTTTTTAGTTTCTCTTTCTGAAAGTTCATTGTTGGTGTATAAAAATGTTGTCAATTCCCAGATGTTAATTTTGTATCCAGCTACCTTTCTCAATTTATTTATCTAACCTAATAGTACTTTGATTCAGTCTTTAGGGTTTTCTCTGTACAATATCATGTTATCTTCAAAGAAAGACAGTTTTACTTCTTCCTTGTGAATTTGGATGCCTTTTATATTTTCTTCTTGATTGATCACTGTGACAATTACTTCCAGTACTATGTTGAATAAGAGTGGTGAAAGTGGACAACCCTGTCTTGTTCCAGTTTTTAAAGGAAATGTTTTTGTTTTTGACCATTGAGTATGATGTTGGCTGTAGGTTTATCATATATGGCCTTTCTTATGCTGAGGTATGTTTCCTCAAATGGATACTGGATTTTGTGAAATATTTTTTCGCCACCTATTTATATGATCATATCATTTTTGTCCTTCATTTTGTTTATGTATCACATTTATTGATTTGTGAGTATTATATAAGCATAGCCTTTGAATAATTTACTTTCACACAAAGTCATAATCTTATGCAAATGCAACCAAATCTCAGTCATTACAATTTTTCTCTAGTATAGGTGTTAGGAACATGAACTATAATAACATTGAGGGAACTCTGTTAATGGTTAGCTTTGCTTGCAAGTGTTTCTTCCACTTCCCTTGAACAGTTTTCTCTCATCTATTATTTTTTAAATTATGGTTTAAATTATTTTTTAACCAAAGATTCTAAAGATTCTTTATAGATCTCTGATTTCCTCTCTCTCTCTTTCTCTCTCTCCCTCTCTTTCTCTCTCTCATCACCTCCTTTCGCTCTGATATTCTCCCATATTAATTATTTTGCCATTTGTCCGGATGTACATCCTCTGAGAACTATATAAACGAAACTCTAACCTTTGTTTTCTTATTAGCCTACTTTGAATTAAGTATGGGAAACAAGATGACTTCAAGTAGGTAGGTGCCCCTTGTGTCTCCTTGTTTCTGAGTCACGTAGCAATGATTTTTTTGCCAAGTGTGTTCTGCATTTCCTCAACTACCTGTAAATTGCCCATTCTCATTTCTGTAATCTAATAACCCATTCACCCTCTTTATTCTTTGTCCAGAAATGTCTTATATACTCAATGTTGACTCGCTCTCTTTGGATTTTCATGGAATTATCATATCTCTGTGATTTCCCCTTGGGCATGTATTAAGCTTTGATTTTATCCTGTTAATCTGTTTCTGTTCATTTGGTTATTAGCCCAACCAGATTTTAGAAGGTGGGGTGAAAAGTATTAATATTTTTCTAGTCCCCACAGCTTACTATAACAGGAAGGTGACTCTCATAAATTTTAAGCTTTTAGAGACAAAAGCAGAATTTTAGAAATATAAGTATGTAAAAAGATTACTTTTAAAATTTCAATTCAAACAATGAGTGTGAAGAAAAATAAATAGCAGCACTTTTGTTTAGTATTCACATGAACTTTTCTCTTTAGAATTCAAAGGATTATAGAATATTTACATCACATTTTAATTGGCAAATATTTTAAGCTATGAACACTTTTAAAATAAATTTCTAAACCCCAAATGGAGCCACTCCTGTCCACATTAACAAACCAAACTTCTGTGTTTCTGAAAATGCTTCGCTTAACAGAAAAACAGTATATCCAGTTAGGCAACCCCAAACCTCAAAGTCAGCTGTGAGCTCTGTACTTGTCACTATAATATATAATTACACTGTGTCTCCACATTGCTGCTTCTAACAGTGTATAAACTTGCTCATGCCCAAATATTCATTGGGAAGTGTGATCCACTGCTTGTGAGGCACTGTGTCCCCTCAATCTATAGGTTGTTTTCTCTTGACTAAAGTACATCAAACTAGTTACTAAATTGACTTTGTGTGTGTGTGTTTTTGTTTATTTCTTTGTTTTGTTTTGTTTTGTCATTTGACAGTTTTGGGAATAAAAGTGGGATCTGAAGACAGCTGCACAAGTTTCTAAGTGTTATATAGGTAGTTAGGCAGACATGAGCAGAGCAAGGACAATGAATCAGGTACAGAACCTCACCAGGGCAGAAATCCCCAGATGCCTACCAACTGGCAAAACTGGGAAAAGAAGAACCTCACCCCAATGGTGGCCTTTCCTCCCCTAGCATATTGTTGGTCATGCGGTTTGGACCCCCTGAATTTTCATATCGCTAATCATGCAGTTTAGAGACCCCTGACCTTTTTCTCCCTAAAGATAACATCTAAACCTCAGTTGTAGTTCAGCTCCAGGGCCAGAAAAGCAGCAAAACCAAACAAGTTTTGCCGTGGTTGCTTCACAACCAACTACATTGACTAATAAGTCCCTGCCTTGGCACCACCAATCAGTGGAGACCAGGACCTTGAAAGAACACACCTGGAAAACTGATGAATATTCTATTAAGGCCCTCCCCTGAGTCCTTCCTTAAGATTTTTACCAGCAAGAGACAGATATATAACTCAGGACAAAGGACCCAGAATACATTCCCCCCAAGGGGAGCACACCAGCACCATTCCCTTCCCCCTTCTTCCCTCTGAAGGGAAGCAACAAGGCTTGCAGCTACGGAAGCAATGGGTAGTGGCAGCTCATCCTGGGCTTACCCCCTGAACCTGTTTCCAAGGATCCTTTCTCTCTCTGACTCCTCAGTGATCCAAAGCAGCCCAGCCTAAGATTTCTGGTTGCTTCTTCTATGTTCTTTCTTGTTTCATGGTTCTAAGTATGTTTTTGCTATGGCCAATAAATTCTTACTTTGTTACACTGTGTCTCTTGACTGAAATCTTTCCTTCAAGACAAGAAGTGAAGTATCATCATCTCCCTGGTAATACAAGAATAACTTCTATCTATGGGTGAAGGTACCCATAGAATCCTTTTGGTTTCTGGCCTCTTCAGCTGTTCTCTGGGATATCCAATAATCTTCTCTTGATTCCCTGTTCTGCTTATTTTATGAGCTCCTTAAGTTTGTATGTCTTAATACTTCTAAGTAGAAAATTGGAGTATGAGAACCTCCAGGTTTTTCACAGAGTAAATTCATGAACCACAACATTTGGATTTTTGGCCAACTTCATCTACAAGGTACACACCTTTAGGAGGACCTAACATGTCTCAGGAACTATACAAAAGGAGCCAGAAACATTACATCTTGTTGAATTAAGGAAGAATTAATTCAATAAGGAAAAATAATAGATACTTCTAAATCTAAAAAAGTAGGGTAGCAGCCATTAGGGGACTCACAAAAGACTTGAGGCAAGTCCTTGGGCAAATAAACTGAGACATGAAATCTGAACTGTTTTGACTAATGACACATCAAATTTAAGTGGGTATTTAGACAGATCATTAAGAGCCCGTAGGGCATCTGCCACTATAAAGCAATCTTCCAGTAAAAAAAAAAATAAAACTAATGTCAATGAAAGCCTCAGAACCCAAAGCTGCATGACTTTGATACCATTGTAATTAGTTAGTTATTAATAATAGGAAAGGAGCAAAGGGAAGGCCAGACATTATAAGCATGACATTTGGGTGGGTTCACTAGGAAGCTGCAACTTTGCACTCCCCAAGGAACCACCCATCTATTACCTGCAAAACAAGGGGAAGGGGTCCAACAAAGGGAAGATAGATGCATGCCCAGTAAAGTTGGGATGACATAGGGGAGATACTTGCCTGTCAGTCATGCCAGGGAACAGAGATCATTGGTCAGAAGTGTTGTGGCCACTGCAAGTGCATGAAAATTTGGGAATACATAATCTCCTAAACAGGAATTTGCTCTCTGGTGCTCTTGGCTGGCTCTTGGCTTCCTTGCATTTTCCTCCATAGCCATGTGGTTCCGCAGGCCCTATAAGCAATGGACTGATGGGCTGTAGTGGGAAAACACAAATTAAGCTAGCCTGATGCTGGATTTGACTCTGTAGATATGGAAAGGAAACTCTGGACACTAGCTCTGATTTTAGCTCTGTTGAAACCATGGCTACACTTCTTCTATGACTGGACAAAGGTAAAAGAGACTTTAGAAACACAGTGATTTAATTACATGCAAATAAAAATCATTTGTTCGCTTATGGAAGTCTCAGAAAATTATTTTCCTTGGGATACAGCAAGAAATTCGCCCCCATAAGCAATAGGTGGAGACAAAAATCTCTCTTATCTTATAATAGCTTGTGCACTTAAAAGTTGTTAGAGCACCTGCTATCTAAATCTAAGACTCTTGCACTTTGGTAAATAGTTCATAGAATGGGTTAGATTAAGACTAGATCATCTGTCAACCTCAAAAAATTTCTCTGAACACTTCCACCATGTAAAGACACAAAACTGTGTCTGCAATACAGAAGAGAGCTTTCACTAGACATCTAATTTGCTGATGCTCTGACCTTGGATTTTTCAGCCTCCAAACTTATGACTAATAAATGTTTTTGGTTTTCCTTTAAATTTCTGTGCAATGATATATTCTGTATAACACCACAAAATTCTCAAGTTAGTGACACATTCCTCCTAGCTATTTATATGGCTTCAAAACACAAAAAGCTTAGCTAGAGAAATGGATTCCAAAGTTTCAAAGAATTGAACACTCCACCTTCTTGCATAACTGTTTTTTTTAATTGTTGAGAGTATTACAGATATCCCTAATTTCTCCCCCTTTTCCCCCTCCACCCATCTCCCACCCCTCCCCAGGCCCCTGCCTGTCCATTGTCTATGTCCATGGGTGTTCATATATGCTTATAAGTTCTTTGGTTAATTTCTTCCCACCCTTCTTCCTGGAAACTGTAGATATCTGCAAAAATGGCAAAATAACGTGTTGATGTTTTTTTCTTTTTTTAGAAGAGTCCTTGAAAGCAAGGGTTTCCAAATTAACCAAAATTGGATTTAATTGGCAGCAGCCTTCAAAAGCTCTCAAGATTCCAAAATAGCTCTATTGAAAGATTTATTACAAAAAGCAAATTAAAAAAATTAAAGACACAAGAGATACCTAAAACTGATACTGTTGTAATTAACCTATTTATTAATAACAGGAAAAGAGCAAAGGGAAGGCCAAATTTTAAAAGCATGTCATTTGTACAGCTTTCCAGGAAGCTGCAGTTTAACACTCTTCAGGGAGCCACCGGTTTATTGCGTACAGATAGCTGAGGGAAGGGACTGGGCAGGGAGAGATAGACTCATGCCCAGTAAAGTCTGGGTGACATAGGGAAGGTACTTGCCTGTCAGTCACACCTGGGAACAGCTCATTAGCCAGAGTAGGTGTAGCCACTGAACGCTAGGGAAGATCTGAGATATTTAATCCCCTAAACAAAAAAGTTTGCTCTCTTGGCTCCTGGCCCTCATGGTCTATCTTGAACCTCTTGGGACTCTTGTTGCAGGGTTTGTGCTCTCTTGGTTCCCCTGTATTCACCAACAACACCAACAAGTCTCACAGCCATGTGGACCTCACACAATGGACTAATGGATTGCAATTAGCCTTATGCTAAACTGAACCAATTTCAACATAAAATGAAAATTCTGGTCATTGGCTTTGCTTCTAGCTCTACTGAATCCTAAACTGCACTTCTTCCAGGACTGTATTAAGGGAAATGGGATTTTTGTAAGCCCATGGATGTAATTCCGGCAAATAAAGGTCACTCATCCACCTGTGAGAGTCTCAGAAAATTATTTTTCTCTAGATATCATAAGAACCCCACCACCAGCACCCAGGGGGGAAGGGGATAGCTTACTTCCACCAATAACAAAACAAAATTATAAGACTGATGTGACATCTCTAACTTCCCTTTATCTTCCTTTACTTGAGCACTCATAGCCTACTAATCCTCTGCATGAATTTCCTTTCCAATCTAAAGAGGTAAGAGACCGTAAACAAAATTCTGCCAAACAACAGCTCTAAGGCCAGAAAACTAAAATGATACCTGGGTCTTCCCCTAAGCACCCTCTCATGATTCATCATCAATGAATTGGCCCAGAATTCAGTGTCTTATTTTTAATCAACCCAGACACTTAAAAAAGAGATTGTCCTTAAACATTTTGTGCAAATCCTATGACATCAACTGGAATTTCCCCATACATGTCCTTGAAGGAGGATCCTTACATATGGGCCCTTTACAAGGTTGACAGGACTCTCAGAAATTTTACAGTGAACTGTTACCAGTTATTCCTTTAAACAGGGCTAATGGTAAACTAAAACTAAATTTAATTAAAAATCTTGCCAAATTTTGATAGATCCCAGGAATATACTCTCTACTTTAAACCTCTCTTGCTCTGGAGCCTGCAGAAAAGATCCTGGAAGAACTAGCAGAAGTAAAAATAGGGTAAAAATTCTTACCAGAGTCAGCTCTCCCAGATCTCTGTAGTGTTTGGTTGAGAGAGGAATACAGCATTTTGCACTGTCCTTTTTCCCCCCAATTACACTTTTTAATTTGGTTTTGGGGTACCCATTGGTTATCTATTATTTTTCCCTCCCAGACACAGCTATTGTTTTCTTTTTTGTCTCACTTTTTGTCATGAAAATTTGACTTGGCCCCCATCAGGATGGAAACCCCATCATTTTGGCTGGACAGAAATGTGGGCTACGCTCTCTTTGTGTCTATGGTACTATCAATGACTGTTAGTAGGTCTCATGGGAGTTGTATAAACCTTTCCTCCTTTTGGCTATCTTTGGGAGTGTATTTGGATTTTCGAAGGGTAGTTTGTTTTGCAGTGTCTTTAGGATGTCTTTTGCATTTATGAGATTATTTAACACTGCCAGGAATGTTTACTATTTGTCTCAGATGAAACTTGAGAAGATATTTGAAAGAATTTTTAAATGAGCTCTATGGTCAAGAAGTTGTCCATATTGGAAGCTAATGTTCAAAGCTTGATAGAAAATTTTAAAGTATTTAGTCCCTAAGGTAAAATAAAATTTTCAGGTAGGGGATACATAATGTTTTTCCTTTCTTCTAAATTCTTCTAGCTGAGCAATTAATCAAATTAACAGAGACAGATTGACAGAAGAAAATAAAATGTTTAATGCATGCACATGGGGAATCCACATAAGCACAAAAATTTTAAGATTGTAAGGCAAAATTGGGTATAAAAGATATTTTTGAGAAAGAAGAAAAGGAGGCTCTGGGGTATCAGGTTTCAAAAGTGAGAATGGGCAACTTATAGATAGTTGAGGAAAAGCAGAACATATATGGCAGGAATTTTTTTCCTAGGCAACACAGAAACAATGGGACTCAGGGATTGTCTAGCTAGAAGGCATGGAGTCTTTCTGACTAATGTTAGGGTGAAGATTCTTAAAATGATTAAGCCAAGGGTCTCACCCTAAAGCAGGTTTTTATGTGACTCTCTTGGGCAGGAAAATGAGGAGGGTCAAAAGTTCTTTCTGAGTCTTGTTTCTTAATAAACAGCTTAAAATCAATATCCCAAAAAGGTAGCTTCAGGGTGGTCAAACTTTGGTTTCTTTTACTATGTTCCCAGATAAAAAGAAAATTTTCCAGACAAACAGCTCTAAATCAAGAACATAAGAATCTTTTAATTTCTGTCTTAGTTGAAAATCTCCCTGATAAAAGAAAGAATTTGAAAATAATGTAGTTGGATGGGTGGGTCAGCACCTTGCTATCATTCAGTACAATCCAGTTCTTTGAGGAATAAAAAACAACTGTTCTTTTCTTGCAAATTGAGTCTTTAACAAAAAAGTAAATGCTGCTCTAGAAGCAACTCAAAGCTCACCTGTTCTTTCTAACAATCCTCAAAACTTTCCTATTCATCTCAAAATGCTTGTAGATATTTTTTTTAAATCTGGACTTAGGAAACAAAAGTCTATCTTGGAGAAACTTATATTCTTTCCCTGTACCTTTGAGATATAAAAGTCTACCTAGTCTTATCTAAAAATGCACCATCTCTTCAATCTCTACTTAAAGAGGTAATTTTTATCAGAAGGAAAAGAAAGAAAAAAGGCTATTTAGAAATTAAGTGAATAAAAAGTCTTAAAGATCTTTGCTTCAAATATAATGGAAAACTTATGCCATCTTAGCAGGTAAAGTTAACTTACTTATTCCATTGGCCAGAAACAAAATTTGGATCTGACTGTTCTTTTATAAACTAGTAAGTTTTGTTCTTTTATAAATTAGCAAGTTTTACATTATTGTCTCTGTCTCATCATTAAATTTTAAAATAAAAGCTATAAAATCTCTGTTTGCATCATTCTGTATGTTTATGTATGTCTTATGTATATATCTTATGGGTTTTTTTTGCCTCTGGATGGTATTGTCAAAATTAATTTGTAAAGAACTCTATATAATTGACTTAAAGAAAGTTATATAAAGTAAGTGCACTTTCAGAAATATAGAATCTAACCAAAATGTTTTCTAAGTTCACATAATCTAGAATACTCTTTAGTAAGTAAAAGCTACTTTAAGTTTGTGATTTATTTAAAACAGGCATGCCTTCTAAGTTATTAACTTTAAACATAATATAGACATACAACTTTTATTCTAACTAGTTTTACTTATAATCAAAAAAGCTCATGTTATCTCTGCTAAACAATTTGTTGGAAAAAAGGTAACTTAAGATGATAATTAGCTGTTTAAAGTCTCATAAAATTTTCATGATAATGTAAACATATTTGTCAACAAGTAAATTCAACAAATGTAAACACGCTAAAAGTTTATAAATGCTATTTTTAGCAATAATTATGCTTATGGTATATCTACTTAAAATAGTTTCCAATATCTTTTTAGTAACTTAAAACTTTAAACTTTTACAGATTTAAGTTAAATAATAGATATTCATTGAATATCTAGGTAAGTATCAAGATCCAAATAAAATAAAATACTGAAACATTAATTACTGATTATGTTTGTCTATTTGGGCCTCTTTTTTTAAGTTGATTTTAGAGAGAGGAAGAGACAGAGAGAGAGAGAGAGGGAGAGAGAGAGGGAGAGAGAGAGGGAGAGTGAGTGAGAGAGAGAGAGAAAGAGAGAGAGAGAGAGAGAGAGAGAGAGAGAGAAACATGGATGTGAGATAGAAGTATTGATTGGCTGCCTCCTGAAAATTCCCTGACCGGGGATCAAACCTGCAACCTGGGTAAGTGTTCTGACCAGGAATAGAACTTGCCACCTTTCTGTGTGTAGGAAGATGCTCCAACTAACTGAGCCACACTGGTCAGGGCTGGACCTCTTATTAAAAGTGAACTAAATATATTTGCTTCAATTAGCAAACATATTTTGTGCCACCTTAACAATTTTGCTATAAAGCAGAATATATTTCAGAAATTATAAAATGTATTAATTTGCCACTCTAAAGAAATCCTGGTGTAACAGAGAATTCACAATTGCTTACTTTTTAGGTTTTATTACAAATTAAGATTTGTAAGAGTTAGAATTCTAATTAATATGTAATAAAATGTATAAAAATAACAAGGGAAACAACTCTATATGCAACAAAAGTAGGATTGTGTTCTTGGCTAAGAGAAGGTATAAAGTATAGAGGTGTAATTTTGTTAAGGAAAGAAGTAATTTTGTCTTAAAGTACAAATGGTTGTTTAAGAATGAGAAACAAAAAAATAAAGAACAAATTAACAGCTGGAAATAAAGAGAATTGGCGTTGTGTAGAGGCTGTTTAAAAGGGAATAAATTTATTATATAGTATATTTTAAAAGCGTTAACATGAATAGTGTACTTATGTAAAACTAAAATTTAATTTTCTTTGATCTGCTAAAAGGAGTTTTCTTAGACGATTGACCTGTTTCTGATAAAGTTTGTGAAAGATTTTTCTTTACCTTTTAAGTACTCTGCTTAAAAAGCAAATATTTTGTTTTATCAAAATAATTTTTTATGCTTCATGTTGTCTTTATTGCCATGTCTTAAATTATTTTTAAAAAACTGACTCTACTCAATATTTAAAAAGCTAAGTATTACTCACAACTATGTAACATGCTATATTTTCCTTTAAAATATTCCATTATCACTTTGGTTAAATAAATAATAAAGTATTGTTTTATATCGATCTGTGATCCTATATAGTCAAATGACCAAAATTTATATATTTACAAATTTCTCAAAACTTAATTTAAAAAGAAATATTTTTGACCTAGAACTAAATTTAGGATATTCCAGAGAGATATCCTGGACAATCTCAAAAGATTTTTTTTTCTTATACTCTTCTTTATATATATATATATATATATAAAAAGAGAGATGTTAAACTAACCAAGATATTTGATGGTCTAAGTTACATGGGAAACTCTGTCAAGTAAGACTAAATCTTCATTAGTTTAATTTTTTATGGATAAATGTTATTAATATGAGTTCAAAAATTCATATGAAATTTCTAGAAATTTGGTACGTCCTGATATATTACCAGTCATAATTCTAGTTATTATATTAAAATGCTCTGTGTCATAGAAATAATGAAATTTACTTGTAAAATCCACTTTAATGAACTGTCATTACATTTTTAACTATGGCTTTTTAGGTCTGTTTTCAATTACAGACAGTTATTCTTTTCCTCTGATGTCTTTGCAAAAGCGGGATTCATGAAATAATTCTACCAAGTATGCTTTACCACTGATATCACTGCCATATTACAAATTCTTTAACTTTGGGTACATATTTTAAAACTAAGAAGGCTCCACCTAAAACCTCATCCTGTACAAATACTAGAGACCTCAAAACCAAACTGATTTGGAGAAGTAGCTGAAATTACAGTAGACTGTTTCCTACCAAGATGTCAAATTACAAATTTTTTTCCATTTCTTTTTCCCTCTTTGACCATCTTATTCTTAAATCTTACACCATAGAATTCTTTATAATTTCTGTCATCATTTTGCCTTGCTTTGACCAAGAAAAATAATGTCATTGTTCACATATCTCAGACCATTACAAAGAGGGGATAATCCAACCTCCAACTGATTGTTGGATTTGCTACAATGCTACATATTTTGTAGTTCTGCCACTTAGAAACTTCTTTCTGAATTCCAATGCCTCAGTATCTCAGAAAACAGTCATTTTTAAAAAATATATCTTTATTGATTTCAGAGAGAGGAAGGGAGAGGGAGAGAAAGTGTTGAAACATCAATGATGAGAGAGTCACTGCACACCCCTGAATGAGGATTGAGCCCATATCCCAGGCATGAGCCCTTGTGGGGAATTGAACCATGATCTCCTGGATCCTAGGTCAATGCTCAAGCACTGAGCCATGCCCGGCCCAGCCAGCCATGTTTTTATTGTGTCAGACACTCTAGACTTGGTATTTTATTTCTAACTCTGGAAAAAATATCAGGGTCCACTACCAAAGCTATAGCTTCTTAGCAGGAATTTACCTGCCAAAATTATCATAGATAATAAAATAACTCTGAATTACCTACTTGCAGAACAAGGAGGAGTTTGTGTAATGGCTAGCAGCACTCTCTGTAAATGGATAAACACTTCTGGGGAAGCTAAGACAGTTACATGAAATATACAAACAGATTAACCAATTTGCTTTAGGAAGTACCCATCTCTTCATGATTATTTTTTGGACTTATTTGATTGTAGAAGGTTTGGGTCATGGGGAACTTGGCTTAAGAGTGCTCTCCAAACATTCAACATTGTTTTGTTGCTAATGGATATTACCATGTGAGTACCACTGACCAACCAATACATAATTTTCAACTGCAACAACTAAAAGACAAAAACAAAAATAACATAACCAGCCCCAAGAATATGAGCCTATTATCTCTTATGAATACTACACTGAGACCTGAAGAGATAATAATAACTGAGAATATTGCTAAGGCCAATATTTTTAATTAAACAACTTGAATCGTCTAGAGAATAATCAAAAAGAAAAGGGGCTATTGAAACAAATTTCGATAATCAAGATTGAGCTGTTCCTGCACAGGGTGCTGTGGCAGCAATCCAAACCTTTGTGGTTCTGTAAAATCTCTGCTTGATCAGAAAGAAATCCAGTGCATTCATTCAGACAACCCCCAAGTTCCAAGCGAATTCTGGGCTCTCTGCTTATATCTTTATTCCTTGGTCTTTCTAAATAAGATCAGATATGAAATCCCAGCTAATTATGCCCTATCTCTGCATTGCCACTTCTGATACTCTATAAAATATGCTCTTGCCCAAATATCATTCAGGATCAGTGCTCTAGGGCTTGTGAGGCACTGTATTCCCTCAATTCATGACTGACTTTCCCTTAAATAAAGGACATAAAACTAGTCGCTAAATCATTTTATGTTTTTCATTTGAAATGCTTAATTATAAAGTGACACTCTTTTTAGCTGTAAGGAAAAAAGTCTAAATGTTTTAAAGAATTAACATTGAACTAATATTTTTAAAATTAATTTTGTGAACAATTATTTTTCTGACTATATTTATATTATTGATTTCAGAGAGAGGAAGGGAGAGGGAGAGATAGAAACATCAATGATGAAAGAGTCATTGATAAGCTGCCTCCTGTGTGCTCCCTACTTGGGATGGAGCCCACAACCCAGGCATGTGCCCCAATTAGGAATAGAACCATGCACTGGTTCTTGGGTCATCCACTGAGCTATGCTGGCCAGGCTCTGACTACTTTTGATTGAAAAAATAGCTTATGTGATAATTAGTCATTTCTCACTAGATAAAAGAGAAAAGTTTGCCTTATTTGAGATTATAAATACTTCTACAAAAATAAATTTATATAAACTTATTTTATTACCTGGAAACCACTGTGGGGTTCGGACTGCCTTTCATGGTATCCAATTCAACAGAGGCAGGGTTGAATCATATAAGGCGTTTACTGAGAATGTCAGCCAACCAAAAAGACAGAGAGCATAAATGCATCCAAAACCTGTCTTAAGGAATGGACAGAGGGATAGGGTTATATAGGGAAATGGGATAAACTGAGGCTGGGAATGGAATGCAGCTATTGTGCAGCTCCAGAAGTCCACAGGCTTCATCTACTGTTCTTGGTCATCTGGCGATGTCTTGATAAGATGATATCTTGACTGCTGGTTGGGTTGGCCTGACCATGATTCTTGTCCATATTGTCCAAGGTTGTGTCATTTCCTTAATTGCTTTGTCCAGAATCAAGGGGAGTGTAGAAGCATAAAGGCCTAGGAGAAAGAAACTTAAGGAAAAATAAATTTAAACTCCTGTTCACATGAGTATATGCATTTTAAAATTTATAAGTGATATAATTATATTTCAGATTAATTCAGGTGCTCAATCTTCGGACATTATAAGTGCCCCTATCAATTTCATGTATGTGATTAATATCTGGAATTACTAGCTTTTACTCTGAGCTTTCAGTATATAATTTCTTCTCATATACAGAAGGTTTTAAGATGAAAACAACCACATCTAAATTCAAAACTATTCGTAGCTCTATTTTATAGCTTGTAATATAATTGAGATAAGATAGTCAAACACTGATAGTAAATTATACAGTAAAGCACAAGACATTTGCATTAGGTCACACCCTCTAAAAAATATTTGAATCATGTAAATAACATAGATATACAGAAAATTAACTTTAAAGAAATATATACAGACCTATAGCCAACATCATACTCAATGGGCAAAAACTAAGACCATTTCCCCTAAGAACAGGAACAAGACAGGGGTGTCCACTTTCACCACTCTTATTCAACATAGTACTGGAAATCCTAGCTACAAACATCAGACAAGAAGAAAGCATAAAAGGCATCCAAATTAGAAAGGAGGAAACAAAACTGTCATCATTTGCAGATGACATGATATTGTAAGTAGAAAATCCTAAAGACTTCACCAAAAAACTACTAGATTTAATAAATGAATCCAGCAAGGTACCAAGACACAAAATTAACACCCAGCAATCGATGTCATTTTTATACACCAATAATGAACTCTCAGAAAGAGAAACTAAAAAAAAACAATCCCACTTACCATTGCAACTAAAAAAATAAGATACCTGGGAATAAACTTAACAAAAGATGTAAAAGACCTGTACTTGGAAAACTACAGGACACTGAAAAAGAAATAGAGGAAGATATAAAACAAATGGGAAAATATACCATGTTCATGGATTGGAAAAATTAACATTATTAAAATGTCCATACTACCCACAGCAATCTATAGATTCAATGCAGTCCCTAATAAAATACAAACAGCATATTTCACAGATCTAGAAAAAACACTTCAAAAATTTATATGAAACCAAAAAACACCCCGAAGAGCCATGGCAATCTTGAGGAAGAAGAACAAAGTTGGAGGGATCACAATACCAGATATCAAGTTATATTACAAAGCCACTGTAATCTAAACAGCCTGGTACTGGCACAAGAACAGACGTATAGATCAGTGGAAGAGAACAGAGAACCCAGAAATTGACCCATGTCATTATGGTCAATTAGTATTTGACATAAGAGGCAAGAACATACAATGGAGTAAAGACAGTCTCTTCAATAAATGGTGCTGGGAAAATTGGACAGGTACATGGAAAAAAATAAAAGTAGACAACCAACTTATATCATACACAAAAGTAAATTCAAAATGGATATAAGACTTAAATGTAAGACATGAAACCATAAAAATCCTACAGGAAAACAGGCAGCAAAATTTCACACATCTCTTGTAGCAATATGTTTGCTGATATGGCTCCTAGGGAAAGAGAAAGTAAGGAGAAAATAAACAAATGGGACTGCATCAAAATAAAAAGTTTTTGCACCATCAACAAAAGAAAGCATCAACAAAAAGAAAAGGGAGCCCACTGTATGGGAGAACATATTTGCCAACAAAACATTTGATAAAGGTTAATATCCAAAATATATAAGGAACTCATACAACTTAACAAAAGGAAGACAGACAATTCTATTAAAAAATGGGCAAAGGACCTGAATAGACACTTCTCCAAAGAAGACATACAAATGGCTAAGAGACATACGAAAAAATGCTCAACATAGCTAATCATCAGAGAGGAGCAAATTAAAACCGCAGTGAGGTATTACTTCACACCTGCCAGAATGGCTACCATCAACACAACAACAAACGACATGTGCTGACAAGGATGTGGAGAAAAGGGCACCCTAATACATTGCTGGTGGGAATGCAGACTGATGCAGCCACTATGGAAAACAGTATGGAGGTTCCTCAAAAGCTTAAAAATTGAATTGTAACTTGACCCAGTGATCCCACTTCTAAGAATATATTCTAAGGAACCTGAAAAACCAATAAAAAAGATCTTATGCACCCCTATGTTCATAGCAGCACAATTTACAATAGCTAAGATCTGGAAACCGTCCAAGTATCCATCAGTAGATGAGTGGATAAAAAACTTGTGACAAATTTACATCATGGAATACTATGCAGCTGTAAAGAAGGTTCTTGTACCCTTTGCCACAGCATGGAGGGAACTAGAAAGTATTATGCTAAGTGAAATAAACCAGTCAGAGAAAGACAAGTATCACATGATCTCACCTATATGTGGAATACAATAAACAAAATAAACTGATGAACAAAATGGATCCAAAGACATAGAAGCATGGAACAGACTGAGGGATCTTAGAGGGGAGGCAGGGAGGGGGGAGAGGGCAGGGAGACATTAATCAAAGAACTTATATATTTCTAAGCATAACCCATGGACACAGACATTGGTCTGGGGAAAGCCTAAGGGTGGGATGGATGCAGGGTGGAGGGGATTAATTCAATAGGGATAAAAAGGGGACATCTGTAATATTTTCAACAATAAAGATAAAGAAACAAAATAAAATTTAAAAATATATATAATGATTGAGAAATACCCATTAAATCATATTAGAACTTTGAATCTCACATGGTCCAGGATAGGTTATACATTCAATTTTTAAGTTTAAAATTTAAAACTGCTTTTTCCTGTTAGATGGCATGTTGAACACTTTGGATTTCCTAAAATTAAACATATTTTTAAAATATATACCTCAAAATGCTGTTACAAATTAATTTAACAAGCATTTATTGATCTTTTTTCATTGGCAAGGATTCTGATAGCTACTGTAGAAAATATAAAGTTGATTCATACAGCATGCTGATTCTTACAAAACTAATGTCATTGAAGAAGGCAGCTATTTTAAAAATTACAAAAAATATACTATAAATGAGATACAATAAATTTGTATAATCTGCTAAGAAAAATAGAAGATTATCATTTAAAATAATTTTCTGTGGATAATTAATATTTCCATGGGCTTCATTTTTCTTCTGCTTTTAACACATATTTACAGTGCATTGTGATTAACAAATTAAAACTACTGATCCATTGGCCAAAATGATTTTGAGAACCAGAAAATAAAACTATTAATATAGTTAATTTACTTATTAGGACCCACCAAATGGAGTCTGCAATAATGGCTCAGCCCAAGTCACAAATCTAAACCTAAGTCATCTCGCTCTTAGGGGAAATGCCTGTCAAGAAAACCTAACATACATCAATCACAGACCCCAAGTTAGCTTTAGCTAGTTTACTTTACCCTACAAAATAGGACCTACTTGTCTTACAAGGACATTAAATTCCAGTGCTGATCCTGAGTTGCCACTTCTAACATTCTATAAAACTTGTTCTTGCCCAGAAGCCCTCAGGAAGAGTGCTCCACTGCTTGTGAGGGTCTGTACTCCAATTTGTGAATTTCTTTCCTTTTGTATAAAGAAGATCAAACTGGTTACTAAATTGTTTTACTTTTTCATTTAACACTATGTACTATATCCTGTTTCTAGTACTAACAAACAAGAGTCTTTATCATTTACTTTTATCAACCGAAAAAGGTTGATAAATTTTTTAAATAAAAAATATTTAATTTTCCAGCACAAACTATTGAAGGCTTTTTTTCTAAGACTTGTTGGCTTGCCTTAATATTTGCAAGTATTTGATAAAAATTATATATCGCCTGCTTTTTCCTGCCTGTTCCCTCTTTCTTATAAAGTGTAACAAAATATGCCACCTTTAAATGTGACTTTTTGGCATAAGAATTATTTCCAGCGGATTTTTTGTGTGAAACTGCAGACAAAAGAAAAGCTCAGAAAACAGATGTAACCCTTTTTATGGTGAATCTTCATTTATGAAGAAAATTTACATTAGAAAGGAGCCTGTACCAGAAAGAGAGCTATTACTACATAAAACTATTTTGCCTGGGAGACATCTCTGCATGACAATGTGATCTTTGTTTAGCAAACACTTCCACCTTTCACTTTCTCTTTAATTACCCTCTATTTTTTTTCCCTATAGATGGTATTTAAGGCAGTAGCTGGGGCCATATAAAGGACTTTATATATTTTTCTTGGGTTTCTCCCATTTATACCTAAACTGTACATGTTAATACATTTCTGTATGATTTTTTCTTTATTTTCCACCTAATTTATTTAATTTTTTTGTATTTTTCTTCAAAATATTATAGATGTCCCTTTTTCTCCCCAATAACTTATTCCACCCCATCCCACCCCCCTCCCCAATCCTTCTCCACACCATCGTCCCTGTCCTTGGGTTGTGCATATATGCATATAAATTCTTTGGTCACTCTCTCCTCCTTAACCCATCCCTCTGACATTCCTCAGTCTGACTCATGCTTCCATGTCATTGAATCTATTTTGTTCATCAGTTTATTAAGTTCTTTAGATTCCACGTATAAGTGAGATCATGTGATGTTTGTCTTTCTCTGCCTGGCTTATTTCTCTTAGCATAATATTCTCCAGGTCCATCCATACTGCCCTGAAGGGTACAAGATCTTTCTTCTTTACAGCTGTGTAGTATTCCATGGTGTAAATGTCCCACAGCTTTTTTTTTATCCACTCAGCTACTGATGGGCACTTGGGCTGCTTCCAGATCTTAGCTATTATAAATTGCACTGCTATGCACATAGGGGTGCATATATTTTTTCTGATTAGTGTTTCAGGATTCTTAGGATTTAGTCCCAGAAGTGGAATCACTGGGTCAAAAGGCCGTTCCATTTTTAATTTTTTGAGGAGCCTCCATACTATTTTCCATAGTGGCTGCACCAGTCTGCATTCCCACCAGCAGTGCACCAGGGTTACTCTTTCTCCACACCCTCACCAGCACATGTCATTTGTTGATTTGTTGATGGAGCCATTCTGACAGGTGTGAAGTGATACCTCATGGTGGTTTTAATATGCATCTCTCTGATGATTAGGAACAGTGAGCATTTTCTCATAGGTCTCTTGGCCATCTGTATGTCCTCTTTGGAGAAGTGTCCATTCAGGTCCTTTGCCCATTTCTTAATTGGGTTTTCTTCCTCTTGCTGAGTAGTATGAGTTCTTTGTACACTTTGGAAATTAGCCCCTTATCAGATGCACCCTTGGCAAGTGTTTTCCCAGACTGTGGGGCTCCTTTGTATTTTGAGGCTGATTTCTTTTGCTGTGCAGAAGGTTTTTAGTTTGATGTAGTCCCACATGTTTATTTGTTCTTTGGATTTCTTGCCTTAGGAGATGTATCAGTGAAAATTCCACTATGTGAGATGTCTGTGACTTTACTGTCTATGCTTTCTTACAGGATTTTTATGGTTTTGCAACTTACATTTAAGTCTTTTATCCATTTTGCGTTTATTTTGTGTATGGAGTAAGTTGGTGGTCTAGTTTCATTGTTTTGCATGTACCTGTTCAATTTTCCCAGCACCATTTATTGAAGAGGTTGTCTGTACTCCATTGTATGCTCTTACCTCCTTTGTCAAGTATTAACTGACCATAATGGTTTGGGTCTATTTCTGGGGTCCGGGTTCTGTTCCATTGATCTGTATGTCTGGTGTTGTACCAATACTAGGCTGTTTTGATTACAATGGCTTTGTAATACAGTTTGATATCCAGTAACGTGATCCCTCCCACTCTATTATTTTTCATATTACAAGGGGTCTCAACTGAGTACTCAGAGGGTAAAAAGTTATTTTTTCTACACACAATTACATATTTTCTACCAACTGATAAAAATATACCGTTTGAATATAAAGGAAAAAATTTCCTGAAATCAGTTCTATTCAAAGGGTAATATTATTCATAAATATGTAGCTGCTTATAATTGTGACTAGAGAAAAATTGTATATAATTGATACTAGAAGAATTAAAGGGCTAGACTCCCAGACACCAGTGGGAGTGAAGCTCTTGCAATATCTCTAGAAAATGAATTTTCTAAGACTTGCACAGGACAATGGGATGTGGAAGAAGGCTTTATTTCTGTAAAGTTACATTTCTTGGGTTCCAAAGCTCCCTGCCCCTCAAGCCAGTTCTGGAAGAGGGGCAGGTGAGATTTTAGCAGAATCTGAAGCAGGGCCTGTGTCCAGAATTTCCTTTCTGTTCCATATTGCAGCTAGGTGTGGTTTAGCATTCAGGCCAGATTAAAGATAAATTCCATTTTGTCCATGTGTAGAGTCCAATATGGCCCTGTGCCATGTGGGCACAGCACAGCCCCAGTAGCAGGAGTCCCAAGTGGGCTGGTGTGTGAGAACCAAGAAAGAGGAAGGAAGAGGACAACTTCCTTTGTCTAGAAGTTTATATATTTAGATTTTGAGACTTGCCCATCCTGGCCAATTACATGTTTTCAAGTGTGATTGATGGGCAATTAGTTTCCCACATCACTCAGACCATATTGGGCATGAGTCTAAACTGCCTTTCTCTAGTTACTTTCCCCATCAATCAGTGGGGAATACACTTGGAGCATGTTAAATGCAGCTTTTTGACAAAGCTGTATGAATGACATGCCTTTCTTTTGTGTCCCCTTTCACTCCTTTTCTGTTAAATAATAATCAGATCATTACAATCGTATCACAATTAGGAATTGTTAAAAATAAACAAGCGGAGAGGAAACAAGGTGGAAATGTAGGTACCAGCTGCACCCGCCGCCTCCCGCAACCACATCAAAATTATAACTAAATACAGAACCATCACTCAGAACCTCCTGAGACCCAGCTGAACAGAAGCCCCACAACCAGGGAGCTGAAGGAGCATTGAGACTGGGGAGGAGGGGCGGAGATGCAGGCGGATCTGGGCTGAATCGTAGAGACGTGGACACGGGCCCACACCCGGTGCCACAGTTGAAACCTGGGAGGGAATCTCGGCAGTGGGGGTTTCCCAAAGGAGTGAAGGGTCCCAGCCCCACAGCCAGCCCCCAACCCAGGGCTCCAGGGCCAGGGAGAAACGTCTCCACAACTCCGGGCTGTGAAACCAGCGGGGACTGTCCCTGAGGGTCACAAAGTCTTCGAGAGCCCCAGGAGCTCCTCTTAAAGGGCCAGCACATGGCGCAGGGACTCGCTCAGACGTGCTCCCTCTGAGCACAGCACCAGGCAGCAGCCTGAAAGGACCTGGGACACTCGGGGAGGAACTAACCTGCCTGAAATCTGGGCGAGAGGTATAGGGGCAGCTTTCTCCCAGGCAGAAGAGCTGGCAGAGGCCACTGCTCCTTTGGCAAGTCCTCTCGGCACACAGCCGGCAGATAGGCACCATATTTAAATCACTAGCACCTGACTCACGCCTTTGGCCCCGCCCCATGATTCCCGGAGGCCCCACCCCTCCCCACCTGCAGCTCATCCAGGCCATTTCCAGTGGCTTTTCTATGCAAGAGGCCTCTCAAGCCTCATGCTTAGGACTTTCCTAAAATCTCTCAAACAAGCAGCAGCGGGCCCCATACGGCTTGATAAGCAGCCCCAGGCCTGGCACGAGCGGCAGCCTGCATTGGCTCATAGCTTGGCCTCTCCTGGACACCTCCAAGCCCAGCACAAGTAGCAGCCATCTACAGATTGCTGTGTAGCACAGGCTGGGTGGCCCTGGGCAAGGCACTGGCACAGGCTGACTTTGCACCTCCCAGGAGGCCCCAGAGACAGTTCACCTGGTGGTCAGACTTGACCACGCTGTATTACAACTCTACCACATCCACAAGTGACACACTCAAGGAGCGCACTTGGTGAACACCAAAACTGCACTGAAGTAAATCCTGCTCCATGGGGGGAGGGGGTCTCCAGCACAGCAGCTCTCTGGATGTAGTTTCAGCTGGTCCTCACAGCTGACTGGTCTGGGAGTCAGTTCCTCTCAGTGACACCAACAGCAAACAAGGCTCAACTATAACAGGATAGTGCACACAGCCACACAGGGGAGCACCTAGAAGGCCCAGCTCAGGTGACTGGGGAGGCTGAGCCACTGGACCCCACAGGACACCTACTACACAAAGCCACTCTACAAATTCCAGGAGACATAGCAGCTCTACCTAATACATAGAAACAAACACCTAGAAGCAGCCAAAATGTGGAGGCAAAGAAACATGTCACAAAAGAAAGAACAGAAGAACTCTCTAGAAAAGGAACTAAATGAAATAGATCCAAGCAAGCTAATAGATACAGAGTTCAGAATAATGGTTATAAGGATGCTTAAGGATATTAGTAAGAGCATGATGAAAATAATTGAGAAAATCGATGCTACACAAACTGAAATGAAGAATAATTTACATGGAATCAACAGTAGAGTAGAAGACGCTGAGAATCAAATCAGCAATTTGGAACATGAGGAAACAAAAAGTACCCAACACTAAAGCAAAAAGAAAAAAGAATCCAGAAATATGAAGATAGCATAAGGAACCTCTAGAACAATTTCAAGAGGCCCAACATTCATATTATTAGGGTGAAAGAAGGAGAGGAAAGAGAGCAAGAAATTGAAAACCTATTTGAAAAAAGTAATTACAGAAAACTTCCCCTGCCTGGGCAAAGAAATAGACTAACAAGTCCAGGAAGCACAGAGGGTCCCAGACAAGAGGAACCCAAAGAGGCTCACAGCAAGACACATCATAATTAAAATGCCAAAGGTTAAAGACAAAGAGAGAATCTTAAAAGCAGCAAGAGAAAAGCAGCTAGTTACCTACAAGGGAGAACCCATATGACTGTCAGCTGATTTCTCAACAGAAACTTTGCAGGCCAGAAGGGAGTGGCAAGAAATATTCAAAGTGATGAAAAACATGGAACTACAACGAAGATTACTCATTGTAGTAATCTATCATTACTACAGCAAAGCTATCATTTAGAATTGAAGGCCAGATAAAGAGCTTCTCGGACAAGGAAAAGCTAAAGGAGTTCATCACCACCAAACCAGCACTACAGGAAATGTTGAAGGGTCTTCTTTAACAAGAAGCTAATGAACAAAAGAATCTGATGAACTAAATAGATCCAGAGACATTGATGCATGTAACAGATGATCATATTTCAGAGGGAAGAGGGAAGGGGGGTGGAGGGTGGGAAGAGATTAACCAAAGAAGTTATATGCATATATGCATAACCCATTGACACAGACAATGATGGGGTGAAGGCCTGGGGAGGGGACGGGAGTGAGGTGGAGGGGGTCAATTGGGTGGAAAAAATGGGACACCTGTAGTACTTTCAACAATAAAGATAAATTAAAAAAATAAATTAAAAAAAAATTAAAAACATGCATATTAAAATTTTCAGTTTATTTAAGCAAAACGTGTTTTAAATTGGGAAACATGTAATCTAGCAGAGAGAAGGGAGCTCCAATTAGCTATTCAAAGTAAAGGACTTTTACAGGCAGAAGGAATTGGAATAAGAAAGTTATAGTAGGCAAAAAAGCATGTTGGTTATTGCAAGTTGACTTTCCTTTAGGGGAAAGCAGGGACCTATCAAGCAGATTACTTTACTAGTGCTGATCAGGTTGAGGAAGGTTATTGAGAAACTAGAAAAATTCCCTGGCAAGTGGAATATAGAAATTGAGACAAATGGCTGAACAAACAGACAAAAGGATGTAAAAGGCCAGAATGCCTGAGTAATTCACAGCCAGCTAATAAATCAGGAGACCTCTACTCCCTAACTCAAGATGTCTAAGAGCAGATGATTTAAATCACCGTAAATCACCAATGGTCTAAATCACCATTATCAGGAAAGTAGATAACAAAAAGCAATTAGAGGCATACTAATCCAAAATAAGAGTTGAAACTAACCAAAATAAAAAACCCCAAAGCTCATTTTACCATCATTGTAATGACAATTGACACCACAAGTAGAAGGGGCAATTGAGGGGACTGAACACCATGACACTTCTGAAATGAACCATATTAGGAACAAGACCCCTCCCAACCAGAAGACTGAGTCAGAATTTGGCACCGCAAAGCTTGGAGACAGCTTCCCTTTGGAAACATAAAATCCCAAGTACTAACTAACTGGTGAGCAACTCACTTGTGAGTTGTCCAGCATCCACGTGATTGTGTACGTTTTGTGTCTTTTACAGTGGTGCCTGGGTCCTGGTCTTTTTTTTCTTCCTTTACCTGAGTAAAACTTGCTTTGTTCTCACTCCAATTTACCCTTGAAATTTTTCCTGGGCAAGTCAAGAACCTGGAAGTCACCTCAAATGCAGAAGTTCCTCGATTGTGCTGGGGCGAGGCCAGCTCCCATCACTGAAGTGGTCAGTAACATATTTCCATGGTGAAGCCAGCTAGGAGGTCTTCACTTTCCTCTATCTTGCTCCCTTTTCCTGTGACTATCCTCAGTGTGGAGTTATGTTTCCTGTCTGAGCTGGAGTAAATCCAAGTTCAGAGTGTCTAGCCACTGCTATGACCATTGGTAAGTTTTCCCTCAGGACATAGGGTATGCACATCTATGGGACCATCCCTGGGTGGCTCTGGGTTACAGGGTACCACTGTGAGCTAGGAACTGATCATCCCTATAGACCAAATGTACCTGCCTTGTTTTGCTTCTGCTTTCTACAAGCACAATTTCTTTTTGTATTTCTCTCTCTTCTTTTGGGAACTGGATATCCTCAACTTTGTTCAGTGTTTCCACTCCTATTTAAACAACTCTTTGGGATGTTACATATATAATTCCTTGAATTGGATCTGAGACTTTTTTTGTTTCCATCTCGCATTCACGGTGTTTGAAACTTTCATTGAGAGACTCAACAGATCTATATGCTGGCTAATTAAAAATGTAAACAAGGCTACGGTAAATGAAGGAAAAAAACTGGCACTCTAAAAACTCAACTGACTGAAGTCACCCATACCTGGTACCTACCCTCCTTCTTCTCCAACCTCCTTAAAAGTTGTCAGGGGCAAATGAAAAATATTCTGTATTCTTTACAGAAATTAGTGATTCTGGTTATGTGTATGTTTTTTGTGTGTGTGATATGTCTTTGTATATTATATGTGGTGTACTTTCTGACTCTGAATGGTACTACTAAGATGTAATATTTTATTGGCTTAAAGAAATTAAATGCTTATATAAGTTAAGAAATAAAAACTATCCCCAATTTTTTTTTGCAGGATCATGTAGTCTGGAAAAATATTTCATATTAAAGCTGGTTTAAATTTGGTTGATGTCTCTTAGAATTATTAATATAAACTATGTTTGTTTTGCTAAGGTTTACAAAAGTATTTTCATATTAGTTATGAAAACTACAAAATTTGTCAATAAAATAGCTTGGGTAATAATTGACTTTAAAATCTCATAAAGTTGTTAAGAACTAATAAATAGATGTAACTAAAATGATGAGTTTTTGATAAAATTTTTGGTAATAATTATATATATGCCTAAACATAGTTTTCTAAAGTCTGTTGGAAACTTGAAACTTAAGAGTTTTACTAAGTTAAATTAAATGATAAAATTTATTCAATATTTAGATATTTTAAAATAACATAAAATCCAACTTTTTCTTAACCTAGAAGTGGCTTTGAGTCACTCCAATGGGCCCCTAGAACATCTCAAAGTATTTAACAGCTTTCAGGGACTATTATCTTGTGTTTACAGAGTTCAGGCCTAATGACAATGCAAAAAGGTTTGTTGTGCATGTGTGTGGAAACACTTGTGCTTGTAAACCTATGGGTATATAAAAAGCCCAGAAGGTTAAAATGCTATGCTTTGGTGCTTAAATGATGTTTCAGATCTTTTTATTTTTTACAATTAGTGCTTTTGTGTTGGCTGAAACATATTAACACTTTTCTTCCCACCTTCTATTCTTCTGACTGGGCAAATTATCAAATTAACAGAGATAGATTAACAGAAGAAAATTAAAGTTTCAATACAAGTGCATGGAGAATCCACGTAGGCAAGAAAACTCTAAAGACAGGAAATATTGGGCATATAAGACATTTTGAACAAAGGAGAATAAAGGGAGGAAAATGGGATCCTATGTTTCAAGAGTGAAATGGAACATAAGGGGTATCTATCTAACAAGCCTCTGCCTCAAGCCCTCTTTTTTACCATACTTAATTTAAATTAGGCTAACTTGAATATCCTAAGACCCTTTTTTGTGTCTGAATCTTTTGGGCAGGGAAGGGGAGAAGTTCAAAGTTTGTTTTAAAGTCATATTTCCTTAAACCATTTAACACAACAACTAAAAGAACTAGAATGAGAATAGCAAGAAAAGCCCAAAGGAAGTAGAAGGAAGGAAATAATAAAGACCAGAGTAGAAATTAATGACATAGAAACTAAAAAAACAATATCACTTATCATTGCAACTAAAACAATAAGATACCTAGGAATAAACTTAACCAAGTATGTAAAAGGCCTGTACTTGGAAAACTATAGGACACTGAAAAAAAAAATAAAGATATAAACAAGTGGAATGATATACCATGTTCATGGATTGGAAGAATTAATATCATTCAAATATCCGTATTACCCAAAGCAATTTATACATTCAATGTAATTCCTATTAAAATACCAACAGCATATTTCACAGAGATAGAACAAATATACCAAAAATTTATATGGAACCAAAAAAGATCCCAAATAGCCACAGACTTCTTGTGAAAGAAGAACAGAGTGGGAGGGTTAACTTTACCAGATATCAAACTATACTACAAAGACATTATAATCAAAACAGCATGGTATTGGCACAATACCAGACATATAGATCAATGGAATAGAACACAGACCCCAGAAACACACTCACGCAAATATGGTCAGTTAATATTTGACAAAGCAAGCAAGAGCATACAATGGAGTAAAGACAATGTCTTCAATAAATGGTACTGTGAAAATTGGACAGCTACATGCAAAAAAAAAAAAATGAAACTAGACCACCAATTTACTCCATACACAAAATAAACTCAAAATGGATAAAAGATTTAAATGTAAGCCGTGAAACTATAAAAATCCTGGAAGAAAACATAGGCAGTAAAGTCACAGACATCTCACGTAGTGGAATTTTCACTGATATATCTCCTAGGGCAAGAGAAACCAAAGAAAAAATAAACATATGGGACTACATCAAACTAAAAAGCTTCTGCACAGCAAAAGAAATCAGCCTCAAAATACAAAGGAAACCCACAGTATGGGAGAAAATATTTGCCAAAGATGTATCTGATAAGGGGGTAATCTTCAAAGTGTACAAAGAACTCATACAACTCAACAAGAGAAAGACAAACAGTCTAATTAAAAAATGGGCAAAGGACCTGAATAATCACTTCTCCAAACTGGACATACAGATGGCCAACAGATGTATGAGAAAATGCTCAACTTCTCTAATCGTCAGAGAGAAGCAAATTAAAACCACAATGAGGTATCACTTTGCAACTGTCAGAATGGCTCCATCAACAAATCAACAAATGACATGTGCTGGCGAGGATGTGGAGAAAGGAGCACCCTGGTACACTGCTGGTGGAAATGCAGACTGGTGCAGCCACTTTGGAAAACAGTATGGAGGTTCCTCAAAAATTAAAAATGGAGCTACCTTTTGACCCAGTGATCCCAGTTCTAGGAATGTATCCTAAGAATCCTGAAACACTGGTCAGAAAGAATATATGCACCCCTATGTTCATAGCAGTACAATTTACAATAGCTAAGATCTAGAAACAGCCCAAGTGCCCATTAGTAGATGAGTGGATTAAAAAGCTGTGGGACATTTACACCGTGGAATACTATGTAGCTGTGAAGGAGAAGGATCTTGTATCCTTTGGGACAGTATGAATGGTCCTGGAGAATACTATGTTAAGCAAAATAAGCCAGGCAGAGAAAGACAAACATGACATGATCTCACTTATATGTGGAGTCTAAAGAACTTCTTAAGCTGATGAACAGAAATGATTCAATGACATGAAATCATGAATTAGACTGATGAATCTCAGAAGGAAGGAGAAGGGTGCGGGGGACAGATTAACCAAAGAATTTATATGCATATATACATAACCCATGGACACAAACAATGGTGTAGTGAGGGACTGGGGAGGAGGGTGGAAGAATTGGAAGAGGTCAATGGAGAGAAAAAAGGACATCTGTAATATTTTGAATAAAAAATAAAATAAAGTCGTATTTCCTAATAAAAAGCTTAAAATGTTTGCAGAGGAACAAACTATTTTTTACCATCAAGGTTCTTCTGGCTAATCTAATAATCAAATAGATAAAAAAGAGATTAGCAAGAGAAAATTACCAAATACAATGCATATTTATGTGTGGAAACTCCGAATACCTGTCAGGTTGGAGATTTCACGTACAGGAGCGGTTCAGAGATAGAAACAGTGATTGAGATATATAAGAAATTCTGCGCTAGGGATGAGGTAATGCATCTTGGGGGCTTCAAAGGGTCATTGCAAAATGATAAGAAGAACAGATTTTAAGTAAATAAAATTTTGCCTTGCCGTATGAATGGCTCAAAAGATTATCTCATTATGAGCAAGACCCTTAATTCAAGTTATTTTAGGTTATTAAAAGAGGCACAAAAGTTTCTCTTGAGCCTGAAGTTAAAATTGGCTTCAGCTCAAAACAATCCGCATACCATAAAGTAACATCTTGGGGTGACTCGTTCTGAACTCCTCTGAAACTTCCCTGAAAGTTTCATATTCCATAAAGTAAATTGGTATATTGTTCTGTATCTCATTAAACCAGTCTCAGACTTGGGAGCAGGTCAGTTCAGTTAAACAGGTGTGTCTCATTTCAGGAGTCGATGCAGATGGCCTCACAAAGTGAGGCCTATATTGTTGTAAACAAGCAATCTGGTATTTAATAAGATGTAAGTCTCTGAAAACAAAACAAAACAAAATCAAAGGTTAATTATTGCAGCAGACTATAATCTCAGTTTCTGAGTTCCAAAAGCAGAACAGAGAGATGTTGCAACAGTTTTTTTTAAGCATATCAAGTCCTTTAGCTGCAATTTGTAATTACAAGTTCCAGAAAAACAAAGTTTTATTTCCCAATAATTCCATGGAAAAGGAGGGAGAAAAATAAAACATTAGTTTAGATGGTTGTAGCTAAATATTGAAGAAAACTAGAAAAATTCAGAATCCAGTCCAGTTTATAAATGCAAAATTAAACATTAAAGACAATTAACTAGAATCTAATATCCATAACTGTGTATATAGTTTCTATTGAAACATAATTTCTCTCTCTAAAGTCAGTCATTTTCATCAAGGAGAGCCAAATTAAAGACTATTGCATAAGCCTCGTTTTAATTAGTTTAGCCTGATTATTTGCTTTAACAGAAGAAAAATAACAATTGATCTTATAGGCTCTCTTAAATTTTTTTTGCTGAGAATTTTATAAGGAAACTCCAGACTTAACTTTAAATATCCTCTTAAGGCTAAGAAGTCAAGCCTCATCCTTGACATCAGACTTTACCTGAAATACCTATATATTTGGGTGAATTCCTCAGGTTCCTGAGGCCCCCAAAATATCTTAAGGTTCTTCTTTTGCTGTCTCTCAGGAAAGCAATATTGTTCCTTACCTGGAAAGACTGTGAATCATGTAAGCAACGAACCACGTCATTTTCCAAGGGGCTTTTATTGGCTTCCAAAGTCAATTATAATGCACTAAAACTTTCTGGTCACGCCCTGGCGAGTGTTGTTCAGTGGTGAGAACCTCAGTCCAAGCACCAAAGGGTCCCAGGTTTCATTCCCAGTCAAGGGCATGTAATTGGGCATGTACTTAGGTTGCAGGTTTGCACCCTGCCCCTGGTCCAGGTGAGTGCAGGCGGCAACCAATGGATGTGTCTCTCTCAAATGGATGTTTCTCTCTCTCTCTCTCTCTCCTCTTCCTCCTCCTCCTCTCTCCCTTCCTTCTATTCTCTCTCTCTGAAAAGCAATGGAAAAACTATCCTTAGATGACGATTAACAAAAAAAAAAAATCGTTTTTCTGGTCACATGTTAGTCTATGCATGTCTCTATCAAAGATGACTGTCAGTCAAAATCTTGGTTAAAGCCAGTTTCCAATTATGACTTGTTATAAATTCTTACTGAAGTTATGTTAGCAAGCATATTGCCTTTAAAATAATAATACTCACTCATTAAGAGTTTCCAAATTCTGAAGGGATTAGGTAGGGAGAAAAATATAAATGCTTCCATACTGCTTACAAATGTATAATTTACCAAATTGCTCTAAGTAAATGTTTCCTTATATCTAAAAAAATTAAAATCAGTCAAATTTCTTTTTTTTTTTTAATATATCTTTATTGATTTCAGAGAGAGGAAAGGAGAGGGAGAGAGAGAGAAACATCAATGATGAGAGTCATTGATCGGCTGCCTCCTGCAGGCCCCTGAATGGAAATCGAGCCCCAATCACCTGGATCCTAGGTTGACGCTCAACCGCTGAGCCACACCCGGCCGGGCAAAATCGGTCAAATTTCAAACAAAAAGTATAAAATTTAGAATCATCCTCAGTTCATTCAGTCCCATATAATTAATTAATTACTTCTTTGTTTTGAACTTTGGCCAGTATTTTATGCATCTCATTTTTCCTTAGGGTTCCATAAATCTTCATCCAATTTAAAGGTATAATCTGAAAACTTATTCTAGGAAACTTGCATTATAAAATAAGTTAGTCTTTGCCCTCACTGGTGTCGCTTGGTTGGGTGGAGGGTCATCCCATATACTGGAAGGTTAAGGGTTTGATATCCAGTCAGGGTATATACCTTGGTTGCAGGTTTGATTCCTGGTCAGGGCATATAGGGAAGGCAGTCAGTCGATGTTCTTTCTCACATAGATGTTTCTCTCTCTCCCTCTCCTTTCCTCTCTCTCTCTAAAATCAGTAAGTGTATCTTCAGGTAAAGATTAAATGATAAATAAATAAATAAATAAATAAATAAATAAATAAATAAATAAATAAATAAATAATAAATAAATAAATAAATAAATAAATAAATAATAAAATAAGTTAGTTCTCTCCATGGATCTTTCTGATGATGAAACATTGGCAAAAGCATTAGATTAAAGCAATAATTATTGGTAAATGCAAAAAAGAAAACTTAAAATGACATGGTTAAAGATCTGAGTATAAAGCAATTGACAGAAAAGCTTCTCTTTCTGTAACACAAAATTAAGATAACAATTTGAATTACAAATGAAAATATTACATCAAAACTTTGTATTCTCTTGGGCATTTTTATAAAATCTCTAGAACATCCATTTTACTACCAAGAATCTATGTATACAGATACAACATAATTATTATTTCTCTGATAAAGCTACACATGTAATTTTAGCATATCAAAAAAGCCTAATTATTTTAAAATTTCTCTAAGGAAAAAGAGAGAACAAATTTTGAGGTATTCCAGGGACCCACTGGAATAACCCAAAGCCATTTCTAGGTTAAGAAAAATGTTTCCTATTAAAAATTAAATCCTGACAATGTTGTCACACCTACTTAACCAAAAAGATTATATATCATTATAAAACAATATTAAATCATTTATGTCTGACTGGCATGGCTCAAGTGGTTGAATGTTGACCTATGAACACAGAGGTTGAGATTCGATTCCCGGTGTGGACACATGTCCGGATTTTGGGCTCAACCCCCAATGGGGAGCTTGCAGGAGGCTGCTGATCAATGACTCTCTCATCATTGATGTTTCAATCTCTCTCTCCCTCTTCCTTCATCTCTCTGAAATCAATTTTAAAAATATTTTTAAAATTATCTATTTACCCAAAGTAAAAATAAAAGATATCAAACATAAGTACAGGTTAGCAAAACTTCAGTTCTTAGGATGGAAAAAAATTTTCTTAAGTAATAAAGAATGTTTACGATAATATGTCACAGAACTGTTTTCATAAAACAGAATCTTTGCTTTCCAGGTAGAAAAATTTTCATAATATCTTATCTAGAATAGATGATAAATACAGCAAAAACTTTGTCTTTTCAACAGACTGAGAAACAACCAAACTCTAATTCTCTACCAGCTTTCTTTTAGTATTTAAGTTTTTTACTTAATTATATTTATTTCAATATTATTCAGCTTAACCATATTTAACATTTTCTCAAGATTTCTTTTCACAAGTCTTCTATAACTTTTCTAGTCCCTTTTAGTTTGCCTCTTCTTAATTAATTCAGAAATAACCAACTTGAGAATAAACTACTTTGCTTTAATTTTCTCAAAAATGTATCTCCATACCTTACACCTTCTATTGCCAAAAATAGAATTCTTTTTCAGCTTAATTAGAGTTCCTAATTCTTAAAAACCTTAATTTCTAGTGACAACTAAAAGGTCAGCAATTAGTATTTTTCAGATTGTCAAATTTATGCATATGTTTCATAACCTTTAAAAACAGGCTCTTTTGTTGGCAATTATTTACAATTTATTATTAACCTATAATTTTTAATACAGTACAAGACATTTTGCTGGGCCAGTGTGGTGCAGCGGTTGAGCATCAACCTATAATCCAAGAGATCGAGGTTCCACTCCTGATCGGAGCACATGCCCAGGCTGCGGCTAGATCCTGAGCGGGGGAGTGCGGGAGGCGGCCCATCGGTGACTCTCTTTCATCATTGATGTTTCTGTCTCTCCCTCTCCTTTTCTCTCTCTGAAATCAATAAAAACACATTAAAAAAAAAGTACAAGACATTTCACTAACAGGTACAAATTTATCATTTAGTTTCTTTGTAATAAGTAGCCAAAATAGTTAAATTTAGATTATTTAACAAGTAATGTTTCAGATTTTTGTTATTTTGAAATACAATTCAATATTTAGATATTCAATAATTTTTATTATTTAACTTAGTAAAACTCTAACGTTTTCAGTTACCAGACTTTGAAATAACTATTTTTAAGCACATATATTATATAACATAATTATTACTAAAAAGTTTTATGGAAAATATTTTATTTATATCTACTTATTAGTTATTAATAACTATGAGATTTCAAAGTCAATTATTAATGAAGCCATTTTCTTGGCAAATTATGTAACATTTATAAACTTTTGTTTTTTAGACTCAGGTAAACCAAAAATACTATATTCAATATAACTAACTCTAATAAAAAACATCTATTTAATAATAATAATTTAAAAAAAACCTTAAACCACCTTTAATATTAAATGTTGTGACAGGTCATATTGAAAAGCACTCAAGTTATGTTCTATTACACTTCTTAATTTATGTAAGTAATTTCTTTAAGACAATCAAATATTATAAACTAGTAATACCACCTGGAGGTTAATGAAATCATACTATACATATATAAACACAGACAAATACAGATATTACAAACAAAAATTATACACATAAACAAATCACTAATAATTGTAGAGAAAGCACAAGATTTTTTATTTACCCTTGACAATTTTTTTAAACATTACCATCAGACTTTGAAAAATCAACTTCCACTTTTGCTAAATTTCTGAGCAGTCATTAAATTATTTAAAACCTGTTCAAATATACTGGGGTGGCTAAAAAATATTAATACTTTTCTTCTCACTTTCTAGGTTCTTCTGCCTCATCTAATAAACAAATTAACAGGAGAAAAATCAAAGTTTAACACATGCACATGGGGAATTCACATAGACACAATAATTCCATAAAAATTCCAAAGACAGTGAAGACAACTTTGGGTATATAAGACATTTTTAGACAAAGAAGAAAGGTGGGTGGGAACAAGGCATTAGATTTCAGAAGTGAGAATGGGCAATTTACAGGGAGTTAGGAAAGAACAGAACAAACAGGGCAGAAAAATCTTTGCTTGGTTACTCAGAAATAATGGGATACAGGGGTTATCTAGCTAACAGGCACCTGCTTAAAGCCTTCTTGTTTATCATACTTAATTCAAACTAGGCTAAGGTGACATTCTAAACTCTCCTTCCTGAAGCAGGTTTCTTTTTATGAATCTCTTGGGCAGGAATTCGGGGAGGGTCAAAAGTTCTTTCTGAGTCTTTTGTTTCTTAACAAACAGAATAAAAACAATATCCTCAGAGGCAACTTCAGGGTGGCAGAATTTTGGTCCCTTAAATGCCAATTCTCATAATCTTCTTTCCTAATAACCATGTAAAAATCTCCACCTTGTTGGGAAATCTTTAACTTTCCCTTTGGCTTTTTTTTTTTTTTTTAAAATCTTCTTAATTAATCTGTTTGATTTAGGATCTATAAGATCCCAAAAGCTAAATAAAAATTTTTAAAAGTCTTAAGCTTAGTGTATTTCTGTGTATCTATTCTTTTTGCTTCTTAAGTGCACAGCAATTGTTCTTTCAGTGTCCTAATTTTTTACAATATTTGCAAATACCTGAAAGTAAACAGGAGGGGGCCTGAGTGAACTGATTTCTGTTTTAATTTCTGTCCTTCCATCCTATTAAGAGTGTCTTAACGGTTAGTTATTGTATCAATGTGAGAGCTCCCTACAATTTTTCAATTTAAAAGTATTCCCAATTCAAAACATTCACCTTCTGACCAGTGACAGTAGGATTTATAGCAACTCAATCTAATCAGCATTTTATGGCCTAACTAGGAAGCAAAAGTCTTCCATGCAAAGTACAAAGAATGCAACCCTCATAGATACAAGTTTATCCCCAGAGTTAGCCCAAGCAAGATGGGGGGGGGGGGGGCTATCTTTCAACAACTGTTCCACAACACAGGGAATCGTGTTTTCCTGCCTTTTGAATAGGATACATTTTAAGATTCCCTAAGCTTGGTTCCACAACCTATTTGACTGCCCAACAGATGCATAGGCATTATCCAGCTGGCAGAGATAATAGACCATCCCTGGAAGGAAGTGTAAGACTAGGCAGCTAGGAGTTAACAAAAGAGAAGGGGGCTAGACTGGCTGGGAATGATTGAATCTGGAAGTTGTACTTAAGCAGGCTTAACTCTAGAAGTTAAAGCTTCAGACACCTCAGGGGATAGTCAGATCTCTGCCAAGGAGTTTAAAACCCCTCTGATCCTCCATTTAGGGACTAAAGACTGACTTTCTAATCTCCTTGGGGTACAACTGGCCCACTCACCTGGACTATGGGGAGAGGAATAAACAATAAAGGGGACATTTCTCTGCTGGGCCCATGAGCAGTAGAAGCCGAGTTGGCACAGGGGGAGGTAAGCACATGCACAGCAGAATCCAGATGATGCAGCAGAACTTTCGGACATGGGCAGGAGAAGCCAAAATGGTGCAGGGGAGGTCCTTCTTTTTTGAGGCATGTGTGGTAAGAGCCAAAATGAGGACATAAGGGGGTGGTCTAGCCTGGAAAACATGGGGAAAAGACTGGATTGGATAGGGGGAAGACCCAGCACCAGCCCATGAAGGATCAGAAATGAGATTGGTTAGTTTGAAAGAAAGCTTACCTCTGCCCTTGGCCAGATGGTTCAGTTGGTTGGAACATCCTCCTGCGCACCAAAAAGGCTGCAGGTTTGATTCCAGGTCAGGGCACATCCCTAGGCTGCGGGTTTGATTCCTAGTCCGGGTATGCACCCGAGGCAACCAATTGATGTGTCTCTGCCACATTGCTGTTGTTTTTTCTCTTTCTCTCCCTCCTTCTCTCTCTAAAAATAAATAAAAGCATATTCTCTGGGGAGAATTTAAAAAGAAAGAAAGCTTACCTTTTTCCAAGCACGAGGTAATATAATTAAAGCTTAACGAAGGCCCATCTTGGTAGCATGTGTACTCGCCCGCTCATTTGTGGGTTCTGTCTCCGTGGCAGCAGTGTAAGCCCTGCAGCGACACCGCCCAGCAGCCACAGGGGCCCAAGCACAGCGCTGTCGTGGCCCAAGTGCAGCTTTGGCAGAAGATGTGCAGATGGGGAAATGAGACTTAGAGAAATTCTGCCTCTCTGGACCCTGATTCTTCTGGGCTTAGTGAAGACAAGTGCAGGCTTGCAGCCCCAGAGACTGGATTTATTCTGTAGCGAGATGGAGCTGAGCCATCTGACTATGGATGACACACTTGGCACCTGACAACATTTCTTTATTATTGCTCCAATAAATCTTACCACCACACCCCATCCTCCTATGCATGGGTCCCCAAAATGCTTTGCTTGCAAATCTGTGCAAGTGCCTTATTTCCACCGGTAACAGAAGGAGATCAATAGAAAACATGAGTACTCAAAACAAGTTTTTACCAAAATCGTGTTTGCCCAAGAAAATAGTTTCACAGATATTTTCTCCTACCACTCTGAATTTAGAAAAGAGCAAAATAAATAAATAAATAAAAGCATATTCTCTGGCAAGAATTAAAAAAGAAAGAAAGCTTACTTTTTTCCAAGCATGAGGTAATATAATTAAAGCTTAACGAAGGCCCATCTTGGTAGCATGTATGTATTCGCCCGCTCATTTGTGGGTTCTGTCTTCGTAGCTGTAGTGTAAGCCCTGCACCACTCCCAGCCTTCATCAAACCCCACAGGTGTGATCAGAGAGGCTGCAGGGCAAAATGCTTACTGTCTCCACGTGCTGCGGTCAGACATCCATAATCTCAGCTGCAGCAGTCCAGGGAGCTAGCAGTGTCCCCAGCCAGTAATTCTCCTGCCAAGTCTTGCCAAATTGGGAAGGACTAAAAAAATATTAATACTTTTCCTCCTACCTTTTAAGTTCTTCTGGATGGACTAATCATCACATTAACAGACAGATTAACAGGAGGAATTAAAAGTTTTAATACATGTGCATGGGGAATTCACATAGGCACAAAAATTCCAAAGACAATGAGGCAACTTTGGGTATATAAGACATATTGGACAAAGGAGAGTAAGGGGAAAAATGAGATCTCAGACTTTAGGTGTGAGAATAGACAATTTGTAAGTAGTTGACAAAGAACAGAACATACATGGCTTAAAAATTCTTGCTATGCAACTCAGAAACAATGAAATACATGAAGTATCTAGCTAACAGACCCCTGCCTGAAGCCCTCTTATTTACCATACTTAATTAAAATTGGGCTAAGGCAAACATCCTAAGATCTTCCTGAAGCAGGATTCTCTATTTGAATCTCTTGGGCAGGAAAGATGAAAGGTGAAAGGTTGATTTTGAGTCTTGTTTCTGTGCTTTGCTGACCAGCTATTTCAAGCCAGAGCTCGCCTGTGCTGCTGGATACATTGGTCAGCAAGGTGTTTAAAATTACTTAAATTAATGTAAGTGCAGACAGGATTATATCATGACGGATCAGCAATGTTCGGACACAGAAACACGTGTATACTTGTGGCCAGTCATCAAGGTGTTTAATAAACATCTTAAAATCAATATCCCCCAAAAAGGCAGCCTCAGGGTGACAAAGTTTTGTTCCATTCACTTTATATCAACTGGCACATACACTTTTAGGAAATACATAACTACTTCTCTTAGGTAGGAAGTCAGATCTGAGCGGCTGGGGTGGGCCCATCCGGGATGGGGCCCACCCTGGGGTCCTGAACCCCACCCCGGAGTCCTGACCTGTCTGACCAACACTGCCCTCAGACGGCCCCTCTATGGGCCTCCCAGCAGCCAGCAGACCACCTCCGGGCAGGTTCAGAACCAGAGGGTTCTCGGCCCAGACTCAGAGGAAAACAACATGACATCAATGCAACCTTACTAGGACCCTGGACTAATTATAATAAAATTTGCATAGCGGTTTTGACCCCCTCCTGTCGGTTTTCTTTCTTTCTTTCTTTCTTTTTTTAATATATCTTTATTGATTTCAGAGAGAGGAAAGGAGAGGGAGAGAGAGATAGAAACATCAATGATGAGAGAGTCATTGATCGAGCCCGCAACCTGCGCATGTGCCCTGACCGGGAATCGAACCCCAATCGCCTGGATCCTAGGTCGACGCTCAACCCCTGAGCCACAACCCGCCGGGCACCCGTGAGTTTTTCTGTATGTATTTTGGGTAAGTGCATGCACAGAATATAGTTATATAGCCCTTTTCTGTCAATCTTCCCGGAATGCAAATGAAAGTCTCCACCCAGAAAATCCCTCATTTAACCATATAACCCAGGAGTTTGGGGCCACTGCCTCTCTTGAATGGCCCGCCCCTCACTTAGAGTGTATTTTTAATAAATCCCACTTTGCTTTACTTTCGTTTTCGTTGACCTTAAAATCTTTTCTGAGTCGAAAAGAACCGAGACTGTAACCCCAATCAGCAACACTACTATAAAGCCTAATTCTGACGTAATTCTGTATCTTGGTGAAGATTTTATGCCTATATTAAGCTTTGGAACTGTAGATCTTTTTCCTTGTTTTCTCTTTATTTGTTCATTTCTGCTTTGTCTTCTGATATAATAGACAATATCCTGGCTCAATGTTATATTAATATTAATAAAATGTATTAATAAAATCTCAATTTCTATGCAGATATAATTTTTCTATATCTTGTTTTATTATTATTTTAATTATTCTTTTTCTTACTGTTACTGTTTTCATTATAGTTGCTATATCCTCTCAATTGTTTTCAAATTCATAGGATTTTTCTATAAAATGTATAATTTTAAGATTTAATCATTTAGTATAAAACAATAAAAATATACAAATCTTATACATACAGAAACAATATATATAATTTGTGTGGTCTCCCAAGATAGCCATAAGTTTTGTTAATATATAAAATGCATTCACTGATATTTTGGTGCTGTGGCTTTTTTCTTATAGTTAAGATGGTGTTATGGTTTCTGCTATTGTGATTATACCTTAGAATGTCAGCAGCATGAGATTAACAGGGTCTATAACGAGTAGTCAAAAAGAATCTGGGTCACAATCTCAAAAACACTGGGATATGGAAGAAAAAAACAAGCCCTCTAGGCATTTGATTTTGTATAATACTATCACAGTAATGTTTGCTTTATTACAAGAAATGCATACTGTTCCCATGGATTAAAAGAAATCAAATTTTCTCAAAGATTTTTCCCCCTCCTTTAAAAATACAGAAGCTAAGAATAAAGAATGAAGACATTAAAAAAAGATATTTTAAACTCTTTTTGTGAGATGAATTGGTCATGAGAAGAACACATTATATATTTTCACAAAATGGATTGACAGGGAAAATATATGAATTTTGTTTACCTCCAGAAAAATATCAAGCTAAACTAAATTATATATAATGTACAATCACATTTAAGGAAGTTAACACTTTATAAAATTCATATAATCTGATCAAAAGTATCATTCTTTCTTTCATCACTATTCCATTTATGACTTGTTAATTTTTCATTGAAATCATAGTGTTACATTAAAAAAAAAACACATCTATAGATTATTTGGTCAACATTCCTGCTCTTACAATATATATTTATAGATATTAAAAAATCTTTCATAATAGTTTAAAATTGTTTCTTATATAGTTTGTTTTATATTTGCAGACTAGAATTTGCTTTGCTGATAAACGCAACATGGGTTTCTGATATTTTCTTACATACCAGTGTCAGGTCTATTGGAGCTGTGACTCTTAAATATATTATTTTATGGATTTGTATAAAAAAGTAAAAAGTCTAGAACTATATTAAATATTATTAATTTTAGTCTTATAATTTATATTTTTAAGAATTAAAAATCTCAACATTTATTATTTTATTTATTTATTTATTTATTTATTTATTTATATTGAATTTATTGGGGTGACATCGGTTAACAAAACCATAGAGGTTTCAAGTGTACAACTCAAGAAAACATCACCATCACCTCAAGCAAAGTATCTTTTGGTCCCATTTATTCCCTCTTTGTCCACTTCCACCTCTCTCCACCCCTTTCCCTCTGGTTATCAGCATACTGTTCTTTGTGTCTATGTGTTTTATCTATCTATCTATCATCTATCTATCTATCTATCTATCTATCTATCTATCTATCTATCTATCATCTATCTATCATCATCTATCTATCTATCATCTATCAATCTATCATCTATCTATCTATCTATCTATCTATCTATCTATCTATCATCTATCTATCTATCATCTATCTATCATCTATCTATCTATATCTATCATCTATCTATCTATCATCTATCTATCATCTATCTATCTATATCTATCTATCTATATCTATCTATCATCTATCTATCTTATCTATCTATCATCTATCATCTATTTATCTATCTATCTAATCTATCATCTATCTATCTATATCTATCATCTATCTATCATCTATCTATCTATCTATATATCTATCTATCTATCATCTATCTATCTATCTATATATATATATATATATTTCTCAATATTTATTTAAATACAGGTTATGATTTTGAACAGCAGAAAAATAGAGTCTAGAGTAATACAGGTAACTTGACAAGAAGTGTGGAGTAAATCATTGTAGTAAACAAGGGAGAAAGAAAGTTATGATTGAAATTTATCTAATTGCAATTCCTTTAAAACAGTAGCTCTGAAATTTAATAACATATCAGAATCACATGGAGGGCATGTAAAAACAAACTACTGGGTCTTACCCCCAAATTTTTTGTATGGCTGAGGTTAACATTAATAATTTGCAATTTTATCAAGTTCCTAAGTGGTCCTGATGCTGCTGGTCTGGCGATCACCCTTTGAAAAGCACTGCCTTATAGAAACTGAAGAATAACTTTAAAAGCTATGCATATATGGATAACCCATGGACACAGACAATAGTGAAGTGAACGCCTGGGGGGGCAGAGGCAGGGTGGAGAGAGTCAATGGGGGGAAAAGGGGAGTATTTATTAATGCTTTCAAAAATAAAGATAAATTTAAAAGACAAAAAAGAAAGACCATAAGTAAGACTTAAAAAAATAATAAATAAAAGCTTATTGACATAGTTAACAGACTTGACTGTGAACTAGTTTTCATGAAAATATTTCATTACTGTTAGTGGACAACAGTAATCAAATGTCCTCAAAATGATGCTTATTTTAATTTTTATTTAAATTCTAATCTATATTGTAGCATGAAAGTACTAAAATTTATTTTATTTTCTTTAAATTTAATTAAATTAATTAATTAATTTTTATTAATCTTTATTGTTGAAAGTATTGTAGATGTTCTCTTTTTCCCTTCCATTGATTCTGCCCAGATCGCATCCACCCAACCCCCAGGCCTTCCCCATACCAATGTCTGTATCCATAGTTTATGCATATAAGCATATAAGTTCTTTGATTTATCTCTACCCACTCCCTCCCCCACCCCCACCTTCCCTCTGAGATCCCTCAGTCCTTTCCATGCTTCTATGCCTCTGGATCTATTTTGGTCATCAGTTTATTTTATTTATTATATTTCACATATGAGTGAGATCATGTGGTCCTTGTCTTTCTCAAACTGGCTTATTTCACTTACATAATACTCTCCAGTTCCAATCATGCTGTCCCAAAGGGTAAGAGATTCTTCTTTTTTACAGCCATGTAGTACTCCATGGTATAAATTTGCTACAACTTTTTTATCCACTCATCTACTGATGGGCACTTGGGCTGTTTCTAGATCTTAGCTCTTGTAAATTGTGCTGCTATGAACATAGGGGGGCATAAGTTCTTTCTCATTGGTGTTTCTGGTTTCTTAGGATATATTCCTAGAAGTGGGATCACTGGGTCAAATGGCAGGTCAATTTTTTTTTAATTTTTTTATTTTAAATATATCTTTATTGATTTTGGAGAGAGGAAAGGAGAGGGAGAGAGAGAGATAGAAACATCAATGATGAGAGAGCCATCGATCGAGCCCGCAACCTGGGCCTGTGCCCTGACCGGGAATCAAACCCCGATCGCCTTGATCCTAGGTCGATGTTCAACAGCTGAGCTACACCTGGCTGGGCAGGCAGGTCAATTTTTAATGTTTTGAGGAAACTCCATACTGTTTCCCATCCTGGCTGCACCAGTCTGCATTCCCACCAGCAGTGTACTAGGGTTCCCTTTCTCCACATCCTGACCAACACTTGTTCATTGATTTGTTGATGGCAGCCATTGTGACAGGTGTGAGGTGATACCTCGTTGTGGTTTTAATTTCTCTCTCTCTGATGATTAGTGACTTCCATCATTTTTTCATATGTCCTCTTTGGAGAAGTGTCTATTTAGGTCCTTTGCCATTTTTTAATTGGATTGTTTTTCTTCCTTTGTTAAGTTGTATGAGTTCCTCAGATATTTTGGATATTAACCCTTTATCAGATGTGTCATTGCTAAATATGTTCTCCCATACATTGGGCTACCTTTTCATTTTGTTGATGATTTCTTTTGCTGCGCAGAACCTCTTTTGTTTGATGCAGTCCCATTTGTTTATTTTCTTCCTTGTTTCTCTTGCCCTAGGAGATGTATCAGCAAACACATTGCTACAAGAGATGTCTGAGATTTTCCTGCCACCATTTTTTGCTAAGATTTTTATGGTGTCACATCTTACACTTAAGTCTTTTATCCATTTTAAGTTTATTTTTGTGTATGGTATAATTTGATAGTCTAGTTTCATTTTTTTGCATGTACCTGTCCAATTTTCCCAGCACCATTTATTTAAGAGACTGTCTTTACTCCATTGTATGTTCTTGCCTCCTTTGTCAAATATTATTTGAGTGTAATGGTGTGGGTCGATTTCTAGGTTCTCTGTTCTGTTCCACTGATCTATATGTCTGTTCTTGTGCCAGTACCAAGCTATTTTAAGTGGTTTTGTAGTATAACTTGATATCTGGTGTTGTGATCCCTCCTACTTTGTAATGCTTTCTCAAGATTGCAGTGGCTCTTTGGGGTCTTTTTTTGTTCCATATAAATTTTTGAAGTATTTGTTCTAGATCTGTATAATATGCTGTTGGTATTTTAATAGGGATTGCATTGAATTTATAGATTGCTTTGGATAGTATGGATATTTTAATGATATTAATTTTTCCAATCTATGAACACGATATAGTCTTCCACTTGTTCATATCTTCCTCTATCTTTTTGCAACGTCCTGTAGTTTTTCTTTCTGAGAGTTCGTTATTGGTATATAAAAATGCCACCAAACCTGGCCAGCATGGCTCATCAGTTGAGCAGCAACCTATGACCCAGAAGTTGGAGGTTCCATTCCTGGATAGGGCACATGACTGGTTGCTGGTTCGATCCCCAGTGGAGAGCATACAGGAGGCTGCCGATCAATGACTCATCACTGATGTTTCTATCTCTCTCTCTCCATCTTCCTTCCCCTCTCTGAAATCAATAAAGATATATATATTTTAAAAATACCATCGATTCCTGAGTGTTAATTTTGTATTCTGCTACCTTCCCAAATTCATTTATTTACTCTAGTAGTTTTTTGGTGGAGTCTAGGATTTTTATGTACAATATCATGTCATTTGCAAATAATGACAGTTTTACTCCCTCCTTTAAAATTTGGATGCCTTTTATGTTTTCTTCTTGTCTGATCACTGTGGCAAGGACTTCCAGTACTATGTTGAAAAAGGGTGATGAAAGTGGACACCCTTGTCTCGTTCCTGTTCTTAAGGAAAATGCTTTTAGTTGTTGTCTATTGAGTATGATGTTGCGTATAGGTTTGTTATATATGGCCTTTATTATGTTGAAGTTCGATCCTTCTGGTCCCATTTTGCTGAGAGTTTTTATCAAAAATGGGTGTTGGGCCTGGCCGGGTGTGGCTCAGCGGTTGGTTGAGCATAGACCTAGGATCCAGGCTATCAGGGTTCGATTCGCGGTCAGGGTACATGCCCGGGTTGAGGGTTCGATCCCTAGTCGGGGGTGTGTAGGAGGCAGCCGATCAATGACTCTCTTATCATTGATGTTTCTATCTCTCGCTCTCCCTCTCCTTTCCTCTCTTTGAAATCAATAAAGATATATTTTTTAAAAATGGATGTTGGATTTTATCGAATGCTTTTTCTGCATCTATTGATATGATCATGTGATTTTTGTCTTTCAATTTGTTTATGTGATGGATCACATTTATTGATTTGTTAATATTGTACCAGCTTTGCATCCCTGGAATAAATCTCACTTGGTCATGGTGTATGATCTTTTTAATATATTCCTTGACTCGATTTGCTAATATTTTGTTGAGGATTTTAGCACCCATGTTTATCAGGGATATAGGCTTCAAATTCTTTTTCTTTGTAGTGTCTTTATCTGGTTTTGGAGTTAGGCTAATGCTGGCCTTGGAAAAAGATCTTGGAAGTGTTTCTTCCTTCTGGATTTTTTGAAATATTTTGAGGAGGGTAGGTGTTAACTCTTCTTTGAATGTTTGGTAAAACTCCCCTGTGAAGCCATCCAGGCCGGCTTTTGTGTGTTGGGAGCCCCTTGATGACTGCTTCAACTTCATCAGTACTTATTGGCTTATTCAGGTTTTCTGACTTTTCCTGATTTAGTTTTGGATGGTTGTATTTTTCTAGGAATTTGTCCATTTCATCCAGGTTGTCTAGCTTGGTGGCATATAGTTGTTCATAGTATTCTTACAATCCTTTGTATTTCTGTTGGGTCAGTTGTTATTTCACCTCTTTCATCTCTGATTTTGTTTATTTGGGTCCTCTCTCTTTGTGTCTTGATGAGCCTGGCTAAAGGTTCATCAATCTTGTTTATCTTTTCAAAGAACCAGCTCTTGGTTTCATTGATCTTTTGTATTGTTTTTTAGTCTCCATATCATTAATTTTTGCTCTGATCTTTATTATTTCCTTCCTTCTACTTACTCAGGGCTTTTCTCGTTCTCTTTCTAAGACTTTAAGTTGTAAGGTTAGAGAGTTTATTAGAAGTTTTTCTTGTTGTTTGAGGTAGGCCTGTAGTGCTATAAACTTCCATCTCAAGACTGCTTTCATTGTGTCCCATAGATTTGGGACTGTTATGTGTTCATTTTCATGTGTTTCCATAAAGTGTTTTATTTTTTTCTTTGATCTATTTTGCAACCCATTCAGTGGTTAAAACATGCTATTTAGCTTCCATGTGTTTAAATGTTTTTGAGTGTTTTTATTGTAGTTGATTTATAATTTCGTGCCATTGTGGTCTGAGAAGATGCTTGATATGATTTCAATCTTCTTGAACTTGTAGAGACTTGTTTTGTGTTCTAACATGTGTTCTATCTTTGAGAATGTCCCATGTGCACTTGAGAAGAACAGATATTCTGCAGCTTTGGGCTGGAATGCTCTGTAAATGTCATTTAAATCCACCTGATCTAGTGTGTCATTTAAGATCACGGTTTCCTTGTTGAGTGTTTTCTAGAAGATCTATCCAGTAAAGTTATTTGGGTGTTAAATTCCCCTGATATGATTATATTCCTGTCGATCTCTCCTTTAAAGTCCTCTAGAAGTTTTTTATAAATTTAGGTGCTCCTATATTGGGTGCATATGTTTATTAGGTTTATATCCTCTTATAGGATTGATCCCTTTAGTATTATGTAGTGACCATTCTTGTCTCTCATTATGGTCTTCTTTTTGAAGTTTATTTTGTTAGCTTTGAGTATTGCTACCACAGATTTTTTCATTTCCATTTGCATGGAAAATTTTTTCCATCCTTTCACCCTGTGTGAGTCTTTCATTATGAGGTGGGTCTCTGGTAGACAGCAAATATTTGGGTCATGTTTTCCTATCCACTGAGACACCATATGTCTTTTTTTTTCCCTTTTTTTTGTTGCTAAGGAAATTGTTATTTTTATTTTATTTTTTAATTTATCTTTACTGTTGAAAGTATTACAGTTATCCCCCCTTTTTTCCTCATTGATCCCTTCCAACCTACATCTGTCACACACACCCATCCTTCCCCACACTATTTTTGTGTCCATGGGTTATGCATATATGCATACAAGTTCTTTGATTACTCTTTCCCCACCCACTACCCCACTGCCATCCTTCCCACTGAGATTCATCTGTCTGTTCCATGTTTCTATGTCTTTGGATCTATTTTGTTCCTCAGTCTATTTTGTAGATCAGATTCCACATATGAGTGAGATCATGTAAAACTGAATCAGGAAGAATCAGAAAACCTGAATAGGCTAATAGCAACTGATGAAATTAAAGCAGCAATTAAAAAAAAAAAAACTCCCAGCAAACAAAAGCCCTGGTCCAGACAGATTCACAGGAGAACGTTCTAATTCTATAAGTTGTAGGGTTAGTTTACTAAAAATTTTTCTAGCTTTTTGCGATAAGTCTGTAGTGCTATGATCTTCCCTCTTAGGACTGCTTTCACTGTGTCCCATAGATTTGGGGTTGTTGTGTGTTCATTTTCATTTGTTTCTAGGAAGTTTTTTATTTCTTTCCTGATCTTATTGGTAACCCATTCATTGTTTAATAATATGCTATTTAGTCTCTACATATTTGAATATTTTTGTGTTTTTACTGTAGTTGATTTCTAATTTCATGCCACTGCCATCTGAGATGCTTGATATGATTTCAAACTTCTTGAACTTGTAGAAACATGTTCTGTGTCCTAACATTTTGTCTATCTTTGAGGATGACCCATGTGCACTTCAGAAGAAGGTACATTCTGCAGCTTTGGGGTGAAATATTCTGTAAATATCAATTAAATCCATCTGATCTAGTGTGCCATTTAGAGTTACTGTTTCTGTGTTGACTTTTTGTCTGGAAGATCTATCCAGTGAAGTCAGTAGGGTGTTAAAGTCCATGACTATGACTGTATTGCTCTTGATCTGTCCCTTAAAGTCCTGAAGGTTATTATTGATAGGCCCTTATTTATTGCCATTTTAATTCTTTATCCCTATGTTTCTCTCCATATTTCTTCTTATGACAGCAGTTGCTTTAACATTTCTTGCAATGCTTCTATTTCTACTTCTAATTACAGCAGTCCCTTTAACAATTCCTGCAAAGCTGGTTTGGTGGTAATAAATTCTTTTAGCATTTTTTTGTCTGGTAAGTTCTTTATGTCACCAACTATTTTGAATTGATAACCTTGCTGGATAGAGCAGTCTTGGTTTCAGATCCTTATTTTGCATTAATTTGAATACCTCATGCCATTCCCTTCTGGCCTGTAGAATTTCTTTTTTCTTTTTTAAATATATGTTTGTTCATTTCAGAGAGAGGGAGGGAGAGAGAAACATCAGTGATGAGAGAATCATTGATCTGCTGCCTGTCCCGCAACCAGGGCATGTGCCCTGACGGGGAATTGAACCCTGATCGCCTGGATCCTAGGTCAACGTTCAACCACTGAGCCAAGGCCGGCTGGGCTGGCCTATTGAATTTCTGATGAGAAATCAGCTAACAGCCTTTGTAGGTAACAGATTGCTTTTCTCTTGCTGTCTTTAAGATCCTCTCTTTGTCTTAAATTCTTGGCATTTTAATGATGATATATCTGGGCATGGGCCTCTTTGGACTCTTCCTGCTTGGAACTCTCTGTGCTTCCTGAACTTGTGTGACATTTTCCTTCACCAGGTTAGGGAAGTTTTCTGCCATTATTTCTTCAAACATGTTCTCTAACCCTTGCTTACTCTCAACCTCTTCTGGCACTGCTATGATGTGAATATTGTTACATTTCAAGTTGTCCTGCAGCTCCCTTATACTGTCCTCCTGATTTTTAATTGTTTTTTCCTTATGGATTTCTGATGGAGTGGATTTTTCTGCCCTGTCTTCTAATTTGCTGATCCGATTCTCAGCTTCCTCTTATCTGCTGTTTATTCCTGCCAATGTAGTCTTTATTTCTTCTATGTCATTTTTACTTTCCTTCATAGTTCTCGTATCTTTTTTCGTGCTCTTTAGCATAGTTACAATCAGTATTCTGAACTGTATACCTGATGGATTGCTTATCTCCATTTCATTTAGTTCTTTTTCTGACAACTTCCATTGTTCTTTCATCTGGGTTTTTTTTTTTTTTTTTTTGGCCTCCCCACTTTGATTGTCTGTTTGGGTTTGTTTCTATGTAGTAGTAGGCCTGCCAAGGTTCTCAGTCTTTTTGGAAGGTCTCTGTTGCAGGTCAGTGTCAGACGCTGTTTGAAACTGGCCCTGAGTACATTTTTTGGAGCTCTCAACAACCCTCAGCTTGAGGTTTACTCTGCTGGGGCTGGGTGTGATTGGACAAGATGCATACCAAAGTCTGCTTTTCCAAGGCCCAAGTCCAGAAGCAGATCAGGTAAAGACTCAAAGCATCCTGAAGTCTTTCTCTGCTTGCAGACTGATTAATCTGACTCTCTTAAGGAGCCTCAGGCTGTAGAATCTCCTCTGAGTAGGGTGAGAGGTTTTCCAGCAGGTTGGGGCAATTGTTTCACACCCCCCAAAGCAAAAGCAGCAAAATGTCTGCCTGAAAAAGATGCCCCTTTTAGTATGGGAGAATGGCTCAGCATAGGAATCCAGACCAGTGCCTTCTGATCTCTTTCTTTAGGGCCCACAATCCTAGATTCTCCTCACACAGCTCCAGTCAACTCTGCCCTCCCCCTGCTGGAGACCAAGGTAAATGGCTATACATGAAACTCTGTGTTAGCTCTTCAAGAGGGTGCCTGCATTTCCAGCCATCTCTCCTTGGCAGACAGAAACCTGGCTACTTTTGACAGCCAGATGTTATGTGGGCACCTTTCTCACTTCTGATACTCTTCACTGGGAAGCCCACCCTGGAGTTTAGACACCAGAGCCCTCAATGGGAGCTCCTTACCACTGAAATATCCTTAGGGAATTTCAGCAGCTGCTTATGGGATCCCAGCCAACCCCCTTGCACTTTTGAAATTCCAACCAGTGTCTACTTTTTCTCTTTGGTTATGAGGGTGCTCATCTTCAATTGTAGTTGATTATTCAGGATGGATTTTTCCAAATTTTAGTTGTAATTCCAGTTCTGTCCTGGGAGAGTGTCAGTTTAACCTCCACTCAATCAGCTGCCATCTTGATCCTCTCCAATTTATCTTATTTCTTAGTGAACTATAGATATTGTTCCCTATGTAGCCAAATAAAATTATTTTTTCTGAAGATTTTTAAAAACCATGATTCTGGGACAACAAATGAAATTAGCATTGATTTTTCAAAAAAGAAATCTCTGTTTCTTACATTATAAAACTTCAATAACTGTGGTTTTGAAATTCTCTATTTGGTTCAACTATTTCTATGCCATCTGCCCTTTGGGTTTTTTCCTAGGAAGATCCATTTTCTATTTCCTAGAAAATAAAAACAGAACAAAACTATAGCTATTCAAAATATCTTTAGAACTTCAAATGCTTGTTTATCTTTAAGTCATATAAAAACAAATCCAGATTTAAATAGAGAGAGACCTCAATTAAAAGAAAGATTATTTTAGTGACATTGAGTAACTTTTCATATTTCTCTTGGCCATCTGTATGTCCTCTTTGGAAATGTGTCTATTCAGGGTTTTTGCCCATTTTTTAATCGGATTGTTTGATGGGTTTTCTTGTTTGTTTATTTTTTTTTTTTTTTGGTATTTCTACCTAATATATAGAAACAAATACAAGAAGGCTGCCAAAAGGAGGAGACAAAAAATTGGTCCCAAATGAAAGAAAGAACAAAACTCTAGAAAGGAGAACAAAATGGAGATAAGCAATCTAATAGATTATTTCTAACAATGCTCAGTATACTCGAGGGAAGAGTGGATGAGCTTAGTGAGAACTTCAACAAAAGGTAGAAACATAAAAATGGAGATAGAAACATAAAAAAGTGAGAAATGAAGAAAGAATACAACTGAAGTGAAGAATACATTATAAAGAATTCACAGTAGAGTAGATGAAACAGAGGATCAAATTAGTGGTTTGAAAGATAAGGAAGCAGAAAACTCCCAATCATAACAACAACAAAAAAAGAGGTAATTTAAGCAGACTCTGGGACAACTTCAAGTGTAGCATCATTCATATAATGCCAGGGTGGGGGCAGAAGGAGAAGAGAGAGAGCAAGAAATTTAAGAAAATAATAATGGCAAAATTCCTTAACCAGGTGAAGGAAATAGACATACAAATCTGGAAAGTACAGAGTCTCAAACAAGATGAACCCAAAGAGGCCCACACCAAGATACATCATAATTAAAATGTTAAAGGTCAAAGACAATGAGAGAATCTTAAAAGCAGCAAGAGAAAAGCAATTAGTTACTTATAAGGGAGCACCCATACAATTGTCAGCTGATTTCTCAACAGAAACTTTGCAGGCCAGAAGAGAGTGGCAAAAAATATTCAAAGTGATGAAAAGCAAGAACCTATAACCAATGTTATTTTGCCCAACAAAGCTATCTTTTAGAATCAACAGACAGATAAAGATCTTCCCAGAGAAGAAAAAGCTAAAGAATTTCAACAACACCAAAGCAGTATTACAAGAGCTATTGAAGGGTGTTCTTTAAGAAAAAGAAGGAAAAAAAAGATAAAATATGAATAATAAAATAGCAATAAATACACATCTATTAACAATTACTTTAAGTGCAAATAGGTTAAAATCTCTAATCAAAAGACATATGATGGCTGAATAGATAACAAAACAAGACCCTTACATATGCTGTCTACAGGATACTCACTTTAGATTGAAAGACAAGGCCTGAAAGTAAAGAGATAGAAAAAGGTATTTCATAAAAGCACAAACAAAAAAGCTGTGATAGCAATACTTATACCAGACAAAGGAGACTTTAAAATAAAGGCTATAAAAGGAGACATAGAAGGACTCACAATTCCATTTCTAAATATTGTTCAGAAAAAAACCCAAAACACTAAATCTAAAAGACATGCATCTACATGTTCATTGCAGCATTATTTACAATAGCCTAGATATAACAGCAACCTAAGTGTCCATCAATAGATTAATGGATGTAGAAAAATTGGTGCATATATGCAAAAAAAATTAAAAAAATAAAATAAAATTTTGCCATCTGGAACAACATGAATGGGCCTAGAGGGCATTATGTTGAGTTTAATAAGTTATACAGAGAAAGAGAAATGCCAGGTGATTTCATTTGTATGTGGAATAAAAAAAAATGAACAAGCAGAACAGAAACAGACTCATTAAAACAGAAAACTTTTTGGTGGTTGCCCAATGGGAGGGAGGTTGGGGAAGGTAGGTGAAAAAAGTGAAGGGATTAAGAAGTACAAATTGGTAGTTATGGATTCGTCATGGGGATGTAAAATACAGCTAGGGAATATAGTCAACAATATTGTAATAACTATACAGCGTCAGATGGGTACTAGATTTATCAAAGTGTTCACTCTGTAAGTTATATAAATGTTTAATCTCTGAGCTGAACACCTAAACAAATAATACGGTACATAAACTGTAATTGAAAAATAAAATAAAAAATGTATTTTAAAATTATTATTCTGCCTACTTCCCAAAATGATTTAAAATTTATAGTATAACTAAAGCACATTTAAAAACCACTTAAAATACAGAAGAGGACTAGGTTGTTAGAAGGCTATGTAAAGCAATATGAAGTAGTGTAAAAGGCAATATTATAGGTTTAACAAACATTGGGGAAAATTTTTTATGTAATAATTAACTTTTTATTTTTCCAAGGAAACAGCTTTACTAATCTGTACCTCAATTGACTATCCATAAAATATCATGATAATATCCTGTCTACCTTTCTGTATTATATGGCAAAATGAAAAATAAATTTAATACTTCTTTAATTTATTCAGCAAATACATATTTAAGCAATTACTATGTTACCAAACATTTATCTAGAAACTGAGGAGTGAGCAGTGAGGAAAAACAAAAACAAGCAATACCTCATGAAGGAAAACAAATTATAAACACATACATAAATTAGATAATTTCCAGAGTGCTAGTGTATGTCAAAGTATATTTTGGCAAAGATAAACCTTTATTCAGATTTGAAATATTCTGTCAACATCATAACTATTTTGCATTTTTTAATATGCCTCATCTTCCTCAAAGTTTTTCTTCTGTTGTCTCAATTTTTAGATCAATTATAACTGGTAAACTCATTTCTCCTAGATGTAGCAATTTCAATTTATAGATTTATCATAAATTGCAAATAAAAATAAATAAAAATTATTAGACATGAGAAACCAGTGAATAAAGTAATAATAGTCATATATTATAGTAAAACTTTGGCCCTGGCTGATGTTGTTGGGTTGTTCGGTGGTTAGAGCATTGGCCCACACACTGAAGAGTCCTGGGATCGATTCTCCGTTAAAAGCACATATCTGGGTTGCAGGTTAAATCTCCAGCCTCAGTCAGGGTGCATGTGGGAGACAATCAATTGATGTGTCTCTCTCACATAGATGTTTCTCTCTCTCTCGCCCCCTCCCTTCTACTCTTTCTAAAAGTCAATGGAAAAAAAATTAAAAAATAAAACTTGGCTTTCTGATCTTTAGCATTTTATGAATCCATAGATCAATCTTTGTACTAAAGGTTTCATTAATAAATTAATTTATTAATTAAATTTCACATTTCAGTATTTATGCAGACTCATGAAATTAATATCTGCTGTCAATCTTTATACAAATATAAAGTACATATTATTTTTCCCTATGTCATAGTGCCTTAGAAGGCTTTTTACTTAAAACACATACAAATACACAAATAGAATTACAATATTTAGTCAGAGATTTAAAAAAAGTCTTTACTGGAAAAAACAACAAAATTTTTTATTTATTCTTTTAGTTTACCACTAGTACAGTGTTTTGTTTGTTTAAAATTTAAGACAGCCCTAACCAGTTTGCTCAGTGGTTAGAGCGTCTGCCAGGGGACTGAAGGGTACCAGGTTTGATTTCTGTCCAGGGGACATACCTCTGTTGCAGGGTCCATCCCTGCCCTGGTAGGAGCATGTGTAGCAGGCAACCAATCCATGTGTGTCTCTCACATCGATGTTTCTTTCTCTCTCTCTCTCCCTCCCTCCCACTCTCTCTGAAAAGCAATGGAAAAGATATCCTCGAGTGAGAATAAATTAATACATACATACATACATACATACATAAATAAATAAAGATAAATAAATAAAATTTAAGACACATAGAGTCATTTATATACACACTGTGTTTTCAAGGTCTGAATTGAACTTTTCAAAAGAATAAAATCTGTGGTGGCTTACGTATAAAGTGTTTTTTTCAATGTTTGCTCAAATTCAAAACTACAAAACAAATACGAAACATATTTGTTAGGTGCAACCACTGTGTCAAAGACACAGCTTTTCTATCCTTCAGCAGGGTGAAAGGCATTTAGTTTATTTTGGATGCATGAATACATTATGAGGAAAAACACAAATAAGAACTATTTATCCACATACTATTTTATCTGTTACCATATATTACATTAATGTGCACATGAGATTTTTCACATTTGAGTCATCTTTTTTTAGCTAAGAGCTTATAAGCTTGGGCTTCTAATATGTAGAGTGGCATAAAAAAGTACATTGTGCTACAGAGGTTTATATTTAAAGAACTAAAATATGAGCTTTACCAAGACAAGTTTATGATGAAAATTATAAAGAAATTGCATTATATGGTCATGAAATACATTAGTAAACAACAAAGATGTTATTTTCTTAGGGATAGAGGGAATGGAGATATTGTGTTATCTTATTTTTTGACCATTTTGATTATTAAAAAGTAGATATAAAATAAAAACGTATTCAATAAAAATAGAGCCTTTCCTTTTGAATAAGTTGCCATAGACATTGAGAGCTAACTGCACACACAGAGAACGTTCTACGTGCTTAACAGTCTTGTCCTTCTTCCTCCAACCATATGTATAACCCAGCCTAGTTTAAAGTCAAAATCTCAAAGTTTATTTTATTGGCTCCTGAAGGAAATGATATAAGGACTGAGGTAGCATGCAATAGTTTTCTGGCTATTTTTCTTCACTATTGATGTCTGAGTTTATATTTTTACTGTTACCTATATTCTAACTGGAAAATACATAGAACCACTGCAGAAAAAGCATCTAAATCAGATAGGTAAGAAGAGTCAATGCCCAGCCGGTGTGGCTCAATGGTTGAGCACAGACCTATGAACCAGGAGGCCACCCTTCAATTCCCAGTCAGGGCACATGCCCAGGTTTTGGGTTTGATCCCCAATAAGGGGCGTGCAGGAGGCAGCCGATCAATGACTCTCTCATCATTAAAGTTTCTAGCTCTCCCTCTCCCCTCCTTTCTCCGAAATCACTAAAAACATATTTTAAAAAAGAAAAGAGAAAAAAAGAGAGCCAAGAGTAAGTTTCTCCTTAAAAAAATAAATAAATAAAATTTTTAAAAAATCTAGATATGTTTAACTGAGGGGAAAAGAGAATTGGAATGGAAAAATGAAATAAATGTGTAAAGCATGATGTTAGAGGGTGTCAAGAAACAAAAAGTTTAATAGTGATGAAGAAAGCATCACTTCTTTAGCTTTATAGTAGTGCATCTATTGAGCTTACTCTGTTCGAACAGCATCTAAGAAAAAAGGGAAGTGATCAGGAGTAAGATGAAACATAAACAGGTTAAACATATAAGGACCAAAGAACAGAAGAGAGGAGGCTTCACACAGGTAAACAGTGTTACTGAATATATTTCTTTGTGGTGGGGTGTTTGTTGTGAAACAAACAGCATATCAGAAAACAAACAAACAAACAAACAAAAAAGCAACTCTAGCAACTTCAAATTAAGTTATGAGATTATTAGAAGCCAATTAAGGAGAACTTTGTTTTGCTTCATTTGTAACCATGTGAAAATTTTGTTTGATATTGACAATAATTCAAAAAATCTGTGGGTGCAGGTATAAAATAATTTTAGTAGTTTGGAGGAAATTAGAGGTAAAAATAATGAGCTAAACTTAATACAGTTAAACATGTGATAACAATATTTTGATGTGCACATTTAAAATATTGTACTTCGTAGGATATTTAGTTATTCTGGTAACATTAGAAAATTAATAAAATAATACAGTTGGCATTTAGGTTTAAGAGGAGCATACAATATAACCATAAGATCTGTTGTCCTGACCATTTTCCACATAAGAAAATAATTTGAAAAGCTGTTTTTTGAAAATCAAGTGAGGATATTTATTTATACAGGAGAGCTTAGCAACACCACAAAATAGCACCAGGCTGAGAAAACATAATAAAATACAGATTTTTTAACTCCCTTGTAAATACAAAAAAACCCCACAATAAAGCAAGTATAAAAAGATAGAGAAAAAACACATTGTATTGTATCTCAACTCACTAGCAGTTAATGAAGCAGAGAATAACAGAAGTCTGGAATGAGATAGTATCAGTGAAAAAAGCCAAGCACCGAGACAGATAATGGGCACAATGAGCCAACTTAGGTTTTCAAGTTTGAATTTAGATAGCACCAGTTGCCTTTACCCAGTGCCCCTTAGAATAAAGCCCACGGAGAAAATAATCTTCAATGGTTAATTATGTTTAAAATGTTTTTCCCAAAAAGGGCACAAACCCTCACAGTGTTTCTGTCATGATTGTTTAGAACAGTTAAATGTAAAATTGTCAGTCACACAGTAAACTTGAAAATATATTGTTTTCCAATTATGCTTGTCTCTGAGCAGCTCTCTTTACAAATCATCCTAAGTATTAAACTTGAAATATGTAGAGAATTTGGTCCTGAGCCCTATCAAATACACGTCATTGAAGTCTCTGAAAGATTAAGATGATCCTGAATACAGTCTTCCTTGAATAAAGATTTTCATAAGATATGTTTACATTAGAATCTTCACATTATTTTCTTACTGCTCTAAAAAAGTTTGTATCTAAATGGAAAGTATTTAAAAAAATAAACTTGGGAAACTAAGCTTTAATATGAAAAGAAGGAAAAACTTTTCCAAGACTCTTAGAAAACTTTGTCAAATGAATGTATGAGACACTTACATAAACAATTATTATTTAGCTTAGACCTTTTTAAATACTAGAGCAATTCAGAAAACTATAATACAAGCAACTCACTTGGCATTATCAGTATTTTTCGGTTTCTTTTTTGGTAATATTTTAATTGGCATAAATGAAATGAAGCCTAAAACTTTCTTATTTGTGAATGGAAGACAAATAGAACAAACTTTCTCTCCAATTCCTCCCTTTCTCTTGTGGTGGGCAGGATAATGGCAACCCCATGTCCATGGCATAGCCCATAAAACCTATGGATATGTTATTTTACATGTGATTAAAGGACGAATCTTGAGATGGGGATATTGTCCTTGATTGGATGGATCCAATGTAATCACAGGGTCCTTATAAGAAAGAATAAGAAATATCAAGATGAGAGAGATATATTTAAAATTCTATGCTGCTGGCTTTGAAGACAGAGGGACAAGCCTTGATCCAAAGAATGTAGGTGACCTCTAGAATCTGGAAAAGGCAAAATAAAATAGGTTCTCAGAGCATTCGGAAGGAACATAAGCTTGATAATGCCTTGGTTTTAACCCAGTGAGATCCATTTTTGATTTTGTGACATCTAGAATTTTAAGGTACTAATCTGTGTTGCTGTAAACCACTGTTTGTGGGGGTTTTTACAACAGCAATAGGAAACTAATTAACCAGTGTTCAATTCATTATTCTCTTTATCGAGTCTCCACATATCAAGCACTATTCTGAGTTCTAGGGAAATAATAATGAGCAAAATCTAACATATAGTGTAACATCTTTTTTAGTGACAGAGTGAAGGGATCTTCAGATCCTTTTCTCAGCAAAATAACCACAACTAAATAAAAAAGTATTAAAACATCAACAACTGCAACAAAATCTAAATTTATTAGAAATTACCTTAAAGTAGCACAGCATATGAGCAAACATTTATTCAAGAAAATCTACGAAATATCATTAAGGACAGCTAGAGCTTGTAGCACTTGAGATTTTCCCTCTATGTCACTCCTCCTCCCAAACCTGCCACATCCTCAGCCTGTCAGACTGATGGAAACTTCATTCCAGGTAGTTGTGGCCAAGAAAACGGCTCTTTCTATCTGCAGCTCTCAGTCAAGTGCAATAGTATTTCTTCAGAAGGGGATATCTGCATTTCTCATCACTCCCAAAATCTAGTGTTGCAGGAGTTAAATCCCAGGAGTGTGGCTAAAAGGTCACCGGGTTTGATGGGTAAATACTGGAATGCCAATTGTCCTTACACCAGCTGGTTTGTAGGGCAAAGTTGCAACATTGGTGAGGCAAACTGAGATTAGAGGTTGCTGCACAAAGCTGATGAAAACCAAGATTAGAGGTTGCTGCACTAAACTGATGAAATTCTGGGAGAAACAGAACATCTTCCCTGCCCCCATCTCTGGAGCAGTGGTTCAGACATTTTGTACAGCATAGACACAGACCTTAAAAAGAAATAGTTCTGAAAGATCTTCCCAAATATATTGACTTTTTAAAAAAACTTCAAGTTTAAAGATTATGTTAAAAATACTGGTGTTTCAGAGGTAAGTAATTAAGAGGAAGCTGGGAACTCCAGGAGGGCAACAGGCTAAATCACAGGCTAGCAAGTTTACTAGAGAGAAACAGAACAACAGCTGAGAAGAGCTATTCTGGGATCAGAACAAACCCCAAAGACTGGATTCATAAATCACCCCTACAAAGGAGCCCAAACTTAATTTCCTCAGCACGTGAAGCAGTATATGCCCCAGGGCATTGTCAACAATAATGGAACAATCATCCTGCAATTACAAAAACTTAACAGCTAGGGGTGATCAGGAAACGAGAGTCAAAATTAATGCCATAAAATCACTGTCAAACTAGAGTGACTATGTGCACACTTACATCTGCATGCTCCCAACAGTGGAACCAAAGTCTTTATATGGTGACAATATAAACTCAAAGAAAGTCCAACCAAGTCACAAAACAAAGAAACAATTAAGCAACAGCAGTAAAATGCCCTGGGGTAGATCATTACCCAGTGTTGCTCTATTTATTATGAAAAAGGTCCAGTTTTCAATATAAAATCACAAGAAATGAAAAGCAACATTTGTGTTTGACACAAACATTTTTTTAAATTACATAACAGAAATCACTGGAAAAAATGGCTTAGCTGTTGTAATTAACAAATATTTCAAAGCAAAAATAATTTATATATTCAAAAAACTAAAATAAAGAAGGGGTGATGGCCAGGCCTGGCGTGGCTCAGCGGTTGAGCGTGGACCTAGGATTCAGGAGATCGGGGTTCAATTCCCGGTCAGGGCACATGCCCGGGTTGCGGGCTAGTCAGCGGATCAATGACTCTCTCGTCATTGATGTTTTTGTCTCTCTCTCTCCCTCTCCTTTCCTCTCTCTGAAATCAATAAATATATATATATATATATATAATATAAAATTATCTTTAAAAAAAATGGGTGATGAAAAAGTTTCATTAAATAGAGAAAATTACATATATATATATATATATATATATATATATATATATATGCACAAAGAAAGGAAATAAGCAAAGAATCAAAATGATACACTACAAAAGTCAATTAGCCCTGGCCAGTGTAGCTCAGATGGTTGGAGAATCATCTTATACACCCAAGAGTCGTGGGTTTCATTCCCAATCAGGGCACATACCCAGGTTGCCTGTTCGATCCCCAGTTGGGGAGCATGTGGGAGGCAACCAATCAATATGATGTTTCACTCTCACATAGATGTCTCTCTCTCTCTCTCTCTGTCTTTCCTCTCTTCCTCTTCCTTTCTCTCTCTCTAAAGTCAATGGAGGCATGTTCTTGGGTGAAGATTAAAAAAAAAAAATCAATTGGGAGTGACATCAGCAAGCTGGTAGACCAGGAAGCTTCAGGCCCTTTCCCCCGCCATGAAAACATCAAGTAAACAGCCACAGATGACTAAAATAGCTTTGTGGGAGCTCTGGAAACCAGTCAATAACCTGCATCAACCAAGTGAAAAAGCCATACTCAAAACAATAAGAAATATGGCGTTTTTACACACTCTTGCTCAGCCTCTTGCTGGTGTGGCATGGTGCAGTTGGGACAAAACAACTCAATTCTCAATTTCCTCCTGCCAGATGAAAGGAAAAGAGTGAAAGTTATCTGAATATTATGCATGGTTTAACTGTGTGCTGCCCAATAAACTCGTTTCTGTCTCTTCAGACTTAGAGAAAACAAGGGAACAGCAGCATAATTTTGCATAGCTCAGATATTAGGCTGAAAAAGAGCACAGAAGGCAGTGGGGGCCACCTGTATGTGAAAGCCACAGCAGTGTTGCAGACCCACAGCGGCACTGGGACAAGAGAATACTGACAAGAGTAATGCCATAAAATATCTAAGGCCCCAAAGTAGAAAGCATAAGTGATGCTCTAAAGGAAAGTAAGGTATTTGAAAGCAGCTATATATATGGAGAATTTCAGAAACACACACACACACACACTCACTCAGGGAAAGTGCATGCCCATAAAATATCTGAGTGTACCTTAAGCCATTATGCTGAGCTAATTAATAAAGGTCTTCTTGTGCATAAGACCATTCTTCAAGGACTGCCAGAAGTGGTTATTTTCTCAAATGCTCAATGTTAACAAAAGATCTCAAGGCATACAAAGAAACAAAAAAAACATAGTTTATTCAAAGAAACAAAAGAAATCTCCAGAAACTGACCCTAAAGAATATAAGCATCAGTATTCCTAGAAAAACTTTAAAATAATTGTCTTATATATGCTGAAGGAGCTAAAAGAAAACACATAGAGAACTAAAGGAAATCAGAAAAATTATATATGAACAAAATGAAAATGTCAACAAGGAGACAGAAATTACAAAAAATAACCATAAAGAAATTCTAGAATTGAAAAATATAACTGAATTTAAATTTTTACTAGAGGGACTTGAACAGACCAAAGAATCAGTGAACTGAGCACAGGTGATTTGAAGTTGTTGAGTCTGAGAAACAACAAAAAAAGAGAAAAGCAAACAGAGCCTAGTAGACTTATGGGTAGCCATTAAGCACGCAAATATATACAATATAGGAATACCAAAAGGTAAGAGAGAAAGGGCAGAAAGCTGCTTTGAAGAAAAAATTGCCCCAAACTTCTCGAATTTGAGAAAATACATGGATATACAAATACAATTAGCTTAATTAATTCCAAGTAAGAAACCCAAAAAGATCCTCAAAAAGACACATTACAATACAACTGATGAAAGCCAAAGACAGAATCTTGAAAGCAGCAAGAGAAAAGTTACTTGTCACATACAAGAAATCATTAGGAAGATTTTCTGTGGGTTTCTCAATAGAAAACTTGCAGTCTAGAAGTTAGTATATGATATATTTAGTGCTAAAAGAAAAAATACCTAACAATTGTATATCCAACAAAAGTGACTTTCAAACTTAAAGAAATTAAGACAGTCCTTAATAAACAAAAACTGGTGGAGTTCACTACTATTAGATCTTTTTTACAAGAAATGTTAAAAGGGCTTTTTCAGGTTGAAACAAAAGTACACTAGACAGTAACCTCAAACCATAAAAATCTATAAAGATCTCTGGTAAAGGTAAATGCATGAACAAATATAAAAATAAGTATAGTGCAATTTTGGTTCATAATAATATTTTATTACTTTATAACATTTATAACACAGAAGCATGAAAATAGTTCTAAATTTATGTTAATGAGTACACGATATATAATATTTAATTAGTGGCATCAATAACAAGTATGGAGGGGGAAACTGTAAAGAAATATTTTTGTTTGCAATTGAAGTTGGTATCAGTTTAAAATATATTGCCATGAATTAAAATGTTATATGCAATCTCCATGTTAACCATGAAGAAAATATCTATGAAATATATGCACAATGAAAGAAGGGAATCAAAACATATTAATATATAAAATTAACTAAATACAAAGTCAAGGAGGAAATAAGGGAGAAAATATGGAAAACAATAAAATGCAATAGTAAGTTATTTTCTATCAGTAATTACTTTAAATGTAAATCAATTAATGCTCCCCCCTCCAATTAAAAGAAATAGATTGATAGAATGGCTACAAAACAAAAACAACAACAAGAAAAAACAAATAAACACACAACAGCCATATGCTACTGACCAGAAATTCACTTTAGATCTAAGGACACACATAAGTTGAAAGTAAAAGAATGACAAAAGATATTTAATAAAAATAGTAAGTAAAACAAAACAAGAGTGGCTATACTAATTTATAAGAAATCAATTTTAAATAAAAAAAAAACTATTATAAGAAACAAAGGACATTATATAATGATAAAAGAGTCCATTCATCAAGAAGATAACACAATTGTAGCCCTGGTAGGTGTGGCTCAGTGGTTAGAGCGTCAGCCCCTGGACTGAAGGATCTCGTGTTTGATTCCAGTCAAGGACACATACCTGGTTTGCAGGCTCAATCCCCTGCCCTGGTTGGGACACCTGCAGGAGGCAACCAATCTATGTGTCTCTCTCACATAGATTATTTCTCTCTGTCTCTCCTCCTCCCTTCTATTCTCTCTAAAAAAAATCAATGGAAAAAATATCTTTGAGTGAGGATTAACCAAAACAAATTTATATATAAAGCAAACATTGACATAGTTGAAGAAAGAGACAACACTACAATAATCATAGAATCATAGATTTTAATATCCACTGCAAATAATAGGTAGGACAACCAGGTCAAAAGGAAATTGAGGACTTGAACATCACAATAAAAAAATTGGATGGACAGACATATATAGGAAAGTTTACACAGCAATAGAAAATTATACATTTTTCTCTGGTACCTAAAGAATGTTATCTATAGTAGGCCATACCTTAGGTTACAAAACAAGTCTAATTAAATATAAAAAGATTGAAACCATGTGTAGTACCTTTTCTGGTCACTATGGAACAAAACAAGAAATCAATGGCAGAGGATAATTGGAAATACACAAATATGTGAAAATTTAACAGCATTCTCTTTAAAAAAATGGATCAAGGAAAAAGTCACAAGGGAAGTTAGAATGTGTGTTGACTAAAATAATAATGGAATCACATATATACCAAAACTTACAGGAGGCAGTGAATTCTGTGCTAAGAGAGAAATATATAGCTAAAATGCTTGTGTTAAAAGGGAAGGATGATCTCAAGTCAGTAAACTAATTATACACATTAAGGAATTAGAAATAAGGAATAAATGAAACACAAAGCTAACAGAAAGAAGGGAATAATAGAGAGTAAAACAAAAATAAACAAAATAGAGAAGAGAAAGACAACAAAGAAAATCAATGACAAATATTTAGTTCCTCAAAAACATCAACAAAATTGACAAACCTTTTGTTAGGTTGACTAAGAATAAAAGAGAGAAATGTCAAATACCTAAAATCAGAAACAAAATTGGTGACATTGCTATGAATTTTACAGAAATAAAACAAGGTTAGAAAACAGTAGTATGAAGAATTTTATGCCAACAAATTGGATAGCATAGCTGAATAGGACAAATCGTAGAAACACACAACCTTCCAAAATTAAATCTTGAAGAAATAGAACTCTGAATAGACTATAACCAGTAAGAAGATTGAATCAGTAATTAAAAACCTCCCAACAAACTAAAGCTTAGGACCAGATAGCTTTACTGGTGAGTTATACTAAACATTTAAATAAAAATTAAGACACCCTCTGAAAAATTCTCAAATATTTGAAAACACACACACAAAACACTTTTAAACTCATTCTATTAGCCCAGTATTAACACCAAATCCAGAGAATGACATTAAAAGAAAACTATATACAAATATCTTTTATAAATATTGATGCAAAGATCCTCAACAAAATATTTGGAAACTGAATTCAACAGCATATTTAATGAGTATGAATCATGATAAAGTGGACTTATTCTTGGAAGTCAAGAATGATTCAACAAATAAATTTCAATTAAGGTAATACATCACATTAAAAGAATAAAGGGGCAAAAAAAGATAATATCAAATGTTGCAAAATGAACATTAGTTAGAATGCAATTCCTTTTCTTGATTTAAAAAGAAGGCAACTCAAAAATCTAGGAATGCCCCAAAGGGTAAGGGATCCTTCTTTTTCACAGCTGCATAGTATTCCGTGGTGTAAATGTCCCACAGCTTTTTTATCCACTCATCTACTGATGGGCACTTGGGTTTTATCCAGACTTAGCTATTGTAAATTGTGCTGCTATGAACATCGGGGTTTATATGTTCTTTCTGATTGGTGTCTCTGGTGTCTTAAGATATATTCCTAGAAGTGGGTCCACTGGCACTTCAATTTTTACTGTTTTGAGGAACCTCAATACTGTTTTCCATAGTGGCTGCACCAGTCTGCATTCCCATCAGCAGTGTACTAGGGTTCATTTTTCTCTACATCCTCCCCCTCATTTGTTGTTTGTTGATTTGTTGATGGTAGCCATTGTGACAGGTGTGAGGTGATACCTCATTACCTTTGGGAAAGCATGGATGGAACTGGAGATTATTATACTAAGCAAAATAAGCCAGTCAGAGAGAGACAAGTACCACATAATCTCACTCATATGTGGAAAATAATAAACAAAATAAACTGATGAATAGAATAGATCCAGAGGCATAGAAGCATGGAAAGCAGGGGTGAGGGAGTGGGTGGGGAGAGATTAATGAAAGAATTTATATGTTTGTAGGCATAAACTATGGACACAGACATTGGTATGGGGAATGCTTGGGGGTAAGGTGGATGCAGGGTGGAAGGGATCAATTGGAGAAAAATGGGGACATCTGTAATACTTTCAACAATAAAGATAAATTTTAAATACACAAAACTAGAAATGGAAGGAAACTACCTCATCATAATGAAGGTCATATACGAAAACCTCATAGGTAGCCTCATGTACTCAATACTGAAGACCTGATAGCTTTTGCTTCCTTCTAAAATCAGCAACAAGATATTAATACCCACTTCCACCTTTTTTATTCAACAAAGTACTGGAGGTCCTAGCCAGAACATTTAGGGAAGAAAAGAAATAAAAGTTATCAAAATTGGGAAAAATGTAAAATTGTCTCTGTTCACACAGCTTATATGCAGAAAATACTAAAGATTAAGAAAATTATAACTAATAAATTCATCAAAGTTGTAAAAAACAAAATAAACACACAAAAATCAGTTGCATTTCTATACATTGATCATGGAAAATTGAAAAGAAACTTAATAAAACAATTCAATTTACAATAACACCAAAAAAAGTAAAATACTTAGGAATCAATCATGGAGATGAAAGACATGCACAAGGAAGATTACAATATGTTGTTGAAAAAAATTAATGAAGAAACAAATAAATGGAAAGACATATTGCACTGAAGGATTGGCACACTTAATAGTATTAAGATGTCAGTACTACCCAAAGTGATCTACAGATTCAATTAAATTCTTATCAAAATTTCAATTACATTTTCTTTGCAGAAACAGAAAAATTCACCCTAAAATTAATACAGAATCTCAAGAAAACTCATATAGCCAAAACGATCTTGAAAAAAGGAACAAATTTAGAAGTCTTGGACTTCTTGATTTCAAAATTTACTACAAATCCAAAGTAATCAAAAGTATATCATAAAAACAGACTTGTATAGACTAGAGAAATAGAATAGGGAGCCCAGAAATAAAACATCACATATATGCCTAAATGATTTTTGACAAGTGTGCCAAGACTATTCAATGATGAAAGAATAGCCTTCAATAAATGGTGCTGGGAAAACTGGATTTCCACATGCAAAAGAATGAAATCAGATCCTAAATTTACACCATATAAAAACATTTACTCAAAATAAATCGAAGACCTAAACATAAGAGGTAAAACTATAGAACTCTAAGAAGAAAACAAAGGGGGAAAATCGCATTTGCTTAGGCAATGATTTTTTGGATGTGATATCAAAAGTACAGACAACAAATAATAAATAAATTAGACTACATCAAAATTTTTAAAAATATTTTGTTTCAAATGACACTATCAAGGGAGTGAAAACGCAACCAAGGTGATCAGTGGAAATATTTCCAAAACATATATCTGAAGGGGAGTTAATATCCAGAGTATATAACAAAACCCTACAACTCAATAATATAAAAACAACAACCAACAATCTAATTAAAAGTGCACAAAATATTTCAAAAGACTTTTTTTCCAATGAAGATATACAAATGGCCAATAAACACATAAAAAGATGCTCAGTATCACTAATTATTAAGGATCTGAATAGTAAAAGTACAGTGAGATATCACTTCCCACCCATTAGGATAGCATTTATCAAAATAACAGAAAATAACAATGTTGTTATGTGAAAAAAATTTAACACTTGTGCATTGCTGGTAAGCATATGAAACTGTGCAGCCACTGTGGAAAGTATTATGGCAGTTCTTCAAAAAGTTAAACAGAATTACCATATGCTTCAACAAGTTTACTACTAAATATACACTCCCCAGAAGATTAAAAGCATAAACTCAAATAAATACATTTACATCAATGTTCAAAGAAGCATCATTCACAGTAGCTAATAATTGAAAATAATTTGTGTCCATGTACAGATTAATGGATAAATTAAAAAATATTACACACACACATGCCACAATGGGATATTATATAGGCATAAAAACTAATAAAATTTTAATATGTGCTACAATAAACTACAACATGAATGAACTTAGAAAGATTATACTAAGAGAAATAAGCCAGACAAAAAAAAAGGACAAATTTCATATGATTTGATTTATATGAAATATCTAAAATAGGTTATTCATAGAGACAGTAGATTAGAGTTTACCAAAGGTTATGGTGAGGTGGGAATGGGCAGTTATTTCTTAATGGATATAAAGTTCCTATTTGGGATGAAAAAACATTTTTGGAAATAGTGTTAATGGTTGCGCAACACTGCAAATGTTTGTGTCTATGAGTTTGTTTTTTGCTTAATCCCTTCACCTTTTCCACAGAGCCCCACAACTCTCTGAGAGCTGTCAGTTTGTTTTCTGTATCTATGAATCAGTTTCTATTTTGTGTGTTAATTTATTTTGTTCATTAGATTCCACATATAAGTGAAATCATATGGTATTTGTCTTTCCCTGACTGCCTTATTTCACTTAACATAATGGTCTCTAGGTCCACTGATGCTGCTGCAAAACATAAGAATTCTTTCTTTTTTATAGCCAAACAGTGTTCCATCTTGTAAATGTCCCATTGCTTTTTCATCCACTCATCTACTGAGAGGCACCTGTGCTGTTTCCAAATCTTGGCTATTGTGAATAATGCTACAATGAACATAGGGGTGCATATATTCTTTCGAATTAGTGTTTTGGGTTTCTTTGGATGTATTCCCAGAAGTGGAATCACTGGGTCATAAGGCAGTGCCATTTTTAATTTTTTGAGGAAACTCCATACTGTTTTTCATTATGCCCGCACCAATCTACATTTTCACCAACAGGGCACAAAGTTCTCTTTCCTCCAAATCCTCATTAACATTTCTTGTTTGCTGATTTATTGATGCTAGCCATTCTAACAGGTGTGAGGTGATATTTCATTGTAGTTTCAATTTGCATTTCTCCAATAATTAGTGAGATTGAGCATCTTCTTTTATGTCCATTGGCCATCTGTATGTGCTCTTTGGAGCAGTGTTTATTCTGGTTCTTTGACCATTTTAAAATGATTGTTTTTTTGATGTTGAGTAGTATAAGTTCTTTATAAATTTTGTATATTAACCCCTTATCAGTTGTATTATTGAAAAATATGCTCTTCCATTCGGTGGGTTGAATTTTCATTTTGTTGATGTTTTCCTTTGCTGTTGCAAAACATTTTAGTTTGATGAAGTCCCACTTGTTCTTTCTCTTTCTCTTTTGTTTCCCTTGCCCAAGGAAATACAGCAGAAAAAAATATTGCTATGAGAATTGTTTGAGATTGTACTGTCTATGTTTTCTTCTAGGATTTTTATGGCTTTGAGTCTTACATTTATACCTTTAATCCATTTTGACTTTATTCTTGTGTATGGTGTAAGAATGTGGTCTAGTTTCATTTTTTTTGCATGTATCTGTCCAATTTTTCCAACACCATTTATTGAATAAACTGTCTTTATACCATTGTATGTTCTATCTTCTTTTGTTCAATATTAATTGGCCATTAAGGTGTGGGTTTATTTCTGGGCTCTCTATTCTGTTCCGTTGATCTATATGTCTGTTTTGTTTTGTTTTGTTTTGTTTTGTTTTGTTTTGTTTGTTTGTTTTTGGGAGAGCTGTACTGTTTTGATTACTATGCCTTGTAGTATAGTTTGATATCAGGTAGCATGGTTCATTCAACTTTGTTCTTTCTCTAAAGATTGCTGTGGCTATTGAGAGTCTTTTTTGATTCCATATAAATTTTTGGAATATTTGTTCTAATTCTGTGAAATATGCCATTGGAATCTTGATAAGAATTGTGTTAAATCTGTAGATTGCTTTGGGTAGTATAGACATTTTAATGATGTTAATTCATCTTATCCATGAGCATGGTATGTGCTTCCACTTATTTGTATTTTCTTCAATTTTTTTCTTCAGTATCTTTTAATTTTTTGACTACAGGTTTTTACATCTTTGGTTAAATTTCATGCTAGGTTTTTATTTTTATTTTTTTGAATAATTTGTAAATAGAATTGATTTTGTAGTTTCCCTTTCTGATAGTTTATTGTTGGTGTAAAAAAAAAGCCTATGATTTCTGGGTATCTATTATGTATCCTGCTACTTTACTGTATTTGTTTATCAGTTCTAAGTGTTCTCTTAAAACAGCAATTTTCATATTATTTAAATTTAATATTAATTTTTAAAATTATCTTAAAACATGATGCCTTTGTTTCATCACTAGATTAATATTTTATTACTTTTATTTTTTTGCTTTGTTTCTTGCCTATTATTGGTATTCAGTATTAAGTAGTAGTATGGAAATATCTCTCTAAACAATTATTATTAGAAATCAATTAATACTATAAAAAAAAACAGAAGGATATAAAAAAATAATTATAGCTAAGAACGAATTAGAAAATATCAAGCATCTCCAGTATATAAATTCTGTAATGTGGAAACAAATAATTCATTACTAATTATTAAATAAATATCAAAAAGGAAAGTGATAAAGCATTGGAAAGGATGTTAGAAATAAGGCACTAAGAACTTTTACCCCAAGTACATATGAACCCATTTTTAAAACTATGTCACACACAAAAATAGATACTGAGGTAAATGCTATGAGGGGAAATTGTTTGGAAATATCCTACTTATAAAATGGGCTTTTTATACTATTAATTTCCAAAAGATGAAGTATTGTTTATCATCTTCTTTAAAATTAATCTTTAAAAAGTTATTTCTGGCCCGGCCGGGGGTGGCTCAGTGGTTGAGCGTCGACCTAGGATCCAGGCCATCGGGGTTCGATTCCCTGTCAAGGGCACATCCCCAGTTGGGGGTGTGCAGGAGGCAGCCGATCAATGACTCTCTCATCACTGATGTTTCTGTCTCTCTCTCTCCCTCTCCTTTCCTCTCTCTGAAATCAATAAAGATATATATTTTTTAAAAAAAAGTTATTTCTGAACTTCATTTAAACTCAAACATTTTGGGGAGGATAAGAGGGAAAGGAGAAGGAATATCACTCAAGAAACTATAAAATTTTAAATATACACTATAAATCACCTTTATCCATCTTACATAGTTATCTAATTATTTCAAAATAATATTTATGGAGCAATAACCTCCCCAGTGAGCTATACTTCAAAAAGAGGTTTTTTAAAATCTGTACCTGAGAATATGTGTTTTTTTAAACTGATTTGAGAGATAGAGAAACAGAGAGGGAGAGAGAGAGAAACATCCATCGGCTGCCTTCTCCATGCACCCCCACCGGGGACTGAACCCACAACCTGGGTATGTGCCCTGAACGGGAATCTAATTTCTGTGTACAGACCAATGCTCTAACCAACTGAGTCACACCATCAAGAGCCAGTGAGAGATTTATTGTATAGTATACTATAGCCTTTACAATACATTTCAAAGACATAAGTTAAATTTATCTATTTAGAAAAGTTTTATATCATAATTGGAATAATACCTTCTAGTATCAATTGTTTTAAATAGATGGATTTCACTCAATATCTTTTTTTTCTTGCAATCCTCAGGTTTGCTTCTTCTTGGTTTTCTTCTGATTTTCATTGAAAGTTGGCAGTGTGTTTGTGTTTTATCTATATGCAAATATTTACAAGATTTTTTAAATGCAAGACTCAGTTCAGTAAATGCATGACAGGTGTGTTTTAAATTATATGATAGCTTGGATCATGTGGCTCAGCAGTTGATCATTGACCTATGATCCAGGAGATCAAGTTTCGGTTCCCCGTCAGGGCATATGCCCAAGTTTCCACTTGATTCCCAGTGCAGGGCATGCAGGAGACAGCCAATCAATGACTCTTTCATCATTGATGTTTCTATCTCTCTCTCTCTTTCTCTCTCTGAAATCAATAAAGATATAAAAAATTATATGATAAATAGTGGAAGTAAACTACATATTGTGAGTTAGTAAAGATATAATATTAAAATATAATTTAATTTGCTTTTTATTTTACTTCCCCATTTTTGTAAAAATAAATGATGTTTTGTGAAAAGGCGGTTCTGCTGAGTGATTTCAGTTGTGGAAAAAGAAGACTATACCACATTTCACTTCTTCCATTTCAAAATTTCTCTTCTCTTTGGTATTAACCTCTTCATTAGAATTACACTGCATGAGCCTGGCTGGCATGGCTCAGTGATTGAGCATGGACCTATGATCCAGGAGATCACATTTGGATTCCCAGTCAGGGCACATGCCAAGGTTTCGGGCTCAATCCCCAGTGGGGGGCTTGCAGGAAGCAGCCGATCAATGACTCTCTCATCATTGATGTTTCTATCTTTCTCTCTCCCTCTCCCTTCTTCTCTCTGAAATCAATAAAGATATATATTTTTAAAAAATTTTTTTAAAGAATTACATTGCACGATATGCAGCACAATGGAACTGAATTTCTATTTAAAGGTAACCTGTTAAAACTTATCTACATTTTTCACTTATTTGTTTATTTATGCCTTATGCATGCTTCTAGTTGTTTTGAAATTAATTTATCACATTTAAAAATATATGAAATTAAATAAACATCTATAAGTAATAAATGATAGATAATAAGTTCAAAAAAGTCAAGGGTAAGGATGAAAAATGGACCCAGGAATCACAATTTGACATATTTTATTATTGATGTCCTTGAACTCAGAAATGAACCTCATATTTAATTATAAACTTTCTCACAGAAAATATAAAATTTAAAAAAGCCATTAGCTAGGTTATGCACAGACAGCATTCATTAGATAGAAAATAAGCAATTGCTTAAAACCCTGGTTTGTATGAATAATTGAATTTACTGAGCATCTTAATAAAGAAGACAATTTAATGAAACAATCCCAAAATTCTTAGAGAAGATATAATAATAGCAATACCATTACTGGGAAACCCAGGTGGGGTTCGGGCTGCCTATCACTGTATGCAATTCAATGGAGGCAGGGTTGAATCACATAACGCATTTATTGAGAAGGCCGGCCAACAGAAAAGACAGAGAGCATATGAGCATCCAAAACCTGTCTTAAGGAGTGGCTTGAGGGATAGGGTTATATAGGGAAATGGGATAAACTGAGGCTGGAAATGGAATGCAGCTATTGTGCAGCCCTGGAGGTCCTCAGGCATCAGCTATTTTTCTTGGTCATCTGGCGATGTCTTGGGAAGATGATATCTTGACTCCTGGTTGGGCCATGTCTGTTCAAGGATACATTGTCCACAGCTCCATCAGCTCCTTAACTGCTTTGTCCGAAGTCAAGGGGAGTATATGGGGGTAAAGGCATAGGAAAAAGAAACTTAAGAAAAAAGAAACTTAAATCCCTGCTCACATAAGTATATGTGTTCTAGAATTTTATAAGTAATATAATTATATTTCAGATTAATTCAGGTGCTCAATCCTTGGACATTACAAGTGCCCCTATCAATACTATTATTACCAGTTATATAAGACAGACTAAACATGTCACTTTTCTAACTACTTTACATGTATTTAATTTAATCCTCACAAAAATCTCTGAGATAGCTACTATTGTTTTTCATGTTTACAGATGAGGAGACTGAAGCACAAAAAGATTAAGAACAGATAATATCATGATGAAGGCCTGGGGAGGGGACAGGAGTGGGGTGGAGGAGGTCAATGGTGGAAAAAGGGGACATCTATAATACTTGCAACAATAAAGATAAATTTAAAAAAATAAAGAAAAAACTTGTCACAGGTCATACATAGAATAAAAAGAAAGACCAGTATTTTAACCCAAGCTGTCTTAGAGTTCATGAATATCACAGGCTATCTTTTTATTCTATTAATATTGAAAATAATAATAACAGCTACTAGTTACTTAGTTCTTACTAAGTGCTAGGTATCCCTTCACTATATGAGGTCAAAATCATTTCCTTTTCTTACAGGTGAGGAACCTGAGCATGAGACTCAAAGAGGTTAAATAACTTGCCGAGATCATAAAGCTAATAATTGGCTGAGCCAAGATATAAAGGAGCCCATACAGTTACCACACTTTATTATTTTCTATGTATAACATACTAATATGATAGAATACAACTGTGTATATGTATAATAGTAAAGTGACATAATAATTAAAACCATAAGTGGTATAGCTGCATTCTAAGAAAAGTGCCTTATTTCACATCAAAAAGAATGTATATTAACATAATTATTCCTTCTCCTGGTCAGGGAGGGAAAAAGGATTTCATAAATTTCTAAGACTATTCAGTTGAATGCATTAATGACTACTTGCATATGCAAAATAATCCTAGAGTTAAATAAAGGTAGACAGGTAAATAGTTCTACAAAATTAAAATGAGAATAGAGCTTCTCAAGGACAGAAAGTACAGGAAAGACTTGTAAGGGGAAATATTACTGAAAGACATCACTGATAAACCCCTCAGATAATTCAAATCTTCTGTCAGGCTTGAACCTGCTGAGTTCTTATAAGAGTGGTACATTCAAAGAATAGGGGGCTATGTTTCATGGCTAGTCTGTTTCTAAGCAAAATCAAGTCAACACAGGTAGGCTGGTGAATTGAGTAATTTTTGGAAATCTCTAGATAGATAAATGGTTCTTGGTTCACCTGGGACAGAGTTTTGGCCAGTTGTGTGTTTACTTATATTTGTATTCGTAAAATGTATTTGTAAGTAGACCTCTTACATAACCATAAATACACACACACACACACACACACACACACACTCACACACAGAAATTGGCAGAAAAAACAATTGCATATATTATGGTTTGCCAGCATTAAGAGGCAAGAGATAAGGGAGGAGGCTCCGAATATAATTTTTGTGCCTTAGCAAGAATAAATTTTAAAAAATTTGTTTAATCTTTTTCATAGCTAACCTATTTTTGCAAGAACTGTATGCTATTTTGATCATCTTGAATGTCCTTTCCAATTATATTTAATCCAGACATAATTTCATACCTCCTGTTACAGAATCAGTGCATGACAATTAATAGTTTTAGCAAATTTCTTTTCTGTGGTACTTAGTTTGCTATGAGTTCGTAAAGACAGGATTAGATCTCCTCCTTTAGGCTGATTGGAATTTTCATTCTGGGTCAGAATGTGGGAATGAAAATGGCTCAAGCCATTCCACCCCTGGAAATATCCCCAAGGTTTTTTGTTTGTTTGTATACATGTTTGGAATAATGTTTTACCATCATTTATCTTTTCTCCCTTTTTACAATCACGGTCCACATTTGGCCTGTTAATTACACCTAAAAACAAAATTGCTATAATCAACTTCCATCTGTTATTGGCAAATGATTCTAACTTAAACATAAAGATAATAGAGGTTATGGAGCGTTAATTATCAGCTCTCACCCAAGTGCTGCCCCTTTGACTTTTCCATTGGCTTCAGTTAACAAGCTGCCTGCAACTACACTCACAGTAGCAGCACTGGCTGGTTCTCTCTGGGTCAGGCTCCTCTGATCTTTGCACTCTAGATTTGCCATCAGTTCATTCTCTTCATCCAACCTTATCTGCAACCAAGCTTCTGTTAACATAAAAAATATTCAAACCTGTGAAGAATTTTTGTGAGTTTATTTGAATCAGAATGTCAACACATGCTGGGAAACAGAATCTCAATGGACTGAGGTAATGCTCAGAAAAATGGCAGCTTTGCACTTTGGTTTACACCTTACAATCAAAAGAGGAGATGTAAGTGGGTTACATGAAATCCACTGGTGATAGATTAGGGAGGTGAAATGAAGTAAAGTGGGAGAAATCTCTGGGATTGGATAAAAAGTAAAATGATAGACTCACACTTCTTTTACTTAGGAGGGTGAAGGATAGTCAATAGTCAACAATTAACCTGATAATGATGATAATGAGGGGATTTACGGTCTCTGCAGAGCGGTGCCTGTGCTTTGATGGGTCTGGAAAAAGGAACATTACTTGTTTTTGCAAAGGCATGTTAATTAGGTATGTTATGGCAGATGCAAAAAGACAAAGGGACAGAACAGTCATAGTTAAGGTAAGGGTTAACCTTTGTTAGGGAAAAATACTGCCTTAAGACATACTTTGTTAGGGAAAAATACTACCCACCATAAACTGATTTTAATTCAAAAAGTTTTAATTTCAGATCATCCTTTGTGGTTACTTTAGGTCTCTGAGTTTGCAAGGCCTGCCCTGAGCTTGTCAGGTTTAGCATGTGGTCCCTTTTCATCCACACTTCTCAAACTGATTTTTTAAAGGCATAAATAAGAAAAGCACAACTAAAAATTTGGGGGAAGTGACTACCTCTTAACTTTCTCTTTTTACTATTATGTTTACTTCTCTCTCCCTTTACACTAAATTCTTAATGAAGATATTTATTGTGCATTCCCAACGAAGGTGGACTTTTTATGGAATAAATCTTCTGCTCTCAACTGTGCCTCAGGGGGCTCCCTTTAGATATGCAAAACAATTAACCTTTAACTGAGATGGGTACATCCTATCTAGCCAAAGCTCTCAGACTGAGCTCTTATTTACAAATGCCAGGGAAACATAATGGGGAATTTTCCTTTTACACTTAGATCAGTCTTGCTTGCAAATAAGCACACACCCCATGTGAATATTAATCCATCCTGATCATTTTGTAAATATTATCACTTTAATTGAAAGCTAATTTATATTAATACATTATACTTTATGGTTTAATCTGTGACTGGACTTGATAATTGAGTAAGGTAGAAGGTTTGGCCAATTTTTTTTCAGTTTTGCCTTGTGATAGCTGCTTTCTTTAATAGAAATATAATAGACATAACTGAAATAAACAAATACATGCAACAATAAATTTCCCATGGTATAAACTGAATGTTTGTGTTCCTCCAATATTTACTAGATGGATGATATTTGTGTGTGGGGCTTTGCAAAGTAATTAGGTCATGAAGGGTGGAGTCTGTGTAAATGAAATTAGAATTTTTGTCAGAAACTACAGAAGTTAGAAGACGATAGAAAGGCATCTTTATAGAACTAAAAAAAAAGAAAAAAGCTTAACAAAATTCTGTACAATAAAAATGTCTTTCAAATATGAAAGCAGAATTAATACTTTTTCAAACAATAAAAGTTGAGATAATTTATTGTCAGGAGATCTGCAAAACCTGAAATGTTAAAAAACATTTTTCAGGAAAAAGCAAAATATTGCTCCAGGACTATAAAAATCAATTAGAAAAACATAAAATGGGCCCGGCGGGGCGTGGCTCAGCAGTTGAGCATCGACCTAGGATCCAGGCGATCAGGGTTCGATTCCCAGTCAGGGCACATGCCCAGGTTGTGGGCTTGATCAATGACTCTCTCATCATTGATGTTTCTATTTCTCTCTCTCCCTCTCCTTCCTCTCTCTGAAATAAATAAAAGATATATTTTTTAAAAAAAAGAAACATAAAATGGTAAATATATACAAAACATAAGAAATACAATTTTTCTAACTTTTCATTTTTAAGAGATTTATTTACACATAATTCACATACAATTCACCCATCTAAAGTGCACAGTTGAGTGGTTTTTGTTAGATGGGCCAGGTACAGAAACTAGGGTACAGAAACTCACCAGGGCAGGAAGCCCTGGATGCCTAGCAAGGAGAAAAACTGGGAAAACAAGAACCTTATCCCTAGGGAAACCCATACCCCCCTCAGGGGACCACTCCAGTGCCATTTCCTTCCCCCTTTTTCCATCTGAGGGGACCCCATAAGACTTGCAACCAGGGAAGCAATGGGCAACAGCAGCTTGCCCCGGACTTATCCCCTGAACTTGTCTCCAAGGCCCCCTTCTCTCTCTCTGACTCCTCAGTGAGCCAAAGCAGCCCAGCCTAGGTTCTCCTGTTGCTTCTTCTATGCTCTTCCTTGTTTCACTGTCCCAAGTATATTTTTGCTGCCATCATGGACCCAATACCCTTTGACTCAGTACCGTGCAACCTTTCCCTTTGGATATCCCCATACCCTTTTAATAAATTTAATTTTTCTTTATTCACCTGAGATGGCTATTTAACCTGTCCTAGCACCACCAACCTTAATCTTTCAGTTTTTTTGTCTGTTGTTTTAAATATATCTTTATTGATTTCAGAGAGAGGAAGGGAGAGGAAGAGAGAGACATAGAAACATCAATGATGAGAGAGTCATTGATCAGCTGCCTCCTGTACACTGCCTACTGGGAATCAAACCTTCAACCCAGACGTGTGCCCTGACTAGGAATCAAACCATAATATTTTGGATCATAGGTTGATGCTCCACCACTGAACCATGCTGGCTGGGCAACCTTTCAGTTATTATGGTAGTCACAGAGTTGCACAACAATCATCACAGTCTATTTTAGAACATTTTAATTACCCCAAAAAGAAATCCTGTATGACTTAGATCTATCTCTGCAGTGAATTAAATAATGTTGCCACCAAATTCGTATCCATCCAAAACCTCAGAATGTGGTCTTATTTGTTTTTGTAGATGTAATTAAAGATCTCCATATGATATTATACTAGAGTTAGGGTAGACCAAATCCAGTGACTGGTGTTCTTATCAGAAGAAAGCAGGACACCAAGATACATAGAGAAAATGGCAATATGAAGGTGGAGGCAAAGATTGGAATGATGGGTATATAAAGTAAGAAAATGCCAATGATTAATGGCAACCACCAGAAGCCAGGAGAGAAGAGTGGGACAGGTTTTTCCTCAGAGTCTACAGAAGGAAACATTACTGCTGAAACCTTGATTTCAAATTTCTGCCATTCTCCAATTTCTCCATTTCATCTAACATCGAATTTGTTTGCATGCATTGCTGTTCATAGTATTCAGTTATAATTAGTTTTATTCTTTAAGGTTCGTAGTAATCTCCCCTTTGGAATTCTTGTTTACAATAATTTGAGTCTTTTTTTTTCCCCTCTTTGTTAACTTAAGAAAAATTATTTCTATTTTATTAATATTTTCCAAGAACCAATTTTGGTTGCACTCATTTCTCTATTGTTTTCCAATTTTCAACTCCATTATTTTCTTCCTTCTGCTTTTTTAAGGATCATTTTGCTTTTCTTTTTCTTGTGCCTTAATGTGAAAAATTAAGTTGTTGATTTGAGATCTTCCTTCCTTTTTAACAGTTATTTACAGTTATAAACTTGTCTCAAAGAATTGCTTTTTTTGCATTCCATAAGTTTTAGTATATTGTGTCATTTTTATTCATCTCAAAGTACTTTCTAATTTTCCTTTTTAAAAATCTTGTTTATAGTGTGTTGTTTAATTTCCAAAAAACTTTGTGAATTTCCCAAATTTATTCCTTTATTAATTACTAATTCCATGCCACTGTGACTGGAGAACAGACTTCATATTTTAATCTTTTAACCTTTATTAAGGCTTACTTTATGACTTAACATATGGTCTATTCTAGAGAATATTCCATGTCCATTTGAGAAGGAAGTGTATTCTGCTGTTGTTTCTGGCATATTCTGTCAATATCCCTTAGGTATAGTTGGTTTATAATTTTGTTCAAATGTTTCTATTATCTTATTAATTCTCTGATACCAGGACATAGACTAGCAGGAAACACATCTTAAGTCATTATATGAGTCCAGCATTACCTTGATACCAAAACCAGACAAACATATTACAAGGAAACATATTTATAGTCTAATATACCTCATAAATGTAGAACTGAAAATCCTTAAATGTATAGGAAACTGAACTCAGCAATACGTGAAAATGATAAACATAATAGCCAACTAGAAATTTTCCCAGGAATGGAAGATAGGTTAAATATTTGAATATCAATTTAATTCACTACATGAACTAACTTTAAAAATTGTGTTAATTTCAATAAATAAAGAAAAAGTACTTTCCAAAACTGAACACATATTCATGATAAAAAATACATAATCTTATAAGAAATTTTCTAAACTTGATAATAAGTTTCTACAAAAACAATGACATCATACTTAATGATAAAATACTAAATGTTTTGATGCTCAGAATAGCAAGATTGTTTACTTGCACGATTATCTTCAACATTGTACTAGAGTTCTTGGCCTACACAATGAAAAATGAAAAAAATAGTAAAAGAAGAAATAAAGCTGTTATTATTCTTAGATTATGTAATCAATTATATAGCAAGTCAAATAAATCTTCAGTTATTCAGCCTACTATGTGGCTTTAACAAGTTTACAGAAAACAATGTAAGTATACATAATTCAATAATATTTTACATCTTATAAAGAATAATTAAAAATTTGAATAAAAATACCACATAAATTACATTTAAGAACATGAGATACCTGAGAGTAAAAATACAAAATTAATGCAATATTTATATGTTGAAACCTTAAAAATAAGCATATTAAAGATGTTCCACATCATATATCATGAGGGAAATAAATATTGAAACAACACTGAGATACCACTACACACATACTAGAATAGATGTGGAGCAACAGAAATTTTTATTCATTGCAAAATGGCACACCCATGTTGGAAGATAGTTTGGCAGTTTCTTACAAAGTTAAATATATCTCAATGTATGATTCCGTTTTTGTGCTCCTTAGTATTTACCCAAGTTGAAAATTTATGTCCATGTAATAAACATCACACAAATTATCAAAACTTGGAAGCAACCATGATATTTTGCAGTAGGTAAATGCATAAACTCTGGTTCATCCAGACAATGGAATATAATTAAAAGCTAAAAAGAATATGACCTATGGACACAGGCAATAGTGTGAAGATCTGGGAAGGGTGGGGGTGGATGCCTGGTGGAGGGGTTCAATGGGGGGGGAAAGGTGACATCTGTAATACTTTCAACATTAGAAAAATAAAAATAGCCCGGCCGGGCATGGCTCAGAGGTTGAGCGTCAACCTAGGATCCAGGTGATTGGGGTTCGATTCCCGGTCAGGGCACATACCCGGGTTGCGGGCTAGGCAGCTGATCAATGACTCTCTCATCATTGATGTTTCTCTCTCTCTCTCTCCCTCTCCTTTCTCTCTCTGAAATCAATAAAGATATATTAAAAAAATATAAATAAATAAATAAATAAATAAATAAATAAATAAATAAATAAAAAGAAATGAGGTATGAAGCCATGAAAAAACATGGAGTAATCTTAAATGCATATTTAAGTAATCTTAAATGCATAAGTGAAAGATGATAATCAGAAGGCTGGGTAGCTCTGTTGGTTAGAGCATTGCCCAGACACACCAAGGTTGTGGGTTCAGTCCCCCGTCAAGGAACATACAAGAATCAACCAATAAATGCATAAATAACAAATTGACCTATCTATCTATCATCTATCTATCTATCTATCTATCATCTATCTATCTATCTATCATCTATCTATCTATCTATCTATCTATCATCTATCTATCTATCTATCATCTATCTATCTATCTATCTATCTATCTATCTATCTATCTATCTATCATCTATCTATCTATTTATCTATCTATCATCTATCTATCTATCTATCTATCTATCTATCATCTATCTATCATCTATCTATCTATCTATCTATCATCTATCTATCTAATCTATCATCTATCTATATCTATCATCTATCTATCTATCTATCTATCTATCTATCTATCTATCTATCTATCATCTATCTGTCATCTATCTATCTATCTATCTATCTATCTATCATCTATCTATATCATCTATCTATCATCTATATCTATCATCAATCTATCATCTATCTATCTATCTATCTATCTATCTATCTATCTATCTATCTATCTATCTATCATCTATCTATCATCTATCTATCTATCATCTATCTATCTATCTATCTATCTATCTATCTATCTATCATCTATCTATCTATCATCTATATCTATCTATCTATCTATCTATCTATCTATCTATCTATCTATCTATCTATCTATCTATCTATCTATCATCTATCATCATCTATCTATCTATCTATCATCTATCATCTATCATCTATCTATCAATCATCATCTATCATCTATCATCCCTCATATCAATAAATATGAGAGTGGCTCAGTGGTTGAGCATCAACCTAAGATCCAGGAAATCCCAGTTTGATTCCGGGTCAGGACACATGCCCAGGTTGTGGGCTCGATCCCCTGTGGGGGCCATGCAGGAGGCAGCCAATCAATGATGACTCTCTCATCATTGAGATTTCCATCTCCTTCTCTCTCCCTCTCCCTTCCTCTCTCTGAAATCAATAAAGACATGTTTAAAAAATAATAAATAAATAAATAAATAAATAAATAAATAAATAAGTAAATAAAAGGTATCTTAAAAAAAGAAGGCTAAATATTGTATGATTCCAACTATATGGCATTCTGGAGAGAAGAAACACTATGAAAACAGTTAAAAGATCTGTGGCTGCTTGGTGTTATCAGGAAAAAAAATCAATAGACAGACCATAGAGGATTTTTAGAGAAGTGAAAATACATGATATTATAATGATAGGTGTATGTTAACATACATTTGTCCAACAAATAGAATGTACAACATCAGTAGTGAACCCTAAATTAAACTATGGATTTTGTGTGATTATGATGATTCAGTGTTGGTTTATTCTTGATAAAAAAAAATATATCATATTGTTGAGTGATTTTTTTTCTACTTTACTGACATATAAATAACATATAGCACTATGTAAGTTTAAGACATAAAATGTGTTGATTTGATAAACAGATATTGCAAAATGATTATCAACATAGTGCTAACAAGATACAAGTATATACTATAGCACTGTTAACTCTAATCACCATGCTGTGCATTAGATCCCCAGAAATTATTTATGCTATAACTGCAAATTTGTACCCTTTAACCAACATCTCCCCACCGCTCAGCCCCTGGTTACCAATCCATGGTGTACAAATATTAGGATTTTATTCTGTCCCAAGGTTGGATAATATTTCATTGTATGTACTCACCATATCTTGTTTATCTATTCAACTGTAGATGTACACTTAGGTTGTTTCCATATCTTGGATATTGTGAATAATGCTGAAATGAACATGGGAGTGCATATGCTTCTTCAAGATCCTGTTTACATTTATTTGGATTTATACCCAGAAATGGGATTGCTGGATCACATGGTAGTTTTTTTTTTAAGCTTGACTGTGTTTAAATAGTGGCTGAACCAATTTACATTCCCACCAACAGTGCACAATGATTCCCTTTTCTCCAAAGCCTTGCAAACATTGGTAATTTCTTGTAATTTTGATGATAGCCATTCTAACAGGTGTGTGGTGATATGCCATTGTGGTTTTGATTTGCAGTGTCCTGATGAGTGATGTGGAGCATCTTTCATGTACCTGTTGTCATTTGGAAGTCTTATTTGGAAAATGTTTAGTTCCACTACACATTTTTTAATCAGTTTGTTTGTGTGTGTTCTGTTGTTGTTATTGTTTTTGTTTTGCTATTGAATTGTATGAGTTCTTTATATATTTTGGATATTAACCTCTTATCATATATATGATTTCAAATATTTTCTCCCATTGTATAGGTTTTTTTCATTTTGTTGATTTTTTATTTTTCTGTGCAGAAACTTTTTATTTCATGTAGTCACATTTATTTATTTTTGCCTTTGTTGCTTGTATTTTGATTTCATTTATAAAAACAATTGAAAATAAGATGGATTTCAAGGAAACTTTTTTCCTGTGTTTTTTCTAGGGTTTTTATTGTTTCCATTCTTATGTGTAAATTTTTAGTTCATTTGAAGATAATTTTGTGATTGAGGTAAGATAAGGATTCAATTTTATTCTTCTGCATATGGTTACCCAGTTTTCCAAATACGATTTATTAAGGAGACTATCCTTTCCTCATTGATCAATCTTGGAGCCCTTGTCAAATATTAGCTGACTCTGTATGCATGAGTGTATTTCTGAGCTCTCAATTCTGTTCAATTGGTCTATATGTCCATATTTACTCTAGTACCATGCTGTTTTGATTACTATAGTTTTGTAATATAGATTGAAATCAGAAAGAAACAGACTTTGTTTGTTAAGGAAAGTCTTATCTCACCTTCATTTTTGGACAAATATATAGGCTAGTAAATTCTTGGTTGGAAGTTGCTTTCTTTCAGCACTTAGAGTTATATTATCTTATTCTCCTTTTGCCTGAAAGGTATCTGCTGGGTAATTCACTCATAGACTTATGGAGGTTCCCTTGTATGAGAAAAAAATTTTCCTACTGGCTTTGAAATGAACTTTCTGTTTTTAATTGTTGACAATTATATTGTAATGTGTCTTGGAGGGAAACATTTTGATGAGTTTTTTGATGACTTATTAGTGTCATGAATTTAGATGTCCAAATCTCTCTTCAGGTTTGGGACGTTTTCAGCCATTATTTCTTTAAACAGATTTCCTACCTTTTTCTCTTTTTCTTTTTGAGAATTCAATGTTTTACACATCCTTTCTTATAATGGTATTCTATAAGTTCTGTAGGCTTTCATTATTCCTTTTGATTCCTTTTTTTCTCCACTGATTGCATAATTTCAATCGATCTTTCTTCTTCTAGCTCACTGACTTGTTCTGCTTGATAGTGTGCTGTTAAAGCCTCTAATAAATTCTTCAGTTCAATTATTAAAACCTTTAACTTCAAATTTTCTGTTTGATTCTGTTTTCTCTCTCTTTGTTAAATTTTTCATTGTGTTCTTCATTGCTTTTATGATATTGTTAATGTGTTTTTGTGTATTCTCTGAGAATTCTTTGTCAAGCAATTCCTGGATCTTCATTTCTTTTGGGCCAGTTACTGAATAGTTACTGTATCCCATTGTATAGTCATGTTTTTCTGTTCTCCATGACCCTATAGTCCTGTGTATGTATGTGTCTGTACATTTGAAGAAGTAGTGACCTCTTTCAGAATTTAGAGACTGACTTTGGTAAGGGAAGACTTTCACATGTGGGTGAAAGCATGCTATAGCATGCTGTTATTGTAGGTCTAGTGGTGCAGGGCACCAAGTTGTGGGAAGGTGACTCCAGTACAGTGAGGTGTGTTTGTTCTTTAGCTCAGGTCACTGACATCCACAGCATCAACAACCATGTGGTCCTTTGCAAACACTGCTGAGGCTCTGTAGTGACTGCAAGGATTTGAGGGTTCTTAATGTCACCCCCAGGTTTAGCCGCTAGAGTCTAGAACTAGCAGTGATGGATGGTGGCTTTAGCCAGAAGTGTGCAAACACTCAGCTGTGGGGACCATTTGCTGGTGTCTGTGTACTGGCAGGTGTCAAATGCAGATCACATATAGTGGTGGAGACCAGGGAGAACAGCAAGAATTCAGGCCAATGATGGGCTTACTGGTAGCTCTGTGGTCCCCGGCTGTTTGTAATCTCTTTCATACCTGTACAGTCTCCTTCCAAGTGTGAAGGCTGCAGTGGAAGCCAATGATGGAGGATGGGCTGGGGTCATACAAGTGCAATGCTGGAAGGGCTAACTGCCAGTGAGAATGGTGGTACAGACCAGTGGCAAACAAGATCTGATCCAGGCCCACAACCAGCTGCAGAGCCTCTGGTTGTCAGTATGCTGTCTCATGGCTACACAGTCTCTCCGAAGGTATGTGCATGCATGGAGGTTGGTGACTGGTGTCAAGTTAGTAGCATGCAATCCCACAGCTGGTAGGGGTATCCCCAAGTGTGCACATAGCAGTGGCGGTAAGCTGCAGGAATTTAGGCTGACATCTTATACTCCCACAGTTTCAGTGCTCAGACTGACTGCAATTATGGTACTTATAATTGATTCTTACCACCAGTAGAGGTGGTAGAGAGGGAAGAGGGAGAAACTCAGGTGACTGGCATCTGCAAATATAAATACCTGTGGACAAAATATATTGGGATCTGCAGAATGTCCATGGTGGCTGAGCTGGTTCTCAGATTTTTGGTGGTAAAATTTGCTTTGTCTGCAGAGCAAGTCACTGTGAACTATAACTCCCACTACATGGCTATTATTGATAATGTGGGGACTCAGAATGTGTCACCCCAAGATATGTCTCTGTGGTATGCAGATTATTTGAGCTAAAAGCAATTTGGTTGCAGGCTCGAGAGAAACATTTGTCCTTTTCTTAACTACCTACACTTGAGAAACCTAAATTAGAAGCCTTGCTCATAATAAGAGATTATCAGAGATAACGTCTTTTACCTATTTATAGGGCAGGGAAAATACTAATTACTAAACATGTGCTCTCTCTGCAATGACTTTCAGAAGTGCCAAGGTGCCTTATCTTATCCCTAACTTAGAATGTCATATATACTCATTTTTCGTTTCTGTCTTTGAACCTCTTTTGCATGTGAGGTGTCTGACTTTCTCATGTATGTGGGGTTTCTACACATATGTATGTAATTAAATCGCTAAGTAATCTCATGTCTCTTTGATTATTAGGCTAGCCAAAAGAATCTTGAGGGTGAAGGAAAATTTCTTCCTCCCCTACAGCTGGTGTTATGAGCCGGATAAATTCTCTGGCTGGAGCCCTGTGCTTTCCCATGAGGATGCTGCAGATGAGAAGACCATAAAACATCTTACACAAGCAAGAAGAAGGTAAGGGATTTTACAATGTCAGCACATCCCCAAATCACTGTCTGCAAGATACAATGGAAGAGAAAGTGATGAGAATCTTTTACTCTTCTAAATTTAGATGGTAGGAGAAAATATTTGTGAAACTATTTTCTTGAACTTAGTAACTATTGACAAAAAGGGGTTCTACAGAAAGTAATCTCACAGGGTGGTCATATTATAAATTCCTAATGGTCAAGTCATGGTGGGTAGTTGCCTCAGGTTTACAACTTTTTTTTCTTTTCATTTTTAAAAATTTATTTTTTTGTTAAGAGTATTACAGGTGCCCCTTATTTTCCCTCTTTGTCCCCCTCCACCCACCTCCTACCCCACCCCAGGCCTTCACTTGTCTTTTGTCTGTGTCCATGGGCTATTCATATATGCTTATAAATTCTTTGTTTAATCTCCTCCTGCTCTCCTGTCCTCCTGCCCTCGTGCCCTCCTGTCCTCCTTCCTGCCTTCCCTCTGAGGTCTGTCAGCCTGTTTCATGCTTCCATGGCTGTGGTCCTATCTTGTTCATCAATTTATTTTGTTCTTCACTTGGCAACATGTGTCCATCTCACAATGATTTTAGATGCTTTACTTTCACTCCAGCTTCTTGGGGGGTTGTGTTAAGCTCTTATCATCTGGCCTCATAGCCTAGGGAGTCTTGAGATGAAATCTCTTTTGACTTTTTCTTGTCCTTCTGAAAGACAACATTTCTAGATGTCAGAATTCTGAAATGGTTTTCACTGGGATAAAAATCAAGTGATAGGCAGGACTGCATTCTTTCTGGAGGCTCTAGGCTACGGGTAATTTGATTCCTTACTTTTTCCAGATTCTATAGGTTGTTCGTATTCCTTCACACATGGCTTATCTTCTCCATCTTCAGGGACAGCAAAATTCGGCCAAATTTTCTTCATGCTACATCATTCTGGTTCTCCCTCTTCTGCCTCCCTCCAGGTTTACAACTTTTTTGATAGGAGATTTAGCTTTGATTAAGCAGGCACTGTCTATTGCTCTTGTGCATCAAGATTATAAAACATTTGGGACAAATTAAAGATGGCAGCAGACTGACTGGAAGCTACACTGACACTCTCCCAGGACCTAAATGGAGTTACAACCAAAATATAGAAAAACTATCCTGAATAATTAACCGCAACTGAAGACAAGCTGGAGAGCACCCTCATAAACCAAGGAGGAAAAGTGGAGACCACATAGAGACTGGTAGAAAGCCCAGAAGCATGAGAGGGCTGGCTGAGCTTGCACAGGCAGCAGCTGAAGGTTCAGAGAGAAATTTCATCTGTGGGGGGTTCCCACTGAGGACCCTGGGGCCTCAACTTCAGGCTGGGCTTCCCAGCCAAGAGCACCAAAACTGAGAAAGGTGCCCACATAACATCTGGCTGTGAAAAGCAGCCAGGTTTCTGTCTGCCAGGGAGAGACACCGGAAAATGCAGGCACCCTCTTAAAGAGCCAAGGCACAAAATTTAGTGTACAGCCACTCACCTTGGGCTCCAGCATAGGGAGGGCAGAGTGGACTGAAGCTGTGTGAGGAGAATCTAGGGTTAGGAGCTCTGGAGATAGAGCTTAGAGGGCACCTGTCTGGATTCCTGTGCTGAGTCATTCTCCCAAACTACAGAGGCAGACATTTACCTTTCAAGAAGCTTTTGCCAGAGGTGGAAGCAATTGCCCCACCCTGCTGAAAAACCTCTAACCCTACCCAGAGGAGTTTCCACAGCTTGAGACTCATTAAGAGACTGATAACAATCAGCTGCCCCACCCTCTGGAATTTCTACAGTCTAAGGCTCATTAAGAGAATCAAATTAATCAGCATGAAGCCAGAGTTAGACTTCAGAGTGCTTTGAGCCTTTGCCTGACTTGCTTCTGGACCCAGGCCTTAGAAAAGCAGACTGGTGTGCATCTTTGTCCTGTCCAAACACACCCAGCCCCAACAGAGGAAATCTCAAGCCATGAGGTGTCGATAGCTCTAAACAAGGTACTCAAGGCTAGTCACAAACAGTGTCTGACACTGGCCTGCACCAGAGACCTTCCAAAAAGACTGAGAGTCCTAGCAGGCCTACCTAACACATAGAAATAAATCCAAATAGGCAGCCAAAATGGGGAGCTAAAAAAAAGCCCCAAATGAAAGAACAAAAGAAGTCTTCAGAAAAAGAACTAAAAGAAATGGAGATAAGCAATTTATCAGATATAGAGTTCAGAATATTGATTATAAGGATGTTAAAGAGCTTGAAAAAAGATAGGGAAACTATGAAGGAAATTAAGAATGACATAGCAGTAATAAAGAATATATTGGAAGGAATAAACAGCAGATTAGAGGAAGCTGAAGATGAGATCAGCAAATCAGAAGATAGGACAGAAAAAAGTCACACAATCAGAGATCCAAAAAAAACAACAACAATTAAAAAACAGGACAGTCGGAGGTAGCTGTGGGACAACATGAATGTAACAATATTCGCATCATAGGAGTATCAAAGGAGGTCAAAAGTAAGCAAGGGTTAGAGAATCCATTTGAAGAAATAATGACAGAAAATTTTCCTAACCTGGTGAAGGAAAATGTCACACAAGTTCAGGAGCCACAGAGAGTCCCAAGCAAGAAGAACCCAAAGAGGCCCATGCCCAGACACATCATCACTAAAATGCCAAAAATTCAAGACAAGGAGAGAATCTTAAGGGCAGGAAGAGAAAAGCAATCTGTTACCTACAACGGAGCTCCCATAAGGTTGTCAGCTGACTTCTCATCAGAAACGCTACATGCCAGAAGGGAATGGCATAAAGTATTTAAGGTAATGCAAAACAAGGATCTGAAACCAAGACTACTCTATCGAGCAAAGCTATCATTCAAAATAAATGGTGAAATAAAGAGCTTACCAGACAAAAAAATGTTAAAGGAATTTATTACCACCAAACCAACATTGCAGGAATTGTTAAAGGGACTGCTGTAATTAGAGTAGAAATAGAAGCATTGCACGAAATGTTAACGCGACTGCTGTCATAAGAAAAATATAGAGAGAAACATAGGCATAAAGAATTAAAATGGCAATAAATAAGGACCTTTCAATAATAACCTTAAGGACTTTAAGGGACAGATCAAGAGCAATACAGTCATAGTCATGGACTTTAACACCCTACTGACTTCACTGGATAGATCTTCCATACAAAAAGTCAACACAGAAACTGTGACTCTAAATGGCACACTAGATCAGATGAATTTAATTGATATTTACAGAATATTTCACCCCAAAGCTGCAGAATGCTCCTTCCTCTGAAGTGCACATGGGTCATTCTCAAAGATAGACCAAATGTTAGGACACAAAACAAGTCTCTACAAGTTCAAGAAGACTGAAATCATATCAAGCATCTCAGATCATAAGGGCATGAAATTAGAAACCAACTACAGCAAAAACATTCAAAAATATTCAAACACATGGAGGCTGAGTAACATGTTATTAAACAATGAATGGGTTACCAGTAAGATCAAGAAAGAAATCAAAAACTTCCTAGAAAAAAATGAAAATGAACACAAAACCATCCCAAATCTATGGGACACAGCAAAAGCAGTCCTAAGAGGGAAGGTCATAACATTACAGGCCTACTTCAAAAAGCAAGAAAAATTTTTAGTAAACTATCTAATCCTATAACTTAAAGAATTAGAAAACTCCCCTGTGAATCTGTCTGGACCAGGGCTTTTGTTTGCTGGGAGTTTTTTTTATTGCTGCTTCGATTTCATCAGTTTTTATTATCCTATTCATGTTTTCTGATTCTTCCTGATTCAGTTTTACAAGATCTCACTTATATGTAGAATCTAATAAAGAAAATAGACTGAGGAACAAAATAGATCCAGAGACATAGATGCATGGAATAAACTAATGAATCCCAGTGGGAAGGCAGGGTTTGGGGAGTGGATGGAGAGAGGTTAATCAAAGAACTTATATGCATATATTTGTAATCCATGGACACAGACAATAGTGTGGTGAAAGCGTGAGGGGGGCAGATGGGTGGTGGAGGCGATCAGTGGGTTAAAAGGGGGGATATCTGTAATTTTCTACAGTAAAGATCATTTTTTTTTTAAAAAAGGGCATTCCTGGGGTAGCCCACAAGGATACTCCTTAATATACATAATGAATACATGGGAAAAAAGATTATCAAACATTTGATATAAGCATTACCGCTCTCAAGAAAGCAAATCATCTTGTTAGCTATTTTATAATCTAATCCTTGCCTTGCTTTCTCCCACCTTTATGTAATCTTCATTACATTCCTTCCTTAATTTCAAATGCAGAAAAGAAAGTGTAAAACTCATTTTCAGAGCACATAAGATCTTGCTTCCTGGGCATTGTCATCAGTTTGGCTCATATAAATTCTTAAATTCTTTATAGGTTTGGACATTTCATACATTGACATATCTCTTGGTTACTTGGCATAAGTATTCATGGGTTTTGTTAATTCTGTGTTTCTCTCTTTCTGTCTGGTGTTCTTCCTTTTATCTTCTTATATATCTTGAGAACTTGGCCTTTATGAACAGTGAGAATATTTTCTCTCTGGCCTCTACCTTCTGCAGGGTGCACTTACCAAGGTACACCTTTCTGTCCAACCATGGCAAGCTCCCAAGGGAATTTTCTGTGTTTAATCTTCCCAGAGATGGTAAAAATAGTACCTCTCACTCTTGTTTATTGGCAGTCAGAGGATGCATATGCATCTGGTGGGTAGCTGAGTAAGCTGTAGATCTGAGTTTAGCAAATATAAACACTATTCAAAAGTGGGTTGGGGGCCAGAATGTGTGATGCCTGTATTTTGCAGTGGCTCTTTCTAACTCTGGGAGTAAACTTTCATCTCTTTGCACTCTCCTTCAGGGATGCCTCTTCCATCTATAGCATTGGCTTCAGTCGCTATTAAGATATTAGTTGTTATGGCCCAGCTAGCATGGCTCAGCTGTTGAGCATCGATCGACGTATAATCCAGGAAATCATGGTTCGATTCCGGGTCAGGGCACCCCCGGTTGTAGGCTCGACCCCCATTAGGGGGCATGCAGGAGGCAGCCGATCGATGACTCTCTCTCATTATAGATGTTTCTATCTATCTCTTCCTCTCCCTTCCTCTCTCTGAAATCAATAAAAATATATATACATAAAAAGATATTACTTGTTAAGGCCAGCCGATGGATTCTCTGACTTGGAAAAACTTTCATATTGAAAAGAAAGAAAGAAAAAATTTGCTTAGACAGCTCCATATTGTTATAATGGCTAGTCATTAAGATTCCTTTAATAACATGGAAGGACAGAAATTGGACTAAAACTCAAAATTCACTCAGGCCCCTTTTATTTGCTTCAGATATAAAAATTAGTACATTGGAAATTTAATTGTCTTGCCCTTAAGAAGAAAAAGAGAAAAAATGGCAAACTCTTTCTAAAAGAACAACTTAAAAAAATATGCCCTAAGAATTCAGCTCGGTAACTGACGGTTTGGAAGCTCTGAAATATGCCAGTCAGAAACGTGAGCTAAAGTCCATTTATAGCTAGGGTCTTACTAAACTGCTGCCAGCTCTCAGGGAAACTATAACGTAAAACTGCAATGTCTATTATGAGAAATGTTCACATTAGATTAGATCAGCCCTGCCGGGAGTGGCTCAGCGGTTGAGTGTCGACCTGGGATCCAGGCGATCGGGGTTCGATTCCCAGTCAGGGCACATGCCTGGGTTGCGGGCTCGATCAATGACTCTCTCATCATTGATGTTCCTATCTCTCTGTCTCCCTCTCCTTTCCTTTCTCTGAAATCAATAAAGATGTATTAAAAAAAAAATAAAAAAGAAGAAAGAAAGTAGATTAGATCATTTAAAATTGCACTTTAAAAATTCAAGAGCTACCAAATCAAATAAATATATATATATTTAAAATCAGGATAAATAAAGCCGACACTGATAGGGTTAAAGCAAAAGTTTTTATACAGCACTACCAGAAACTGAATGGGCAGAATCGACTGTCTCTTGGTTCCCAAACATTAAGGGACTCCAAACAAGTCTCTAAAAATCTCTAGAAAGTAGTAAACTTCATACACTCTTGGGTCCATAGGATGGCATAATGCCAAGGATCAAGGCCAGGGAGGTTCACACTAGATCCCGACAGTCCCAAGGAAAACTGTGGGTCCGAAGGAGGAAAGGAGGATGAGACTTGACTTTATTCAGCTGACCACCAGGCTGAATGTACACGGGGTAGTGGGGCAGCGCTGGCAAAAACCGTCTCTTCTCCAGTGGCGGCCAGCTGGGTGAGCACACAGTTCAAGACGCACCCCAGGGGGGACAAAACTGCACCTCTGAAAGTCCCGGGCCAGTCTTACAGGAACCAGAACAATCATGGCTCTCAGCCAAGGATAAGTCAGACATTAGTCAACTAACATGACATCTGTTATGACTGTGCTATATCTTGTTTAAGTAACCGAGGCCTTCGCCAGGAGAAGCTGGAGAGAACGCCTAAGCGTTATCCCTTTCCCCACACTCCACTCCTTTAGGGTTTCTGCCTCACAATCAAGGCAAGTGCCATCTTCTGCCAGGATCCCTGCACAAGGAGCGAGGAATAGTGCTTCCATATGCCACAACAGAAATAGAGACAACAGCAGTAGACTACAAGGGCACGGGCAATAGTAAAACATTACTAAAGCGGTGCACCAACCAGAAGCCCAGGAGGCCCACCATTCATATGTTCAAACTGTTTTTTCAAGTTGGGGCCCTGGTCATTGACACCAAGGGTATCCTCTGTTGCAGTAGAGCCAGGAACTTGGTCTTCCCCTTCCAAGGAGACATGGTGGGACTCTTCTTCTGAGCCAGAGGGCTCAGTGTTGTCCTGGGACTCAGTCTCTAGGGTAGTTGTAGGGGGATCAGCTGCTGTACCCTTGAAGCCGTTATTCCAGGGTATGCCGACATCCACAGTCTCAAACCTATCAGACTCCTTATCCTGACTCCAGGCTGACTGATTGGAGACAGTTGCCAACGTTTGAGTCCAATCCACCAGATTATTGGTCCATACTAGACTAAGGGCGAGAAGAGAGAGAGGTTATAGGCACCAATAACGGTAAATCCCGCCCATCTGGCAAAATACAGGTTAAGGTCTTATTGACTGACAGCAAGGTGGCCAGCAACACCTCGGCCACCGGGAAAGCGGGCCCCTGTGCCAAGGGCGCAGCTGGCCCTGTGCAGCGCTGGCTCCAGGAGGCTCAGCGCTCCACTTCCAACTCGTTCTTGCGCAACACCTGCATCTCAGCGGGTGCCAACACCAGTGCCCTCAGCGGCAGGCCCCATGCCAGTGCTGCCAGCTCCCGCAGCCCCGCAGCTCCCAGGCCAAGTGTCCAGGGCGGCACCCCCGAGGATGCAGCCCCGCCTCTCTGCTCTCTGCGCACCACCTCTGCACACACGCGTAGCCGCACGACACTCACCCTACCAGGTGCCACAGCCTGCCCTCGGGCAGCCCGCCCACTTGGGGACTCTCCTGGTGCCCGCAGCCCTGGCCTGCTCCTCCTTCAGCCGGGCTTATGCTAGAAGGTGGATAAAACAGTCAGTGCACATCAGGTGACCCTTAGTACACTGGTACACGGAGTCCAGGTAGACGGTGCAGCGCTTCCCGCTGCCTGCTGCTGCCACCTCGGCCTCCCACAGCTGTTTCTTGGGCAGCTAGGCGGGGTCACCTGTGGCCGCCCGGGACAGCCAGGTCGGCCTCCTCCGGGGACCGGCCCTACCACCCTGCCTGGTGCAGCCGGGTGCCAGCCCTCAGGCTCCCCAGCCCCCGACCCTGCAGACCTGGTAGCCAGACCACCTCCGCAGGTTTCCTCTGCACGGGTCAGCCCAGTGGGCAGCTGCGGGCAGGCTGGCACCGCTGGAGCCAGGAGCGCCACATGAGGCCGCAGATCCCTCCCGCCCCTGAGACCCTGCAGTCCTGTCCCCTGTGCTGCTTCACTGCCTCTGGCCAGGGAGTTGCCCTGCAGCTTTTCCATTTCTTGGCCACTAAGGGCTATGCCATCCACTCCTACCGGGCAGCTGCAACAGCCAGGAGGCCAACGGCTCATTATTAGGCTTTTTTCAGAACTGCCGCCCTAATTCCACCAACTCGGTTTGGGTACAGGGGCGATACATAACGTGTTCCACTACCCGGGGAGGCACCGAGAGGCTCCCCACTGGGGTCCATGGCTGGCCCTGTTCTGGGGTGACCCGGGACAGATGATGACCAGAGTTTGTGTTTGAATTTTTGGAGCCTTTATTAGCTGGCCAGCGGCTACAGTTGCAGCGTCTCACCCCTGTAAGAGCCGAACTGCAGCCCTGACCCTTAGTTCTTCCCTCATTTTCTACTCAGTAACTACAAAGGCACTGTGGTACAGGGGTTTCCAAGAATTTGTTAGGTTGTCAGCTTTTGTTACAGGAAACAAGGGGGGGACCTTTAGCAACAGAAAAGGGATGATTTAAACACAATGCCTTATAATGAGTAATGGGGTTATGCTTGGCCTGAGCATGAATGGTTTGTTTTTTCTATAGGAACACAGGGCCAGCGGTAATTATTGGGCTAGCTTGTCGGGCCTTGTCCTGTACAGTAGGGATCTTTTTCTACCTTTACTGTTAGTTCCTTAGGTATATTCTTCTGGCCAGAACAGCCAGACCCTAGCTTTTGCATCACTATGGGTCTAGCCCTAAACAAAAGACCACACTCCTCCTCCTCCCCCAAGGAGTCTACTGCTTCTATGGACTCCCGCATCTTCATGGGGAGCATTGCCTGCCTCCGTCCTTCGGCTTCCAAAAGGCGTCTGTTCCCCTCCAGCGCCTGTCGCTGTTGCCTTTCTGTCTCCAATTCACTCCGGAGCTCCTGGAACCGAGCAGCTTCACGCAGCTTCTGTTGGGTGTCCACACGGAGTGCAAGAAAAATCCAGCCCATGGTCCCCGCAGCCAGCTGGGCTCTCTGTCGAAAGACTTCCCCACCTGGAGGAGGGCTTTCTCAATCTGGATGAGACTTTTATCCATGTCTGGCTATGCCTGCAGTGTGGCCCTAGGCTGACAAGAGGCTGGTCACCGAGTCCCACATACTTGTTGCAGGCCAGCCATCTCTCCCACCCTCCAAGGGGGCCAAAGGCTCCAAACCGGACCCAGATGGATCCAACAGACGACATCAATTGTACTGGTGAGGAGCGGGGCTGCCAAGTTTCATAGATCAGGACAGACTGAAAGGAAACTGTGCAGCCTAAGGAGGATGAGACATGACTTTATTTCAGTTGACAACTGGGTTGAACATACACAAGGGGGCAAAACTGTGTCTTCTCCCAGTGGCGGCCTGCTGGGCATACACTGGGGACAAACCCGTACCTCTGAAAGCCTGGGGCCAGTCTTATAGGAGCCAGAACAGTAATGGCTCTCAGCCAAGGATGGGTCAGACATTAGTCAACTAACATGACATCTGTTATGACTAAGCTATAACATATTTACACAATGAGGGCCTTAGCTGGGAGAAGGTGGCTAGAAAGCTTAAGTGTTTTCACTTTCTCCACAGAAAGCTTAATACAGCCAGAAATATTTACTATTTATTTCAGTTGAAACCTGACAAGACTGGGACTGGTTTAATGAGATGTAAAACGATCTATCAATCCAACTTCTGAAATGTGAAACTTCCAGTGAACTTTTAGAGGAGGGAACTATGGGGTTTCATGATGAGTCGCCACACAATGTTCCCCTGTGGTGCACAGATTATTTTTGAGCTAAAGGCAACTTTAGCTACAGGTTCAAAAGAAACTGCTGCGCCTCTCTTAGCTATCTAGAACTTAAAACGGAGCTTTGCCCATAATAAAAGATTATCAGAGATAAGTTCTTTTGACCTATCTATAGGGCAGGACAAACTACTAATTACTAAACATGTGTTCTCTCTACAATGGCTTTCTGAAGCCCTTTACCTCATCTGTAGCTCAGAAAGTCATACATACCTTTTTTGTGTGTCTTTGAAACTCTCATGCATATGAGGTCTCAGACTTTCTCATATATTCGAGGTTCACATACATATGTAATTAAATTTAGTCACTTTCTCTTGCTAATCAGTCACATGTCTATTTGATTATTATACCAGTGGAAAAAAATCTTTGAGGGTAGAGAAAGTTCCTTTCTTCCCCACAGTAGTCTCTCCATTTCTTTCTTGTTACCAGCTTTCTCTATATGTCTCATCTTTGCCAGTCTGTGTGTGGTGAAACCAAAGTGTAACATTCTTACAGTGTCCCAAAAGGCTGTAGAAGCTAATCGCTCATATTGCTTCTCCTTTCCTTGCAAGGGAATCTCTAGCTGGGAAGTCCCTTTTTATGACAAGCAATGCTGGCTTGGGGAATGGGATAATGCAGACAAAAGGAAAGTGCCTTTTTTTTTTTTCTTTTACTTCCTGTGCAGTTAATGACATGTTTTTTGTATCATGGTGTTACTACCGTTTTTAACTGGGTTCCAGAGCCTCCCCAGAGATGCTTTAGTTTGTGGATGGCTGTCTAATTGTTGATCTTTGTGGGAGGACAGAGGCTGAGGTCTCTTGTTTCAACATTTTGGAATTGTCACTCTGGTGAGTTTTGTTCATAACGGGGAAAGCTATAAATGTGTGGGTGCAAGGACTATATGGGAAATTTTTGTATATCTTTCTTGATTTTTTTTTAAATCTAAAACTTCTATAAAATATCGTTTTTAAAATATATTTTAAAATATTGATGAGAAAATTTTAGAAAGATATAAATAAAGAGATATTGCTTGTTCATGTATCAAAAAACTCAATATTGTTAAGACAAAAATCTTCCCAAATTGATCTTTGCACTCAGTGAAATCACTTTTAAAATTCTAGTTAACACTTCTGTAAAAATTGGTGTTTATTTAAAAATTTTATTGAAAAAAAAAGACTAAGATCACTTTTCAATATATCTGATTCTGTTAATGAAAACAAATTAAGAAGGGAGAATTAGAGGGAGGGAGGGAGGGAGGGAGGGAGGGAGGGAGGGAGGGAGGGAGGGAGGGAGGGGAGGAAAGAAAGAAGGAGGAGAGAAAGTGAGAGAGAAAAACTGTCTACCATGTGTACATAAAAGAAACCATTTTAAGGTTGAGTACGTACAACAAATAATTTCTGATAGCCCAGGCACTGTGGTTCAGTGGTTGAACCAGGAAGCCATGGTTCTATTCCCAGTTAGGGCTCATGTACGCAGTTTCTGAGCTCGATCCCCAGTGGGGGGCATGCAGGAGGCAGCTGATCAATGACTCACTCTCATCATTGATGTTTCTATCTCTCTCTCCCTCTCTCTCCCTAAAATCAATGAAAAATATATTTAAAAAAAAATTGTAATTTGTGAATAAAGAAATAATTCTAGGACTTAATTGAGAAAATTACATCAAAACTGTGATTTTAATGTAGAAGAGACATTTTAACGACCTGGGGAAAATCAACCCCAACTGCATATTGGCCCTTTAAACTTCTATGGGTTTAGAGAATATCCTGTAGCAGGGTCATAAAATAAACCTCACAAGTGCAGACTATGTCAGTGAAAATATGCTACTTGAGGTTACTGATTCTTATCACACCTTTTAGTTGGACCGTGGGCAAGTACAGGCAAATTCAAGTATAGGTTGTCCTATCAGGTGTGAACTAAAAAGCAATTGACATAACTGTGTGTTCACAATTCCAAGCTAAATGCTACCAATCATGGTGAGTAAGTAGCAGGAAAATAAATGTTTACCATATGTTTGTGAACAAACACTAAGGAGCCTGATGTTCTCTGGTTTAGTTTTCTCTAATAAGCTATTAACATTCTTATAAACTATTATAAGTCTGTTATCAGTCTTACAAGATATTAAAACTCAACTTGAAATAATAAAACAAACAAAAGCAAAGTGTGGATTTCTTCCCGTAGAAATTATAAAATAAATTAATGATATTGTCTCCAAAGACAGTCACAGTTTAGTTTATAACCTTGATTAAATTATTAGAACAAAGCTTGAGTAAAGGACACAAAGAAAACATAATGGGAAGATGGAAATAGATCGGAAGATGGCTGCACTGTGAGAAGAAGCTGAGCACCCCCGCTCCCAGCCAGAGACTAGATTTGCTGCTAGAATACTGTGTAACCAGCTTGGAAAAACCAAAGACATATACCTGACTGGACATATTTTGAGTAGGGAGCACTGAAGAAACATAGTCTGGTAAAAGAGGGGGCTCATAGAAAGGGGGAGTCCCCCTTAAAGATAGCTCTGGGCTCTGAGCTCCTAGGGTTTGAGGCTGCAAAGCTCCCTCCCCTCGGGAGTGCGGACTGGCATCCAAAAACTGGGATCTCAAGCCCAGAGCGGAGGAGAAGGGAAGGGAAGCCTGTGCACTAAGGGCAGAGGGATCCAGGGGAACAGTGTGCCTGTGAGGACGGGACTGTGCCTCCCAGTGAAACAACGTGCCTAATGGGGGCAGATGGCACAGGTCTCTTTCACCCCAGTTGCTGACCATGGGAAAGGCTGTCCCAAAGTGTGTGACTTCCCAATATAAAGGGGCTGGAGGGCTGCACTGAGCAGCCACATACAAGGACCCTCTGCCTTCCTGTAAGGCATGGTGCACAACTCCAAAAAGCATTTGATCCGTGTGGTGCAGGGAAGGGAACCAAAGCCTTCCTGCCACCAGAGACAAACTAGAGCTGCCTGTGAAAGGGAGTTTTCCTTCAGCCGCCTGAGTACCCCTTAGGGCAATTCTGGGATTTTTGACCAGCTCTCAGGGGTGCCGTGGTGGTGTGCATGGAGCTGCCCCAGCTTTACTGAGTTTGGTAGTGCAGGGGAGCCCTGTGGGGTCAACTTTGTGACCCCTCCTGCTTGGTAGCTAGACACTGTGGCAGTAGGACCTTGCAGGGCAGGTTCTGTGCTTGTGTGTTGCGTTGTGAGTCTTTGAGTTTCTGATTGCTGAACTGGCATCAAACTTCCTGGCTTGCATTGGGGAGACAGACCAGTGAAAGCTGGTATTTGTGTCTGCATAGTGGAGTATTTGAAATACCAGACCCATGGGACCAACCAATGACATCTGGGAAAGGAGGAGTGGAGCATGCCTAGCTCTCCTGCAGGCTAGGAGCACCATCCCAACAGGAAAGGAGCTGGTTCAGCTGACAGAGGTCCCAGGTATCTCCCGCAGGGCATACTCCTGAGGGGGAAGGGAGAATAGCTCACAGGAGGACATTATAAGATTAAGACTCTCTGGGATTATTGTTTGGGAACTGGAGGGAAAGCTTAAAGCCCCTGCTGAGGACTGGGCAGGTAAAGGGCTCATCAGACTGTTCTTTAATCGAACCCACTGAGCCCAGGCTGCTGAAACTGCCCCTACAGAAAAGGCAATAGACTGAAGTCAATCTGAAATGTAGCGGGCCATTGCATGGGGAACTGGAATTGGAGGATAGGGTAGAGGCTGAGGAGTTGGCTTTGGAGCAGAGACTAACTTCCCCACAGTGAGTGCCTGACAGCAAAACCTCTAATTAAAGGGAGAGATGCCCCAAGCTACACTAGCTGGCTTGCACCCTAAGGACTCTTCAGAAGACTCTGGAGTTAAACCAGGGAACCACAAGGGAGAGGCAAAATAACTCACAAGGGGAGGTGGACCACAGAGAGCCTCAGATCAGCCAACTACCTAAGGATATCTGAGCCCAACCTGGACAGCTTCTGCCATTGGCTGATACATAAGTACCGCTTAGGAGAACTGATGTCAGCTTACAAAACAGTGAGCTGCAGACAACATAACCTGCCAAGATGAAACTCACCTGATTCACGTTTTTGTCTTAGAAAAAAGGAAAACAAATGTTTCTTTTAAAATTTTTAAATTTTTAATTAATTCACTTTTTAAAATTTGTTTTACTTTGCTTGTTGTTGTCTTTTTGTTGTTGTTTTTTCCACTATTTTTCTTTATCTTTTGTTCTACTATCAAGATTTCCTTGATATTCTCTGCTTAATTGCTGGGACACTATCATTATAACCAATAAGTTTACTGCTTTTCTCTACAGTTTCTTCAGTATCTCTTAATGGACATTCTCTCTGCCAGTGCTGTCTCTCTCTCTTTTCATGTTTCATTGGCATAACTCTTTTTTCTTTCTTTTCTTTTTCTACCTTCTGCCTTCCTGACTTTTTGTTTGATTGTTAGTTTCTTTTGTCTCTTTATTGTATTTTTATTTTTTCATTTTCAACCATTATTCTATTCCTATGCGCTACCCTTAATTTTTTGCTCACCCTTCTTTAAGAAACATTTCTCTGTCACTTTTATCTCCCAGTAGCTTCTCTACTTTTTACATTTTATTTTAGTTTATTATTTTTTAAAATTTTTTGTTTCTATTAGCTATAATATCCTTTTCTCTCCTTTCTATTTTTTTCTCCCTTTTTTTTTCTATTTTGCTTTAGATTTGTGTTCTCACTTCACTCTCCCAGTTCTATTTCCACTTGAGATGATTTCATTGTGATTGTCAAGATATTTTATAAGATATTGCTTGTTTCCTGGTAATTTGGTTGTGTATTGTCTTGCCTTGCCATAACCCATACAACAGCTCACAAGATGTGGTTGGGGCTGAGACACACAGTTAGCCAACCTGAGAGGAGTTCTCCCAAGAACGGGTCAACAGAAATCTAGACCCACTCATAAGAGAAGAGCCCAAAGAACCCACAAAGGGACACTCACAAAAAGGACACACCTAGACCAAAGAGTTCAGAAGTATAAGGAAAACACACCTCTGGGTTGCACTGGACACATACTACAAAATGCCACCCCACAAGACTGGGAAACTGCAAATATATCTAATATGTAGATACAAACAGTAAGAGCTACCAAAGTGGGGAGACAAAGAAACAAACCCCAAACTAAAGAAAGAGAGATATCACCAGAAAAAGAGCTTGATGAGATGGAGTTAAGCAAGTTATCAGAAATAGAGTTCAAAGTAATGGTTTTAAAGATGCTCAAGGAAATTAATGAGAACAAAAAGACACATAATGGTAAGGTCAAGGACCTTAGTGAAAACATGAAAAAGAGATAATTATCATAAATAATAATCAGGAAGAAATGAAGAATACTATAACTGATATCAAGAATACACTAGGAGGAATTTAAAGCAGGATCAATGAAGCAGAGGATAGAATAAGTGAATTACAAAACAAGGCAGAAAAAAAACCACTCAATCAGAGCAGGAAAAAGAAAAAACGCTTAAAAAGCATGAGGATAGTCTAAGGGAGCTTTGGGACAACATGAAAAACAACAACATTCACATCATAGGAGTAACAGAGGAGGAGGAAAGAGAGCAAGGGATAGAGAACTTGGTGGAGGAAATAATGACAGAAAACTTTCCTACAGTTGTGAGGGAGAAAGCCACACAAGTTCAGGAAGCAGAGAGGGTTCCAAACAAGAAGAACCTAAAGAGACTCACTCCAAGACACAGCATAAATAAAATGGCAAATGTCAAGGACAAAGAGAGAATATTAAGCGCTGCAAGAGAGAGACAAGCAGTGACCTACAAGGGAACCCCCATAAGGCTGATAGCAGATCTGTCAACAGAAACTCTTCAGGCCAGAAGGAAGTGGCATAAAGTTCTCAAAGTAATGAAAAGCAAGAACGTGCAATCAGGATTGCTACATCCACCAAGGCTATCATTTTAATTTGAAGGTGAAATAAAGAGGTTCCCAGACAAAAAACGCTAAAGGAGTTGAGAGCCACCAAACCAGCATTGCAAGAAATGATGAAAAGACTGCTTTAAGAAAAACAAGAAATACTGAGGTAAAAGTACATTAGCATAAAGTGGAAAATAGCAATAAATAAGTATATGTCAATAGTAATCATAAATGTAAAAGGTATAAATGCTCCAATCAAAAGACATAGGATAGCTGAATGGATAAGAAAACAGGGCCCAAATATATGCTGTCTACAAGAGACCCACCTGAGGGGAAAAGATTCACACAGGCTGAAAGTGAAGGGATGGAAAAATATTCCATGCAAATGGAAATGAAAAAAACTGAAGTAGGATTACTTATTTCTGACAAAATAGACTTCAAAATACAGACCATAAGAAGAGACAAAGATGGTCACTATATAATACTAAAAGGATCAATCCAATAGGAGGAAATAACCCTTATAAATATATATGCATCCAATAAAGGAGCACCTAAATATATAAAAAACTTTATTGGGGGACTTTAAAGGGGAGATCAACAGTAACACAATCATAGTGGGGGACTTTAACACCCCACTGTGAGCATTCGACAGATCCTCAAGACAAAAACTCAACAAGGAAACACAGGCCGTAAATGACACACTAGATCTAATAGATTTAATTGACATTTACATAATATTTCATTCCAAAGCAGCAGAATACACATTCTTCTCAAGTGCAAATGGAACACTCTAAAAAATAGACCACATGTTAGAGAACAAGGCAAGTCTTTACAAATTCAAGAAGATTAAAACCATATCAAGCATCTTCTTGGGTCACAATGCCATGAAACTAGAAATCAACCATTATAAAAAAAAACTCAAAAATATTCCAACACATGGAGGCTAAATAGCATGTTTTAAACAATGAATGGGTAACCAATGAGATCAAGGAAGAAATCAAACACTTTGTGGAAAAAAAAGAAAATGAACAGAAAACAACAACCCCAAAGCTATGAGACACAGTGAAAGCAGTTTTGAGAGGAAAGTTCACAGCAGTACAAGCATATCTCAAGAAACTAGAAAAAGTTCTAAGAAATCATCTAACACAACAACTAAAATAACTAGAACAAGAACAGCAAGAAAAGCCCCGAGAAAACAGAAGGAAGGAAATAATATAGATCAGAGCAGAAATGAATGACATAAAGACTAAAAAACAATACAAAAAATTAATGAAATCAAAAGCTGGTTCCTTGAAAAGATAAATAAGATTGATGCACCTTTACCCAGACTCACCAAGGAACAAAGAGAGAAGACCCAAATAAATAAAACCAGAAATGAAAGAGGCGATATAACAACTGATTCAACAGAAATACAAAGGATCATAAGAAAATACTATGAGCAACTATATGCCAACAAACTGGACAACATGGGGGAAATGGACAAATTCCTAGAAACATACAGTTTTCCAAAGCTGAATCAGGAGGAGGCAGAAAACCTAAATAGGCTGATAACAACTAACGAAGTTGAAGCAATAACCAAAAACGTCACAGCAAACAAAAGTCCTGGACCAGATGGATTGACAGGTGAATTTTACCAAACATTCAAAGAAGAATTAACACTTATTCTATTCAAACTATCTCAGAAAATTCAAGAGGAGGGAAAACTCCCAAATTCTTTTCATGAGGCCAGCATCATCCTAATCCAAAAGCCAGATAAGGACACTACAAAGAAAGAAAATTACAGGCCAATATCCCTGATGAACATAGATGCTAAAATCCTCAACAAAATACTAGCAAACCAGATCCAGCAATACATTAAAAAGATCATACCCTATGACCAAGTGGGATTTATTCCAGGGATACAAGGCTGGTATATAACATCTGTAAATCAATAAATGTGATGGATCACATAAACAAAATAAAGGACAAAAATAATATGATCATATCAATAGATGCAGAAAAAGCATTCAACAAAATTCAGCATCCATTTCTGATAAAAACTCTCAGCAAAGTAGGAATAGAGGGATCATACCTCAACATATTAAAGACCATATGCAACAAATCTACAGCCAACATCATACTCAGTGGTCAAAAACTAAAACCATTTCCCTTAAAAACAGGAACAAGACAGGGATGTCCACTTTTACCACTCTTATTCAACATAATACTGGAAGTTCTTGCCATAGTAATCAGACAAGAAAATACAAAAGATATCCAAATTGGAAAGGAGGAAGTAACACTGGCATTATTTGCAGATGACATGATATTGTATATAGAAAATCCTAAAAACTCCATCAAAGTAATTCTAGATTTGATAAACGAATTTGGCAAGGTAGCTGGATACAAAATTAAAACCCGGAAATCAATGGCATTTTTATACACCAATAAAGAACTCCCAGAAAGAGAAACAAAAAAACAATAAAATTAATCATTGCAACTAAAAAAATAAGATACCTAGGAATAAACTTAACCAAGGATGTAAAAGGCCTGTACTCAGAAAACTGCAGGTCACTGAAAAAAGAAATGGAGGAAGATATAAACAAATGGAAGAACATACCCTGCTCATGGATTGGAAGAATTTATATTATTAAAATGTCCATAGTACCCAAAGCAATTGATAGATTCAGTGCAATTTCTTTTAAAATACCAACAGCATATTTCACAGAGCTAGAACAAATATTCCAAAAATGTTTATAGAACCAAAAAAGACCCCAAATAGCCACAGCCATCTTGAGAAAGAAAAGAGTGGGAGAGGTCACTTTACAGAATACCAAACTGTACTACAAAGCCATTGTAATCAAAACAGCCTGGTATTGGTACAACAACAGACATATAGATCGATGGAACAGAACAGAGACCCCAGAAATAGACCCACAAAATTATAGTCAGTTAATATTTGACAAAGGAGACGAGATCATACAATGGAGTAAAGACAGTCTCTTCAATAAATGTTGTTGTGTTGTCCGGCCGGGCGTGGCTCAGCGGTTGAGCATCGACCTAGGATCCAGGCGATCGGGGTTCAATTCCCGGTCAGGGCACATGCCCAGGTTGCAGGCTGCAGCCGATCAATGACTTTCTCATCATTGATGCTTCTATCTCTCTCTCTCCCTCTCCTTTCCTCTCTCTGAAGTCAATAAAGATATATTTAAAAATAAATAAATAAATAATAAATAAATAAATAAATAAATAAATAAATGGTGCTGTGAAAATTGGACAACTACATGCAAAAAAAAACGAAACTAGACCGCCAATTTACTCCTTATACAAAAATAAACTCAAAAGGGATAAAAGACTTAATTGTAAGACATGAAACCATAAAATACTGAAAGAAAACAGGCAGTACAGTCACAGACAGCTAACATCATGGAATTTCACTGATCCATCTCCAAGGGCAACAGAAACAAAAGAAAAAATAAGCAAATGGGACCACATCAAACTAAAAAGCTTCTGCACAGCAAAAGAAATCAGCCTCAAAATACAAAGGAAACCCAGTCTGGGAGAACATATCTGCCAAGGATGTATCTGATAAGGGGCTAATCTCCAAAGTGTACAAAGAACTCATACACCTCAACAAGAAGAAAACAAACAATGCAATTAAAAAATGGGCAAAGTAATTGAATAGATGCTTCTTCAAAAAGGACATACAGATGTCCAAGAGACATATGAAAAAATGCTCAACGTCATTAATTATCAGAAAGATTCAAATTAAAACCACAATGAGGTATCACTTCACACCTGTCAGAATGGCTGCCATCAACAAATCAACAAAAGACATGTGCTGGCGAGGGTGTGGAGAAAGGGGAACTGTGGTACACTGTTGGTGGGAATGCAGACTGGGGCAGCCATGATGGAAAACAGTATGGAGGTTCCTCAAAAAATTCAAAATGGAGCTCCTTTTTGACCCAGTGATCCCATTCCTAGGAATATATCCTAAGAATCCTGAAACACTAATCAGAAAGAATATAGGCACCTCTATTTCATAGCTGCACAATTTACAATAGCTAAGGTCTGGAAACAGCCCAAGTGCCCATCAGTAGATGAGTGGATAAAAAAGCTGTGGGACATTTATGGCATGGAATACTACGCAGCTGTAAAAAAGGAGGATCTTGTACCCTTTGGGACATTATAGATGGACCTGGAGGATATTATGCTAAGAGAAATAAGCCAGGCAGAGAAAGACAAACATCACATGATCTCACTTATATGTGGAATCTAAAGAACTTAATAAACTGATGGGCAGAAATGACTCAGTGACATGGAAGCATAGATCAGACTGAAGAAAGTTCAGAGGGAGTGAGGAGGGCGGGGGTGGTGGAGGGGGAAGAATTAACCAAATAACTTATATGCATATATGCATAACCCAAGAACATGGACAATGGTGTGGAGAGGGACTGGGGCGGGGGGTGGGGTGGGGTGGTATGGGTCAATGGGGAGGATAAGAGACATGTGTAATATTTTGAACAATAAAAAATAGAAATAGTCAGCACCTCTAATAGCAGAAATAGAATTTCTATTAAAGATAAGCAAAAACTAAATATGATTTTCAAAATACCTAAAGATGACTTGTTGGAACAAAGGATACACATTTTCCCCGAAAGTGTTATCTTCTGATTCTGAGATTCTTGCATAGTGAGTTTGGCCACATGGTAAGGAAAATAATTTAAAAATATATACTGTGCCTAATTTGGGAGCTAAAATAGCAAAAATAAAAATAGATTACACACTATGTTGCTGCTGCACTTAATGGAAAATATTGCTAATATGAACAACCTACTTAGAAGTGATTTGAAACAGCAAGTCTCTACATTTAGTATATGCAGACTTCTTGCCATTGAAAGGAGATATTTGGTAAACTGAATGAATTATCACTTGAACTTCTATAAACAAGATTATCACACTGAAAACAGGAATTACATAGTTACACAGGTGTATTGGAAGAAATACTTCTCAGTGTTTGTATTTCTCAGTATAAGTCACATCAGTAAAGTGCTTTGAGACTTGTCAACTAAATGAAATAGTCAAGTCATATAGGATAAAAAAAAAAAATCTTCCTTTTCTCACCTCTAAGCAGTTTGCTAACTGAAGGTTTCAACTGCTCCATGCTGATCACACCAACCATTTCATTTAGATTTCTCTGTCTCCAGCTTCTCCATATAATCAGCATGTAGCATTACTTGCACATGTGTTACATTCAACTATGAGCAATTATCTCTTCTTTTGTTGTTTGGGTGTTAACACTGACTGTACACTGATATCTCCTTATGGTGAGTAAGAGGGCTAAATATTTGGAGATTTCCTCTTAGTATGTAGCCTAAGATACACTAAGGTAACAAACAAACAAACAAAAGCACCTGGTTTTCCACAATGAGAACTTGCATTAACACTGATAGGCATGAGTTTTAATTCTTGAGTTAAGTGTAATGTTAGGAGCTGCAATAAAGGGATTGCACCTTAATGTAAAATTTGGAAGTCTGTTGCAAATTTCTGTAAAAACCGAGGTGAGAAATGGCTATGTCCCTAAGCTAAGAAATGCAGATTAATATTTTGAGGCAATCAGTCAGAGATAGAGTGATCTTGAAAGAGCAATACCAATAGGAATTTACAGAAATCCTAGGTAGGGCACTGGACTTTCCATTAGGATTAGAATAATTTTTGAGTAGCCTCATCTATAACCAAAGGGACAGGGTGACCTAAAGTGAGACAACTCATGAAGAGTCTACTCTGTGTGTGTGCACACATGTGTGAGTACACGTGTTTTTTTTGTCTATCTTCCAGAGTGTTACAGGAACACAGGTTGAGAAAAATATTGCCTATTGTCATGGAGATATTGTGTAGATTGTTAGGCTCAATCACTGTCTCAGTTATGAGGGCAAGTGTTCCCTTTCATTTCACGGAATCAGTGTGCCAATACCAGGACAAATTAATGCCAGTCATGGGGCTTTCATAGGGGAATGCAAGCAGAAAAACGACAATGCTGTGTGACTATAAAATGTCCACTCTAAAAATTACATACATATGCAGCTGAGAATCCACGTTTTAGCTGACAAAATGCATTTAGATTCTCACGCTCAATAATTTACATAAGCAGATGGCTTATATAACATATGGGGCTTTTAATTTTAGAGGAGTGGTTCTGAATCTTGGCTGCACATTTCAATTATCTGAGGAATTTTTTAAAAATTCTGAAGATATCATCTCATCCCCAGGCAAATTAAATCAGAATCTTTTAAGAAGCAGTCTAAGGAGTATAATTAAGCTTCCCAGGTGATTTTTATGTGCAATTATGGTGGAGAATCTCTATCTTAGAATATTAAGGGAGCCTCCCTACTGAAAGAGTAGCAAAGTTGCTGCTCTCAAAGTGGTTCAGCATTCATCTCCTGACCTGTTAACAAATTCTTATAACAGTTTACACTAGTAATTATTATTGAGATTTAACTATTAGTCAAGATCTATAATTCAAAATTTGCATATATTATATCCTTTAATGCTCACAGTAAACCAATACGTCAAGTGCTATTATGTTGTCCATTTTAGTGATAAATGACGTAAGGCACAAATAATAAGTTACTTCTCCAAAACTTCTTAAGTAAGAATTGGGAGATATGATATTAGAATTCAGGAGTCTTTGATTCCATTTTTGCACGGAACACTACACTATACCTTTATTTCATGTTCAATATTTAAGAAACAGGATAAAAATACCCATCGTATGTTTGATATTCCAGTAATAATTTTCTAAAATAATTATTTAAGATCATGTAGTCTAAGGTTGATATCTCAAGCCTTTACAAATCCTTTAGCCCTTGACCAAAGAAATAAATTTAGAGTATTATATGACTGTATTTAACAGAGAGAAACATATTGTCCGCTCAACTATTTTCAATTAAATAAATTATTAACTGATATGTAACAGTTTACTCAGTTGTAATAAATACCCAGATAAGCTCTGCTCACATTGAAGAATCTTTCAAAACATACGAAACTAATTAGAATTTTAATAGCTATTCTAAGACAGCTAATAGCAATTGAAATATCAAATATCAAAACCACTAACTTCATCTCAACAAAACAAAAAAAGTAATGGACCTAAAAGAAGATACAATATTGTGTTATGTTGACACTTATGTTGCTGTCTAAAATTCTTTGTTAGGGTCTATCAGATCAATTTAGACATTTTAACTTATAGACCTTAAGGGTTTTAGTGTGAATTTTATCGAAATTTAAAACATACATAAATCAATTAAATAAAAAAGAAATTTAGTACATACTTCAATTATTTTTTTTAACTACAAATAAATGTCAAGATTAGAAAAGTTATTTAAAATTGAAATGCTGCACGTCGGTCTAAGAGAGTGTTAATGCAACCAATCAATTTAAGGCAGAGATCTCAAATTCAAATAATTTCAGGGGCCAAGAAAGTAGTGTACATGTTGGTTGTGTACGAGAATATAAATGACCACTGACAGTCTTATTGTTATGAGAATAATAAAGGCCAGTGAGACATTAGAAGAGATGCAGCTTTAACCTATATTTTCCATTTGTGAATAAAGACAAAATTTTGTGATTTTGTAAGAGTATTTTAAAGGCTAATATTTTAAGTAATTTAAAATTTTTATTTTTAAATAATAGTAATAAATGCACACATTTATGAGCCTGAAGACCAATTCTATCTGAACCAAATCATTCCCCTATTCTCCCAAATTTATCTCTGGTTAAGTGTAGTTAGCTCATATCTGCTAATGAGACCTAATTTTGCACATATTTTTATCCCATGGTACCTCAATGATGTCACACTGGTAACTTGAAATTGGACATGGTAAGAATACTTATGTGACAGAAATAAATGCTATAAGTATTCATTTTCTTCTTTTTATTCTTTATTTTCCAGAGAGGTGGTTTAATAACACACCACTGTTATGGATTTGATTTGGCCTAGAGAGTACCAATTTATATCATCTGCTATAAAGGATGATTTCAACTGTTTTTTATTTATCAAGTGTGGTGTATTTATAAGGAGTATTTGGGCCACACACCTCCACAGAAATCACCTCCACTGATTTTGACAAGCTTCCATGGATGGGCATACTTTTGCTCAGAACCTAGCAGTACAGTGGAGAGATTTAAGTACCATGTTTGAGCAAAATTTCTGGGAATCTGGGAATTGATGCATTGAAGAAGGTAAGAAAAGTTTTATTTTAACCATGACATTCCTCCTGCAAGGCAGCACAGCTCAGTAAGTATCAAGAGACACCTCTTCAAGCTGTGTATCCCTTTAAAGGAAAGCACCTGGCTTCTTCACTATTACGGGGCATTGCTCAAGAAGCACACTTCTGCATAGCCACACTCAGATCAACAGAGAAATAACAACAACCAAAAAGACCAAATAGCAATTCTAAAGATAAAGAATACAATAATTGACCTGAAAATTCAATAGAGAGCATCAGAAACAGACTTTATAAACAAAAAAAAAGGATATGCAGACTGAAATGAGATGACTTAAAACAATCCCATCATAGGAACAAAAAGAAAAAACATAATGAAATACAGTAAAGAATGCCTACATGATTTATAGGAAACCAGCAAGTAAAACAATATATAATATAAGAATTTTGAGAGTCCCAGAAGGGGCAAAGAAATAGACAGGGCCTGAAAATTTATTTAAAGAAATAATGAGAGAAAACTACCCAAATTTCAGAAAGAAAATGAACATTCAGATACACTTTGTCCAAAGAACCTCAATTAGTCTGAACATTAATAAATCTTCACTTAAACACATTATATGAAAAAAGTTAGTAACAGAGATACTTTTGAAAGAAACAAGTTAAAAGCAACTTGTCACATTAAAAGGAACACCAATAAAACTCCAAATGAATTTCCCAGCAGAAACCTTGTATGTCAGGAGAGTGGGATGATAAACTCAAAGTGTTGAAAGAAAAAAAAAAAATTGCCATCAAAGAATACTTTACAAAGCTTGTCTTCTAAGAGTAGGAACAGAACAAGAATGTTCATTTCTGTAACCCCCACTCGACATAGTACTAGAAATCCTGGCCAGAGAAATAAGACAATAAAAATAAATAAAAAGCATTCAAATAGGAACAAAAGAAGTAAAATCGGTTCTTTTGTAGATGACTGATCATATATGTAGGATACTGTAACAGATCCACCATAAACTGCTAGAACTAATCAACAAATTCAGTAACGTTGCAGAACACAATATCAATATATAAAATTTAGTTGTTTTTTTCTACATACTAACAATGAATCAGTTGAAAAAGAAATCTCATTTACAATAGCATAAAAAGCAATAAAATAAGCCCTAGAATAAATAAACAGTGGTTAGAACGTCGACCCGGGGATTGAAGAGTCTCGGGTTCGAATCTGGTCAAGAACACGTACCTTGGTTACAGGCTCGATCCCAGGTCCCGGTCGGGGCATGTGAGGGAGGAAAAAATATCTTCGGGTGAGGATTAAAAAACAAACAAACAAAAACAATAAAATAAGAATAAATTTAACCACAGAGATGAACAATCTGTACACTCAAAACTAAAAAACACTGTTGAAAAATTGAAGAAGACAAAAAAATTGAAAGGTATCTTGTGTTCATGAATTGAAAGAATTAACATTATAAAAATGTCCATATTACCCAAAGCCATTTATAGATTTGATGCAATTCCTATTAAAATTTCAATGGCGCTTTCACCACACATACCTACAAAGAGGTAACTACATGAGATGATAATTATGTTAATTAACTTATTATCTCACAATATTTGTATATCAAATCACCTAGTTATACATCTTAAAATCTATAGAAATATTTATGCAAGAGTCTATCTTTTGGTTTAAAAAATCACTTTGCTTCATTAACAAAACTAGCAATGGAATTTATAGCAAAGAATACACTGGACAACATAATTTTATAAAGTAATATTAAGCTTGAGGAACTCAAAATACAAAGCAAAATATATCAGCATTAAAAATGTTCTCTATGAAATATATATTTGCATTACATATATAATATATATATAAAATGAATGTGAAAGTCAATAGAAGAGATAATAATTTTGATTATTCCATCTTCTGATCAACACTTTCTGCATCACTTAGTAAATGAGAAATTAAAAGCTCAAACATAAATGAAGGTTGGGAAGGAGGGCACAGGGCACATACCTAAATATTATGATATTAATGTTTTCCCATTTTAGAATAAATTTAACAGAAAAAACAGTTATATAAGTAAAAGTAATATGTATAATTTCTATCATACCATTTATTACTATTGCATGACAGAAAATTTCTAAATTTATCAATGTTACATATGCTTCTGTGCACATATGCAAAGTGAAATGAAGGGCTGAACAATCCAAACTTCATTCAAGCTATGCAGATGAAGAATATTGAAAAATCAGGCTACCAAATGTTAATTTCTTCCATAGGAGGTCTTTTTTTTTTTTTTTTTTTTTTTTTTAGTCCAAATTACCTATATTACTACTTCTACTCTCTGCTTCTGGGAAGAGATTGTCTTAATGTATTTTATGTCAAATCACATCTATGGCTTTTAAAGACTGTCAGTTTTAATATGCTTAGTTTGTAATGCCTGAATTCTGCACATTTTATCTGCCATACATAGCAGCTTTTATATCCTTTACATCTCTCCTATATCAGCCATGCGTCAGGATAAACAACATGCCATAAAAGAGCAGAAGGCACAGTTAAGATAGAATCATTATGCAAATAGGTTATGGCATGCTTTATATGTGAACAGCTTCCCTAAAGAGACCTAATGGGATGACTGACCTATAAAACATTTAATTTGTTGTTAGCATTTCATTTAATTGTCTTGTAGTTCCTCCAGGAATAAAACTTTTAATTGTAAAAACTTCTAAATGACACAATGGTTAATTCCTTTTCCTGTAAGTAACAGGTTTCCTCATTGTAGAACACAAAATTTTATACTATCATTTTATATGTGTTTCTCTGGTATGGATCTAGAGTAGTTTAATAAATCATTTCTTAACTTGTAAAAGCTTGTTTTAGGAAATTATTGTCTTATTGATATGCACACAATTCTATGATCACAACAGAGAGAAGAATATGAATGTAGAGCGGGTGTGAGTCTTCATTAAGAATATAATGATTTTTTCACTTTAGTACACAAAGACTCTGCAGTATGAAATCTATATTCTAACATTTGGTAATGAATAAGTTGGTAAATATATCAGAGGTTAATAATGTTAAGACATTTCTGGCTGTTAATATAAATTTTTGGGAATATTAACCTTTTTTCCACATGCTTTACAAACTTGGAACTAAATTGTTTAAGAAGTATTTTAAAATGTAACCCAATGGTTCTTAAACTTATTTGCACACTGGAGTCATCTGGAAAGCTTCAAAAATTATTTATATCTATGCTCCACCCATTCATCTTGGATGTGGCCTGGTCTTTGGAATTTTTCAGATACTTAAGCAATTCAAATATGCAGACAAGATTCAGAAAAACTGATACAAATTCATTGTTACAGTTTCAAAATTAGAGAACTAAACAATAAATACTTGCTGATTAAACTCACTTATTAGGGAAAACTACTAGTTTTTTGTTTGTTTGTTTATTTGTTTGTTTTTAAATGCTAATGGAACACACACACATGCAACTTCTGAAAAATATTTTGATAACTGGGAAACAACCTCCTCAATCTGCTTTACTACATGAATACAGTAGAATAGCTAGTACATTGATACAAATAAATGTCTTAGGAATCATTTGCTGCTTTCAGAGGTACATGGGGCTTATTTCATTTTATCTATAAATTATTAAAAACAATTACATAAAAGTGCTGGGTTATTAGCCAGATTAATTTAGGGCTATAAAGTAGTGTGTTGTAGTTTTTTTTGTTTTTTTCTCCCATTGGCCAAAGACAGACATACTGCCAACAGTTCATGTGCCTTTGTATCCACTGAATGAGAAACCAACCATGGACAGATCTGGAAGGTTGGAGTGGATAATATAGTTTTTAGTTGTTGTTTGTTTTTTATTTTTCAGTGATACACTTCTTTCTCTGAAGATGTACTTGAAACATTTATCTGGATTAGATATGATGGCTGAATTATTATCATAGATTATGTGATGATGATATAAAAATATTTTGATAGAAAAAACTATAACAGTCATCACTGTGTCAAGACATACCAGGGCTGAAAGGCCATATATGAAAATTATAAATGAATTCAGATTAAGGATAAAAAGCCCACAGGGGCTCACCTACCTCAAATATTACTTACTGAGTCACATTTAGGGTGAAAAATTATAATGATTTGCCTGGGATAAAAAAGTTTACAAAGAGGAATGATTTTCAGTGTTAAAATTGGGATAGTGTTGGCAAAAAGGAACTATTAGTCAATCTAACATATTTGATCTTCTGAAAAATTCTAAAATTTATTGTTTTAAGGCAACTATTTTTTAAATAAATTTATAATTTTAGAATAGTTGAAATAAACAGAAAAGTTATGATGATATATAAAGAATTCCTTTTTACCCTCTACTTAGATTTTCTTGGTTTTACCTTAATTCTTTTCTGTTTTAGTATCTCACCTAACATAACATCACACTACTTTAGTGATTATGTCCCTTTAAACTCTGTCCCAAAACTTGAAGATGAAGAACCCTTTCCAATTTATTCTATGAAGCTACTATTACTATATCAGGGGTGGGAAATGTCCAGCCTGATGGCTGTATACTGCCTGTGAAATCATTTGGTTTGTTCCTGCCAAGGAAACCACAGGTGGAATTCTAACTTCAATAAATCTAGGAGATTTTTCATAGCTAATTTTTAAGTTGATAATTTTGTATGGCCCACTAATGATGTTATAAATATGCAAATGGCTCTTAGATAAAGATTCTCTACCCTTCCTCTATACCAAAGCGAAACAAAGAAACAAGAAGAAAACTAAAAGTCAATAACCCTTATAAATACTGAAGCAATGATCTCAACAAAGTAGTAGCAAAATAATTCAGCAGTATATTAAAAGGATTATACACTATGCCCAAGTTGGACAAAAATCAATCAACATTTTCAACATATGATGCTGGAACACCTGTACATCTACATGCAACGAAATAAATCTAGACTTGGAAGTTATACCCTTCATAGATATTAAGTCAAAATGGATCATAGATCTAAATGTAAAATGCATACCTATAAAACTCCTAGAAAATAACATAGGAAGAAAACCTAGATGACCTTGAGTATGGGATTGACTTAATTTTTTTTTTTTTAAATCCTTACCTGAGGACATGCTTTTATTGATTTTTAGAGAGAAAAGGAGAGGAGGAGAGAGAGAAAGAAACACCTATGTGAGAGTGAAACATTGATCAGTTGCCTTCCAAGCGCATCCCACAAACTTTTGGTGTATGGGATGAGGTTCCAACCAACTGAGCCACACGTCAGGGCACAATGATTTTTTAGATATAACACTAAAGGCATGATTTATAAAATAAAATTGAGAAATAGGATTTCATTAAAATTTAAAAAGGGAAGGACTTCTGCTCTAAAAAAGACATTGTCAAAAGAACAACATACAAGCTACAAACTGGGGAAAAAATATTTAGAAAAGACACATCATACAAAGCACTGTTATCACAATATACAAAGAACTCATAAACACAACAATAACAAAACAATCCCATTTAAAATGGCCCAACAACCTTAATAAACATCTCACCAAAGACAACATACTGATAGCAAATTAGCATATGAAAATATGCTTCACATCATGTCTCATCAGGGAAATGAAAATTAAAACAATGAGATACCATTGATCACCAAACAAAATGGTAAAATCCAGAATACTGACAAGACCAAATGCTGGTGGTGATATGCAGAAACAAGAACTCTCATTCATGACTAGTGGGAATGGAAAATGGTACAGCCACTTTGGAAAACACTTTGATACTTTCTTCCAAAGTTAAACATAGTATTACCATATGATCCAGCATTTTTATTCCTTGGTATTTACCCAAAGGATTTGAAATTTATGTGCACACAAAAGCTTCACATGGATGTTTATAATAGCTTTATGCATAATTGCCAAAACTTAGAAGCAACCAAGATGTCCTGCAGAAAGTGAATGCATAAATAAACTGTGTTGCATTTATACAATGGAATGTCATCCAACACTAAAAATATGTGAGTTATGAAGCTATGAAAAGCTGTGGGTTAATCTTAAATGCATATTACTAACTAAAAGAAGCAAATCTGAAAGGCTACATACTGTATGGTTCCAACTATATTACATCCTGGAAAAGGTAAAAATGTTCATTGGTTGTCAGGGATTGTTGGGACATGGGAAAAGGGATAAATAGGTGGAGCACAGAGGATTTTTAGGACAGTGATAATATTTTGTGTAATACTATAGTAGTATTACACAATGGGAGATATATGTTATACATTATTCAAATCAATAGAATGCAAAACACCAAGAGTGAAGTACTGCAAACTATGAACTTTGGATGATTATTATGTGTCATAAATTGTAACAAAGGTACTACTCTAGTGGTGGATATTGATAATGAGAGAGGCTACAAATATGCGAAGGCAAAGAGTATTTTAAAAATCCTTGTACCTCCCCTCAATTTTCCTGTTAATCCAAAACTGCTCTAAAATTTTTCAACAAAAAAGAAAAGTTTAAAAATTAATCAACAATCTACATGTACACCACATTAACAAATTAAATTTTAAAAAATAACCATCTCCATTGATGCAGAAATTCAACAACCTTTCTTTTTTTCTCCTTTTTTTAAAATCCTCACCTGAAGATATTTTTTCCATTGTTTTTCAGAGAAAATAGAAGGTACAGAGAGAGAGAGAAAAACATCAATGTGAAAGGAACATGTAAATTGGTCCCCTCTCACATGTTCCCCAACTGGGGCTAGGGATTGAGCCTGCAACTGAGGTACATACCCTTGGCCAGAATCATACTCAAGACCCTTCAGTCTGCAGGTCAATGCTCTCACCACTGAACCAAACCAGCTAATGTTCAACAACCTCCCTCAACAACAACAACATAAAGCTCATAAGAAATTGGGAATATAAGAAAAATGTCTCAACATAATGAATGTCATAGATGAAAAGCACACAAAGAGTGTAATATATTCAACAGAGAGAGAAAGAAAGACTTTCCTCTAAGTTTAAGAACAAGATAGGGACACCTGCTTTTATTTTTTTAAACATATCTTTATTGATTTCAAAGAGAGAAAAGGAGAGGGAGAGAGAAAGACAGAAACATCAATGATAAGAGAGTCATTGACTGGTTGCCCCCTGCACCCCCCCTACCAGGGATTGAGCCCACAACCCTGGCATGTGTCCTGGCCAGGAATTGACTGTGATCTCCTGGATCACAGGTCAATGCTCAACCACCGAGCCACTCTGACTGGGCAAAGGACATCTGCTTTTACCACACCTATTCAACATGGTATTAGAAGACCTATTCAGAACAATTAAGCAGAAAAAGAAATAAAGACATCTAAATTGGAAAGGAAGAGATTAAATATCTGGTCACAGAGAATATGATCTTATATGTAGACTACTCTAAGGAATCACATACACACAGAAGTTAAAATTAATACACAAATCCAGCAAAGTTGTATGATATAAAATTAATACACAAGAATCAGTTGCAATATAAGGAAGCAAAAAACACCGAAACATAACAGCAAAAAGAAAACAAATCCAGAAATATGAAGATAGTGTAAGGAGCCACTGGGACAACTTCAGGCATGCCAACATTCACATGGTGTGTATACTGAAAGCAGAAGAAAGAGAGCAAGAAATTGAAAACTTATTTGAAAAAATAATGACAGAAAACTTTCCTTACCTGGTGAAGGAAATAGACATATAAGTCCAGGTAGCACAGAGAGTCCCAAACAAGATGAACCCAAAGAGGCCCACACCAAGGCACATCATAATTAAAATGCTAAAGGTCAAAGACAAATAGAATCTTAAAGCAGCAAGAGAAAAGCACTTAGTTACCTACAAGGGAGCACCCATACAACTGTCAGCTGATTTCTCAACAGAAACTTTGCCAGCCAGAAGGGATAGGCAAGAAATATTCAAAAGGATGAAAAGCAAGGACCTACAACCAAGATTACTCTACCCAGCAAAGCTATCATTTAAAAATCAAAGGACAGATAAAGACCTTCCCAGACAAGAAAAAGCTAAAGGAGTTCATCACCACTAAACCAGTGTTATATGAAATGTTAAAGGGTCTTCTTTTAGAAGAAAAAAGAAAAAGATAAAAAATATGAATTGTAAAATGACAATAAGTACAAATTTACCAACAATTCAACCTAAAATAAACAAAATAAACAAAGAGAAGAAAAACAAACTCATAGATACAGAGAACATTTTGACGGTTGCCATATGGGAGAGGAGTGGGGTATAAGTTAAAAAAGTAAAGGGATTAAGAAGTACAAATTGGTAGTTACAGAATACTCATTGAAATGTAAAGTATAGCATAGGCAATATAGCAAATAATATTCTAATAACTATGTATGGTGTCAGATGGGTATAAGATTTATCAGGAAGATCATTTAGTAAGTTATATAAGGTCTAATCACTTGGGTGTACACCTGAAGCTAATATAATATTGTATGTCAACTGTAATTAAAAAATAAAAATGATTTAAAAAGAATCAGTTGCCTTTCTATACACTAACAAGAAAAATTCTGAAAGAAAATTAAGAAAACAATTCAATTTATAAAACATCAAAAAAAAAAATACTTAGGAATAAACTTAACTAAAGGGGTGAAAAACTTGTTCACTAAAAACTATAAAACTGCTGAAAGAAATTAAGGAAGACAAAGTGTTGGGAGCCCGTGGTGTGTCTGGACATGGTCCACGTTGCCTGAGGGTCTGGAGTCAAGGACTCGACCTTCCCCACAATTACCTTTGAGAAGGTTTGCTCTCCGAGAGAAGGAGATACCAAGGTCTGGGGTCACACAGGAGGCAGGATGTTTACTCTGAAAAAGTGTGAATGCAGCCTTGAAGGAACCACTTTGTATCACCCTAACCTCATTACCAATTGTTTGTCACTTACTATATAATGGCATTGAAGCCATTTGGGGCTGCTCCTCGCCAGAGGACAGTCCTCCTGATCCCATAACTTTGTTTGTCTCTTTCATTCCCACACTTGAACTCAGGTTTGTTTGTTTCTCAGGCTGGTTCCCTGGCAAGTGGCGCCCGAACAGACACCTGAGTACTCAAGACGCAACTTAAGGTAAGGTGAGGACTCCTCTCTATGTGAGTGGCGTGCACCCGAAAAAGAATTGGGGGAAGAGAAGTATTTTGATTTATAGTCAGGAGTAAAATAAGATGGGTCAGTGTGTGAAAAAGAGGCATCCCCTTTATAAAAAGATTTTCAAGTGGATATATATAAAAGAAACAGTTGCTTGTAAATAGATACTTTTGTAAATAATATTTAATTTTTAAAATAATATATTTGGTGCTGTTTTCTCAGATTCCCTGAGAGCACTTTTTATTTTCATTTTTTTTTATTTATTTATTTAAACATATCTTTATTGATTTCAGAGAGAGGGAAGAAGAGGGAGAGAGAGAGATAGAAACATCAATGATGAGAGAGCCACTGATCAGCTGCCCAGCCAGCAACCCGGGCATGTGCCCTGACCGGGAATCGAACCCCGATCACCTGGATCCTAGGTTGATGCTCAACCACTGAGCCATGGCCAGCGGGCTATTTTCATTTTTAAATTTTATGTTTTTCTCTGCATTTCTTGAAGTATATTTTAAGGGAAACAGTGATCACCAATGTATTTTAAAAAAAAGAAAAAAGATTTCTAGCTCATTAGTCTGGACTCAGTGAAGTGGTGCCTCTCTGTAGCCCCAATGGAATGGACTATACAGTACACATTAGCAGGTTGAGAATCCAAATTCTTTTCTTGCACCAGTATTGGCTAGAAAAGAAAAGAAATATAATCAAATAAATTTAGTAACAACTTAGAGTGAAACAAATTAGAAAATTGGAATCATGTTTGTGTATATGAGTGCGTGCGTGTGTGTGTGTGTGTGTGTGTGTGTGTGTGTGTGTGTAAAGCACTTTGCCTTGTGCCTCAGGTTTTCTTTTTTATTGGGGACACTATACCATGGTTTACACCTTGGGCACATAAGGATTTTTCTTCTCTTGCATCCTAGTGGACCAGCAGCACAAACCTCGAGAGCCTTGTTTTCCTGAGCATGGAGCTCTTGCCGGTTTATCCCTGTTTCTTTCTCTGTGTGCTCAACTTTTCCAGACTATAAAGGAAATCTGTTGTTTGCAGAGATCAGGCAGAGTTAAATCTGGGTTTCTGAGATGTGAGACCCCAGGGCTCCAGTCATAGTAGAAGCCATATGTTAAAACATCGACTGGTTTAGGTTGAAAATAATGCAGTATAAAATAATAATGCACACACCTTGTTGGTAAACAGCTGTGTGGTTTTTTTTAAAAGGTCAGATAGCCTCAGGTTCAGGAAAAGGCTGAGGAATCAAATCTTGAACACAATCAACTTACTTTTTTTTTTTTTAAACTCTGCCTCAGGTGAGAAAATGTGCTAATGGTCTAAGTAGAAGAAAGAGACGTTTAATTTTTAAAATGAAAATACGGACATGAAATCTGCCAGTTGCGAACGGTAAAGCCAAGAAGCAGCAAACTCTTCTCATTTTACCAAACGGTAAAGCCAAGAAGCAGCAAACTCTTCTCATTTTACCAAATTTTATCTCCCAGATGCCTTTGTATAACATTTCAGTGAGAGTGAGAGCTCCCTTTCCAACCTGCAGAGACTATCTTTGAATACAGAATCTGTTTATGCCTTTGTTGGGTTTGGGTTTTGTTACTTTCTTTTGTTTATATTTTTGTTGTTGTTGTTGGCATTTTTCAGGTCACTTTGCTTTAATAACAAAGGTAATTATTTTCAAAATAATTTGTCTTCACCTTTTCCTATATTTGTACACAGTTGATTCAGTATTAGAGAAAAGGGCTTTGTTCATGTCATCTTTCCAATCTGTGTTGGTGCTCATTTGAGGAAATCAAGTTCCTACATGTGGAATTGCCGCTTATGTAATGAAAAACTATGCAAATTGGAGACAATGTAGATATGATATGGGCCGTGAAACATCCCATAGAAGGAACCTCTTTGGTAGTTTATGACTGGGCCAAGCCTAATCCTGCGGGACATTCAGATTATGAACTGACTGAAGCTCCTGGAGGATTTGTGGAGACCCTACTGACAACAGAGCACAGACAAGTTCAACCTAATGTGTGGAAGTTAGTAGCAAACATGGACATTGTCCCAGTGAGACATAAAGATGAAAATCATCCAAATAGGAACTATTCTGTTAAAGGAGGTTTAGCCTGTGTTCCTCCTCCTTATGTATTATTGGTAGGTAAGGTTTTGATTAAGAAATTAGCTGATTATTATACTATTAATTGTGTAAATTGTAACCTTACAAATTGTGTATCTAGTGCTAATACAAACCTAGATTTGTTGGTATTGCACCAACCTGCATTTGTAATGCTTCCGGTTAAGATCCAAGGGCATCGGTATGCTAATAAGGACTTGAAGTGTTGCAAGAGTTAAATGAACTATTGGAGAGACCTAAAAGATCCTTGGGATTGTTGATAGCCGGTATTGCTGCTTTAGTTTTATTATTGCTACAGCTTCTGTTGCTGGAGTTGCTCTTACTCAAGAAATACATACAGCGAATTTTGTTAATGGGTTAGCAAAAAATGTATCTGATGCTTTGGGAGCTCAAGAAAGAATTGATAGAAAATTAGAGGATAAATTGAACGCTTTGGAAGAAGCTGTATTACTCATAGGAGATCAAATTAAAAGTGTGAAGGTTAGAATCTCCCTGCAATGTCATGCTCAATTTCCATGGATTTGTGTTACTAAGAAACCTTATAGTCACTCTGAATGAGGGTGGGATAGGATTAAAAAACATTTTATGGGGATATGGAGTCAAGATAATGTATCTATTGATGTTGCCACTTACATGCTGATATAAATGCTATAGAATCTGCTCCTCTCCTAGATACCTCACCTGCTGACTTAGCAAAAGAACTGCTTGACAAATTTTCTAATATTACCTCTGGGCATAGTTTATTCTCATTATTCTATTCTGGTATTATGTTGTTGGCTGTAGTGTTAATATTCCTATGTTTATTCCTAGTCTGTATCCTAGCAGGAATGCAGAGCAGCTCAGAGCTGCAGAAACAAGTCCACTGGCTCAAATTAAAAAGTAAAGAAGGGGGAGATGTTGGGAGCCAGTGATGTGTCTGGACATGGTCCACGTTGCCTGAGGGTCTGGAGTCAAGGACTCGACCCTCCCCACAATTACCCTTGAGGAGGTTTGCTCTACAAAATAAAGATAATTACCAAGGTCTGGGCTCATGCAGGAGGCAGGATGTTTACTCTGAAAGAGTGTGTATGCAGCCTTGAAGGAACTACTTTGTATCACGCTCACCTCATTACCAATTGTTTGCCACTTACTATATAATAAAGGCATTGAAGCCATTTGGGGCTGCTCCTCCCCAGAGGATAGTCCTCCTGATCCCATAACTTTGTTTGTCTCTTTCATTCCCCCGCTCAAACTCAGGTTTGTTCATTTCTCAGGCTGATTCCTGACAAGAAAATAGAAGAACATCCCAAGTTTATGGTTGGAAGAATTAATGTTTTTAAGATGGTAATAGTACCTAAAGCAATTGATAGATTCAATGCAAAATGTATCAAATTCAAATAATGACTTTTCAGAAATAAAAAAGCATCCTAAAATTCATATAAAATATCAAGAGATCTTGAATATGTAAATTATTTGGAAAAAAAAAGAACAAAGTTGAAATCACACTTCCTAATTTCAAAACATACCACAAAAGTCACACTGATCAAAATAGTGTGCACTAGCTTAGCCAGCATGGCTGAGCAGTTGAGCCTTGACCTATGATCCAGGATACTGAGGTTTGATTCCGGGCCAGGCCACATGGCTGAGTAGTGGGCTCCATCCCCTGTAGGGAGTGTGCAAGAGGCAGCCGATCAATGACTTTCTCATCATTAATGTTTCTATCTCTCTCTCTCCGTCTCCCTTCCTCTCTCTGAAATCAATAAAAACATAAAAAAATAGTGTACCCTAGAATAAAGAGAAGCATAGCATCTGATGAAAGAGAGAACCCAGAAACAAACTCGCAACTATATCGTCAAATAATTCTTAATAAGGGTACCAAAATCTTTCAATCTTTCAATAGGGCAAAATCAGTCTTTTCAATAAATAGTGTTGGAAAAACTGGATATTTATATGCAATATCATGAATTTTAACACTACATTTCACCATATACAAAAATTAACACACAATGGATCAAAGACCTAAATGTAATAGCTAAAATTAAAAAACTCTAAAACTCTTAGAAGAAAAGATAGTGTAAAACTTGATGACATTGGGTTTGTCAATTATTAGACCAAATGCAAAGGTAACTATTTTTAAAATGATAAATCAGTTTTGACAAAAATTTTTTAAGAACAAACTTTTTGTGTCAAAGGACATTATTAAGAAAATGAAAAGACAACTGTAGGAATAGAAGACAATTGAAAACCATATATCTTATTAGAAAGGGTTCAATATCCAAGAAATATAAAATACTCTTATAACTCAACTGAAAAAAAATTCCAAACCCAAGCTACACAACTGAAAATGGGCAAAGGATTTTAATAGATGTTTCACCAAAGAAGGTATACAACATGGCCAAAAAGCACATAAAAATACCATTACTATCATTAATTATTATGAAAGTGCAAGTCAAAAGCACAATGAGATTAACACTCTACATAAATTAAGATGTATTTTATTAAAATAAAAACAAAAAATAACAAATATTAACATGAGAATGTTGAGAAATTGAAATCCTTGAGTTTTGTTGGCAGGAATGTTAAATGGCTCAGCCACTAGACAACTGCTTGGCCCTTCCTCAAAAAAGTTAAAGAGAATTACCATATGATCCAGCAATTTCACTCCTAAGTATATAGCTAAACATATTGGAAGGAGAGATTTGAATAGATATTTGTATACCCATGTTTATGGTAACATTTTTCATAGTAACCAAAAAGTGGAAAAAATTCAAGTGTCCTCTTATAGATGAATAAAACAAAATGTGTTGTATACATATAATAATATTATTCACCTTTAGAAAGTAATAAAATTCTGATACATGCTACAGCATGGGTGAATCTTATAGATCTCATGTTAAGTGAAATAAGCAGACATAACAAGACAAATGCTATATGACTCCTCTTGCATGAGGTACATAAAATTGTCAAATTCATAGAGCAAAAAATAGAATATTTTCCCAGGGATGAGTATCAGTTCGTTAAACTTAAAATGTTATGGAGATTGGTTGTGTTGATGTTTGGTCAACAATGTGAATGTACTTAAAGCCATTGTATTGTACAACTAAATATGGTTAAAATGATAAATTTATGTTTTGTATATTTTATTATAATAAAAAACAAAAAAACTTACTTTAGTAAATTTCAAATGTAAATTTCACATTTGTATTTTAATACATATATTAATATGTAACACTTGCATATATCATTATTATTTACTTTTTTGTCTACAATTTTTTAGAGCATGATTTCTCTGTTAATAAGTTTATTTATCTGTCAGTTTGGATTATTTAAGCAACATATCCGTGTTTAGCAGCTTTATTAATACCTTGTATGTCTGAAAATAGTTTCTTTACTTTGAAAATGATTGATGCTATGACTGACTAAAAAGTATTGTTAAGTAAAACATATTTTTTATCCTAAATAATCTCCATTCTATTGATTGAATATAAATGTGTGTGTGTTAAAAAAGGACTGGAGAAGTATAGTTTTTGTAAAGGTCAATGACATTATTTTACTTATACATATCTATTACGTATCTTATACACACAAACATAAACATACCTGCAAACACATGCATAGAAAGAAACTGGAAACTGCTACATTATACAGTAATGATAAATATTATTTTATTTTCAATGAAGCTTTCATATCTGACTACATTCTAGTATCATCTTCAATAAAATATAAACTTCTAACAGGCAGAAATTAAATTATTTTTGCTAGATATTGCATGATTTTTATATATTATGGTAGTTAAATATACATACATGTAAACATGCATAGAGATATTTTATAATGTAATGTCTAGCCTGGCTGGCATAGCTCAGCAGTTGAGCATTGACTTATGATCCAGGAGTTCCTGGTTCAATTCCTGGTCAGGGCACATGCCCGGGATTTGGGCTCAATCTTCAGTTGGGAGAGTGCAGGAGGCAGCTGATCAATGACTCTCATCTTTGATGTTTCTCTCTCTCTCTCTCCCTCTCCCTTCCTCTATCAGAAATCAATAAAACGTACCTAAAATATATATATAATGTGATGTCTATGTGAGAAAGTGACACACTTGGAACAATAAATAAATGTTCTCAATATATAAGATGATTTGGTTTATATTTAAACATCTGTGCCAAGAGGATCATGAGACATGAAACTAGATAACTAGATTCTATTCTTGGCATGAATTTTAAGAAGTTCATCTTCTCTATTTTTTTATTCTCTATACTGTAGACAATAATCATCATCTCAAAAGTATAATGAAAAATAAAATAATGGATGTGAAAATACATTGTAAATTATGAAGAAGGGTTCAAATGTTATATTGAATTTTAACACCTGCAGAAAAAGTTCTTGAAATTAAGGAGAAGTTTGTTTTACCTTTTGTCCCCAAAATGTTTATTTTTGGAAAAAGAGTAACAGAAACTTTTATTTCAGTATTATATATTTTACAATGAATTATAATGTTCTGTTTAGTCTCTGCTGTAGCAATATGTCTTATCAAGAAATAAGCCAGTTGAGAAAGACAAATACCACATGATCTCATTTATATGAGGAATCTAATGAACAAAATAAACTGATGGACAAAATAAAAACAAAGGTGTGGATACATGGAACAGAGAGTTGTCAGAGGGGAGGGAGGGGAGGAATGGGTGAAAGATGATGAAGCGATTAGCCAAAGAACATAAATGCATTACCAATGGATGCAGACAACAGTGTGGTGATGGCAGAGGGAAGGGGAGTGGCTGGGGCTGGATGGAGGTGGGCAAAGGAGGGGAAAATGGGGACATCTGTAATAAAGTCAACAATAAAAATAAAGTTAAAAACAAGTACAACATTCTTTTATAAAAATAACAATATACATCTCTGCAAGGCCATGATTAAAATCATTTGCTAGCACCTTGAAATTTAAAAAAAAAGGACATTTAATTTATACTTTTACTGCTCTACATGTTAAAATGGGTAGCACTGCTTTGTAATTTTCCTTATTTAAGTTGTACTCTCTTAGAATGTTACAATTTAACGACACATTATATTACTATGTCATGAAATGACTAAATTTTTATATAAAATGAAAATAAGTGTACATAAAAAACATTTTATGTACACTTTTTAGTAATAAACAGATAAAAAGTAGAAAATTCATAAAGAGGAAATAAGCAAGTACAAATAAAATTAATCCAAATATATGGGATAATCTACATGGAATCAAAATAGAAATTAGGATATTCAATGTAAATGACCACCATGATGATTTCAGTTCATATGATAAAAAACATAATTTGGAAAAACAGGCTTTACCAAGGATTATGATGCATATATACATGGTTGTTTAGTAATACAAAACCAAGAAAAATAAAATTGAAAACAAGAGCAAGAACCCAAATTTGTATCCCCACTTATGTAATATGAATGAAGGGGGAGTGCTTAGGGATCTCTAGAGAAACCTGAGAATATATCAGAATTTTGAACAATGCAAGATATCAATTATTAAAAATGTTTTTTAAAAACATTTATTGTTGAGAGTATTGCAGATGTCTCCCCATTGCCCCCTCCACCTGGATCCCACCCCACCCCAGGCCTTCACCACCCTATTGTCTGTGTCCACGTATGCATATAAATTCTTTGGTTAATCTCATCCCACCCACCCTCCCCCAATGCCTCTGAAATTCCTCAGCCTGTTCCATGTTTCCATGCCTCTGGTTCTATTTTATTCATTAGTTTATTTTGTTCATTTAGATTTCTTGTTCATTTATTTTTATTTTTAGATTCAAAAGTTGATAGATATGTATTTATTGGCATTTTATTGTTCACATTTTTTATCTTTTTTTTTCTTATTCTTCTTCTTAAAGAAGACCCTTTACTAGAGTTCTCTTTTCTCCACACCTTCACCAGCGCTTGTCATTTGTTGATTTGTTGATGGTAGCTATTCTGACAGGCGTGAGGTGATACCTCATTGTCTTTTTAATTTGTATCTCTCTGGTGATTAGTGACTTTCAACATTTTTTCATATGTCACTTGGCCATCTGTATGTCCACTTTGGAGAAGTGCCTATTTAGGTCCTTCACCCTTATTTGTTTATTTATTTATTTATTTATTTATTTACTCTTCACCCAAAGATGTGTTTTCCATTGCCTTTCAGAGAGAGTGGAAAGGAGAGAGAGAAACATGGACATGAGAGAGACACATCTAGTGGTTGCCTCCCGCACAAGCACCGACCAGGCCTGGGGATCCAGCCTGCAACAAAGGTATGTGCCCTTGGCCAGAATAAACCTGGGACCCTTCAGTCCACTGACTGATGCTCTAACCACTGAACCAAACAAACTTGGGCCCTTTGCCCATTTTTAGTTGGAGGGTTTATCTTCCTTTTCTTAAGTCACATGAGTTTCTTATATATTTTGGATATTAACACTTTATCAGATATATCATTGGCAAATATGTTCTCCCATACAGTGGGCTCCCTTTTCATTTTGTTGATGGTTTCTTTTGCTGTGTAGAATTTTTTATTTTGATGTAGTCCCATTTGTTTATTTTCTCCTTTGTTTCCCTTGCCCTAGGAGATGTATCAGCAAACATATTGCTGTGACAGGTGTCTGAGATTTTGCTGCCTACGTTTTCTTCTAGGATTTTTATGGTTTCAAGACTTACATTTAAGTCTTCTTTTCATTTTGAGTTTATTCTTGTGTATGATGTAAATTGGTGGTCTAGGCTGCTAGTGGGAATGCAGACTGGTGCAACCACTATGGAAAACACTATGGAGTGTCCTCAAAAAATTAAATATGGAATTGCCATTTGACCCAGTGATCCCACTTCTAAGAATATATCCTAAGAAACCTGAAAACTAATCAGAAAGAATTTATGCATCCATATGTTCATAGCAGTGTAATTTACAATAGCTAAGATCTAGAAACAGCCCAAGTGCTCATCAGTAGATGTTTGGATAAAAAAGCTGTGCTACATTTACACCATGGATTACTATGCAGCTATAAGAAAAGAAGGTTCTTTTACCCTTTGAGGCAGCATGGGTGGAACTGGAGAGTATTATACTAAACAAAATAAACCAGTCAGAGAAAGACAAGTATCACATGATTTCACCCATATGTGGAATATAATGAACAAAATAAACTGATGAACAAAATAGATCTAGAGACATAGAAGCATGGAACAGACTGATGAATCTCAGAGGGAAGGTGGGAGTGGGGGAGAGAGTGGGTAGAGATTAATCAAAGAACTTATATGCATATATGCATAACCTATGGACACAGACAATAGTGTGGGGAAGGTCTGGGGTGGGCAGATGTAGGGAGGAGGGGATCAATGGGAGAAAAATAGGACATCTATAATACCATCAACAACAAAGATAAATTTAAAAAAAGAAGACCCTTTAGCATTTCATGTAATACTTGTTTGGTCGTGATGAACTTCTTTAGCTTTTCCTTGTCTGGGAAGCTTTTTATCACCTTCAATTCTAAATGATAGCTTTGCTGGGTAGAGTAATCTTTGTTGTAGGTCCTTGCTTTTCATCACTTTGAATATTTCTTGCCAAACCCTTTGGCCTGCAAAGTTTCTGTTGAGAAATCAGCTGACAATTGTATGGGTGCTGCCTTTTAGGTAACTAATTGCTTTGCTCTTGCCGCTTTTAAGATTCTCTCTTTGTCTTTAACATTTAGCATTTTAATTATGATGTATCTTGGTGTAATTCTCTTTGGGTTCATCTCTTTGGGATTCTCTGTGCTTCCTGGACTTGTTTGTCTATTTCTTCCACCAGGTGAGGTAAGTTTTTTGCCATTATTTTTTCAGATAGGTTTTCAATTTCTTGCTCTCTCTCTCCTCCTTCCAGCATCCACAAGATGTGAATGCTGGTATGCTTGAAGTTGTCCCAGAGGCTCCTTACATTATCTTCATATTTTTTTATTTATTTTTCTTTTTGCTCTTCTGATTGGGTGTTTTTGTTTCCTTATCTTCCAAATTCTTGATTTGATTCTTGAGGTCATCTACTACTCTACTGTTGATCCCCTGTAAATTATTCTTTATTTCAGTTAGTGTATCCTTCATTTATGATTGGTCCTTTTTTATGTTATTGATGTTCTCATTTAGTTTCTTGAAGTTCTCACTCAGTCCCTTGAAGTTATCAGTAGGTTTCTTGAACATCCTTATAACCATTGTTTTGAACTCTGTACCTGGTACTTTTCTTACTTCCATTTCATTTAGTTCTTTTTCTGGAGATTTCTCCTATTCTTTCATTTGTGACATGTTTCTTTTTCTCTGCATTTTGACTGCTTCCCTGTGCTTGTTTCTATGTATTAGGTAGATCTGCTATGTCTCCTGGACTTAGTAGAGTCACCTTGTGTAGTAGGTGTCCTATAGGGCCCAGTGGCTCAGCCCCCTCAGTCACCTGAGCTGCGCACTGCAGATGAGCCCTTGTGTGAGCTGTGTGCACTGTCCTGTTGAGCCTTGATTCATGTTGGTGTCAACAGGAGGGAATGACTCCAAGGTCAATTGGATGGATCGGCTACAACTACAGTGGAAGAGCTGCTGTGCAGGAGGTGTCATGGAGCAGGATTTACTTCATTGGGTTTTTGGTATTCACAAAGCCTGCACCTTGAGTGTGTGGTGGTCTTGGATGTGATAGGGTTGTAATCTTGTATGATTGGAGCTGACTACCAGGTGCACTGGCTCTGGGGTCTCCCAGGTGGTACAAAGTCAGCCTCTGCCTGTGCCCAGCCCAGGGCCACTCAGGATGAGCTACAAAGCAACCTGTAGATGGCTGCTACTTGTGTTGAGCTTGTAGGTGCTCAAGAGAGGCCAAGCTGTGAACCAGGGTGGACTGCCACTATTTCTGGGCCTGTGCTCACTTATTGAGAGGTATGGGGCACACTGATGTCAGCTGCTGCTTGTTTGAGAAATTTTAGATAAGTCCAAAGCATGACAAGAGAGGCCAGTTATATGGAAAAGCCACTGAAAATGGCTTAGATGAGTTTGCAGGTAGGGAGGGGTGGGGTTTCAGGTAATCACCAGATAGGGTGGAAAACATGTGCCAGATTGATGGAAATTCAGATATGATGCCTACTAAATGGCTCTGTGACAGGGAGGGCTCAACAAAGGAACAATGGCCTCTGTCAGCACTTCTGTTATGGAGAAAGCTGCCCTTCCAGCTCTCTCCTTGATTCCAGACAAGTTAGTTCTTCTCTGAATGTCCCAGGTTCCTTTCAAGCTGCTGTCCCAGTGCTGGAGCTCAGAGGGAGTGAGTTTGAGTAAGTTTGTGCATGAGCCCTTTAAGAGGAACTGCCGGGGGTTCCCACAGCCTTTGTGTCAATCAGCCACAATTCCCACTGGTTTTTACAGCCAGAAATTCTCGGGACTTCTCTTCCCAGCACTGAAACCCTGGGATGAGGAGCTTGGTGTGGCTCAGGGACTTGCTCCTCAAGGAAACCTCTATAGCTAAGATATTCATCCCTATTTTAAACCACCACATGTGGGTGTGGGACCAGCAGGGTCTGCTATTTTACCCCAAGTCTCTTCCTGTCCTACCAGTCTTAATGTGCTTCTTCAATTCCCTAGCTGCAGAACTTCTGTTTAGCTAGATTTCAGGTGGTTTTGAGTGACGGTTGTTCTGTATTTTATTTATTTATTTATTTTAAATCCTCACTGGAGGATACTTTTTTCCATTGCTTTTCAGAGAGAGTGGAAGGGAGAGACACACAGAGAGAAACATTGATCTGAGAGAGACACATTGATTGGTTGCCTCCCACACCGCCCAAACCAGGGCTGGGGATCGGACTTGAAACAGGTATGTGCTCTTGGCCAGAAATGAACCAGCGACTCTTCAGTCTGATGGTTGACTTTCTAACCACTAACCCAAACTGGCTGGAGCTATTCTATATTTTAGTTCTAAATTTTGATGTGGTTGTGGGAGCCTGCGGGCACTGCATTTACCCACGCTGACAGCTTGACTGGAAGTCTGAACCCAAAAAAATCTTTGGTAAAATACAAACATTGAGGAAATGTAGCATCAAAATATTATTATACTGGATTAATATCAATTAATTGTCTGCCTACCTGGGTAAAAAGTGCTTTGGCAGTTATCTTTTCAAGTAGTCTGAATTTGATGGTGTAGTCTGAGGAGCATTTTATGCCCTAGAGCATTGTTGAACACAGCAGGGCAATCAGCCAGCAACTAGTGGAGCTGAACAACTTGGTATTGTCAGGGAAAGAAGCAGTCAGAGTCCTGCCAAATCGCTTTCATTCTGTAGTGACTGTGGGCATACACAAATTTGAAACCCTTGAGGAACAGGATCAGAGGCTTAACACTGTGGTATGGGGGTAGCAGTAGTAAATAGGCTGTCAGGAGCTCAGCTGAGCTGGAAAGACTGAGCACATTGAGAGACTGAGCTGCCAACTATGAGAAGCCAATTAAATCAACAAACTAAAAATATGTCGATGTAAGAAATGTCCATGTAAGAAATGTCCAAACCAGTAGAGAATTTTTATAAGTTTATTTGAGCCAAAACTAATGACAATTGACAGGAAGCAAGATCTATAATATTGCAGAGAATAACCATTTTCACTTCTTTGCATTTGGAGTTAAGGAAGGAATTTAAGAAAGATTTCACTAAAGTGGTGTAAAGCAAGATAGGGATTGGATTATAGGGCAGAGAACAAGATTGTGTGGTCTCTTGGGAGGGGTCCGCCTTTTAGCAGTATTACTTCTGGCATTTTAAAAGTATGTTAACCTAGTTGTACAGGAACAATGGACAGGGCTTGCTTAAAAACATTTTCATTAAAGAAGTTATAGGCCTGGGGCATGGCTACCTGCTATGACCTGCTCAGTTAGGAATTTATGGTCAGATCACCCTGTGAGGTTAATTGCAGGAGAACCCCATTTTTATCCACAAAAGAAATTAACAATTAAGCCTTTAATCACTTTGTTAGTATAAGCAAGTAGCTAAAACCAGGTAGACCAGCATAGATGGGGATCATCTAACTTTTGAGAGAGCTGAAAACAAAAGGCCTTTTAAGTTTTATGGACCCTGTGTTGGTGAAGGAGATGGCTGGAGTAGAAGGGTAAATAATATAGTCAGAGCAGAGAAAAGTGTCTTCAAATTTTCTTCTTCCTCTCCCACAAAATGAGGTCTCAGTTGAGACACTCGAATATTTCAGTAGAAGGTCCCAGATAAAGAGACCTAGCAATAAAGGAGCTTAATTAGCAATGAAAATTTGCTTAAGAGCAGGCCCGAGTCCTTGACTGCAACTCCCTTTAGAGGTTTCGGTGAATTGGTTGTGTGCCAAATCTGGTGTAGTGAGGGCAGCTTTCTCCCTATGGTCAAGCATGAAAATCCACACATAGGTTTTTACCAGGACATTTTACATGGGTGGATTTTTTAGCTTCCAAATATAAGTGATAGCATAATGTATTTGTATATTTCTGTTTGACTTATTTAACTTAGTATAATGTGCTTAAGATCCATCCATGCTGTAACAAATGGCTGAATGTTCTTTTCTGTCACAGGGGAGTAATATTCCCTTGCATATCTATACTACATCTTCTTTATCTATTGGTGGCCACTTAAATGTTTCCATGTCTTGGCTATTGTAAATAATGCTGCAATAAACATAAGAATGCATATATCTCTTTGATATTCAGTTTTTATTTTCTTTGGGAAGATACCAGAAGTAGAATTTTTAGATTATATGATAAATTGAATTTTAATGTTTGGAAAAACCTCCATATTGTGTTTCATAGTGGTTAATTAATTTACATTCCCACTAACAGTATACAAATGTTCCCTTTTCTTCATATCCTCACTTGTTAGCTTTCATCTTGTTGATGCTAGCTGTTCTTACAGGTATAAGGTGATACCTCTTGTTATTGATTTGCATTTCACAGAGGGTTAGGGATGTTGAGCATCTTTTCATGTACATATTAACTATTGTGTTAGCCTAGGTACTTAGCTAGTTATTAATAAGAGAGGAAGCAAAGGGAATTAGGCATTGTTGAGCTTAATGGGCTGGGGAGCTGAATTGGACACTGAGCTTGTTTGCTTTCTCAGGAAGCTACAACGTCACACATTCTAGGGGATCACAGCATTTCCCTACCAAAAAATAACACCCCTCTTATTCCCTCTCTGGTACCAGGATGTTGGGGAGAGCAGGGGGAGATAAGCATATGGGTAATAAAAGTCAAAATGGTGCAGGGGAAGATGCTTGACCATAGATGCTTGGCAATCTAGGCTGGGGAAAAAAGAGATAGGTTGGGAAGTGGATCCATCAAAAGCCAGGAAAGCTTGGGAAGTTGACTGATTATTTTGAAAAAGCTCTTGGTCCTTCCCAAGCCAGAGATAATATAGCCCCAGGAAGCAAAGCCCTTCTTTCTTGCCCTCTAGCTTCTGCTGGCCAGAGATCAGGATCTCTCCCCATAAGTCCTAGCAGCCTCATGGCCATGGACTCCAAACATAGGCTCCAAGTGGGAGCCTGGACAGCACATCACAGCAATGCTTTGCCTCTGGGAACACAAGCTAAGCTAGCCAGATATTAAGAAAGTCTGGACTAGGCTAAGCTTTAATATGGCACAGAATATCTGGATGTTGGCCCTATTTCTGGCCCTGATTTTCAATGGCCCAATGGACAGAGATGAGACATTGGAAATCAAAGAACCACCTTCTATTTCTACCCAAATAAATCTTACCACCAGAACTCATCCTCCATTGTGGGTTCCTGAAAATGCTTTTTCTTGTGACACCACAAGGGCCCCACTTGCACCAGCAACAACCTGAATATCTTTTTTTTTTAAATGTCAATTTAGTTGCTCTGACCATTTTTTGTTGTTAATCCTCACCTGAGGATATTTTTTTCAAATGCTTTTCAGAGATAGTGGAAGGGAGGGAGGGAGAGAGAGAGAGAGAGAGAGAGAGAGAGAGAGGGAGAGAGAGAGAGAAACATAGATGTGAGAGAGACACATTGACTGGTTGTCTCTCCAACATACTCCAAGTGGGGGCGAGGTGAGAACCTGCAATCCAAGTAAGTGTCCTTGAGCGGGAATCAAATCCAAGACCCTTTGGTGCTCAGGCCAATGCCCTAACCACTGAGCCACACTGGCCAGGGCTGCTCTGACCATTTTTAAATTGTTTTGTATGTTTGTTTTTGTTATTGAGTTGCATGAGGTTTTTTTTAAATGTATTTTGGATATTAAACCCTTATTTGATACATGGTTTGCAAAATCTTTCTTTTAATCTGTGTGTTGCCTTTTCATTTTAATTGTTTCTTTGTGCAGAAGCTTTTAAGTTTAATGTAGTATCACTTTGATTTTTACTTTGTTGTTTGTGCTTTTGGTGTCGTATTCAAAAACATCATTGCCAAGAACAAGACCAAGTAACTTCTTATCCATGTTTTCTTCTAGGAGATTTGTGATATATCAGGTCTTATGTTTAAGTCTGATGCATTTCAAGTTAATTTTTATGAGTGGTGTTAGAAAGAGGTTTAATTTCATTGTTCTGCATGTGTTTATCCACTTTTTTCAACACAGTTTGATAAAAAGACTTCTTTTCCCATTGGGTGTTCTTGGCTCTCTTGTTGAATATTTATTGACTATGCATGTGAGGGTTTAATTCTGGGTTTTTTATTCTATTCCATTGGTCTATCTGTATATGTTTAAGCTAGTACCATACTGTTCCCTTACCGTAACTTTGTAGTATATTTTAAAATAAGAAAGGGTAATCTCTTTGGTTTCATTCTTTTCCCTTAAGATCTCTTTGGCTATTCAGAGTCTTTTGTGCTTCCATACAAATTTTTACTTTTTTAAAATATATCTTTATTGATTTCAGAGAGAGGAAAGGTGAGGGAGAGAGAGAGGTAGAAACATCAATGATGAGAGAGTCATTGATCGAACCCGCAACCCAGGCATGTGCCCTGACCGGGAATCGAACCCCAATCACTTGGATCCTAGGTTCAACCGCTGAGCCACGCCTGGCCAGGCTAGATGATATCTTAAATAGGATAGTTTTCTTTATTCTTTTTCAGACATTTCATTATTAGTGTATAGATTTGCAAGTGAATTTTTATGTTGATTTTTATACCCTGAATATTTTATTTATTTCCAATCTGATCTTTATTCATTTTTTCTGCTAACTTTGGGCTTTATATTTGTTTCTTATTTAGTTCCTTGAAGTATGAAGTTAATTTATTGAAGATATTTCTAATATCTTAACATATGCATTTATTATTATAACTTTACCTCTCAGAACTGCTTTTGTTGCATAGCAAAATTTTGATATGTTCTTTTTCCATTTTATTTGTTTTGAGATAATTTAAGTGTTTTCCTTTTTATTTCTTCTTTGATACATGGGTTATTTAGAAGTGTGTGGTCTAGTTCCCACATATTTGTAGATTTTCCAGTTTTCCTCTTGCTGTTGATTTTTAGTTTTTACAGTGAGGTCAGAAAAGGTAGTTGGTGTAATTTTAATTTCAATTTTTTTCTAAGATTAGTTTTGCGTCTTATATTACTCTGGATATTTTTCTGTGAGTGCTTCAGAAGAATGTCTATTCTGCTCCTATTATGTAGAATTTTCTGTATATGTTTGTTAAATATATTTGATCTAAACTATGGGTCAGTATGCATGTTTCCAAGATTATTTTTAATCTGGATAATCTATTGATTACTGCCAGTTAGGTATTACATTACTACTATTATTGTACTGTCTATTTCTCCCTTGAAATCTGTTATTTGCCTAATATATTTAGGTGTTTGATATTGGGTGTATATATATTTAAAATTGTTATTTCTTCTTGATGTGTTGACCTTTTTATCACTATATAATGACCTTCTTTGTCTTTTACTACTATTTTATCGCTTGAAGTATATTCTGTCTTATATAGGTATGGTTATTCTCACTTCTTTCTGGTTTCTACTTGCATGAAATCTCTTTTTCCATCCATTCACTTTGAGCCTATATGTGTCTTTAAAGTTGGAATGTTTCTCTTGTAGATAGCATACAGTTGATTCTTGTTTATTTTCTTTCTTTTTTTTAATCCATCCAGCCACTCTGTCTTTTGGTTGGTGAGTTAAATTCATTTTTATTTAGAATGATTATTGATATGTAAGGACTTACTACTGCCATCTTATCATTTGTCTTCTGATAGTTTTGTATCTCCATTGTTTTTGTTTTTCCCCCTCTGTTTCTGCCTACCTTTGCAAAATTGTGGTTTTTCATGTTGATACATTCAATCTCCCCTTTATGTTTTATGATTTTTCTCTAGATTTTTACTTTGTGGTTACCATGAGGTTTACTTAAAATATCTCATACATAACACAATATATTTATGCTAATAGTTACATATTTTTGTATAAAGGCTCCACCTTTTTAATTATCCACTGTTATATTTTTAATATCACAATTTATCTTTTTATGTTGTGAATTTGTTGACAAGTTATAGCAGCTATAGTTACTTTAAATAATTTTTTCCTTTAACCTTCATATTATAATTAAATGGTTAACACACCATTCTAATACAGTTTCAGTTTTTTAATTCTGTTTATTTTTCACCTTTAACTGAGTATCGCATATTGTCATGTTTTTATATAAGTGATTAGTGTCATTTTGTTTCAGCTTGTAGAACTTTCATCATTTTTTGTAAGGCAGGTCTAGTGGTGATAAATTCCCTCAGCTTTTATTTCTGGTTTCTGGGGAAGTTTTTATTTCTCCTTTATATCTTAATGATAAGTTTTCCAGGTAAAGTATTCTAGGTTGGTAATTTTTACTATTCAGCACTTCGGATGTTATTCTACTCTCTCTCGGTTCATAGATTTTCTGCCCAGAAATCCATTGATAGCCTCATGGAGCTTCCTTTGTATGTTACTTTTTTTTTCCCCTTTTATTTCTTTTACATCTTTATTCTTGATTTTTGACAGTTTAATTAAAATATCTCTTGGAGAAGTCTTTTTTTCATTGAGATACGATGATGTTCTATTAGCTTCATAGAGTTGTATGTCTAATTCTTTCTCAAGTTTTGGAATTTCTCATTTAAAAAAACAAACCTATCTGCCTCTCTTCTCTTTTTGATCCACAAACTATTCATATATTTTATTTGTGATATATTTCAATAGGCCTTGCAGTGTTTATTTATTTTTAAAATCTTCATTCTCTCTCCCAATTGAATCTTTTATAATTTCTTATTCTCCAAGTCACTTATTCTTTCTTCCATCTGATCTTCCCTTTTACAGATGTTCTTTATTTCATTCTTTATCTCATTCATTGAATTATTCTGTTCCAGAATTTCTGTTTAGTTATTTTTTATAATATTGATCTATTTGGTAAATAACTCCTTCTGTTCATTAATTTTGTTCCTGAGTTTATTTAATTGCCTTTCTGAGTTTTCTTGTACCTCAGTGAATTTCTTCATAACAGCTATTAGGAATTATTTATCAGTTATATTACAATATTTTATTATTTTGAGTTTGTTGTTAAATTTATGCTCTTTTTGTGACACCATTTTTTTCATTTTTAAAATACTATTTGACAATATGTAGTTCTGATTTTGCATTTGAAATAGCAGACAATCTTCCTAAGTTAATGATTTAAGATTACTCTGGTTCTCATAATTCACCAGGCTGGCATTAAAAAAACTTTTTTTTGTGTTGAAGAAGGTGGCACCATAGCTCAGGTTTGTGATTTTTCCTACTGGAGCTGGCTCTCATAAACGCCTTTGGAAGCATGGACAAAAACTTGCAGCATAGTAGGGTTTAGGACCTGGGGTTTGGGGGTGCCCATAAGCTTTAGGAGGATCCTCAAGTGGGGTCTGCAAATGCACCTTGTGCTGAAATCTCAAAACAGACAGAAGAAAACAGGTTCTTTTAATGCCATTTGTTATTCTTGTTTGCTTCCTTATTTTCCTCTCCCTCTTCCCAGTAACACAGACCTTTTTCAGTAATCCAGATGCTGTTAAAGAGAAACAAGTTCCTCCAACTGTAACCCATACAACAGGCCAGCCAGCCAATCACTTATAACTTTTTCTTTCCACCTCCTCAGTGAGAAAGGATGAGACTTTTCATCTTTTCTGTCAGAGAAATTGTCTCTGGTGCTGACAAAAACCCAGTACCTTGCAGCATTGCCTTGAGAAGGGGACTGCCATGGCAAGTTTCTTCCCCTCTTCTGCCTTCAAACTCATCTTTATCCCACTCTGATGGCATTCGGAATTCTCCCATGAGGCAGGTTTACCTTCACAAATTCTCTTTTGTCCCTGGGTATGAGCCCAATTTTGTAGCTTTCAGGTTTTCTATTTTCCCCAGTTGTAGCATGTGGTAGAAGGGCAGGCTTACTAACTCCCTTCTATCTACAGCCCCCAGTAAGATTCTATCTGCTAAATTTTGGATGCACAAGTGTGCAGAAACCTCCCATTTGTCTTGGTGTAATCTGCAGAGGCACTTAGGTTTGGTTATAGATGTCCAAATAGTTTTAAATCCAAAGAAAGCAAGGGGAGAAAAGACAACACTTGGCCATAATGCTGATGTTACCCTCTACTTATTGGCAAATTTAAAGTATAAGAGTAGAAATTAAGAAGCAGAAAGGAAAAAGTGGGGTCATTCAAATGGTCGGTTATTTAAGAGTTACCAGGGCTTTCTAAAAGAAGAACTTCATGGATGGGGGTGACCTGGTTCCTTAGATAGTTGTTTTGTTATCTATGCCAAACATATGGCATTATGTTTATCAGAGATAGATGTCTTTGAAGTGGATGCCTCAACCATCAAAAGCTTAATCTTACACTTACATTATAATAAATAACCTTACTGCTATGTACCAAGGCTATGAAATTCTTATTCTTTCTTCTTTATAGGTAAACCCCCTTCCATATCTCCTCTTGCTTATTTCAAGAATTTCTCCATGATTTTATTTTATATAATTCAAATATAGTATGGCTAAGTATAGTTTTTTGGGGAGGGAGAGGAGGTGGGCATTTATCCAGGTTGGTATTCTCTAAGCTTTCTAGATCTTTGGTTGGTGTCTGCCACTAATTTTGGGAAATTATTCATCATTATTGCTTTAAATATTTCCCTTGTTTTCTCTCCTTTGGTATTTTCATTACAAATATGATACACCTTTTATAGTTTTCTCACAGTTCTTGGATAATCTGTTTTGTTTATTTGCTTTTACTTTTTCCTCTTTTTAGATTTTAAAAGTTCCTATCAACATGTTCTCAAGTGTCAGGAACCAGCCTGAGAAACAAACAAACCTGAGTTTGAGCATGGGAATGAAAGAGACAAAGTTATGGAATCAGGAGGACTGTCCTCTGACAAGGAGCAGCCCCAAATGGCTTCAATGCCTTTATTATATAGTAAGTGACAAACAAGTGATAATGAGGTGAGTGCAATCCAAAGTAGTTCCTTCAAGGCAGTTTCTGCTGCATAAACACTCTTTCAGAGTAAACATCCTGCTTCCTGTGTGAGCCCAGACCTTGGTAATTTCTTTATCTCACCTCCTCAAGGGAACTTGTGGAGAGGGTTGAGTCCTTGACTTCAGACCCTCAGGTGGTGTGGACCATGTCCAGACACATCACTGGCTCCCAACACTCACTCACTGGTTCTATCCTCAGCTGTGCCAAATCTACTAATGAGTTTGTCAGAGGGATTCATCATTACCATTATGGTGTTTTTTTATTTCTATCATTTATTTTTGATTCTTAGAATTTCCACCTCTCCGCTTACATATTCATTGGTTCTTGCACATTATGTATTTTAAAAGTCAGAATTATTAACATATTAATCACAGTTTTTTAAAAAATTCTGGTCTGATTATTTCAACATCCCTGTTATATTTGAGTCTGTTTTCGATACTTTTTTTTAATTCAAACTGTGGTTTTTTCCTTTGATATGTCTTATATTTTTTGTTGAAAACTGGGCATTATATACTGGGTAAAAGGAATCCTAGTAAATAGACTTTCAATGATGTAGTTGTAAAGTGTGTGGGGAGAGGTAGTGTTCCATAGTCCCATGATCATGTTTCTTTCTTTTGAGAGACTTCCCTCAGGCTGTGACTTTTAATAGTATTTTTTTTAAGTACATTCTTTTTTTTGTTAATACTGATTTTAGAGAGGAAGAGAGAGAGAAACATCTATCAGTTGCCTCCAGCACATGCTCGGACTGGAAATTGGACCTGAAACCTAGGTATGTGCCCTGATCGAAATCAAATCCACTACATTTTGGTGCACAGGCCAACATTCCAAACAATTGAGCCACATAGGCCAAGGCTTACTAGTACTTTTAACCCCACCACCCCTCTCTAGGGAAGAAACAAAATAACATCCCTATGTGGAAAGCTAAAAAGGGCTGGAGTTGGGTATATTTTTCCCCCAGGTCAGTTATGCTCTGGTAAGCCCCAGTAGGTTAGGCTCTGTTAAAAGAGTTTTTTGTTTAGGCCAGGTCTTGGAAAGAAGAAATAATGTTCTGGGCATTTTTCCAAATGGTTACTCCCTGATACATCTAAAATCACATGGTGATTTTTCTGCAATATTCTCTGAGAACCTGATAAGGTCCTGGAAGTAAAACTCCTCAAAAGGTTTTCCCCCCCAAAAGGTTGAATCCTCCTGATATTTTAAACTCTCAGACTTGTATATACTTAGCCTCTAACAATTCATTAATTACCTGAAAATGTGTAAATAAATGTTTATTGTATCGGGTCCAATTTCCAGTCCGAGCATGTGCTGGAGGCAACTGATAGATGTTTCTCTCTCAGTTAGATGTCTGAGAGATGTCTCTCTCTCTCTGAGATGAATTGTATATTAAAAGCATAATTTTGACAATAGCGAAATGATAGACACTAGAAAAAGCCAACTATATGCTGGTTACAAGAGACATATAAAATATAGAAATGCAGAAAAGTTAAAATCTTACACTCTAAGAACACTAACCAAAAGAAGGTTGTTATGAATATAGTAATAACAGATAAATTAGATCTTAAGACAAAATATTACTAAAGATAATGAGAGAGATATTTTGATAAAAGATTAACTAAATTAGGAATATGTAAAAGAATATATAAAATTATTCACCTATAGATTCAAATGCATAAAGAAAAATGGTTGCAAATAAAAAAGGAAAATAGAAAAAAGTACATAAACATAATATTTTTAAACTCAAATTTGTCATTTAATGAAAGAATAAATAGGTAAAATATTAAGATATATATGAGATTAACCAAAGAATTTATATGCATATATGCATAACCCATGGACAGAGACAATAGTGTGGTGAAAGCCTGGGGTGGGGGCGTGGGTGCAGGGTAGAAGGAGTCAATGGGGAAAAAGGGAGACATTTGTAATACTTTCAACAATGAAGATAAATTTATTCATATATATATGGTTTAAACAACTTGATTAACAATGAAATTTATTAAATAACTAAATTAAAAACTTCAGATTACACATTATTTTCAAGTATCCAAAAATTTTTATTAAATTTGACAATATTCAGGAACATATGAGTGTGTTTTTTTTACTTTTAAAAACATTATATAATTATTTAAATAATACAGAATATGTTCTCTCATCAGTGCACTGTGATTATTAAAACAAATCAACAACAAAAATTACATAGACTATCTTAAAGTGGTTGAAAATTAAGCAGTTCACTTGATAACATAAATATCAAAACAAACAAATTAATTAAAAAATCAAAATTAGGAATATTTTAAATTGAACAATAAAGATACTACATATCAAAACTTAGTAGATACTACTAAATCTATACTTAGTGGGACATTATAACATTTAGTTATAGTTATCTATCTATCTATCTATCATCTATGATATATGTACATATAAAAATTATTTAATCATATATCTCAGTATGTTAAGAAAAAAACATCAAATAACCACAAAGAAGGAATGAAATAATAAAGATATGCACCAACATAAATGAAATAGGAAATAAACAATTAGAAATGACAAAGCCTGCCTGGCCGGGTGTGGCTCAGTGGTTAAGCGTCGACCTAGGATCCAGGCGATCAGGGTTCGATTCCCTGTCAGGGCACATGCCCGGGTTGTGGGCTGCAGCCGATCAATGACTCTCTAACCATTGATGTTTCTAGCTCTCTCTCTCCCTCTCCTTTCCTCTCTCTGAAATCAATAAAGATGTATAAAAAAAAAAAAAGAAAAAAAGAAAAGACAAAGCCTAAAATAGACATAAAAATATAAATATATACAAAACATAACTAGATGTTGCTAGAAGCCATTATATTATTAAAGAATAAGAACAATCATCTCAAAAAATATATATTACAAAAATTGACTCCGTAACACATAACAAACAGAATTGACCTAAAATAATTTGACATTAAAACAGTATGCAAAAATCTACCCCTAACAAAATAAAATTAGCAGGACCATGTGGTTTTGAAAGTGAAAATTATCACACAGATTAATTATCACATGCATAATCCCAATGTTCAGAGGCAATTTTTAAAACTAACTATTGGTTCACCAATCAATCAGAAAAATGAGTAGTCTGACCACAAACGATTAGTAGGTAGTATAATGTATGGAAGGATGAAAATTTTAGTTGATATGGTTTACATAGCTTAATATAAATCTAAGTAAGAACTGTACAAGGAAATAAATAAGAATATAAGTCAACCCTCCTCATGAACATATTATACAAATTCAAAATAGTCTGTAGCATGGTTTACAAAAATTATAACACACTCAATTCAGGAAGCCCTATCTTGTACTATACAGTGAATAAAATTCACTGTAAATGGAAGTGCTTCTGACATACTCCATTTTCTTTAATTATATCTTGATTAAATAATTTTTAGAGGTTCTGCCATCAACTCAGATCACTCTCTTCACTTAATGAATGCCTTCATGTATTTCAGGTTAAGTTCAAATTCTATCAATATTTTAAACTCTTTTATTTCTCTGAATTTTTATACTGTCTCTTATGTATACTACCCATTTTGCACTTACCACTAATTTTTATTGCTGCCATTTTAATATGTACATTACTTATCTCCTCAAATAAATTGTAAGTCTTAGAAGATAGGACCTTTGCTCATACTTACTTGTATTCTTTCTATGGCTTAGAAGATAATTTTTATATACTAAATCTTCAGAAAATGTTTATGATAACATTTGAAACTATTTGAGTAATAGACTAAAAAATTGCAATAGCTAATATATAAATAGCAATTCAATGCAAATATGGTTGAGCATATTTTAAATGCTTGAAAAACACACTCCATTGTTTCTGAGCCTGAGATACAAAGATAACATACACATTTCTAGACCCAAAGATATTCTCCTCCAATTCCAAAGGAAATGTAGTTATTCACTAAAGCTCCACACATTATACTGACTATGTATTTTTTGTATTACCTGTCAGATCTAGAACCTCTAATGACTGTTATTGAAAATGAAGAATATTGGCAAGATTGAAGTCACCAGGTAGTATATTCACTAACAAGATTACACTGACTCACTTTTTCCTGAATCATTAAGGTATGTTTCTAATTCATTTTGCATTGAAATTTTTAAGACTGGAAGTAGCTTTGAAAGTTGTATTGAAGAAATTGTGTTTCTCTCTGAGTTAAAGTATTTGTCATTTCAGACATAAATTATTGTTGCTAAATAACTGTTAAAGTACAAAACAAGAAAACAAGAACTTAAGCCACTTATAGAAAACCATACACACTTAAATATCTGTTAAAAATCCTTACTAATAAGAAACACTTAAAAAAAATGTATTTTGGGTGGGGGGAGGAGATACTTGGAGAATACACATTTGATTTTTTTGCCTTTTCCAGCTTCATCAAGGTATAATTGACAAGTAAAAACTTTATATATTTAAAGTATAGAATGTGATGGTTGGATATATATGCAATAACTACTACAATCTACATAACTAACATATCTATCTATTACCTTACATAGATGCTATCTTTTTGGTGTAGTAAGGACACTTAAGATCTACTCTCTTCTGAGTGGAGTCACCTTCTCTACTCTCTGGTTAGGTGACCCTGGAGCAGTCCATTTTAACCCTCAGAGCTTTCTTTCTTCCATCTGTGAAATGGAGTTGGTGGTGTCAGCAAGAGAATCCAAGGGCCTGGTGGTCGAGGTGAGTACACTTTGCATGTGAGATGTCTGGTCCCATTTACTGTTTTCACCTCCCTTTGGGAAGGGTGGGGAAAGTGAATAAAAAGGTAATTTACTGTCATTATCCAAAGGACTTAAGTTGTCTTTGTTGGCTAATCCAGGGTTAAATAGAAGGAAGACTTCTTTCTAGGAAACTTAACTTTTACCCATTCAGGCCAAGTTCAGAAATCCAACAGACAAAGGATTGAAACTTTTTTGGAAAGGTTTGGGACATGTACTCCAAAGGCTTTTGGGTTGGTTTCACCTTTGTTCAGGCTGTTCCCCTTGCCTGCAATACCCTCATCCACCTATCCTGCATGGCCTCTTTTAGCAGGCCTTCCCAGCCTGGCTTTCTCTGCTTTCTTTCCCTCTCCTTTGGTGTTCTTAGTTTGTGTTATACAGCCAGGCATTTTGTGTGTGAGTCCTGTGTCTTAGAAAGAGTATAAAGCTAGAGTTGTGACTTTCATCTCTTTATGTCCTCACGGCACCTCTCACCATGCTGAATTCCTTTGTTCAGCTCTTGGCTAGGCACATGGATTACTGGGGAAGCTCCTAGGCTGGTTGAAGAGACAGCAGGGCAGTGAGCATGGGGAGAGAGGAATGCAGAGGGCTGCAGCTGGGGGCAATTACTTAGTCCCTAAAAGCCATATCATAAGCCCACACTAAGTATGGGTTGTTTGAAGTCACTTGGGACATAAATCAGAGATGTCAGTTTACAGGAATTTTATAAATTATCTGGTTCAACACCTTATCATTTGAAAATATTTAATTGTAGAACTGTTAGAAAATACTGGCAAACATAGAGAAAGAAATTGAAAATATGTAATCTTACCCAAATATAACCACTATTAATTTTTATGTATACTTCTAGATGTTTTTATTTCTTATTCTTATTGCTTATATCTTTGTAGAAAAATGTAGTCATTCTTTATACATGAATTGTAACTTTGAACCACACTGTGGTAACTTGCTTTTTTTCTTTCCTCCAAATAATGTATTGTGACTATCTTTTTTTATTAATAAATATCCTACTTAGAGTGATGTTAGAGGAACGGCAGCATGAGAGACCCCTTGGTTGCTCCCCTTGAAGGTTCAACAGTTTGAACAGCTACAACTGAAAAATAAAAAGAGAATTATCTGCTCAATCCACATATACATTTAAGAGATCCACACATTAAAACATCTAAAGATGAGAAAGTGGGAACCAACAGGGGAGATGAGAAGGGAGAAAGGCAAAGACAACTCATGAGCACAGACCTGCAACTGGAACTTCACAGTAAGGCTGAACCCAGAGAGGGGAAATATCCAGTTGTGGCTGGTGCTACCTTCAGCTGGGAGGAGCAAAGAGATTCAGTAGGCGTTCCTGCATGAGTGAACAGTACGAACTGCAACTGGGAATAGATACCTGGATAAAGACACAGCACCAGTGTGCAGCTGTGGTTGTGGGGTGGTTGGCATTCCAGAGAGAGAAACAAAGACAGAGAGCCCCACCACCCTATAGCCTCCCAGAGGTTGCCTCTCTTTGCCCTTAGTGTCAGATTGCAGAGCACATAATCTGCAAACTTGAGAATTTGTACTACAGAATCACATTTTTTTTATGAGCAAAAGGTGCTCTCCAGGACCCATCCTAAAGTAGGAGCACAGGAGGAACTCCACAAAGGTCCATGGTCTCCATTACTGGGAAGGCAAAACAACAAAGAAACAGGTCAGTTCCCCTAGCCTACCCCACCCCCATCCATTGCAGCTACGCTGACAGCACTGCCAGAACCCACTGGGATTTCAGAGTAAAAAACTTTTGATTCAGTGCCACCTGCAGGAAAAGAATAGAAAGAACTCTTTGTATTATTCTGCTAGAGAAATGCAACTCACACATAAATGCCTAGACAGAGAAGAAATCCATAAAATATTATCAATAACCAAGGTAGCAAGGCAGCTCAGAAAAAATAAAATGAATCTCCAGAAAACATTCTTAAAGAAATGGAAATATGTATTATAAATGACAAAGAATTCAAGATTGCAGTTCTGAAAATACTCAACAAGATGTGGAAAAATACAGACAGGCAATTTAATGCACTCAGAAAACAAATTGATGAAGAAAATGAGTACTTTACCAAATAGATTCAAACATTATAAAAGAACCAAACAGAAATTCTGGAAATGAAGAACTCAATAAAAGAGATCAATAATGAACTAACAAGCATAGGAAAGCGAGCTGACCACTTGGAAGAAAAAATTAGTGATGTCAAAGATAAAAATGTAGAAATTAGGCAGAAGGAAGAACAGAGAGACTAAAGCATAAAAGAAATGAAAGAAATCTACAAGAACTACCTGACTCCATCAGAAATAGCAATAGAAGAATAATAGGCATACTAGAAGGAGAAGAGACAGAGAAGGGAACGGAGAGCTTATTCAAACAAATAGTTGATGAGAACTTCCCAAACTTATGGAAAGAGCTAGATTCTTGAATCCAGGAGTAAGCAGAACAACTAATTACCTCAACCCAAGAGGCCTTCTCCAAAGCACATTATATTAAAATTGTAAAAACTTAATGACAAAGAATTCTTTTTTTTAAAAATCTCACCCAAGAATAATTTTTTTTCTATTGCTTTTCAGAGAGAGTGTAAGGGAGAACGAGAAAAAAATATCATTGTGAGAGAGACACATAGATTTGTTGCCTCCTGCACACATCCCAACCATGACCAGGAATAGAGCCTGCAACTGAGGTACATGCCCTTGGCCGGAATCAAACCCAAGACCCTCAGTCCCAGTGCTGATACTCTAATCACTGAGCCAAACTGGCTAAGGCAAAAGAGAAAGAATTCTAAAGGCAGCCAAGGAAAAGAAGAAAGTAACCTATGAAGAAAAGCCCATTATGTTTTCATCTGACTTCTCAGCAGAAATTGTACAAGCCAAAAGAAAGTGAAATAAAATATTCAAACTACTAAAAAAAGAAATTACTAGCCAAGAATAATATACCTGGCAAAGCTATTCTTTAAGTATGATGGAAAAACGAAGACTTTCCCAGGCATAAAGAACCTGAAGTAATTTATCACTAGAAAACTTCCATTGCATGAACTACTCGAGGAGATTATTCTACCTGAAACAAACAAACAAAAAAGGTTTTAAAAAAAATTACAAGTAAGATCACCAACAAATCTACAGCATAAATAGTGATAATTTATGACATCAAAAATATAAAAGGGGCAGGGTTAAGGTCTCATTTTGCAAAGGAGAATGGAGATCAGATGCATTCAAAAGAAAACAAAAAACTACTGTATATATAAAGCATTCTTTTTCATAAACCTCATGATAAACAAACATGAAGAACCCAAAACTGAGACACATAGCTTAAAAAAGGGGGAACCTGAAGAAAAAAGTATGGAATACCACCAAAGAAAAACAACAAACAGAAACACACACACAAAAGAACCAACCAAGGCACGGAGCTACAAAAAAACAATAGATAGCCCTAGCTGGTTTGGCTCAGTGGCTAGGGTGTCAACCTGAGGACTGAAGGGTCCTGGGTTCAATTCTGAGCAAGGGCATGTACCTCAGTTGCAGGCTCCATCCCCGGCCCCTGTCAGGGCACATGTGGGAGGCAACCAATCAATGTGTCTTTCTCATATAGATATTTCTCTCTCTCCCCCTTCCACTCTCTCTGAAAAGCAATGAAAAAAATATCCTCGAGTGAGGATATTTAAAAAAAAAGAAAACAAAGGATAAAGTGGCAATCAGTAATCCTCATACATCAATAATTACCATAAATACAAATGGACTGATTTCACCAATAAAAAGGCACAAAATAGCAGATTGCCACAAAAACAAAACAAAACAAAACAAAAACCCAACCGTATGCTGCCTTGAGGAGACACATTTAAGCTGCAAAGACAAAGTTAGACTTAAAGTGAAAGTGCAGAAAGTGATCTTTCAAGCAAATAAAATCCACAGAAAGTAGCCATAGTTATATCTGATGAAATAGATTTCAAAATGACAAAGGAAACAAGTGCCAAATAGACATTTTTATAATAATAAAGGAGACACTACACCAAGAAGACATAACACTTGTAGTTCTGGCCAGTGATCCACAGTTGGCTGGACATCATCCCATGCACCGAAAGGTTGCTGGTTTGATTCCTGGTCAGGGCATATGCCTGGCATGTGGGCTTGATCCCTGGTAGGAGGCATTCAGGAAGCAGCCAGTCAATGTTTCACTCTCATATAGATGCTTCTCTCTCTCGCCCCCTCTCCTTTCCCTCTCTCTCTAAAAATCAATAAATATTCTTTTAAAAAAGAAGATATAAAACTTCTTAATATATATGCACCCAATTAGGGAGCACCCAAATATATAAAGCAACCGCAAACAGGACTAACGGGAGAAACAGACAAAAACACAGTTATAGTTGGGAGAACTTAATACTCCATTAACAGCTCTAGATAAATCATCCAAACAGAAAATCAATAAAGAAATGTTGGCCTTAAATGACTTTATCTCAAATGGACATAATTTACATTTACAGAGTCTTTCTTCCCAGAATATCAGATAACATACCCTTCTCCAGTGCACATGAAAACATTCTCAAGGATAGACCATATGTTGGGTCACAAAATTAGCTACAACAATGCCCTGGCTGGTGTGGTTCAGCCGTTAGAGCATCTGCCAGTGCACAGAAGATATATGAGTTCAATTCCCAGTCAAGGACATGTACTTGGGTTACAGGTTTGATCGCCGGCCCTGGTGCATGTAGGAGGCAACCAATCAATGTGTCTCTCTCACATCAATGTTTCTCTCTCACTTTCCCTTCCATTCTCTCTAAAAAGCAGTGGGAAAATATCTTGGGGTGAGAATTAAAAAAAAAAAAACACAAAGCAAAACAAACAACAACAAAACTACCCTCAACAAATTCAAGATTGAAATCATACCAAGCATATTCTCTGACCACAATGCTTTACAATGAGAAATCAACAACAAAAAGGAAGTAAAGAAACCCACAAATATGTTGAGATTAAACAACATACTTCTAAAAATATGACTGGGTTAAAGAAGAAATAAAAGGTGAGATCAAAAGATACAGAGAGACAAATAAGGATGATAATGTTACATAACAAAACTTCTGGGATTAAGTGTAAGCAGTAATAAGAGGGATGTTCATATCACTGTAGGCCTATCTCAGAAACACAAGAGAAATCTCAAGTAAACCGAACATTCCAATTTAAAGAATTAGAAGGAGAACAAAAGCTGTCTAAAGTCAGCAAACAAAAAAAGAAATAATAAAAAATAATAAAAATTAGAGCAGAATTGAATGAAATAGAAAACAAAAAGACTATGCAAAAAATTAATAAAGCAAAGAGATGGTTCTTTGAAAAGATTAATAAAATGGAGAAACCCCTGGCTAGACTCACTAAAGAAAAAAAGGGAAAAGACCCATATAAACAAAATCAGAAATAAGAGCGAAGTCACCACAGACATTACAGATATACAAAGGTTCATGCTAGATTATAAAAGACTATATGCCACCAAACTCAATAACCTAGAAGAAATGGATAATTCCCTAGAAATATATGACCTTCCTAGACTAAATCATGAAGAATTGGAAAATCTAAGTAGACCGATCATCAGTGAGGAAATTGAAACAGCTATCAAAAACCTCCCAAAAAACAAAAGTCCAGGACCACATGGCTTCACCAGTGAATTCTACCAAAAGTTCAAAGAAGATTTAAAACTTAACCTTTTCAGACTCTTCCAAAAAATTGAAGAATAGGCAATACTTCCTAATACATTTTATGAAGTCAATATAACCCTGATAGCAAAACCTGGCAAGGATAACACACACAAAAAAGAAAACTACAGACCAATATCTCTGATTAAAACAGAGGCAAAAATCCTAAATAAAATACTTGCAAATTGAATACAGCATGATCAAGTGGTATTTATTCCAGGGACACAAATATGGTTCAACATACGTAAATCAATCAATGTAATACAGCACTTTAACAAAACAAAGGATAAAAATGATATGATCTTATCCATAGGTGCAGAAAAAGCATTTGATAAAATACAATATTCATTTATGATCAAAAAACTCAATAAAATAGGACTAGAAGGAAAATACCTCAACATAATAAAGGCCATATATGACAAACCTTCTGCTACTATCACACTCAGTGATGAAAAACTGAAAACTTTTCCTCTAAAATCAGAGACAAGACAAGAATGCCCACTGTCACCACTATTACTCAACATGGTTCTGGAAGTCCTAGCCAGAGCAATCAGGCAAGGGAAAGATATAAAAAGCATCCAAATTGAAAGAAGTAAAAGTGTTACTTTTTACAGGTGACATGATCCTGTATATAGAAAACCTTAAAGACTTCACCAAAAATACTGTTAGAAACAAAAACAAATACAATAAAATCACAGGATTTAAAATTAATGTACAAAAATCCATTGCTTTCTAATATAATAACAATGAATTTTCAGAAAAAGGAATAAAAAAACAATTCATTTGCCCTGCTTGGTTTAGTTCAGTGGTTAGAGCATCAGACTGTTTCTCTCACATTGATGTTTCTCTCTCTCTGTCTTTCCATTCCATTTTCTCTGAAAGGCAATGGAGGAAGTATCCTCTGCTGAGGATTAAAACATAAATAAATAAACAATTCCTTTTTCAATTGCAACCAGGAGAATAAAATACCTAGGAATAAATTTAACAAAAATGTGAAGGAACTGTACACAGAAAACTACAACAAATTATTAAAAGAGATTGAAAAAAACCACAATAAAATGGAAATATGTTTTTTGTTCATGGATTGGAAGAATCAACATAGTTAAAATGGCTGTTACCCAAAGCAATATACAGATTAATGTAATCCCCATGTAAATCTCAATGTCATTTTTAAAACAATAGAATGAAAAATCAAATATTAATGAAACAACAAAAGACCTTGAATAACCAAAGCAATCCTGGGAAAACAATGAAGTGGGATGTAACACACTACCTGACTTTAAATTTTACTATACAGCTGCAATAATCAAAACAGCATGGTACTGACAGAAAAATGGACACATTGACCAATGGAACAAAATTGAGAGCTCAGAAATAAAAGCATATATATATATGGACAAATAATTTTTTACAAAGGAACCAAAACACAAAATAGATAAAAGAAGGTCTTTACTAAGTTTTTCTAAGTTTTTGAAACCTAGAAAGAGAACAAGAAAAGCCCAGAGTAAGGAAGGAAATAACAAAGATCAGAGCAGAAGTAAGTGATACAGAGACTATAAAAAAAAAAAATAGAAAAGATCAATGAAACCAAGAGCTTCTTCTTTGAAAAGATAAACAAGATTACTGAACCTTTAGCTAGACTCATCAAGAAACAGAGAGAGGAGTCAAATAAACAAAATCAGAAATAAAAGAGGTGAAGTAACAACTGACCCAAGAAAAATACAAAGGATTGTAAGAAAATACTGTGACCAACTATAAACCACCAAACTGGACAACCTGGATGAAGTGGACAAATTCCTGGAAAAATACAACCTTCCAAAACTCAATCAGGAAGAGTCAGAAAACTTCAATAGGCTGATAACTGCTGATGAAGTTGAAAGAGTAATCAAAGGGTTCCCAGCACACAAAAGCCCTGGCCCAAATGGCTTCACAGGAGAGTTTTACCAAACATCCAAAGAAGAAATAACACCTATCCTCCTCAAACTATTTCAAAAAAATCCAAGAGGAAGGCACACTTCTAAGCTCTTTTTAGGAGGCCAGCATTAGCCTAATTCCAAAACCAGAAGAGACATTGCAAAAAAAGAGAATTACAGGCCAATATCCTTGATGAACATAGATGCTAAAATCCTCAATAAAATATTAGCAAATTGGGTCAAGGAACATATTAAAAGGATCATACATCATAACCAAGTGTGATTTATTCCAGGGATGCAAGGTTGGTACAATATTCACAAATCAATAAATGTGATACATCACATAAAAAAATTGAAAGACAAATATCACATGATCATATCAATAGATGCAGAAAAAGCATTTGATAAAATCCAATATCCATTTTTGACAAAAAACTCTCAGGGAAATGGGAATAGAAGGATCATACTTCAACATGATAAAGGCCATATATGACAAACTTACAGCCAACATCATACTCAATGGGCAAAAACTAAAAGCATTAGCCCTAAGAACAGGAACAAGACAGGAGTGTGCACTTACACAACTCTTATTCAACATAATACTGGAAGTCCTAGCCACAGCAATCAGACAAGAAGAAAACATAAAAGGCACCCAAATTGGAAAGGAGGAAGTAAAACGGTCATTATTTGCAGATGATATGATATTATACATATGAAATCTTAAAGACTCCACCAAAAAACTACTAGATTTAATAAATAAATTCAGCAAGGTAGCAGGATACAAAATTAACACCCAGGAACTGATGGCATTTTTATACACCAATAATGTACTCTAAGAAACAGAAACTAAAAAAAAAAATCTCATTTACTATTGTAACTAAAAAAATAAGATACTTAGGAATAAATTTAACCAAATATGTAAAAAATCTGTACTTGGAAAACTACAGGACACTGAAAAAAAAAGTAGAAAGATATAAACAAATGGAAAAAATATGCTATGTGCACCGATTGGAAGAATTCACATTATTAAAATGTCCATACTACCCAAAGCAATCTATAAATTCAATGCAATCTTTATTAAAATACCAACAGCATATTTTACAGATCTAGAACAAACACTTCAAAAATTTATATAGAATCAATCAAGATCTTGAATACCCATAGCAATCTTGAGAAAGAACAACAAAGTTGGAGGGATCACAATACCAGATATCAAGTTATATTACAAAGCCACTGTAATCAAAACAGCCTGGTACTGGCACAAGAACAGACATATAGATCAGAGGAACAGAACAGAGAACCCAGAAATTGACCCACGCCATTATGGTCAATTAATAATTGACAAAGGGGGCAAGAACATACAATGGAGTAAAGACAGTCTCTTCAATAAGTGGTGCTGGGAAAATTGGAAAGGTACATGCCAAAAAATGAAACTAGACCACCAACTTACACCACACACAAAAATAAACTCAACGTGGGTAAAGACTTAAATGTAAGACATGAGATCATAAAAATCTTAGAAGAAAACGTAGGCAGCAAAATCTCAGACATCTCTTGTAGCAATATGTTTGCAGATATATCTATTAGGGCAAGAGAAACAAAGGAGAAAATAAACAAATGGGACCACATCAAAATAAAAGGTTTCTGTACAGAAAAAGTAACTATAGACAAAATGAAAAGGTAGCTCACTGTATGGGAAATCATATTTGGCAATGACACATATGATAAAGGGTTAATATCCAAAATATATAAGGAACCCATACAACCTAACAAAAGGAAGATAAACGACCCAATTAAAAAATAGACAAAGGACCTAAATAGACGCTTCTCCAAAGAGAACATACAGATGGCCAAGAGAAATATGAATAAATGCTCAAAGTCACTAACCATCAGAGAGATGCAAATTAAACCACAATGAGATATCACTTTACAACTGTCAGAATGGGTACTATCAACAAATCAATGAACAGACAAGTGCTGACCAGGATGTGGAGAAAAAGGAACCCTAATACACTGCTGGTGGTAATGCAGACTGGTGCAGCCACTATGGAAAGCAGTATGGAGTTTCCTTAAAAATTGAACTGCCATTTGACCTAGTGATCCCACTTCTAGGAATATATCCCAAGAAACCTGAAACATCAATTAGAAAGAACTTATGCACTTCTATGTTCAAAACAGCTCAATTTATAATAGCTAAGATCTGGAAACAGCCCAAGTGCCCATTAGTAGATGAGTGGGTAAAAAAAGCTGTGGGACATTTACACCATGGAATATTATGCTGCTGTAAAAAAGAAAGATCTATCTTTTGGGACAGTGTGGAGGGAACTGAAGAGTATTATGCTAAGTGAAATAAGCCAGTAAGAGAAAGACAAATACAACATGATCTCACTCATATATGGAATGTAATAAACAAAATAAACTGGTGAACAAAATAGATCCAGAGACACAGAAACATGGAAGAGACTGATGGTTCTCAGAGGGAAGTTGGGGATGGAGGAGTGGGTGTGAATAGATTAATCAAAGAACTTATATGTTTATAAGCATAACCCATGGGCACAGATATTGGTATGCAGAAGGCCTGAGGGTGAAGTGGATGTGGAGTGGAGGTAATCAATGGGGGTAGAAAGGGGATATCTGTAATATTTTCAACAATAAAGACTAAAAATGAAATAAAAGGCATCCAAATTTGAAAGGAAGAAATAAAACTGTCATTATTTGCAGATGGCTTAATAGTAGATAAAGAAACCCTAAAGATTTCATCAAAAAACTACTAGAACTGATAAATAAATTCAGTAATGTAGCAAGATACAAAATAAATATTCAGGAATTAATTACATTTTTATACAAAAATACTATACTATCAGAAAGAGAAATTAAGAAAACATTCCCATTTACAATTGCATCAAAAAATACCTAGGAATAAATTTGGCCAAAGAGGTAAAACACCAATACTTGGAAAATTATAAGACATTGAAGAAAGAAATTGAAGAAGGGTACAAATAAATGTAAGCATATACCATGTGCATGGGTAGGAAAATAATGTCATTAAAATGTCCATATTACTCAAAGTAATCTATAGATTCAATTCAGTTCTTATCAAAATACCAATGGTGTTTTCACAGAACTAGAGTAAATAGTCCATAAAATTATATGGACCCACAAAAGATCCCAAATAGCCACAACAATCTTAACAAAGAAGAACAAGGTTGGAGTTATCATGCTACCTGATATCAAATGATACTACAAGGCTATAGTAATCAAAACAGCATGGTAAAAAAAAGTCTTTTCAATAGAAGTTGCTGGGAAAATTGAAAAGCCACATGCAAAAAAAAAAAAAAAGAAACTAGTTCAGAGTTTGTTTCCATGTACAAAAATTAATTCAAAATAGATCAAAGATCTAAATATAAGATCTGAAACAATAAATTACATAGAAGTAAACATAGGTACTAAACTCATGGAAATTGGTCTTAGAGAACATTGTATGAATCTGAACCCCAAAGGCATGGGAAGTAAAGGCAAAAATAAATGAATGGGGCTTCATCAAACTCAAAAGCTTCGGGACAGCATAAGAAACTGACAACAAAACAAAAGGCAATCAACAAAATGTGAGATGATATTTGCAAACAACAGTTTCAATAAAGGGTTAATATACTAAATATATTAAGAACTTGAAGACCTGAACAGACAACTGCCCCAAGGAGACATACAAACAACCAATAGATATATGAAAAGATGTTCAACCTCACTAGCTATTAAGGAAATGCAAATCGAAGCTACAATGAAATATCATCTCACAACTGGTAGAATGGCTGGTATTAACAAGAAAAGTAATAACAAGTGCTGAGAAGGTTATGGAGAAAAAGGAACTGCTGGTGGGAATGTAAACTGGTACAGCCACTATGGAAAACAGTATGGCAGTTCCTCAAAAAATTAAGAATAGTGTTACCATATGTCCCAGAAATCCCTCTTCTGGGTATCTACACTCAAAAACATGTATTTGCAAAGATATATGCTCCTTTATCTACATTGCAGCATTATTCACAGTGGCCAAGACATTGAGACAACCAAAGTGTCCTGCGATAGAGGACAGGATAAAGAAGATGTGGTGCATGTACACAATGGATACTACTCAACCAAAAGAAAGGATTTAATGCTGCGATTTGTAACAACATGGATGGAACTTGAGAATATTATTCTAAGTTAAATAAGTCAGTCAGAAAAAGCTAAGAACCATATGATTTCACTCATATATGGGATTAGGAGATGATTTGACTTTGGGTGATGGACACACAATGCAATATACAGATCATGTATTATAGAAATATACACTTGAGCCCTGGCCGGTCTGGGTTAGTTGGTTGAGAGTAGTCCCATGCACCAAAAGGTCTCAGGTTCTATTCCAGGTCAGGACACATGTCCAGGTTGTGGGTTCGGTCTCTGGTAAGGGTGCTTATGGGAGGCAAACAATTGATGTTCCTCTCTCTATCTCCCTCTCTCTTCCTCTAAAAACAATAAAAACATATATCTATATAAAAAGAAATGTACACTTTAAAACTATATGACCCTATTAACCAGCGTCACCCCAATAAATTTAATAAAAAATATCCTACTTAATATCATAATATCTTAATGGTTATATAGTATTTCATTGAGGGTTAAACTAAAATATATTTAATCAGTCCTTTATTGTTAGTCTTTTAAGCTGCTTTGTTTTTGCTGTTGTAAGCCATGGTGAAATGAATTTCTTTGCATATGTCTTCTTTCCTTCATATAAATTTCTAGATTTGAAATTAATCTGTTAAAGGAACTATGCAGGCATCTGGTAAGCACATTTCTGGATTGCTTTCTGGAAAGACTGTGCTAATTTACATACTTTCCAGCATTGTGTAGGAATGCCTCGTTCCCCTTTGCCAGATGACTCTTGGTATTTTCATTTTTACCAGTCTGTTCATCAATAAATTCTGTCACCCTTTAAAAAAAACAACCTATTCTCTTAGCAAAATTTAAGTATGTAATACAATGTTATTAACTATAGTCACCATGCTGTATATTAGACCCTCAGAATTTATCTTATACTATGTAAAAAAGGATCTCTCACCGTTTGGGACAGCATAGATGGACCTAGAGAGTCATATGCTAAGTCAAATAAGCCAGTCAGAGAAAGACAAGTACCACATGATCTCACTTATATGTGGAATCTAAGGAACAGAATAGATTGACTTACAAAATAGGACCGCAGGCATGGAAGCATGGAACAGACTGACAGATCTTAGAGGGAAAGCAGGAAGGAGGGTGGGAAGAGATTAACCAAAGAACTTAAAAGCATAGATGAACACCCCATGGTAATAGGCAATGGACAGGCAGGGGCCTGAGGAGGGGTGGGAGATGAGTGAAGGGGGGTAATGAGAGAAAATGGGGGACATCAGTAATACTCTCAACAATAAATAAATAAATAAATAAATAAATAAATAAATAAATAAATAAAATAATTTATCTTATAAATAAAAGTCTGTATCATTTGACCAAACTCTCCCTATTTATCCCACTCTGCAGCCCCTGCTAACCATCATTCTACTCTCTGGTTCTATGAATTTGACGTTTTTAGATTACACATATAAGTGAAATCACACCGCATTTTTCTTTTTCTGTCTGACTTATTTCCCTTATAAAATAATGTTCTCTAGTTTAGTCCATGATGCCTCAAATGGCAAAATTTTCTTCTTTTTAAGGATGAAAAATATTTCATTGTATATACAGTGATGAATCACTTAATGACAGAGATACATTCTGAGAAATGCATCTTTAGGCAATTTTGTCATTGTGTGAACAATTTAGGGTGCACTTACACAAACATAGATTGTATAGCCTATTGAAACTCACCTAGGGTATATGGTATGTATAGTCTATTCCTCCTAGGCTAAAACCTATACAGCAGGTTACTGTACTAATATTGTAAGCAATTATAACACCGTTGTAAGTATTTGTGTATCTAACTATATCTAAGTATAAAAAAGGTACAGTAAAAATACTGTAGAAAAGATAAAAAATCGTAAACCTATATAGGGGATTTACATTGGAGTTCGCAGGACTGGAAGTTGCTCTGGGTGAGTCACTGAGTTAGTTGTAAGTGAATGTGAAGGCCTAGAATTTACTGTAGAATTTATAAACATTGTACGTTTAGGCTACACTAAATTTATAAAAAGTATCTTTTTCTTTCTTTAATAATAAATTAATCTTAGCTTACTATAACATTTTTACTTTATAACCTATTTTTAAAAACTTTATTGTAATACCACTTAGCTTGAATCATAAACACATTGCACATCTGTACAAAATTATTAAATTTTATATATCCTTATCTTAAGATTTTGTCTATTTGTTAGCTTTTTAATTTTTAACCATATTTTTTTTAAAAATAGTATACTAACGCATACATTATTCTAGGCCTATACAGGGTCAGGGTATGAATAATTTGGACTAAAAGACTGAGGTGACATTTTAGCTTCATGAACTTGTATGTCTAAATCTCTCCCAATATTTAGGAAGTTTTTAGCCATTGTTTCTTTAAATAAGCTTTCTACTCCTTCCTCCCTCTCTTCTTTTGCTCAGACTTTAATAATACACACATTAATTCTTTTACTGGTGTCTCATAACTCCTGTGGGCTTTCTTCATTTCTTTATTTTTCTCTTCTTGCTCTTCTAATTGTATGATTTCAGTTAATCTCTTTTCTAGCTTACTGATTCTCTTTTTTTTTCTTCAAGTCTGCTATTGAATCTCTCTATTGAATTCTTTAGTTTAGTTATTGTATTCTTCAGTGCCAAAATTTCTGTTTGGTTCATTTTTGTTTTCTATATCTTTGTTGAGTTCTCATTTTGTTGCTATGTTGTTTTTTCTGATATCATTACAATGCTTATCTGTGTTTTATTGTAGATCTCTGGGAATCTATAGAAGAAGTACTTTGGATTCTTTACTAAACAATTTCTAGATCTCCATTTTTGAGCCTAGTTCCTAAAGGAGTACTACGTTCCTTTGATGGAGACATGTTTCCTTGATTCTTTATGATTCTTGCAGCCTTGTGTAGATGTCTGTATTTTTTAAGAAACAGTCACAAGGAGGCAAGAGCACACAATGGAGTAGACAGTCTCTTCAATAAATGGTGCCAGGAAAATTGGACAGCTACATGCAAAAAAAATGAAACTAGACTACCAAATTACTCCATACACAAGAATAAATTAAAAATGGATAAAAGACTAAAATGTAAGTTGCAAAACCATAAAAATCATGGAAGGAAACATAGACAGTAAAGTCACACACATCTCATGTAGTGGAATTTTCACTGATACATCTCCTAGGGCAAGAGAAACAAAGGAAAAAATAAACAAATGGGACTACATCAAACTAAAAAGCTTCTGCACAGTGAAAGAAAACATCCTCAAAATACAAAGAATCCCACAGTATGGAAGAACATATTTGCCAAAGATACATCTGATAAGGGACTAATTTCCAAAGTGTACAAAGAATGCATACAACTCGACAAGAGGAAGACAAACAATCCAATCAGAAAATGGGCAAAGGACCTGAATAGACACTTCTCCAAAGAGGACATACAGATGGCCAAGAGATATGAGAAAATGCTCAACATTGCTAATCATCAAAGAGATGCAAATTAAAACCACAATGAAGTATCATTCACACCTATCAGAATGGCTACCATCAACAAATCAACAAATAAAAATTATACTGGTGAGGATGTGGTGAGAAGCACTATTGACAAGAGCTAAGATCTGGAAACAGCCCAAGTGCACATCAGTAGATGAGTGAATGAAAAAGCTGTGGGACATTTACACCATGAAATACTATGCAGCTGTAAAGAAGGATCTCATACCCTTTGGGACAGTATGGATGGATCTGGAGAATATTGTGCTAAGTGAAATAAGCCAAGCAGAAAAAGACAAATATCACATGATCTCACACTTACATGTGGAATCTAAAGAACATAATAAACTGATGGACAAAATAGGTTCAGTGACATGGAAGCATGGAAGAGACTGACAAATCTCAGGGGGAAGGTGGGGGTGGGGAGAGATTAACAAAAGAATTTATATGCATATATACATAACCCATGGGCCCAGAAAATAGTGTGGTGAAGGCCTGGGGTGGGGAGTGGTTGGGGGTGAAAGGGGTTAAAGGAGGAAAAAGGGCACATCTGTAATATTTTCAACAATAAAAGATAAATTTTAAAAAAAGAAATGGTCACCTTTTTTAGACTTTATATAATTGTTTTGATAAGGGAAGCCTTTAACCTTTCAATGGGTACACACTAGATTATGCAACGATTTTAGCTCTAGAGGTGAAGGGCTCCAAGTATGGTGTCACTGGATCTGAGGGACTGTTATATCTTTTTGGTGAAGGCCTCTGACGTTTACAATATTGGCAACTGTGTGGTCCTTGGTGAGCATTTTGGAGGTTGCACAGAGGCTACAAGGTCTGTTACTCTCCTAACTGGTGCCTCCTGGACTAATAAGCTAAGGGCCAGGGCAGGCAGCAGTGATGGCTGAAGCCAATAGTGTGCACATGTTCAGTTGTGGCCAGCTGCAGGTGCCTACATAGTATCGGTAGTAACTTGCAGACATACTCTTGTTAATGCATGCTGAGACAGGTAACAATGGATAGAGCCAACTGTGGGCTCCCTGGCATCAGCAGAGGCCCTGAGTGTCAAAATGCTCTCCTATGGCTTCACACTGTACCCCTGGTTATGCATATTGCAGAGGACACCAGTGTTGAGGGTCAAGTTAAGGTTTGCATGTCCACAACTAGAGGGACTAGCTGTAGGTGAGCATAGGGGTGCCAGCCAAGTCTAAAAGACAGGTTCTAATCTGGGCCTATAAGCAGGTGTGGGAACCTGAGACACTGTTGTGTTCTCCTGTGGCTGCACTCTCCCCTTGGGTATGCACAATGCACTGGAGGCCTACGACTTGTGTCAGGCTGGGGACATGCATGTACACAGATAGAGAGCCTATCTACAGGTGGGTGTGGTACTCCCAACCATTGAGAGATGGCAGGGTCTGACCGCAGCAACTGCAGAGACCCTGGATGTTGATGTGCTCTCCTGTGGCTACACACTGCAATGAATGCAAGGGAGGGGGTGTGGCTGGGAGCTTGCAGGTGCACAGCTGGAGGGGCTAACTAGAGATGACTGTGGCAGTTCTGGCCATTGACATAAAAGCAGAGCCTAATCTGGGTCCACAAGCAAGAGCCTAATCTTGGTACCCTTGCTGTTGCTGTGCTCTCCTCTGGTTGTATATTCTCTCACCTTGTGTGTATATATCGACCTGGATACCAGTGATAAGGTGAAGCTGAAAACTTTCAGGTACTCAGCTGGAGGGGTTAACTACAGGTGAATGTGCTTTTCCTGACTAGTGACAGAAGAAAAGGACTGATCTGGGGCTGCAAATAGCTATTGGGACTCTGGAAGTCAGTGTGCTCTCCTGTGGCTGCATACTCTTTCCCCTGGGCATTCACACTACAGTGAGAGCCAGTGACAGGGATAAGATAGGGCCATCCAACAGTAAAGCTGAGGGGTTATCTATAAGTGGGCATGGTACCGCCAGCCAGTGACAGGAGGCAGGGCCTGATTCATACATACAAGCAGCTGAAAGGAGGCTTTGGCTACTGATGAGTTCACCCCTGGCTGTACACTCTACCCTTTATTTGTATATGCTGTAGTGGAAGCCAGTGATAGGCATCAGGCTGATGACTTGCAAGTGCACAGCTAAAGGGGCTAGCCCTGAGCACAGGTACTCTGGTGGCGGTCATCCAAGGGCATGTAGGTTGGTGTCTGGCACACATGCAGCTGCAAAAGCCTTCCGGGCTCCAGTGGAGGCAGGGAGAGACCCAGATGGCTGACGTCTTACATTGGCAGAGCTGCAGAGACGTTGGCTGTGAGTATAGGTCCAGGGCTCCAGTGGGGACAGGGAGGAACACAGGCAGCTGGCTTCTTACACTTGTGCAGTCGTAGACATCTTAGATAGCTACTGGTATAGGTCTGTGCTCCAGCAGAGGATGGGGTGGGTGAGGTGGGAATAGGAAGGGACTGAGGAAAGGCTGGTTTTATTGAATATAAATGCATGCGGGGTGGCTGGTGAGATCTCTATAGGTGGCCAATGATTTTATCAGTTGCTAAAGCCCACAAGTCTATCTTTAGGGTAAGTCTCTGTGAACTGCAATCACTCCCACTGTGTGTTTGCTATTTATAGCCTCTTCTTTCCTTTCTTGCTTTTAGTTTGCTCTCTTTGCTCATCTGGGTGGGGTGGAACCAAACCTGGATAGTCACACAGTGCGGGTACAGACTGGAGAAGCTGGTCACTCACCCCCAACTTCTTTTCCTGGTGAGAGAAACTCTTATTAACTGAGAGGTTCTTTCTTGGTTCTGAACAATGCTGACTTGAGGGATGCAGGCAAAATTAAGTTGTCTTCCTCCTATTCTTGCAAAATAGTTCCCAATTTGTTTTTTGAACAGTATTGTTAAAACTTCCTAAGTGGATTCTAGATGTCTCCTGGAGCTCCTTTTGTCCCTGGATAGTTGTCTCATCACTGAACTTTGTGGGGGGATGTGAAGCTGGAATTTCATACATCACCATTTTTCCTCAGAATCCCACTGTGTCTTTCTATTGGAGAATTTAACAAATTTATTTTTAATTATTGATAGATAAAAGTTTACTATTTCATTTTGATTATTTTCTTACTCTTTTGTAGTCCTTTTGTTTCTTTCTCCCTCTTATGCTATATTCTTTTGTGATTTGATGTTTTCTGTAGTGGGATTCTTTAATTTCTTACTCTTTATCTTTTGTGTACGGACTAGAGAATTTTTCTTTGTGCTTACCCTGATGCTTACTTAAAACATCTTATAGATATAGCAGTCTATTTTATGATGATAACAGGCTACCTTCGATCACAGATAAAACCTCTACAGTTTTACTTCTCTTCCTCTTACATTTTATGCTATTGATATCATGTTTTGCACCATTATCAAATTTCATAGCTATAGCGATTTTTAATACTGTTGCCTTATATCAATATCAGTGATTTTCAACCGGTGTTCCATAGCAGGCACACTGGTGTGCTGCAAGAGGCAGACTGGTGTACGCAAGAATTTTTAAAACATGCAATACCTATTTAGTCAGGGTCACCGATCTCTTTTCCTTAGATTGTCAAATAAAAAAATGACAACAGCCAACACAACAATAGCCGTCTGGTGTGAATGAATCAAAATTATACCTATTTTTGGCCCTGGCCTGTTTGGCTCAGTGATTAGAGCATTAGCCCAAGGACCTGAGGGTCAAGAGTTTAGACTTCCTGTCAAGGGCATGTACCTAGATTGCAGATTCTCCACTCCAGTTGGGGTTCATGCAGGAGGCAGCCAATCAATGTCTCTGTATCACATTGATGTTTCTCTCTTTTTCCCCTTTTCCTCCTTCCCTTCCACTCTCTCTAAAAATCAATGGATAAAATATCCTCAGGTGAGATTACAAAAAAACACACACACCTATACCTACTTTTTTGTCAGGCAAAAAATATAAAGTAGTTTTTGGTGTGCCACAGAATTTTAGTAATTATTTATGTATGCCATGAGATGAAAAGGTTGAATATTGCTGCCTTAATTTTACACAAGAAATAAAAAGGATTTGTAGATCACCATTACAGGATCTGCATATTCTGAATTTAGTCATATATTTACCAGTGAATTTTATTCTTTAATATATTATTACGTTAGTCTGCATCTGTTCATTTCAACTTGAAGAACTTCCTTTAGCATTTCCTGTAAAGTGGGTTTAGTGGTGATCAACTCCCTCAGCTCTTGTTTGTTTAGGAATGTCCTTATTTCACCTTTATTTCTGAAGGACAGTTTTGCCAGGTACAATATTCTGGTTGGTGTTTTCTTTTTCCTTCAGTACTTCAAATATATTATTTTGCTCCCTCCTAACTTATAAGGTTACTCCTGAAAAGTCCTTATTGGTGTCACCTTGTGTGTAATAAATCATTTTTCTCTTGCTGCTTCCAAAATTCTGTTTTTGTCTTTGACTTTTAACATTTTGAGTATAACATGCTGGAATAATCTTCTTTGGGTTGATCTTGCAAGGAGTCCTTTGTGCTTTATTCTTTTTCATTGTCTTTTCTTTTTGTTCCTCTCTCTAATTTCAAATGACCTGTCACTGAGTTAATTAATTTCTTTTCTACATGATTGATTCTGCTGTCTAAGCACTTTAGTGATTTTTTTTTTAGTTCTGTCATTGCGTCTTCAGCTCCAGGATTTCTGATTTATACTTTTATATGATATCTATTTCTTTATTAAATTAATTTTGTTCATGTACTGTTTTACTGACTTTGGTTAGTTATCTATCTGTGTTCTCATATTTTATTGAGTTTGTTTAAGGTGATCATTTTGAATTTTTTGTCATGTAATTTGTAGATCTCCATTTATTTGGGTTTGTTATTAGTTTCCTTTGGTGGTATGTCATATTTGCCTGATTGTGATCCATATAGCTTTGTGTTGTCTGTGCATTTGAAGGAACAAATACATCTTCTAGTCTTTGTAGACTGAGTTTGGCAGGTAAAGACCTTCTCTTTTCAGATCCTTGGGCTGATGAAATTACCTTCATAATGCAGACATGCTGGGTTGGAGTTGGGTTAGTAAACAGTTGCTGGGTCCACAGTGGAGGAGTCTGGGTTTGGTAGGACTACTAGCAGGGACCTGGGTGTTCCTGGTCAGGCACTAATACTTCATGAGGCTTGAAGAAGCTGTCACTGAGTTACAGGGATGTTGCAGAATTTGAAGACTGACCAAAGTTTGTGGGCTTACCTCTGGGAGCAAAGAGGTTTGTGTTTCTTGTTGGGTATCTGGGTGGGTAGAATGGTTTGTGAACCAGAGATGGGAAGGTTTAGAGCCAAGTTACAAGGCTGTTTCAGGATCTGCCTGGCCTGCTTCCAGGAGCAATAACAAGAATGTTTCCCATCCAGTTCTTGGACTGGCAGGACTGTTTGTGAACTGAAGCTGGAGCTTGTGAACTGAGGCTGAGGTTATGAGTCATTTAGTGGTCAAGAACTTGGGCCAAGGTCTTTCAGTCTACTACCCAAGGAATGGGTGGTCATGACTCTCCTTGGGTCCTTTAGCATATGGTACTGATGGCAGAGCAAGGTCAAATTGGGTTATAGCAAAGTATACAAGAGGATGGAGGCTTCTTCATGTCTGTAACCAGGACCACTGTTATAGTGTCAGCCACTGGTATACAGGCTCGCCTTCTCAAAATGACTACCCTTGGTCTTGGACTCCACTGGGTTTTCAAAATTTCCTACCTGGATCTTTTCCACAAAAGACACTTTTGTCTGTGATTGGCTGTCAAATTATTGTTGCTGAATAAAATCAGAAGATCTTCTATTCGGCCATCTTGATGGCAGTAAGCTCACAACATTTCATCATTAGTAGTCAAATTTATGGTGACAAAAAAATAAAATGATAGTTTTCAGGGGCATGTGTAAGAGGAGAAAGGGGAGTTTATATTTAACAGGTAGAGAATTTCAGTTTAGTAATATTAAGAATTCTAAAGATGAATGGTGGTGATGGTTGCAGACATTGTGAATCTTCTTAATGCAATTGAAGTGTACTCTTAAAATAGTTAAGATGGTAAATTTTATAGGTGTATTTTTCCACATAAAAAAACTTAAATGGAATTTTTGAAACAGTAGTTCAAGATACCAGCAAACGTGCAAACAGTTAGATGTATAATCTTTCTAATTTTTCCATTCTAATATGTGGAAATTGGCATCTCAAAACAGGTGCCCTTAATATTTGAAAGCAGATCATCCTTATGAAACTTTCCATAAGCCTAAATAGCATAAAACAAAGAAGAAATTACCATTTGTTTATATGGAAAATTTTTTGAGTATTCCCAAACCCCAAAATAACTTACCAAATCATACCAAATATGCTTAATTGCATCTAGTTTTATGCTAAGTGTAATACCCTTATGAGCTCTCTTAGGCTTTTCTGATACCTTAGGACACATCTTGCTAACAGATGCACAAAATAAATTGAAATAAATCACAGTTGTTCACACAGTTCAAAGCCATGGTGGCTTGACACTAAGATAAAGAGTGTAGTTTTCAACTAAGGATGTTGGTGGTGCCAATCTAGTTGTTTGGTGGAGTCCACATTGCCTCTATAATGGTTGGCTGCAAAACAAATGCTGAATGCTATTTTTGCTTTTCACCTTTTTTCATAAAAGCAAAAATCCTCTTTGGGTTTCTTTAGTTAGCAAAAATAGGGACTAAAATATACCTTTCATAAAAACGAAATGGCATAATGCAAACTTTCAAAATGTGAGGAGTTACCTTTATTTTTCTGATTTACATTTCTCTAATACATAATGTATGAGCATTTATTCACATGCTTGTTACTCTTTTTAGTTTGATCTGTAAAGTTCCTTTTTATATCTATATCCCATTTTTTTATTGAGGTGAATATATTTTTTCTTGTTTATTGGCATAATCCCTCATGTATTTATATTAGCACTGTCCAGTAAAATTTGCAGCAGTGATGAAAATGCTCTATATCTATGCCCTTAATACAGTAGCCACTAGAAACATTTGGTATTTAGAACTTAAAATGTAACTGTAACTGAATAACTTAATCATTCATTTTATTTAATTAAAAATAAATAACCACATATGACTAGTAGCTACCTGATTGGATAGTACAGTACTATATAAAACCTTGTCAGTTATGTATTTTGGAAATATCTTTTCCCAATCTTTTATTTTTTAAATTCATCTTTATTGTTGAAAGTATTGCAGATGTCCTGTTTTCCCCCCATTGATCCTCTCCAACCTGCACCAGTCCTCCCCTCCATGCCTTCACCAGCCTGTGTCCATTGGTTATATATATATGCATATAAGTCCTTAGGTTAATGTCTCCACACCTCCCTGAACCAACCCCCTCCACCCGCCTTCCCTCTGAGATTCGTCAGTCTGTTCCATGCTTCTAAGTCTCTGGATCTATTTTGTTCATTGGTTTGTTTTGTTCATTAGATTCCACATATGAGTGAGATCATGTGATACTTGTCTTTCTCTGACTGGCTTATTTTGTTTAGCATAATACTCTCCAGGTCCCTGCATGTTGTCTCAAAGGGTAAGATATCCTTCTTTTTTACAGCTGCCCCTTTGGGTTTGTTTCTATGTATTAGGTAGATCTGCTATGACTCCTAGTCTTTTGAAGGGACTCTGGTGCAGGACAATGTCAGATGCTGGTTGTTACTTGCCCTGAGTACCATGTTTGGAGCTATCAACACTCCACAGCTTCTGGCTCCCTCTGCTGGGGCTGTGTGCATTTGGAAAGAACCCAGCTATGCATCAAGGTCTGCTTTTCCTAGCCCCCAGTCCAGAAGCAATCAGGCAAAGACTCAAAGCATCCTAGTGATCCACTTTTGCCTGCAGGCTGCTTGCTATCTTAATGAGCCTCAGATTGTAGGCCACAGGGTGGGGCCTGAAGTTTTCCAATGGGATGGGGCAGTTGCTTCTCCATCCCCAGGCAAAAGCTGCCTGGATGGTGATGGTAAAGGCCTGCCTGAGAAACATGTCCTCTGCAGTATAGGGGAATGACTCAGCACAGAAATCCAGATGGCTTCCCTCTTTGCTCTGTCCCAAGAGCCAGCAGCTCTAGATTCTCCTCACACAGCTCTAGGCCACTCTGCCCTCCCTCCGCCAGAGCCCAAAGTGAGTGGCTCCACATGAAAATTTTCTGCATTGGCCCTTTAGGAGGGTGCCTGCATTTCCAGCAAGCTCTCCCTGGCAGATAGAAACCTGGCTGCTTTTCACAGCCAGATGTTATGTGGGTACCTTTCTCAGTTCTGGTGCTCTGGGCTGGGAGCCCAGCTTGGGGTTTAGACCCCAGAGATCTCAGTAGGAGCCCCCCACAGCAGAGATATCCCTCAGGACTTTCAGCTGCTGCCTGTGGGAGCCCAGCCAGCCCCCTTGCACCTTTGCACTTCCTACCAGTCTCTATGCTGTCTCCACTTTAGATCCTTGGTTATGAGGATGCTCTCCAGCTCATCTTCAGTTGCAGTCAATTATTCAGGATGGTTTTTCTATGTTTTAGTTGTAATTCCAGTTTGGTCTGGAATTGTGTCAGTGTAGCTTCCACTTAATCCACTGCCACCTTGCAATCTCTCCTCCCAATCTTTTAACTACTTGGTCCATTATGCTTGTTGAACAAAAGCTCTTAATTATTACATTATTTATAGTCAGAATATTCAATTCACACAAAAAGAGAGAAAAACCTCCATTTCATTGTAACTTCATACTGACTTACTTAAAAAAAACCACATTTCTGACATTAGTTTTTCATCTATTCACTCTTTTTATTTACCTAGATTATTTTTAACAATCCCAAACAAGATATATTTATCCTATATATGTTTTAAATATGTTTTTATTGATTTGAGAGAGAGAGAAAGGGTAAGGGGGAGAGAGAAAGAGGAACACTGATGTGAGAGAGAAACATTGATCAGTTGTCTCCAGTACACACCTTAGCTGGGCACCAAATCCACAACCTAAGTTTGTGCTTTGACTGAGAATCAAGCCAGCAACCTTTCCATGCATGGGACAACATTCAACCAACTGAGCCACACCAACCAGAGCTCTCGTATGTTTTGATTATTTATTGCTGTGTAACAGAGGACCACAAAGTTAGTGGCTAAAAATATAATTTTATCATTCAAGAATTTGAGAAGGTCCCATCTGGGTATTTTATCCTTGACCCACTTACTGTCATGTCGAGCTCCTGAGGTTGGAGCATCTACTTTCTAGAGGATTTTTTTTTTTTACTCACATATATATCTCCTTGACGTTCCTTGGTCTCACTTTTTATGCAGCATCTTATCTTCCATAGCCTCACTATGTGGATTGGTTTCTCACTGCATCGTGATGTCTGTGAAGTCACATTTTGTACATGTTAAGTGGCCTTTAGAGGCATGAAAACACTGCCAGTCTTCTTAAAGGTAGGGCTCAGGACCAGCAGAACATTATTTCTCTTATATTGCATTTGTCAAAGCAGTTATAGACCTGTCATAATTATTTTACTATGTGTCTGTTAACAAAGAAGGACTAATACAAATCAACCATACAATACCTTTACCATATAATGTTTACATAAATGTGTTTTTAATGTAATAAAGTCATCATATGTTTATTTAGTGGTCTGTGCTTTTGAAATTAATAACTGTTTCCAAATTTCTAGAATTTTTCTTAAGAAATTTGAATAAATATTTGTTAAATTTATCAAGTACATTAACTACAACTCTGAACAACCCAAAAACCAACATGGAAGATTAGCTTAACAAGATTTAAGAGATTCGTAAAATGTAATACAGTAAAGACATTTAAAATAAATTTGTTTTAAAATAATATCTCATGACATGTAAACATGTTTATAATAACTTCAGTACAAAATTTCATCAGAACATATTTTGTGCAAGATAACCAGAATATTTTTTAAAAGATTAGGAATAGAAGTTTGATTAATTTGACTATACAAGAATTTTAAATGTTTATTTTAAAAGTCTTAAAATAGAACACAAAAGGAAAGCTGTGTAAATATTTTCAGGCCTATTATAGACAAAAACTCTTGTTTCTTAGTATTCTTACAGTAGCAAATATTATTTGAGCACTTAATTTGTTTTAGGTTCTATCCCAAGTTCTTTATATACTTTATCTCATTAAATAATAATGTTTTTTTACACACTAGAACACTGAGGCAAAGATATAATAACTTACCCAAAGTTGTTAATTTATAGTCCTTGGGCTTAAACCTAAGCAGCCTGAATTTATAGGCTCTTTTATTTTCACTATGCTCTGTTGCTTATTACTAATGTTAAATTTTATAGGAAAAAATTATTAGAAGGCTCTATACAAAGATGTTTCCCAAGATATCTAAATTTTAGAATTACAGGGTAAATACACAAATATATATATATATATTTTTTTCTTCTGAATTATTTCTGTTTTTCCAAATTGTCTTTATTAAATAAATATTAAATTTCAGGTTGGGCTTTTGATAAAGTTTAACATCCAATCCTGATTTTTAAAATAAAAGTCTCTTAATATAAAAATTATATATGATACAAATGACTATTCATTACAACCATGAATAAAACAAGGGAATCTGAGATTAGAACAGTAATTTGTTCTTATTTCATAGCCTGATTTTGATTAGAAGACAAACAAAGAATATTGCATAATCTAATTTGTTTCGATATTTATCTTCAGCCAAATTTTTTATCCATTGTTTCATTTTCATTAAAAAAACACACATTTGTGTAACATTGGAAAAACCTCAAAATTAGAAATATTTTAGTCTGGATTCATAAACTAATGTCCCCTTGTATGCTTCCCATTTTTTAATCCTTTACACTTGATAGTATAAGTACACATTTATTAATTTTGTAAAGAAATCTTATGATGTGCAACAAATACAGTCAAGATAGACAGCCAAGATATGCTTACCAAACGAGTGCTAATATTGTCCCTCTGACTTTCATGCACTATATAAATAAAATAAGGAGCAATTGTTTTAGAAAAAAGACTCATTACAGTGGAAACTTGAACAAGATATATTAATTTTAAGGTAGTTCATTCTTGTATCATGAGAAATTTACTACAACATACTAAAATGTATTAATAAAAATGTTTATGTATACATTTTCACTGTTTTTCCTGCATAGGTAGCTTCAGAAACTCTGGGAAACTTACTGTGTTGAATTAGATGAGTAAAATAAAATTCTGGTATAAACTTATTATTAATATTTGGGGATTCAAATTTCAAGAGTTAAGTCTGGTTGGTCTAGGGTGAAGAGTGTTTAATTCAGTGATGCAACAGATATTCATAAGATGTACCAGGCACTGTTGTAGTTAAGGGAAGCAAAGCAGTGAAAAAGCGGACAAAATTTCTGTCCTTGGGGATCTTAATTTCTGGTTAAATACACATAAAATTTACTAGATGCTAGTCACTCTTTTACCTGCTTTATCAACATTATATCATTTAATCCTTGTAAAACAAAATCCTATGAGGTAAGGATTATTAATATCACTTTTTAATGGGTGATAAAACTGTAGAAAATTCCATTAGGTAATTTTTTCAAGGTCATATATGAATAAATGGCAAACCCAGAATTTGAACCTAAGCATTCTGACTCCACAGTCTATGCTATTAACTTCTTTTTTTTTTTTTTTAAAAAAATATATCTTTATTGATTTCAGAGAGAGGAAAGGAGAGGGAGAGAGAGAGGTAGAAACATCAATGCTGAGAGAGTCATTGATCGGCTGCAGCCCACAACCCAGGCATGTGCCCTGACAGGGAACTGAACCCCGATCTCCTGGATCCTAGGTCGATGCTCAACTGCTGAGCCACTCCCGGCAGGGTGATGCTATTAACTTCTATGATATAATGACACAAATTATCAGGTTAAAAAATAGAAAGTATAATTTGCTTGCTTTTTTAATAAAAGTAACATATACTTATTGTAGAAATGTTAGAAAGAGATGAGAAAACAATTAATATGCATATATAAATTAATTATTCTACATATCAATTATATTATAAATATATTGATATTATATATATTAATCTTGTTACTTAAAATGGTAACAATTTAGTAAATGTTTCCAGTCTTTTTAACTTGCTTTCTGTTAAAAAATTTAACTGTGGTGCTTTACACAGAATGGGCTTTGGGACTCAAGGGTCAAAGCTGGCTTACCATTTAAAAGGCTATTAAAATATTCCAGATGATAGATACTATTTGGACAATTGTGATAGCAGTGGATGTGGTGAAAAGTGATTGTTTCAGAAAATAGTGAAGTTTGGTCAATATGATTGGTTGATTGATTTAGGTGTGAGGGTTCACTCCACACACTGGTTCATCTGTTTCATTTATTTATAACACATAGCTTAGTCCAATCAAGCCTCTTTATTGAAAATTTGCAGAACTTCCTTGAGGCTTAATTTTCTTTTTCTTTTTTTAAATTTTTTTTATTGATTTTACATATTTATTTATTTATTTATTTAAAAATTTATCTTTATTGTTAAAGTATTACAGATGTCCCTTTCCCCCCCCCCATTGACCCCTCCATCCCTCACCCTCCCCTCCCCTCAGGCTTTCACTACACTATTGTCTGTGTCTTTGGGTTATGCATATATATATATATGTTCCCAGGTTAATCTCTCCCCACTCACCCCCCGGCACTGCCTTCCCTCTGAGATTCCTCAGTCTGTTCCATGTTTCTACGTCTCTGGATATGTTTTGTTCATCAGTTTATTTTGTTCATTAGATTTCACATATGAGTGAGATCATGTGGTACTTGTCTTTCTCTGCCTGACTTATTTCACTTAGCATAATACTCTCCATGTCCTGCCATGATGTCCCAAAGGGTAAGAGATCCTTCTTTTTTACAGCTGCATAACATTCCATGGTGTAAATGTCTCACAGCTTTTTTATCCACTCATCTACTGATGGGCACTTGGGCTGTTTCCACATCTTACTATTGTAAATTGTGCTGCTATGAACATAGGGGTTAGATGTGAATTTTGATAGAAAAATTCAAGATAATTTCAAGCTGTTTAGCACATCAGAAGAATTAGATGAGAAATTGCTGTTATATGCATTAAATTTTGCACATGTTGACTTTGATAGTTATTCATTATATATCCAAGTGAATATATTAATCAGGCAGCTGGATTTATTCACCTGGATATTAAAGGAGAGGTCTGTGAAATACATATACATTTTTTGAATCACCAATATATACACTAAAATCCATGAAACGGAATGATATCACACAGAAAGTTGTGATAACTTGAAAGAACAGTCAATTTTCCACAACTCCTTGCATCCACACTTCTTTGAATGTGCTTTTGTGGCTCTTTCTAGCAAAAAATCAACAATGTACATGCAGAGTTAAATTTGTATAAGGTTATGCATTAGCCAAATATTATGACAAAGCATGAGGACAAGGGAGTTTAAGATGTAAGCAAGAAAATGACTATGGCTCCCCATTAAATTTAAGAAGAGTAAGGAAGAAAGTGAAAATATGAAGATGGAATGGAGATGAAAATGGTATGTGATGGTAATATATACAATAAAATATTACTCAGAAATAAAAAAATAAAATCTTGCCATTTGTGGCAACATGGATGGGCCTAGAGGGTATTATGCTAAGTGAGATAAGTCAGACAGAGAAAAACAAGTGCTGTAGAATTTCACTTATATGTGGAAGATCAAACAAATGAACAAACAAAACAAATTTTCAGATACAGAGATCAAACTGCTGGTTGCCAGAGGGGAGGACAGTGAGGATATGGGTGAAAAAAGTGAAGAGGGTTTTAATCTATAATAGAGTGATATGATCTGCTGGTGTGGCTCAGTTGGTTGAGCAACATCCCATGCACCAGGAGCTCCCTTTCTCTCTCTGAAATCAATAAAACTATATTTTAAAAAAATAATAGAGTGATAATTTTGCAGGGTGACACATGATTTCTAGACTTAGTGTGGTTATCTAAGGTATATAAATGTCAAAGCACTATATTATACACCTGAAACTAATATAATACTTCTTTCCAACTATACTTAAATTTTTAAAAATCCTTTAAAAAATTTTTTAAAAAAAATATGTCTTCACTGATTTCAAAGAGAAGAAGGGATAAGGAGAGAGAAAGATAGAAACATCAATGATGACAGAGAGTCATTGATTGGCTGCCTCCTGCACACCCCCTGCTGGAGATCCAGCCCAAAACCAGGTCATGTGCCCTGACCGGGAATCAAACCTTGATCTCCTGGATCATAGGTCTGTGCTCAACTGCTGAACTAAGATGGTCAGGCAAAAAAAAAATTCTTAAAAAAATAATAAGTTCAATGGTAGAATACGACCATGTCTGTGAGTGGCCAAAAATTTTTCTATCTTGCATCTCCCTACCAACACTATACAAACATGTTGTTTTGAATTTGATGTTAACGCATAAAAATTATCTTTGGTATTATCTGCATTAAAATGAAATCTTTCTCTATGTGCTAATTTGTTTTTTTTTTCACAAGTATGTTAACTTTTCCCCTCTCTTTAATACTGCTATTAAAATATTCTACAATAAAGCTGATACTTCACTCAGTCACATACACTTTCACATTCACAAACATATGCATATAGAAAAACACACACACATACAAAACAGTGAATTTGCCACAGAAATATTTGCTGTAAGGTACTTGTTTTAGAATAACAATATCTAAATGCTATTAACTTGTGGGAAGAATGGCGATATTTCCTTCTTTAAGGCAATCACTGAGAGATTTGAGCTTTGAGTTTAATTATATTTCTATCCCCATTACTTTCTTCATTTTTTTATTTTGTAATACAAAGAAGGTCAGGGAGTAGTTACACAAGACTTTTTGTCATGGAAAATATTTTTTCTTCCAGTTGTCACTTACTAAAGACCAGCCAGTTGCCTGGAGTTTCACAGCAATTCATGGCATATTTTATTTGACTCTAGATTTCTTATTATTTTGCTTTGTCTTTGTCCCAGGTTTGTACTGGACAAGAGTTTCTGAGCATAAATAAGTATCAATTTATCAAGCAAAGTATGACATAGAGAGATAATAGAGACCCTATATGATTAGGAACTTTGAGATCACAGGGATCTAGTAACCACAACACGCAATTCTCTGAAAATATCAGTCCCCATATACAGGTATTACCACTATTAAATAAGTCTATTAAATAAATCATTAGGAAGTTTTTTTAAAATAAAATTGAAAATGTGTGTGTAACTTTGCAGAGTCTACTTTCTCATTCCATTGTAGAGTATATAAAATATAACTTCTGAACCTTGAGAAAGATAATTGGAAAAGACAGCATTTGAAATTATCAAACAAAATGAAGAACTACAATATTAGATGATACTGAACAAAGAATAAGGCTATTTCCTAATATAAAGTCTGAAAAGAAGATATTACAACAGCATAAATTGAAAAACATGGATTTGTACACTATAGTAATAAAATTGATAAAACTGCCCTAGTTACTCTATACACTCCACAAAATTTGTGACAGGATACTATGCTAATGCTCTGAAGAAAAACTCAATACCTTCATGATGTTAACTGTCAAAAAACAAACAAAAAACAGATGCAGCAACAGATGCATAGCCTAAGAAATTGTTCATCTTTCAGTGCTCACGTGGGAACCTCTTATTGGTGGAGCACAAAACAACTACAGAACCTTACTTCCAAGCAAGTCTGAGAAATGCAGTTTGTTTTTAGCCTGTGCAGAAAATGAAGGCATTATAGCAGAGTGGAGTGAATATTAAGAATCAGTTAATTCACTCAGCTAATCATCTCAATGGGGAGTATGGAGTAAAATTATTTCATTTAGTTATAATATCAATCTCCGAGAGATTGAAATAAAATTTTCCATGGACTTTAATTGAACTGTATGTTACTTTGTTTTAGAATGGCCTGTTTTTCATTAAAATAATGTTTAAACAACTCGATGTGTTCCACTTTCTAACACAGATATGGGTTTTTGGAAAGGCCATTGGTCACCAGCTCCATGAAGGGAAAAATTGGTCCTTGTTTTGGAAAATCTTCCAGGTATATATGCAGAAATATATGTTCATGAAATTATGAACCATCATCATCAAAACCTGTTTCATTGTTAATTGGGAATTCCCACAATTGCCCCTCTTTAGCCTACTGGATCATTTCTTCAAAGACATTCCGAAAGAGCTGTTCATTTACTTCAGCTTAGCAAATTCCATATCCAAAAGTGAAGAAAGGTGCTGTTTCTGTTTCAGGTGCTTCTTTAGGAACTGTCTTAATATTAAAAATATTAAGTCTCTTTCCCTTGAATATATTTTTCCTAAAACTATGAAAATCAGTGGTAATTCAGTCTGGGTGAGATGAGGATCGCTGGAGTCCCAGGCGTTCCTCCCAAAGGGTCCCGTGCACAGACCCACTCACTGACCTACTCCCTGGCTCTCAGCTCCAGTGCTGGAAGCACCAGGGAAAGAGTAAAGAACTAAATTGTCTGTATTCAGGGTGAGGGCCGGAACTGTCTATCTTTATCCAACTTTTTGCCTTCTCACCCTTGATCATGACAAACTTACTCTGGCATCTTTAACTTCAAATTTTCCCAAAGATAAAATGTTTTGTTTTTTTAAATTCCGTGCTGTTATTAAATTATCTAAAGAGTTTTTATTCCTAGATAGCTATTTCAAAAAATAATGTGTGTACAGGGTTGGGCAAAAGTAGGTTTATAGTTGTTCATATGGAAAAAGACATGCATATTAAGATTATTACAATAGCTTTATTAACTTTGTTTCACTACCCACAGCTGTAAACTTACTTTTACCCCACCTTGTACATATTCCTATACATGTGTTAGGATCCACAAGAAAATGTTTCATGACCTTTTCATTAAATTACTAAGTTGAGTAGGCTGAGTAAATATAGTAAATAAAAATATTACATATTTTGAAATTGTTTCAAAATTGTACACAGTATTTATTCATTGTTATTGTCTATTTATTCAAAGTATAATGGTTGTAATGGATTATTCTAATTTAATGCAAATTTTCTATCAATAAGAGTAGACTTACTAATATGTTTTAATGTGAATCTTTGATACTGCTACCTTGGTTTCAGAATATTGATATAGCAATAAGGAAAAATATTTTTAATCAATTATTTTAAAAATATTATTTCATTGAATACAACAACAAACTATTAATGCAACATTCGCAGACATTCAGATACAAGTAAGGAGCAAGGAAAGTGCATGCTATAGTATAAGAGCCTCTCACGTCTATTAAAACAATTAAACCTTTAAAAGAAATTTACTCAATGGACATTTCAAATGTCAAAATTATTTTCTTTTTAATTAATGTGCTTTGTCTGATCTGGATAACCTTAGATTTCTATATGTATATTTCTTACTCTTACCTGAAAGCAGTCTTTACATATTTATCATTTGATTATACAACTATTATTATTGCATTTTTCAAATATTCTTATCCAACAATGAACAAGTTCATGTTAGAGTCACAATTTTGTGTATTTTATTCTTAGAAATGCCATGTATCATTTAAAACAGAAGCCTATTTCTAAAATTACATAAGGGCCATAAGCAGGGAACTAACATGTAGTTTTACTATAAAAGTTTAGTCTTAGCAACATCACTGTGACATTTATCCTGCTTAACCTCACCCAATGCACCCTGAGGAAATGTCAGCATAATTTTATGCTACTAATACAAATTAATTTTCAAAGGGTTTTGACAATATATTCATCAAATATATTACACTTTTGAAATGAACATTTGGTACAGGATTTCAGAATCAGAATAACTTAATATGCCAATGAAATATAAAATGAAACAATTATACTTCAACATGCTGCAGACATTTAAATTACTCAAGTACCACATATTTTTCAAAATACTATCATGAGTTTTAATATTAATAATTTTATTTTAATTATGCTTGTTATACTATTTCTACATAATTGTTATGAATACAAATCTATTTGTAAAGATAGATCATTCCCTAAATTCTTACTAATTTTTTTTTTCATTAAAAAAAAAAATTAATCCTCACCCATGGATATGTTCTTTATTGATTTGAAAAAGAGAGAGAGAAACATCGATCAGTTGCCTCTCATACGCTCCCCAACTGGGGAGCAAATTTGCAACTTAGATATGTGCCTTGACAGGGAATCAAACCCACAACCTTCTTTTGGTGCACAGGTCAACACTCTAACCCACTGAACCACCTGGCCAGGGCCCTACCAATTTTATTTTCAAAAACTTACTGCCAATAACCCTTTCATAATAAATTATCAATGTTGCTTACAAAAAAAAGTGTGCTTCAAATTTTTTTCTCATGATTATAATTAATTTTATGTGACATTATCAGAATGGCACACAAGTTTCATGAGGAAAAAGTACAGCCCCTAATGCAGTCTCTCCTTTCTTCCAACTAAAATTGCTAGGAAGACCCAGGGAAGATAAAAACTTAAAACTAGATAAAAAATTAAGACTTGTGAAAAATTAATGAAAAATGTATACTTTTCTTCCCAAGGAAAAAGATAAATGGCAACAAAATTTAAAGATAATAAATGCAAATATATATATCAAAGATAACCTAATATTTCCCAATAATAAAACAAACTAAATGTAGTCAATAAGTTACTTTGTAATATCCCATTGTTTATTCCTTAAATTAGAGAACCAGAGCCTGTACTTAGCAACAGGTTGGACTCCAAATGGGTAGTAATTAAAAACAAAATTTCTTTTAAAAAATTTTTATTGAAGTATGATTGACATACAAGAAGCTGTACATATTTAATATATACAATTTGAGTTTGGAAATAAGTATAACATCCATTAAACCATCACCACAATCTATACTATTAGTATATCCATCACCTCCAATAGTTCCCTCCTGCCTTTTATATTTTTCATAAAATAATAGTAATGCTTTTGTTCAACAGGAAAAAGAGTACTCTCTTAAGTAATGTTTCTTTTGCACCAAGTATTTTCATGGTTAAAATATCTGAGAATAATACTGTACATGAATACTAGAAACTGGACTGAGATTTTACACATAAACTTGATCCACTGGAGTAGATACATGAATTATTTCTTTGTTGTTGTTTTTTTTTAAAATAAAAATTGTAAAGGGAACCTACTTAAGGTTTATTCACAATATCTATTGAAAATCTCAACCTGAAAATATCTAGTCTAAATTACCAGTAAATAGATAGAAAAATAAGATGGGAACATGAAATAAGAAAAAAATACCTAGATCCACAAAAATATTTTAAAAATTATCCATATGGAATACAAAAAGCAATTTCAACAAAAATATTATAACCTTTGTAATAATGAAAAGGAAAATAGACTTTGAAAGTGGAGCATAAAAATGTAGAGAAAGAACAAATTGAGATAAAAAGCAACATAATGTGATAAAAAATTTAAAAAAATTAAAATGCAATAACAGTCCTACTGTAAACACACTTATAGAAATGGAGACCAAATGGATGGTTGCAAGAGAGGAAGGAGGTACAGGGAAGTGTAAAAGGGGGAAAGGGAATAATATAAAAAAATTGGGATAAGTTTGCATGGTAACAGATGATTACTAAAATTATTGGGGTGATCAAATTTTAAGGTATAATTATGTGAGATCACTATTTTGTAGACCTGAAACTAGTATGAGTAATATAATATTGTATAACAACTATAAGTAAATTAAACAATGATTAAGGCATGGTCAGGTGGCTCATTTGGTTAGAGCTTCACCTCATACACCAAAAGGTTTAGAGTTCAGTCCCTGGTCAGGGCACATATCTAGGATGCAGGTCCGATCTCCAATCAAGGTGTTTATGGGAGACAGCCAATCAATGTTTCTCTCTCACATCATTGTTTCTCTCTCTCTCTCTCTCTCTCTCTCTCTCTCCCTTCCACTCTCTAAAAATAATCAATGAAAACATAACTTTCTGTGAGGATTATTAAAAACAAAGAATGTCTACAAATCAGTTATAACAACTGAATTAATATTTTAGGGCATATGCAAAAACATTTTTCCAAGTTAGAGAAAAGGGACTACAAAATGAAAATGATGAGACAGATAAAAGAAACAAGGATTTAAAATAATGCAAGGAAAGATAATAAAGAGATCAATAGAGAGATAGTTACCTGATATATGGCAGCCTGAAGAGCATAACAAAGGAAGCAAAATTAGTCAAAAAGACATAAAATAATTGCTTGAAATCAAAAAGCACTTGTTTTGCAAGGCACTAATCTATTTCCAAGCAAAATTATTGATAGAGATCTCTACTTAGAAATATCATTGGCTATGGTAAGAGGAAAATGTATAAATTTTGAGAATAAAGTTAGAATATGACTAAAAAAAGGTTACAGCAGACTCAGTGGAAGCTACATTGACACTCTCTCAGGATCAAACTGGAATTACAACTAAAATATAGAAAAACCATCCTGAATAATCAACTTCAACTGAAGATGAGCTGGAGAGCACCCCCATAAACAAGGAGGAAAAGTGGAGACCGCATGGAGACTGCATAGAGACCGTTAGAAAGTGCAGAGACACAAGAGGGCTGGCCGCACCCTCATGGGCAGCAGCTGAAGGTCTTGAGTGATATCTCAGCTGTGGGGGTTCCCACTGATGCCTCTACAGCCTAAACCCTGGATGGGGCTTCCCAGCCAAGAGCACCAGAACTGAGAAAGGTGCCGACATAACATCTGGCTGTGAAAAGGAGCCAGGTTTCTGTCTGCGAGGGTTAGAGCTAAGGTTAGAGCAGGGTTAAAGTAAGCAAAGATTAGTGAAACTTTTTGAAGAAATAATGGCAGAAAACTTCCCTAGCCTGGTCAAGGAAAAAGTCACACATGTTCAGGAGGCACAGAGTCTCAGCAAGAAGAAACCAAAGAGGCCCACACCCAGACACATCATAATTAAAATGCCAAAAATTCAAGACAGAGAAAAGCAATCTACAAAGGAGCTCCCATAAGGCTGTCAGCTGACTTCTCATCAGAAACTCATTAGGCTAGAAGGGAATGTCATGAAGTATTCAAGATAATGCAAAACAAGAGTCTGAAACCAAGACTACTCTATCCAGCAAGGCTATCATTCAAAATAGATGGTGAAATAAAGAGCTTCCCAGACAAAAAAAAAAAAACTAAAGGAGTTTTATCACCACCAAACCAGCATTGCAGGAATTGTTAAAGGGATTGCTGTAATTAGAAGTAGAGATAGAGAGGGAAACATAGGCATAAGTATTAAAATGACAGTAAATAAGATCTATCAATAATAACCTTAAGGACTTTAAGGGAGAGATCAACAGCAATACAGTCATAGTTGTGAACTTTAACACCTCACTGACCACTGGATGGATCTTCCAGACAAAAAGTCAACACAGAAACTGTGACTCTAAATGGCACACTAGGTCAAATGGATTTAATTGATCATTAAATGTTTACAGAACATTTTACCCCAAAGCTGCAGAATATGCATTCCTTTCAAGTGCACATGGATCATGCTCAAAGATAGACTGCGTGTTAGGACATAAAACAAGTCTCTACAAGTTCAAGAAGATTGAAATCACATCAAGCACCTCAGACCACAATGGCATGAAATTAGCAATCAACTACAGTAGAAACACTCAAAAACATTCAAACACATGGAGGCTAAAGTACATGTCATTAAACAATGAATGGGTTACCAATAAGACCAAGAAAGAAATCAAAAACTTCCTAGAAACAAATGAAAATGAACACATAACAACCAAAAATCTATAGGACACAGTAAAAGCTGTCCTAAGAGGGAAGGCCATAGCACTACAGGCCTACCTCTAAAAGGAAGAAAAATTTTTAGTAAACTATTTAACCTTACAACCTAAAGAATTAGAAAGCTCCCCTATGAATCTGTTTGGACCAGGGCTTTTGTTTGCTGGGAGTTTTTTTTGTTGTTGCTTCAATTTCATCAGTTGTTATTTTCTATTCATGTTTCCTGACTCTTCCTGATTCAGTTTTACATGATCTCACTCATATGTGGAATCTAATAAACAAAATGGATTGTGGAACAAAATAGATCCAGCGATATGGAAGCATGGAACAGACTGATGAATCTCAGTGGGAAGGCGGGGATGGAGGAGTGGGTGGGGAGAGATCAATAAAGAACTTGTCGTGAGGGCCCAGTGGGGGGGGGGTCGAGTGCGGGCGCAGGGTGGAGGGGATCAGTGGGGAAAAAAGATATCTGTAATACTTTCATCAATAAAGATAAAAATTTTTAAAAAGTTAGAATACAAAACACATTTATGCAATAAATATTGGTTATCTACTACAAGGCAACAAAATATTCAAGTATCTCTATAGCTTTTCTATCCAATAAAAAAATGCTAGGTGATAATGGAACAGTATTTCAAGTTTTATAGAAACTCAAAAGTTAAATTAAATTCATAAAATTTCCATTCTTATAAATTATCAACAATATTTCATAATTCAGAACAAAGAATTATTAAGAAAAAGAGTTATCATTTTTACATGTATTTTTTCTTTCTTGGTGGCCAACTATGAGATTTTTTTTGTTTTGTTTTTCGATGAGTTGGATAATAATGGAGAGGTACAAGACAGATCATAGTTATTTCACTCTGACCCGTAATATAAGCACTCCTCTTATGAGACAAATTTGTTTTTGTAGGTTTTAAGGACATATTTAATGGTTTTGTAATGTTTAAATATATATATAAATCTTTCAATTTATATTAAAACTGTAAAGCACTTTAAACTTGCAATCATGATAAAGTCACATGTAAACTAATAGAGCTTTGGTTTCATTAGCAGAGACTAAGCTTGTAAAAATCTAGTCTCTCTATTATCACATAAAATTGAGTAAATAATTAATGTTGAAATGCTACTTTTATAAGTAGCAATGAACAACACTCACCTCCAAATTACTGGAAGTACTGATTTAAACACTGGCTTGGCGTAACAAGCCATAGAGTTTACCAAAAGCCATTGCACTTGGTGTCTTTTTATTTTCAGAACAAATCTGAGAGTTAAATATCATTTCCCCATGTTTTTGGTAAGAAAGCTGGGTCTCAGAAATAATGGAGTTTGTAAAGAAGGCAATTTACTAAAATTTTACACCAAAAAAAGACTGAAAACATCAGGCTAAGTGAAATAAGCCAGAGAAAACAAGTACTGTATGATTTCACTCATCTGTGGAATCTAATAAACAAAATAAAGTAACAAACAAAATAGAAATAGACTCATTGAGAGCAGACTGACAGCTGTCAAAGTGGATGGGGGTTGTGGGTTTGAGTGAAAAAGATGAAGGGATTAAGCAAAAATAAGAAAACTCACAGACACAGATAAGAGTATGGTGATTACCAGAGGGAAAAGGGGTTAGAGAGAGGTGGAAGAGAAAAAAAGAAAAGCAGCCATGTATACATTGGAAAGGAGAAAGTCAAAAACAAGTATGGGCAATATCCATCCTCAGTAAAGACCCGAGAAAGCATTAAGCTTTAATCTTGGGGAATCCCTTGGTTCAGAGTCAATCCACTTAATTGGAGACTATGCCAGCACAGAGACAATCTGCAAAGACTGGGAGGGTTGGATGTTTTTATAAAAAGCCCAATTTTTAACAAAAAGTAGCAAGGCATACAGGGAAAATATAATGCATGTCCCATTTAAAGGAAGAAAGTTAATTTTCAGAAACTTTCCTTTAGGAAGCAGAGATTTTGAACTTACTAGACAAAAACTTTATAGCTGGCTAAACTAGGCTGAATGGGCTAAAGGAAAACAAAAACAAAGAACTGAAGGAAATCAAGAACACAGCATATGATCAAAATGAGAATATCAAAAAGGAAGCAAACAAAACTGGGTAGCTGAACATATAATTTAACTAAAAATTAGTTCTAATAATTTTTTTATGTGGAATCTTTAGGGTTTTCTATACATACAATCATGCCATCATCAGACAGACACAATTTAACTCCTTGCTTTTTGATGCCTTTTATTTAATTTTTCTTGCATAATTGCTCTGGCTAGGACATCCAGTATTTTGTTGACTAGAAGTAGTGACAGTGGGCATCCTTGTAATGTTTCTAATCTTAGAAAAAAAGTTTTGAGCTTTCTACTGTTGAGTATGTTGTTAGCTGTGGGCTTATTTTATATGATCTTTGTTATATTGATATATATTTCTTCTATTCCTAGTTTCTAGGGAGCTTTCATCATGAAAATATGTATTTTATCAAATGTTTTTTTCTTTTCATCTATTGTATTCTTCATTCTGTTAATATAGTATATTACATTTACTGATTTGCGTATGTTGAACCATACTTGCTTCCAAGGGATAAATCCAAATTAATCATGGTTTATGATATTTTTAACAATTTGTTGAATATTTGTTGCTAGTATTTCATTGAGGATTTTGCATCTATATTCATCAGGGATACTGATCTCTATTTTCTTGTAGTGTCCCTGTATGAATTTGCAATCAGAGTAATATAAGGCTTTATAAAGTGAGTTTTTAAATTTTACTTACTCTCTAATTTTTTGGAAGAATTTGAGAAAGATTGGTACTAATTCTTCTTTAAATACTTAGTAGAACTCTGGCTGTTGTGGCTCAGTTGGTGGAGCGTTGGCCCATGCACCAAGAGGTCACTAGTTCAATTCCCGATCAGAGCACATTCCTGGGTTGCAGGCTCAGTCCCCAGTAGGGGCATGCAGAAGGAAGCCAATCAGTGCTTCTCATATATATGTCCCTTCCTCTCTTTCTAAAATCAACAAAAACATGTTTTAAAAATATTTAGTAGAATTCATGTGTAAGGCCATCTTGTCCTTTACTTTGAGCCTGTCAGTGTCTTTAAAGATGATGTTAGTCTCTTGTAGACAGTATATAGTTAGGGTCTCATTGTTTTATAGATTCAGTACCTAATATCTTTTCACTGGAGAACTTATTCCATTTATATTTAAAGTCATTATTGATAGGTAAGGATTTATTACTGCTTTCTTATTTATTGTTTTCTGGTTGTTTTGAAGTTTCTTTGCTCTTTTCTTCCTGTCTTGCTATTTTCCTTTGTGAATTGATGATACTCTGTAGTAGTATTCTTTGATTCCCTTCTCTTAATCTTGTGTATCTACTGTGCATTTTTTTGTGGTTACTATGTGTTGTTACATAAAACTTATACCAGTCTATTTTAAGCTAATAACAGCTAATATTTGATCACATACAAATCTCTATCCTTTTACTCCCCACACATTTTATGCTTTTAATGTCACAATTTACATAATTTTATATTGTATACCTATTAAGATTATTATAGCTATAGCTATTTTAATACTTTTTAAATGTGTGTACTATAGTAAAAATTAACTAACTCATGACCATATTACAGTAGTAGAGTATTCTGAATTTGACTATATTCTTACATGTATCAGTGTTTTTTATTTTTATTTTCATATTACTATTTAAAAACATTTTATTTCAGATTTAATAACTTCATTTAGCATTTTCTTCTTATAAGGAATCTTTTAGTGGAGCTGAACTACCTCAGTGTTTTTTTTCTTGAAAGTTCTTGTCTCTCAATTTCTAAAGGACAGCTTTACAGAGTAAAATATTACTGGTTGGCAGGGTTTTTTTGGTTTGTTTTTCTTTTAGCACTTTGAATATATTATCCCATTCTCTACTGATTTGCTGGTCTGCAAGGTTACTCTTGAAAAATCTACTGATAGCCTTATGGGGGTTTCCATGAATGTAACATGCCACTTTTAAAATTCTCTTTTTGTCTTTAATTTTAGACAGTTTTATTATAGAGTATCTTGTAAATGTTCTTTTTGGGTTTAATCTGCTTGGGTACCTATAAGATTCATAAACTTGGATATCCAAAATCTCTTCCTAGATTTTTGGAATATTACAGCCAATATTTCTTTAAATAAGCTTTTTGCTCTTTTCTTTCTGGGATTCATATGCATTATTTGTTTCTCTTGATGATATCCTATAATTCACATATATTTTCTCTACTCTTTTTCCTTTGTTTTTCTTTGATATCCTCTGACTGAATCATTTCAAATGAGGTATGTTTGACAGATCCTTTCTTCTGTATAATCAAGTCTACTCTTTATGCTATCGCATTTTTTTTCATTTCACCCATTGTATTCTTCATCTTTAAAATATCTGTTTGGTATTTTTTTATGATTTCTATATCTCTGTTAGACTTCTCATTTTGTTCATGTGTTGTTTTCATAATTTTAATAAATTTCTAAGTTTTCTTGAAGGTCGCTGGGCTTCGATAAAACAACCATTTTAATTTCTTTATTGAGAAAATCATAGGTCTTCATTTCTTTGCAGATAGTTAATGGAAAATCACTGAGTTCCTTTCATGATGTCATGTCTCTTGATTTTTTCTGTTCCTTGTGTTCTCATTGCTTTCTTTGTATTTGAAGAACCACTCACCTCCTCCAGTCTTTTCTGACTAATTTCAGGAGATAAATAACATTCTGTAAGCCCTGTTAAGTATTCTGTGGCTTTGTCAGACTTTTTCTATGGGTTGCCTACTTTACACTACTTATTCTCTCCAGGGGAAAAATTCTTAAGTTTGCTTTCTCTTTATCCTGCCAAAGCAGGTTGAGTGTTGGCACCTTCCTTTTTTATTTCCCTAAGGCAGTGCTGAAGGCTCAAATTTGTGGTTTCCCCCAGGTCCATAAATTCAGGGAAACGTTTGGCATGTACTTAGTCCACAAAATCTCACACTTTGCACCTTCATGAACACACACAGGGAGCTGATCATGGGATGGGGAATTTTTGGATGAGGTATATTGAGCATTGAGGGTGCCTAAAGGCCATTTGGAAGGGTTTGCATGTGAGGTGCCTTCACCAGCTCATGGGTGGGCCTTCTGATGGAATCCATGATTCAACTGGTAGGATTCAAATGCCTCTGATATTTTCCATTCTGTGCCATGAATGCTATTCTCCCAGCTTCTTACTGTCCCCCAGCCATGCACCTCCAAACTCATTATTCTCGAAGGGGAGAGAAAAATGAGCTTATCTGGCAGTAGTCCACATAATTAGAGAAGCCAGCAGTCACTTACATGCTCTCACTTTTCCTTATGAAAGAAATCACAGGCTAAGAAGCTCTCTCTTTACCCTGAACTGTACTGCCTTGTGGGAGACGTGACACAGGCAAAGTAAAACTGTTCCTTTTACCTTCTTTAATGCATCTAATTTGGAATTTGTTTCGTCCAGCACTGTGCTGGCACTTTTCTGCTGGACTCCTGGACTCTTGCAAAAGTACTCTTATTTGTGGCTATACGTAAAAATTGATGTTCTTTGTACTTGATACTGAAGGCATGGTACATAAAAGAACATCAAGGAAGTCTGTAGAAAACTTCTATTTTGAAATCTTACTGATGTCATTCATCTAAATTAATTTTCAATAATCAAAATATATCTGAGAAATCCCCAAGTATTTGAAAATCAATTGAAACATTTATAAAAAATAATGTGTAAAAAAATTTACAAGGATATAGAATATATTTTAAAAAAATAATACTGAAAACACAATATATCACGATTTCTTTGAGATAGCTGAGACACCTCTTACTGGGTAATTTACATATTTAGCTATTCACATAAGATGAAAACAACACTTTAAATGAATTATCTAAGCTTCCAAATATGGGATTGTCTACAAAGAAAATACCAAGAATAGATTTTTAATATTTCTAGAAATATTAAATGAGTTTAGCAAGCTTCCAGAATAGACAGTTCATACATAAAGATCAAACAAATTCTATAAAATATCATTGAATATCTAAAATTCTAAATTAAAAAAATTGCAATAGAACCAAAATTGAATGAAACATACATAGGGTTTATATGCTGAAAACTACAAAACACTCATGAAAGAAAATAAAAAGACCTAAATAAAGACTTGCTATGCTTACAGATTGGAAAAAAAATCAACAAAGTATAAATGTTAATTTTCTTAAAATTCATTTTTACATATTTTGTAGGCACAATAATAACTTCCCCTTAAGATGTGCACATCTTATTACTTAGAAACTAAGAATACTTTACATTATTTTTCTTTGCATGTCAAAGAGAATTTGCAGATGGTTTCAGTATTTTGAGATGTGGAGATTATCCTGAATTATACATTTAAGTTCAGTAAAAATGCAAGTGCCCTTATAAGTGAAAGAGAGACAAGAGCATCAGAATGATTCCATCTGCCAGTGCTGGCTCTGAAGATGGAAGAATGAGACCATGAGTCAAAAAATACATGTAGACTTGAGGAAGTTGGAAATGAAAACAAAATGGCCACTAATGCCTCTAGAAGTAATGCAATCCTTTTTTGTTTTTTAATCTTCACCCAATGATATTTTTTCCATTATTTTTTAGATGGAGTGGAGGGGGGAAGAGAGAGAGGAGAGAGAGAGAGAGAGAGAGAGAGAGAGAGAGAGAGAGAGAAACATCTATGTGAGAGAGACACATTGATTGGTTGCCTCCCACACATGCCCTAACCGGGGCAGGGACTGAGCCTGCAACGGAGGTATGTGCCTTTGGTAGGAATCGAACCCTGGACTCTTCAGTCTACCAGCCAATTCTCTCACCACTGAGCCAAACCAGCTAGGGCTTTTCTTTTTTTATACTTTATCTTCATTTCCTTTTAAAAAAATAAAAATAAAAAATATATATATATATATATATTTTTTATTTTTATTTTTATTTTTAACATATATAACATATATATATATGTTTTTGTTGATTTCAGAGAGAGGAAAGGAGAGGGAGAGAGAGATAGAAACATGAATCATGAGACAGTCATTGTTTGGCCACGTCTTGCATGCCTCCTACTGGAGATCGAGCCTGACAACCTGGGCATGTGCCCTGAACAGCATCAAACCATGACCTCCTGGTTCATAGGCCGACACTCAACCACTGAACCATGTTGGCCTGGCAGTAATGTAGTCTTTTTCTTTTTCTATTCATCTTTATTGTTGAAAATATTACAGATGTCCACTTTTCCCCTCATTGATCCCTTCCACCCCACGTTTACCCCAGGTCGAGGCTTTCCCCATACCAATGTCGATGTCCATGGGTTATGTTTATAAACATATAAGTTCTTTGAATAATCTCTCCCTACCCACTTCTGCATCCCCATCTTCTCTCTGAGATCCCTCAGTCTGTTTCATGCTTGTATGTCTCTGGATCTATTTTGGTCATCAGTTTATTTTATTACATTTCACATATGAGTGAGACCATGTGATACTTGTCTTTCTCTGACTGGCTTATTTCACTAAGCATAATACTTTCCAGTTCCCTCCATGCTGTCTCAAAGGATAAGAGATCCTTCTTTTTTACAGCAGCATAATATGCCATGATGTAAATGTAGCACAGCATTTTTACCCACTCATCTACTGATGGGCACTTGGGCTGTTTCCATATCTTAGCTTTTGTAAATTGCTCTGCTATGAACATAGAAGTGCATAAGTTCTTTCTAATTGGTGTTTTGGGTTTCTTAGTATATACTCCTAGAAGTGGGATCACTGGGTCAAATGGAAGTTCAATTTTTAATTCTTTGAGGAAACTCGGTACTGCTTTCCATAGTGGCTGCACCAGCCTGCATTCCCACCAGCAGTGTACTAGGGGTCCCCTTTCTCCACACCCTCGCCAGCACTTGTCTGTTCATTGATTTGTTGAAGGTAGCCATTCTGACGTCCATGAGATATCCTGAGTGAAAAAAGTCAATCTTAAAATTTATATGCTGTATGTTTTCATTCATGCAACATTCTTGAAATGACAAAATTATAGAGATAAAGAAGAGTGGAACCCTTAGGGAGGGGATGGAATTGTCTATAAGGTACCATGAGAATTCCTTATGATGAAACTGTTTTTTGATAAAATTCCATAAAACTAAACATACACACACAAACACAGACACAGGAGTGCATGTAAAACAGGAAGTCTGAGTAAGATAGAGCTTTAAACAAAATTTCAAAAAATAATATGTACCAAATATATAATTTTGAGTGCCTATAGAATTAACTTAATATCTCATGTGCCAGCTTTGCCACCCATCATTCATCCAAGAGAAGATAGCTGGACCCAACATTATTGATAGTGAACACTCAAACTGAAACTTTGAAGAGAATATTCTATTAGGTTCACGGTACACAAAAAACTCAAAGAAACAGTACCCCTAAAGATAAAGAATGTAAAAATGATAAAAATGATAAAATGATACAGGGAAAATGTGCATATATTACATTAATTATCTAATTTTACATAACAAATTACTCCAAATATTTACAGTTCAAAATAACAAACACCAGTATGTCACATAGTTTATGAATCAGGAATCTAGAGTGAGTTACTGAATGGTTGAGGCTTAGGGTCTCTCATGAGGTATAGGTTAAGGAGTAAGGATCTACTTCCAAGGTTATTCACACAGCTATTAGCAAAAGGCTTCAGTTCAATTAAACATGGGCTTTTCCATAGAGCTGATCTTTTTCCAAGCAAATTTCTGAAGTGAGATCTGCTTATTTTGTGAGTCACACAGAATAACCCTACTATAGTGTGGGAAAGGGCTACCCAAGGGAGTGGATATCAGGAAGCAGGACAGTTGAGGGCCTCTTGGAGGCTGCCTACACCACATATATGTATACATGTGTTAAAGAGAAACATACCAGAGGGAAGAAAATTCTCCAGACTAAATCCTTACACTTTAGAGGAAATCAAAGAAATATGAAATCAGTTGGGAAAAGGGAGATTAAATAATAAAACAAAAAATATGAAAGAAAGGTAAAAAACTGGTAAAATAGTGATCTAAATGGAGGGGAAGCCATTAGAGGATTTCTTGGTAAGTGAAGAAAATGGTAGATTTAGAGTAAGTTACTTCCCTAAATCTCCTCCCCAAGCAATATAAAATAACTCCATAACTATAGAATTTCTATGCAAAACCGCACATTAGAATCTCCACTACATAAATTATAAGTCAAAAATAATCAATAAGTGAAATCTGGTAGTATTTCAACAAGTTCCTGATTCTCCCCTGCCCAACTATTGCACTTCACAACAAGTAAAATCAGACAAAATAAAACTGCTAAAAAATGCAGGAGGGACACTGGATGCTCCCCATGAGAATCATCACTAGAAAAATTAAATCCATTTTGAAACTGGAAACAGGTTTTTTGTTGTTGCTGTTTTTTAAAGCAAAGTCTGAGAAGGATTTTAGGAAATGGATTTCAATTAAAGAGTTACTTAAAGGTACAGGTTTAAGATTGGAAAGAACTGACACTGTTTGAAGGGACACACATGATTTAAAGTGACAGCCTTTCAAACACAAAGCTTCTGGGAGAATAAGTCAAAAAGGAAGAAAGAAGGACTCTGATATTGATTTATGAATGGGGAAGAGTAAAAAAGAGATAAAGTTGCTCTTGCAAGCAAGAGAACCACAAACTCTTAGAGGACTCAACTCTCCTACCTTAACCAAAACAAAAATTAAAATGTGATAAAGTACTTACCTAGACTAACAGAAAAGGTCATCTTTAAGTGAGAAATCATGTGAAAAAAATCAATATCACCACAATGAATAAGGGTGAAGTAAAATCCATAAAAAACTATTGCAAAGTATTAGGAAAGTAATTTTTACACAAACTGAGAAAGATTTCCCTGAAAAGCAGCCATGAAAGAGATAAAAACTGTTAAGTTTATACTGCAAACAGAGTCAAATATAGTCAAACATTTTAGGTAATGCAGGATATCAATATCTAAGGATAAAAATGTACAAAAAAACTATGAAATGGGAAGAAAAGTTGATTAAACTTAAAAACAATGGAAGAAAAAGCCAAAAGTATTTCAGAAACATAGGATAAATCACAAGGTACCTAGAGGAGAATACATTAAAATTAAAATGTGATAACGGACATAGAAAAAAGCAAGAAAATAACTACCAGCCTGGAAATGACATTAATAAAGAAGTAAAATGGGCCACAGTAAAAGTAATGGAAATGAAAGAGAAACAATGCAGGAAAAATATTTATATTAATAGAGTTCCTAAGGAACAAAAACAAAACAATGGAAGGGAGCTAACATTTAAAATAATAATCCTACAAAACTTTCTAGGTGTAGAAGAAGACCTGAATCATGCACATTTAAAGGGCTCACTGGTTAGCCAGGAAAATTAACCCAGAACAAATAACTCTGAGACTTATTATAGCCAAAAATTACATGTCAAATATAAAGATAAAATCCATAGGCCTTGCAGGCAGAGAGAACTAATAACTCACAAAAGCAAAACAATTACATTAGCATAAGACTTTAGAAAGCAACATCCAACCCAATAATGGAAGAGCAATAAACAAAGAAAATGAACAAAAGTATAAGCCAAGAATTTTCAGTAAATCCCAAGCTTTCTTTATATATCAAGGTTATATAAAAATACTTTTTAACAAACAAATACTTAGTGAATTATGTACCATCAACTCTTCCTGAGAAATATAGTAGGGGTTGGGCTTCTTCCAACCAAAACATAACTAACAAAATGTCAGTAAAATGAACAGTCGTGGGTGCTTTTTATATCTCTAAGTGTACATGTAACACAGAAACAAAGTTTGGGATGAAGGTGGAAGACTAATTTATGATAGCTTATATTATAAAAAAGATAGATATTGCAATTAAAAATGTGTGATGAGAGAGGGAAAGTAGAAAAAAGTAACTGCTGTGTAAGAAATAGGTGGGTATTAAAAGCTAATGAGGGGGGAAAAAAGAAACCTGATAAACCAGACAGTAAAAGTTTAAATAAAAAAACAGAGGACCAAGAACATTTTAACAAAGATACAGGTATAAGAAAAACCTATAGAACAAATTTTAAACTTTTCTTAAACATTCAAATTTAAAAAATAAATAAAAGCACAAAGAATACACCCTTAGTAGATAAAGAAACACAAAAAATATAGCAAAATACATATAATTATATACATGTCCGTGTGTATACAGTAGATGCTTAAAAAATTTGGGGTTTAGGAGCATCTACCCCCCCCCCCCGCAGTTGAAAATCCACATAAAACTTTTGACTTTCCCCCAAACTTTGTTGTTCCTTGGTATCAATGGTAGATTGGTTCCAGGATGCCCCTGAGGATACCCAAATCAGCAGATGTTCAAATGTCCTCTAAACAATAATGTAGATCAATGCATACAGTTGGCCCTCAGCATCTATGTATAAGTTGACCTGTGTAGTTCAGACCCATGTTGTTCAAGGGTCAACTGCATATATATTTTAAAAAAATAAAATAGCTGGAATAGATTGGAATTAACTATACCAATCATAACACCAATCATAACAATAAATATTCATAGGCTTAACATACTTATTTAAAGAAAATACATTTTAATTTGTCTCATAAAACAAAACCGCAAAACATGCTGTTTATAGGAGTCACACTTAAGGAGAGTGACATCAGAGGATTGGCTGTGAGAGATCCCCTTGGTCTCTCCCCTTGAAGCTTCAGCAATTTGAACAGTTATAATTCAACAAAGATTTCCATGCTAAATGAAGAAACACATCTGAGAAATCTGCATATTTAAATATCTAAAGGTGTGAAAGTAGGTGCGAACTAAGGAGGTGAGAGGGGAGAAAAGCTGAGACAAGCCAGAGATGCAGCTCTGAAGCTTGGATCTCACTGCATGGCTCAGCCTGGAGAGGAGAGGAATCAGGTTGTGGCTGACACTCCCTTCAGCCAGGAGGAGCAAAGAGATTCAGTGAGCATTCTTCAGGAGTGGGCAGTATGAGCTGAGGCTGAGCTCAGGGGCCTGGGCAGGGACTAAGCACAGACATGCAGCCATGGTTGTCTGAAAATCAGCAGTCCAGACAGAGAAACAAAGCCATGAAGCCTAGCTGCCACCCCACACTCTCCCAGAGCATGCCTCCCCTCACCCTTTATGTTGGGTTGCTGAGTACATTATCTGCAAACCTGAGAACTTGCATTATAGAAACACTTTTTCCCTGAGTAAATGGCACACTATGTGACCAATCCCAGAGCTGGTGGAGATGCAAGAAGACTCCACAAAGGTCCAAAGTTGTCATTGCTGGGAGGGCAAAGTTACAAAGAAGGATGATGAGTTGCCACAGCTCAGCCCACCCCCACACATTGAGACTGCATTGCAGTTGGCACCTGGCATGGAGGACACTGTGGGATTACACAAATTTGAAGAAATAAAGAAATAAACACATTTCCAGACATACAGAAGGTGAGGGAATTTATCACCAGAAGACCTCCATTGTAGGAAATACTCAAGAGGGTTACTTTACATGGAACAAAGAACAAAAAGTCACAAAATTATGAGTAAGATCACCAACAAATGTACAGCATAAACAGAGAGAATTTGTAACAACAAAAATACAAAAAGGGTGGGAGTAAAGGTCTGAATTTGCAAAAAAGGTGGAGATCAGATGCATTTAAAAGAAAAAGGACTATTGTATACGTGAAACATCCTTTTTCATAAACGTAATGGTAAGTACACAAAAAAGCCCAAAACTGAGACATATAACTTAAAAAAAAGGAAACTGTGCTATGGCTAGTGTTGCTCAGTGGTTCCATCAGCACATGCACTGAAAGGTTGTGAATTTGATTCCCAGTCAAGGGCATATACCTGGATTGCAGATTTGATCCCCGTCCCCAGCCAGGGCACATGCCAGAGGCAACCAATCTATGTATCTCTCACATCCATGTCTCTCTCTCTCTCTCTCTCCACACCCTTCCCCGCCTCCCTTCTACTATCTCTAAAAATCAATGGGAAAAAATATCTTCAGGTGAGGATTAACAAAAAATAAAAAAGGAAACAGGGAAAAAGAGTATGGAATACCACCCAAAACAAACAAACAAACAAATAAAACAAACAAAACAGAGAGAGAAATATAAAGAGGCACAGAGCTACCAGAAAACAAAAGATAAAATGGCTATAGGAAATCCTCATACATCAATAGTTACACCAAATGTAAATGGACTGAAGTCACAAATAAAAAGGCACAGAGTAGCACATTGGATCAAAAAACAAAACCCAACCATATGCTGACTTCAGGAGACAGATTTAAGCTGCAACGACAAAGATAGACTCAAAGTGAAAAGGTGGAAAATGATTCTTCAAGCAAATAGCATCCACAGAAAATCAGGTATAGCAATACTTATATATTCACAAAATAGGTTTCAAGATAAAAAAGGTAACAAGAGACAAAGATGGGCCATTTATAATGATTAAGGGGACACTACATCAAAAAGACAACACTTCTCAATATAAATACACCCAGTCAGAGAGCACTAAAATATATAAAGCAACTACTAATAGAACTAAAGGGAGAAACTGACAAAAGCACAATCATGGTAGAAAACCTAAATACACCATTGACAGCTCTAGAGAGATCATCCAAACAGAAAATCAATAAATAAATATCAACCATTTTAAATGACACATTAGACTAAATGAACATAACTGACATTTACAGAGCCTTTCATCCCAGAACATCAGATTATACATCCTTATCCAGTGCACATAGAACATTCTCAAGAACAGACCATATGTTAGGTCACAAAACTAGCCTCAACAAATTTAAGAAAATTTAAATAACACCGAGCATATTCTATGACCACAATGCTTTGAAAGTAGTAATCAACTGCAAAAAGGAAGTTAAAAAACCAACAAATATGTGGAGTTTAGATAACATACCACTAAAAAATGACTGGGTCAAAGAAGAATTAAAAGATGAGATCAAAAGACATATAGAGATTAGTGAGAATGACAACACAACATATCAAAATTTCTAGGATGCAGGGAAAGCAGTAATAAGAGGGATGTTTATAGCATTACTGGCCTATCTCAAGAAACAAGAAAAATATCAAGTAAACAATCTAACATTACATCTTCAAGAACTAGAAAAAAATAACAAAAGCAGCCGAAAGTCAGCAGAAGAAAGGAAATAATAAAAATTAGAGAAAAATTAAATGAGATAGACTATATACAAAATTAATGCAACAAATTGCTGGTTCTTTGAAAAGATTAATAAAATTGATAAACCTGTGTCTAAACTCACTAAGGAAAAAAGATAAAATACTTATATAATCAAATGAGAAATGAAAGAGTAGAAATTAGCACAGACATCACAGAAATACAGAAGGTCAAACTAGAATACTATGAAAGACTATATGATGCCAAACTCAATAACCTAGAAGAAATGGTTAAGTTCCTAGATATATATAACCTTCCTAGACTGAATCATAAAGAATTGGGAAATCTAAATAGACAGGTCAACAATGAAGAAATTGAAACAACCATCAAAAACCCCTCAAAAAATAAAAGTCCAGGACCAGATGGTTTCACTAATGAATTTTACCAAACATTCTAGGGAGATTTGATACCTATCCTTCTCAAACTCTTCCAAAAAAGTGAAGAAGAGGCAATAGTTCCTAACACATTTGAAGAGGCCAATATAAACCTGCTATCAAAAACCGGCAAGGATAACACACACACATACACAAAATACAGACCAATATCTCTGATGAATACAAATGCAAAAATCCTAAACAAAATACTAGGGAATTAAACACAACATACATTAAAAAAAATAATACATCTCATTTAAGTGGAGTTCATTCCATGAGCACAAAGATGGTTCTGCATACACAAATTAATCAACACCACATTAACAAGACAAAAGTTAAAAATCATATGATCTTATCAATAGATGCCTAAAAAGCATCTAATAAGATACAGCATCCATTTATGATTAAAACACTCAATAAAATAGGTATAGTAGGAAAATACTTTAACATAATAAAGGCCATAGATGACAAATCCTCCACTAATATACATAATTGTCAAAAATTGAAAGCTTGCTCTGCCCAGTGTTGCTCAGTGGTTGTAGTGTCATCCCATGCACTGAAGGGTCATAGGTTCAATTCCCAGTCAGGTCACTTACCCAGGTAGGGGGTTGGATCACTTGTCAGGTGCTTGTGGGAGGCAACTAATCATTGTTTCTGTGTCTTTCTTTTTCTCCTTTCCTCTATCTCTAAAATCAATGAAAAAGCAAACAAACAAAGCCACAAAAACATATTCTTGGGTAAAGATTCAAAAAAATAATAAAAAACAGAAAAACTGAAAACTTCTCTAAAACAAGGAAGACAAGAATGTCCATTCTCACCACTCTTATCCAACATAGTATTAGAAGTCCTAGTCAGAGTAATCAGGCAAGAGAAAGAAATAAAAGCATCCAGATTGGGAATGAAGAAGTAAAAGTGTCACTTTTTGCCAATGACATGATTCCTTATATAGAAACCCTAAGGAGTCTACCAAAAAAGTATTAGAAAGAATAAACAAATACAGTAAAGTTTCAGGATACAAAATTAATGTACAAAAATCCACTGTATTTTTATTTACTAACAATGAAATTTCAGAATAAGAAATTAAAAAAAAATAATTTTTTTCTTTAATTGCAATGAAAAGAATAAAATACTTAAGAATAAGCTTAATAAAGGGTGTGAAGGACTTATATACTGAAAATTACAAAGCATTAATAAAAGAGATTGAAAAAGACACAATGAAATGGAGAGATAGTCTATGTTCATGGATTGGAAGAAGTAGCATAGTTAAAATGTTCATATTGTCCAAAGCAATATACAGATTTAATACAATCACCATCAACATCCCAATGACATTTTTAAAGAAATAAAACAAAAAACACCAGATTTGTATGAAACCACAAAAGACCTGGAATAGCCAAAGCAATCCTCAGAAAAAAGGACGATGCCCAAGGTATCCATTACCTGCCTTCAGATTATACTACAGAGCAATAACAATCAAAAGAGCATGGTACTGGCAGCAAAACAGACATACAGGCCAATGGAACAGAAGGGGGAGCCCAGAAATAAAACCACATGTAAATGGGCAAATAATTTTTACCAAAGGAGCCAAAAACATACAATGGAGAAAATAAAGCCTTTTCAATAAATGGTGTTGGGAAAATTGGAAAGCCATATGCAAAAGAATAAAACTAGACTACAGTTTTTCCCTATATACAAAATTTAATTCAAAATGGATCAAAGACCTAAATATAAGATCTGAAACAAATAAATTACAAAGAAGAAAGCATAAGTACTAAACTTATGAAAATTGGTCTTGGAGAACATTTTATGAATTTGACCCGAAGGCAAGGGAAGTAAAGGCAAAAATATATGAATAGGACTATATCAAACTAAAAAGCTTCTGCACAGTAAAAGAAACCACCAATTAAACAAAAAGCAACCAACCGAATGGGAGAAAACGTTTGCAAACAACAGCTCTGACAAGGAGTTAATATTTAAAATATATAAAGAACTCATACTACTCAACACCAAACAAACAATCAGTTTAAAAATGGACAGAGGACCTGAACAAACGATTCTCCCAAGAAGACATACAAATGGCCAACAGATATATGAAAAGATGTTCAATTTCACTAGCTGTTAAGGAAATGCAAATGAAAACTGCAATGAGATACACCTGGTAGAATGGCTATTATCAAGACAGTGGATAACAAGTGTTGGAGAGGTTGTGGAGAAAAAGGAACCCTCATTCACTGCTTGTGGGAATGTAAACTGGTAAAGCCACTATGGAAAGAAGTATGACAGTACCTCAAAAAATTAAGAATAGAGTTACCATATAACCCAACAATCCCTCTTCTGAGTATCTACCTGAAAAACTCAAAAACACGTATTCGCAAAGATATATGCACTTCTATGTTCACTGCAGCATTATTCAAGGTGGCCAAGACATGGAGACAACTAAAGTGTCCTTCAGTAGATGATTGGATAAAGAAGATGTGGGACATATACACAATGAAATACTACTCAGCCATAAGAAAAGATGAAATACTGCCGGTTGCAACATGGATGGACCTTGAGAATATTATGCTAAGCGAACTCAGTCAGAAAAAGCTAAGAACCATGTGATTCCACTCACATGTGGGATATAAAACTGAAACTCATAGACAAAGACAATAGTAAGGAGGTTACCAGAGTGAGGGGGCATGGTGATGTAGTAAAGGGTAAAGGAGGACAAGTATATGGTGACAGATGATTTGCCTTTGGTTGATGGGCACACAATGCAATGTACAGATCATGTACCGTGAAAATATACACTTGAAACCTATATGATCCTATTAACCAATGTCACCCCAATAAATTTAATTAATTAAACATTTTTTAAAAAGTGACACACTTAAAATAGGGTTCAGAAAGAATTCAAATAAGGGGATAGATCAAAAGTACATGTCAAAAAGTAAGTAAAAAAACTCACAAGAAAGAAAATAAAAATAAATGTATAAAATAATGAGTTTAAAAGTAAAATGAAAAAAGCTGTGGGACATTTACACCATGGAATACTACGCAGCTGTAAAGAAGAAGAATCTCGTACCCTTTGGGACAGTATGGATGGACCTGGAGAATATTATGCTAAGTGAAATAAGCCAGGCAGCAAAAGACAAATATCACATGATCTCGCTTATACGTGGAATCTAAAGAACTTAATAAACTGATGAGCAGAATAGATTCAATGAGATGGAAGCATAGATGAGACTGATGAATGTCAGAGGGATGGAGGAGGGCAGGTGGGTGGAGGGGGAGAGAGTAACCAAAGAATTTATATGCATATATGCACAACCCAAGGACACGGACACTGGTGGGGAGTGGGACTGGGGAGGGGGAAGGAATGGGATGGAATGGGTCATTGGGGAGAAAAAGGGACATCTGTAATATTTTAAACAATAATAAATTTTTTCAAAAAAAAGTAAAATGATAGATCTAAATAATCTGCTCTTAATAATGAAACCTATAAATGCTCATCTTATTTGCTAATAAACAAGCACAAAAGTATAAATAAGAAATAATGAGGAATAATTATTGAAATAAAAGAAAATTTAAAAGGAAAAAACTACTGTGCACACCTCTATGCATATAAATATGAAAACCTGTATTAAATAGTTTCCTAGGGAAATACAGATTACATAATTTGACCCCTTTAGAGTTTGAAACTTTAAACAAATCAATCTCTGAAAAAAAAATAAAGTTATTGAAGAACTATCCCCATAAAAGTGAACCAGGCCCACATGATTTCACTGGAGAACTCTAATCAAACATTGAGGGACCAGGTAATGTTAATGCGCTATAAATTATTTCAGAGCATTGAAAAGGAAAGATAAATTTCCTTTTATGAAACAATTATAACATGAATACTTATATAAGGTAAAAATGATAGGAAGAAAGAAAATGGACCATAAAAATATCAATGCAAAAAATCTAAATAAATATTAACCAACAGAATGCGACTTCATAATAAGAAAATAATATACCCCAATTAAGTGGTATTTATTTATTTTTATTATTTTTAATATGTTTTTATTAATTTAGAGAGAGGAAGGGAGAGTGAGAGAGAGAAACATCGATGAGAGAGAAACATCAACATCCATCGGCTGCTTCCTGTACATTCCCTGCTGGGATCTAGCCCACAACCAGGGAATGTGCCCTGACCAGGAATCAAACCATGACCTCTTGGTACATGGGTAAATGCTCAACCACTGAGCCACACCAGCTGGGCTGATTTAGTGATATTTAAAGAATTATAGGTAGATCAATATTAGAAAATGTATTAATATCACACATAATATTAATAAATCTATGGAAAAAATAAGTACTATACCTTTAAACAGTAAAAATTGCTTTGAGAAATTACACAACTATTTGTTATAAAAAGGTTCAGGAAAATAGTAATTGAGGAACACTTCCACAAAATGGTAATAGATACATCTCATTCCTAGAACAAGTATTTTAATTAATGGAGAAACCATTACATGCGATTCCACTAATTTCAGGGACAAGGCAAAGGTACTTACCATCTCTGTTTCTATTTAACACTATTAATTTCTATTCAACACTGTTTAATATTTTATTCAGTACTTAATATTACCTAATGCATTAGGCAAAAAAAAAAAAAAAAAAGGTAATGAGGCATAAGAATAGATTTTTTTAAAAAGAGAAATAAAATTATCTCTATTTGCAGATGATATGCTGGTCAGGAAGAAGCCTCCCAAAACTACCACCAGGTTCCATAATTTGCTAAAACTCAAAAACTCAGCAACATATATTGTATTTATGACTATTATTTATTTTAGTAAAACTGTACAAAAGAAAATCAGCAAAGAAAAAAGGTGCATTCAGAAAAATCTGGACAAAACCAAATGCAATATTCTGAGTCCATTCCCAGTGGAGTCACACAGTATACACTTAATTCCTCTTGCAACAAATTTTGACAACAGATATGAAATGTCTACAAAGGAAGCTCATTAATGATTCAGTTCCCAAGATTCTTATTGGAGACTGGTCATGGAAGTCTCCTCTGCTTAACACATATCAAAAGTGAAGTCTCTCAGAAGAGAAGCAAGTGTTTACCATAATCCATATTGTTTGCACAGCAATTTAGTCACAGTGAGCCACTCATATCAGTGCTGGGAATGGTGTTAAACCTTCCCAAATCCAACATTCTATATCCCAGTCAAAGGCCCAACTTGCAAGACGACTGTACTAAAGTTTACAGTCTCAGGCTTGCTATGTTATTTCTTACACAGTAGTCTACCTGGAAAACTCCAATGAATCTATGATAAGACTAATTTAAAAAAAATAAAAGAGCCAGCCAGGCATGGCTCAGCGGTTGAGCGTCAACCTAGGATCAGGTGATCGAGGTTCGATTCCTGGTCAGGCCACATGCCCGGGTTGCGGGCTCGATCCCCAGTAGGGGGCGTGCAGGAGGCAGCTGATCAATGACTCTCTCATCATTGATGTTTCTATTTCTCTCCCTCTCCTTTCCTCTCTCTGAAATCAATAAAGATATATTTAAAAAAAATAAAAATAGAAGAATCCAGTAAAGTAGCATGATAGAAAATTAACATACAAAAATCAGTAGACTTCATATATACAAACAATAATGAGTAAGAGAAAATAATAGCCAAATTTCTATTTACAAGAGCAATAAAGAATATTAAGTATTTAGGAATAAATTTAACAAGAAATATGCAAAACTTATATTCAGAAAATTTTTTAACCTTCCTGAGTGACACTTAAAAATACTTGAAATAGAAAATATCCCTTAATCTTGGATCAGGGATATCAGTATTGTGAAGAGGTTGATTCTTCTTAAATTATTAATTTATTAAATGCAAATCTAATCAAATATTTTAAAATTCTTTTAATGAGTTATACACTTTGATACTAATTTCACCTGTTCAAACAAATATGAAAGAATACCTAGGGCCTGGCTGGCTTGGCTCAGTGATTGAACATCTGCCTATGAACCAGGAGATCACAGTTCAATTCCCAGTCAGGGCACATGCCTGGGTTTCGACCTCTATCCCCAGTAGGAGGCGTGCAGGAGGCAACCTATCAATGACTCTGATCATTGATATTTCTATCTCTCTCTCCCTCTCTTTTCCTCTCTCTGAAATCAATAAAAACATATTTTTAAAAAAGTTTTAAAAAGAAGAATACCTAAGAAAGTACTGAATAAGGAAAACTGAGGGACAATTCACCTTCTCAGTCATTAAAACATACTTTAGAGCCTCTGTAAGTAACACAGTGGAGTGCTGGCACACAAATAGAAAAAAAAAAATAGAACATTGGAATAAAATTTAATGTCTAGACTAGGACAAAAAATGTATGTACATTTAGTATATGACAAAGGTGGTATTAATTCACAATGTAAAAATGGACTTCACGTTTTTCACCCATCTTCACAACCTCTCTCACTTCTGACAGCTGTCAGCCTGCTCTCTATCTATGAGCCTGTTTCTGTTTTGTTTTTTTGGTTTATTTAGTTCATTAGATTTCTCTTATGAGTGAAAACATATGGTACTTGGCTTTCTCTGACTGGCTTATTTCACTTAGCATAATGTGAGAGGATTAAGCAAAAATAAAACCCTTGAAAAGGAGGGTGGAGGGAGTTAATGGGGGGGAGGGGAGGTCTGTAAAACTTTCACCACTAAAGATAAGTTTTTTAAAAGATAACAAAACTCATAGACCCAGACAATAGTATGGTGGTTACCAGAAGGAAAGGAGTGTGTGGGAGGGGGGTGTTAGAAAAGGATATGGGGGGGATAAATGGTAGTGGAAGAAGACTTGACTTGGAGTGAGGAACACACAGTGCAATATACAGATGATGTATTATAGAATTGTACATCTGAGACATATAATTTTATTAACCAATGCTATCCCTAAAAATTCAAGAAAAAAGAAAAATGAGATTCTGAGTGAAAGAAGTCAGACCAAAAAATTGACTTCTTAATAAATGATTATTGGACAACTATGTAACCATGTGGAGAAAATACAAAATTAGACTTGTGTTTCACACTATACCAAATAAATTACAAATGGATTAGGGATCTAAATTTATATATGAACTCTTAAAGTACTAGAAGAAAACATGGTGATTTATTTTTCTTAATATAAATCTATCTTTTATTGATATATAATTGACATATAGCATTATATTGGTTTTAGGTATGTAACATAATGAATCAATATTTGTATACACTGCAAAATGATTACCACAATAAATCTAGTTATCATTCATGATAGTTCATGGTTACAATTTTTTCCTTCTGGTGAGTTTTAAGATTTGCTTTCTCAGCAACATTTAATATGCAATACAGTATTATTAACTATAGTCACCATGCTGTACATTACAGGCAAATTTCTCTTTAATCTCAAAATCCAGAGAAAATAAAAGAAATGATTGATAAGTCTATTTTTAAAAATTTGCATGACAAAAGTCACTCTCAACAGAGTCAAAAGGCAACTGACAAAGAGAGAATATTTGCAACATTATATTATAGACCAAGAACTATTTTCCTTAATAAAGAACTATAGTATTAAACATTGAGGAACAAAGGGCTAAAACCCAATAGAAAAAGTGGAAAGAACACAGGAATAGACAATTGACCACAATAATATGTAAAAATGACCCTTAAACATATTGAAAAAAATCTCAACCTCACTCATAAGTAGAGAAATGTACATTTTAAAAACAAATGAGATACCGTTCCTCACCCATCAGACTGGTTACACACACAAAAAAAGACAACAAATTCTGTTGGTGACACTGTAGGAAAACAAGTTCTCAGTTCAATTTTAGTTGTTCAGGCCAAAATTCTTGGAAAAAGGTTTTAAATTAAATTTATTTTAGGATAATTGTAGATTTATATCCAGTTGTAAGAAATAGCACTGAGATTCCAGGTCCCTCCAATGGCAATATGTCTCAAAACTACACAGTACAATATCACAATCAAGACACTGACATTGTTCAACCCAAACACCTTATTCTGATTTCCCAGTTTTATTTGTATTAATGTGTGTGTGTGTGAATATGTTTGTATTTAGTTCTACACAATATTATCACACTATGGGTTCATGAAAACTACAGCCACCAGAGTTGAGAAACAGAAAACTTTCATCACCACCCTCATTTTTGGCAACATATATGAAATCTCATTTGTTTCTCACACCCTATGCCCTAACCAGTAAAAAATCCAAAGTGGCCTATTTAAAACATATGTGAGATCATAACATCCTTCAGTTAGTCGTGGAGTTAAAACCTAGGCTTTCATAATTGCCTACAGAGTTATAAATTATGGCCTCTGCCTACCTCTCCAACCTTACCTTTTACCGCTGTGTCTGGGGCTCACTCTGCTTGGGGCAAACTGGCCTCCTTGCTGTTTCACAGTCACACTCAGGATGCTAGTCTCTGAGTCTTCACACTCACTGTTCTTTCTGAATACATTTATCATAAATATGCACATGCCTTCCCCATTTCTATAAGCACTGTTGTAATGTCATCAATTTAGAAAAATCATTCAGGACTACCTCATGTAAAATAGTACCCTCTAGCCTGGCTCCATCTATTCTTCACACCCTGTTTTATTTTTCTCCACAGCATCTATTAATATTTGGATACATACATATATATGTTTATATTGTGTGTATCGTCCTATTAGATTGCAAGTTTCATGAAATTTGTTTTGGTCAGTCCTATAGTTCTAGCACTTGAATAGGGCTGGGGCATATAGTAAGCTAAATAGTATTTGTTAAATAAATAAATGACAGAAAATGGAACACAAATAAACCCTGTCTGGTAGTACTAGTGAAGGTGAACTGAGGATTCTTATGACTGATTATATTTACTTTTATATCCTAGCTCTAGAAATCCTTTCCTCACCCCACTCCCCAGAAACCTAGCCTTTCCCCCAGATGATCAGCAACCCATGAGGCAGCAGAAGACAGTAGCCTGGACCTAACTAATGGTCACATGGACAGGACCTCTGTCATGCTAAAGATCACATCTTGACCTAAATTGTGTTTCAGCTTCTGAGCTCTAAGGTGGAATGGTCTCCTGACTACTTTCCCATGAAACCAAACAGAGAGACTTGGGAAAAGACCTCAGAGCTGTCCTCAAACCTGAAGAAATTATTACCCTTACCTTACCTTTGACCAATCAGCTCCCAGCACAACCCTGAACCCCCTAACCCAAGGTGTTTTGTGATTTTGCCCTATGTAATCTGTAACCTACACTCCTTTGGGGAGTAGTCTTTAAAGAATTAACTTCCTAACTCTGAATTGGTCAATTCAATATTAAACTATCTTTTTCTTGCTATGCTTCAAACTCCTGCTATGAATTTTCTGGGTCAGTGAACCAAGCAAGTGGACACAAGGAGAATTATTGGGTTCTAGCAACACTGGGGAAGATAACTATTGAATAAATGCAGCAAAACAAGAGATTGACTACCAAAATAAAGAACTAAACATTTATAAACATGTGAAATTTGACCTAGTTTTGGTTGATCTGTCTGTCAGTCTGCTTATCTATCTCTATCTATTGTGAAAAAGACGCACATACCCAGGTCTGTGTAAGCACAGAAAAATGTTTGTCGAGATATGATATGCCCCAAAGTTCTAACAGTACATAGCTAACACTGCTGGTGTTACATCTAAATCCATGTGCCATCTCTCAGCTTCTTAGCAAATTTTGTGCTAAAGATTTGGACCAGCAAACTTTAGAGCTTGCCCTCAGGTACTGGATCTACTGCCCTGCATGGGGATTCCTGGGGATTAAACTCCTCTGCCCTTTAACTATCTATAGCAAAATACTGACAAAAGTGAGAGTACAAGGTCTTCAACATCTTTGTCTGGAAATAGAAAAGACAACAACCATGAGGCTGGGGTGACCATATTATGTGTGGGGCACAATAGAAAATAAAAATGGGGGGATTCTTGTTCAAAAATTAAAAGGAGCTTTTCTAAATGGGCCAGTTAGGCCCCAGAATGTTTTCACTGTCAAAACATGGCCCCAGGTCCATGAAGCTGGCCCTGTTTGTATAATTTATACTCAAGGGGTCCACAGATATTGAGGTGAATCTCTGACTCCACCTGAAATTGTACCATTTCTTGCATCCTTCTTTGTCCTGCCTCTTCCCTTTAATGATTTTCCTGGGAGCACTCCCTAAATAAATCACTTGTACCTGAATCCTTGGCTCAGCGTCATCATTATGAGTACTAAATATCTTAACAATGTAACTGGGAGGTCATGTTCAATGAAATGCTAAATAATGCACAGTTCGCCGCATTTGATACCCAATTAGAGAGAGTATAACAGGTAATCAGCAGAAGTTTACCCACCGTAAGTACTAATTTCTCAGTTTCTAATACGAGTGTTGAAAAAGGGGCTGCATACTGAACTTGACAAGCTCAGGGGAGGCTTGCATGGTGGCCTAACAAACTCAGACCTAAAATAACCACATAGGATGGTCTGAACATACTACTTCCTAACTAAAAGTGAGTCATGGCGGGAGTCCTGTCCTGTGTCTTGTCCTTTGATTCTGATGTATAAAATAAGGGGCAAAACTGATACTCCCTGGAGCATTTTCTCAATCCGTTGAGATTTTGTTTCCTGACAACCGTCATCAGTTTGGCTCAAATATACTGATAAAAATTCTTACAGGTTTGGACGATTCTTTTGTTAAACTTGTTATTTTAATAATAACGTATCAAACTTATGCTTTAAAAGAACGAATAAACAAATAAAAATTCTAACTGCACTATGTTCTCTTCATCCACAGTAAACTGAGAAGCAGGCTGGTAAACTTTACTCAAAGTGTTTGCTTCCTCTATTTCAAAGCTTTCAAAGAAAGTAGTAATGAAAGTTTCCATACTTTCATAAATGCTCCAAAGCAGTTTGAGAGATGTTTGTAGAGAAGGTTTTCACTGTCAAAATAACCATAGAGAGCTTTAGAGAAACTGTGAAGTGGCATGAGCTGTGGAGCGGCATGATAAGAGTGGTGAGGCATATTTAGCACATATAAAATGTGAGCCTCTTTTGAGCTATTGAATTGGATTGTCACTCTTTTTACTGCCTTGAATTTAATCTTCTTATTCTCTCCACTTCAAACAATTCATTTCAATAGGTATAGGGAGCATATATGGAAACTCCAATGGCTGGACTCTGTCTATGAAGAGACAAATAACAAACCTAACTAAAGGAAGGGTTTAGTCATCAAAGGGAAATTTCAGGCACTTCTCCAATGCCAAACTGCCTTCCAATAGTTATTAATACAAAGCTGATGTCTCCAGGTTATACGAAGCTAGTTAACAAATATATATGTGGCAGGCTTAACTATTTCTGTAACACATGAGTTTCCTGTGAGGGTTCTGCTGGACTTAGGAACCAGAATCTAATACCACCCTATCATTAAAAAAATTTTGGCACAATAAAATACTTTTTGCATGGGCAGATTTTCTAATCTCTATTGATATATTAGTTCTCTTATACTCACCTCTCAGTACAATACTATTGATTTTTCTGGGTCGTGGTTGGTTAATAAGTTAAAGAATTAGAATTCAAAATAACAATGAAAAATGTGAACTGCAAATTGGTATGCCTTTTGAATGTCTGGTCTATGCAAAACATTCTGTTCATATATAACACATGACTGAACTGACCAAGAAACGGATCAGAGACAGAACCCAAAAGAGTCACTATGTGTATGATATTCTGCCTCTGCCAACGACTGACTCATGCATGGTAACTTGTCAGAATCATATGTGGGGCACAATGTGGAACAGACCCCCACTATGGGGAAAAATGGAAACATTTATATCATAGCAAGCTTTATATGGTATGGGACTTATTTCTTTAATATCTATCTTAATTTTAGTTTCACTAGGAAGTACATTAACTTAGTCTTATGGCTTACAAAGTATAAACTTGAACATAAAATGAGGGGTTAATGACAGTTAAAAGAAATGACTAAATTTCTCTTTCATCCATTCATGCAATCACTTGAATAGGTAGATAAATCATGTCAATTAATTTTATGTAGCCTGGTGGTATTCAGATAAAAAAAAAAAAAAAATCTCTGTGTTAAGGAAGCCCATTTGTTACTCTTCTTAAATGTATAATTGAAAAGAAGTGTACTTACTGTGGTTGCATAGATTCTCGGAACTTCCAGGTAAACTGATTTTTATCTCAGGTTTCAACTTTCCTATCATAACCTCTCAGTTTTTGGGGGACACTTCACACTCCCATAACTGTACTCCTGCAGTCCGGTCTACCTCCACAATACCCTGAGTAGTTTCAACCCATGTTTTTTTATATATCCTAGCACTACAATGGAAAAGTCTCATATTCTAGCAACCAGGGAAAAATGAGTCACTATGGAAACGATTTTGACCTAGATTAACCGTTGAGAAATTAACTATCTAATCACCTGGAGAGTGTTTCTCAGATGTTGGCCACTAACAGTTTAGAGATAAAAAAAATTATTTCAAGGTAGCTAATTTCTAAATAAAACTCCACATATACTACATGAAATAATGGGCAAAATATAGGTTGCAGACCCTTATTGAGGCTTATATTTAGTGCACATTTTAAAAGACATATAAAGCACTCATTAGCTACATAATTCAAGGTATGAACTATTTTATCAAGTATGGCACAGTCATGAAATTCAGAATTTACTTTTTTATAGTCTTAATACTAAGGAATCATTTTGATGAATTTTCTCTAAGTACATTACATAATTGGAAGCATTTCCTTCGTCTCTTCAAAACTCTCTATCCCTTATATGGTGCCAGCAGCCTTACGCTTAATGGAACCATGCTGCCTCCATGGAGAGATTATTTGACTTTTGTAGATCAATAGCAGTCGGTCACATGTCCATTGCTTAACCTCTTGTTAAATGCTCAAATCTAACTTCAAATGGGCCTCCAAAAAGCTATTTTCATTATAAGTGTATTGAGAAATCCATAAACATTTTTTTCTAACTTGACCCTCAAGGGGAAAAACTACTTCATGTAGGACATTTATTTTTAACACCAATAAGACTTCCACACACCAGCCTCTCCCTTCCCTGGACCTCTCAACCCTATATAAGGCATAATGCATTTTAGCATTATACATTTTCCTTGTTTTTCCTTTAGAAATATTTCTTTTATGATGCCTTCTGATTTCCCATTATGTTGGCAGTTAATTCTTTTTCACCACCAAAAGGGACATGCTATTATTTTTTTAACCATTAAGTACTTTGAAAAGCAATAGATTATATTTGCCACCTTTAGAATGAATGTATTTATACCTCTGAGTGGCTTATCTGTACTAAATGCACAAAGATAAGTGGGTTTGTCTCTGCTATGAATAATTGATCTTGCTAACAAAGGAACTGAAGGGCTCCTTTGATTCTGAAGAGAGCACACACAGAGGATGTCAGAGTAAGAACCTTATTATCTCTATAATATCTCACTCTGTTTTATAAAAGAAACAAACATATTTTGGATGAAGCTCTTTGCAAACGGAATTTAACATTTAGTAATAAGATTTTAAGAAAGCTGGTTTTATATTATATCATAGGCAGATAATTTTCTAGTTTTCAAAAGGCAATTTGTACAAAGCATTCTAGTTGCCGTTAGAAAAAGCAGAAAATTTCCTTTTACCTTTTTTGAGTCCTCAATTCCATTTAATACATAAAGCCAGTTACCTATAGTGATGTATTTCTTCTACTTAGGGGCTAAATTAATGCAAATCTAAGGTACTCTGAGTTTTTGTTTTTTTTTAACTATTTTACTGACCTATATCATTCTCCTACAGCTTTCCATATTATTTTTCCTCACATATTTGCCCATGAGCTCTAGCTCTGACAAGCCAGATCTGCTAATGGAGATTAAGAAAGGGTGAAAGTAGATATTGTAGTTTGGCTAAGATAATTTCTGAATAGGAAAACTTCAAAAACAGTATAGGCAAAGAAATCCTCTAGAAGAGCTGGGTAAATGTGTATTGCTCCAATACAACCATTATTTAAGTGGTGTTGTATGTTGAATTTTATCTTCCCAGAACTTATGTAAAAGTTCTAACTTCAGTGATATAGACTTAATGTTTGTGTTTATCCAAAATTCATCTGTTGGGACATCACCCCCAGTAGAAGTGATCAGCTCATGAAGGTGGAGCCCTCATTAATGGGATTAGTGCTCTTATAAAAGAGACGCAGAGCAATCCCTCTCCCCTTTTGCCACATTCAGAGAGAGAGAAAAGGCAGATCCCTAGGAACCAGGAAGCAAGCTCCCACCAGACACTGCCTCTGACCTTGAACTTCTCAGCATCCAGGACTGTGAGAAAGAAATATTTGTTTATAAGCCTATGGTATTTTTATTATGGTAGCCAAAATGAACTAAGATATCTAGGAACCAATGAATGTGATCTTATTTGGAAGTAGGGTCTTTCCAGATATCATCAAGTTAAAATAAAATCGCATTGTATTAGAGTGTGCCCTAAACCAACATAATTGGTTTCTGTATGAGAGGAGAGAGGACACACAGAAATAGAGAGATGCACAGGAAAGAAGGCCCTGTTATTGGAGGCAGAGCTGGAGTGATGCAGGTGCAAACCAAGAACACCTAAGGTTGCCGAGAACCAAAGGAGCTAGGAGAGAAGCATGGAACAGTCTCCCTCAGAGACCCCAAAAGGAACACTATTGACATATTGATTTCAAACTTCTGACCTCCAGAACTGTGAGATAATTAATTCTTATTGCTTTAAGCCCCCAGGTTTTGGCGACTTGTTATGGCAGCCTTAGGAAACCAATATGAATTTTGATATTGGGAGTGGAGTCCTGTTTGAAAAAATACCTAAAGGTATGGAAGTTGCTTTAAAATTGGTCATAATAGAAACAGGCTGAAGAATTTTTATGTGCATGAAAGTAAACAAATAAACAAACAAACAAAAACTTAGATTGCCTTGGAGAAGTAGTTTGTAGAAATATAGTTGTTAAAGGCAATTATGTAGAAGGCTCAGAAAGAAGACAGGAGAGCTGTCAAGCTTCTACTGTCTTAAAGAATACATATAGCCCTAGGCTGTTTTTCTCAGTGGTTAGAGCATGGGCCCATGGACTGATTCCAGCCAAGGGCATGTACCTCTGTTGCAGCCTCGATTCCCGGCCCTGGTTGGGGAGTGTGCAGGAGCCAACCAATTGATGTCTCTCTCTCACATCGATGTTTCTCTCTCTCTCTCTCTCTCTCTCTCTCTCTCTCTCTTCCACTCTCTCTGAAAAGCAACAGAAAAAATATCCTAGGGTGAGAATTAAAAAAAAATACATATATATATATATATATATATATATATATATATATATATATATCATCATATACATGTAAATATCATCATGAACAGAATTTTCTTAGAAATATGAATGTTAAAGGTGCTTCTGGTAAGGCCTCAGGCAGAAATGAGGAACATGTTATTAGACACTGGAGGAAAGGATGATCCTATTCTAAAGCAACAGAAAGTATGACTGAATTATGTTCGACTGCTGGGTGAAAAGTAGGACTTGGAAGCTAAGGAGATTCCCAAGCAAAGTATTGAAAGTGCAGCCTGGTTTCTCCTCGCTGCTTATAGTAAACTGTGAGGGGAAAGAGATAAATTGAGAAAGGAACTGTCAATCAAAAAGGAACCAGAACTTGATGTTTTGGAAAATTTTCAGTCTATCCATATTGCAAAAAATAAGAAAATGGGCTCTGGAGAGAATACTAAGTGTGTGGATGGACAAACTTGCTGTACAGATGAGGTAAATGACTCATGGATTCAATTAGACATCGTGGGAGAAATACTGCCGGCTTGGACTGGAGGGGACAGAGATAGGAGAGAATGAGGAACATCTGTAAAACTCATGGGATTCTACAAGCAAGAAACAGGCTGGAGAGAGTGCAGGACCAATGCTGAGAGGTGAGTGGGTGGGGTTGATGGACCCTCTACAGGCACAGAGGCCAGAGCCTACAGGTCCTCTGAAGGCCCAGAGGCTGGGGCTCATGACCCTCCATGGCCCAGAGGACGGATTGAATCCCAGAGAATTATTGTCGTGCTTTAAATCCTAGTGGAATTTTCCCTGCTGCATCTGATACTTGTTTAGGGGCCATGACCCATTTTTTTCCTTCTCCCTTCTCCCTTTAGAATGAATTACCTATCTATGCCTGTTCCGCCAGTGTGTTTTAGAGGCAGATAACTTGTTTCCTAGTTTCACAGGTTCACAGATAGAGAAATATTTTGCTTCAGGATGGACCACTCCCAGAGTCTCACCCATAACTGATTTAGGTGATTTAAAAGGTGAGATGTGTAACCTTGTGAATTAATTACATTTATATGGTATTTTGGTTTTAGAGATGATGCAGGAATGGGAATTTGTGAAAGTGAATGTATTTTGCCCACAGGGAGGACATGAATTTGCAAAAGGCAGAGAGAAGTCTGTTGTGGGTTGAATTGTATTCCCCAAAACATTATGTTGAAGTCCAAACAGACATGCTTTAGGCTGAGGCTGGAAATCATGAGACCACCCACTGAGGTGACAATGAAACTGAATTTCTTACAAGACGTTCTGGGAAGTTTCACTTGGAAGCACTGCTGAAAATAGCTGGGAAAGTTTGTGCCACTAAGTGTCCACATCCTGGAAACCACATGTTATAGAAACAAGCAATAAAGGGCATACAGGAACCAGAAAAATAATGCTCTTCTTAATGTGATTTCCCTAGAGCAGAACGAAGAAAGGTAGATTTCCATCTTGGAGGCAATAAATTGATAACTGGCACTGATATAATTCTTCTTGTTTCTGGACACAATAAGTTTGCAGTCTGTAAGCCCAACAAACCTAAGAAAATACCAATAATGATTGAGGATTTCCCTTGACAAGGTTTGATTCAAGAAGTTTGTTAAGTTGTAAACAAGCATTGATAATTAATACAGAAATAACAATCCAAATAGAACTCGATTCTCTGCTAAATAAAGGTTTTGCATTTTTATATAATGCTTAACTGTCAGGGAAAATAATAAAGAAATTACTTTTGAGCTATATGCTCCCCAGTATAGTTAAGAAACTATATTTCCTCAGTGATTATTTTTCTTTAATTGTTTAGATTCTTTGATCACACAAGGTTACTTTTTCCCTCAAAAATTTTCAAAGAGAATGTCACTGGTTAATTTAGTACATAACAAATTCCTCAATTGAAATATTATATTTAATGTTATCATTTTCCTTAAATAATTGGGACACTGAAAAATTTGTGAATCTGCTTAGAGTATTCAAGGAGATTCAGTTAAAAAAATTGTAGAAATGCAATTATAATATAGTTAAGGGAACATTTATTTTCCTTATTATTAATATAGTTAAGGGAAGCATTATTTTCCTTATTATTAGAGTTTATTTGGTACTAGAAATAACATTTTAAAAATCACCTTAATCAATAAATTGTTCAGGTAAAATTTATACATTTTTAAAAGCAATTTTGCTGAGAAAAATATTGATTAAAAATGCACATATCATCAACTCCTCAACCTTAAAATGAGAAATTGTTTTTTGAACAAAGAAACTGGTAAATTTTGCACAAATAAAGAGTTTTACTTTATATAATAAATATTGAACATACAGAAATCATTACACAAAATATTTATAGGCAGCAAATACAATTAAATTCAAGAAAAAATGGGTATATTTATGGGATGTGAATTCAAAACACAACAAAATGCTAAGTAGGTATGTTTTGAGATGTGATTGTGATCTTTTGAAGATGATGCCCCATAAAAATTAACTTGATAACATTTTTAGCATATATTTCTGACCCATGGAATATAAATCATGAAGAAAAAAAGTATACTCTGAGCATAACACTTCAAGTCAAATATTAACCATTACCAATTACAGAGAAGCGTTCATTTTGTCTGTTATATGGAGATACAACAACATATAGAGAGCAAAGGGTTAATGTTACTTATTTAAATTGTAATGAAATAAATGATTCACAATTCCATTGCTTCTTATCATAGTCTAAAATATACAGTTACACAATTTCCCTCAAAACCTTTTTTGTGATACAGACAATATCAGTTCACTGAAAAGTAATAAGGCTGAGAAGTAGGTTGCAGACTCACCTGACAGAGGCCCCCTTGGCAATCTATTCGACTTAAGTAGCCAGCTGCTTTAGTTTGTCATTAATCAGGAACTTTTCATCAATGCTTTTTCAAGTTTCAGTGATTCCTCAAACAAAAATCTACCTTTTTTACTCAAGACACAGGTGAAAGCATATCTTTGTGTGAACACCGCATGACTCAAAATGCAGTCTCAATAAACTGACAACAAATTCAAGTGTTTATTCTAGCTCCATATCATTCTCAGTGTTCTCAGTCTACAGTGCCCCATATGAAATGAAGATTTATATACAAATAATGTTTACATACTAATATAAAAATTGTCCACTATTCTAGAATACTTTACCTAGAAACAGAATAGGCACATATCTGCACAATGGTGATAAATACCTGGCGAATCTGAGGCCTTAAAGGACACTCACGTGCCTTCTGAACCATCGAAAGATGAATTATATTCAGTATAATTTCAGTTTAGTGTGAGTTTTGTCTTCTAAGTCTAGAAATTGATAATTCCTCTGTAAGCTATATGATAAATCTCTGCTAACTCAATATGTAACTCACTAGAAAATGTTCTTTATGACCACAATTATTAAAAGAGTTTATTGTAACTGTTATTAATATTAACCCTTATAATTATTTGTTAAACTTAGGGATGATTTCATAATTTTCTAATTATTCCTCCCTGAAGCAGGTACCAGACAACTATGCCATGCACACTTCATGGACATTTTAAAACAGACATAAACCCTCCTAAACATTAAAACAACGGTGTCCCTCCCAGCTGAAATAGATAGGGACACATTTGCCTGCCTCAGTTTCTTTTCATTGCTAAGATGTCAGTGGCTTCACACTTTGTATTGCCTTATACAATAACAGTTGGATTTTTGGAGGGTTTTTTTCTTTGTCATGCACTGTTTTTCATTCATTTTTTATTATTTATTTATCAATGTTTCAATTGCAGTTGACATACAGTATTGTATTCAATATTGTGTTAGTCCCAGGTGTACAACACAGTGATTAGACATTTGTATATCTTATGATCACCCCAATAAGTCTGGTACCCCTATGACACCATACATAGTTATTACACTATTATTGGCTATATTCTCTCTGCTGTGCTTTACATCCCTGTGACTATTATTAAAACTGGAAATTTGTACTTCTTAATCCCTTTCACCTTTTTCTCCCTTCCACCAACCCTCGTCCCATCTGGTTACCATCAGTTTCTTCTTGTATCTATGAGTTTGTGTTTTGCTTGTTTATTTTGTTCTTTAGATTTCACATATAAGTGAAAGAATATGGTATTTGTCTTTCTCTTTGTGACTTATTTCACTTAGCATAATAGTGCTTCCATACTGTCGCAAATGGCAAGATTTCAGACTTTTTTGTGGCTGAGTAATATCCCATTGTATTTATCTATCACAATTCCTTTATTCATTCATCCATATCTTTGCTATTGTAAATAATGTTGCAATGGACAAGGGAGTGCATAAATCTTTTCAAAACTGTGTTTTGGATTTTCAGATAAATACCTATAAATGAAATTGCTGAGTCATAATGTAGTTTTGTTTTTATTTTTTTCCATTTAGATTGATCTTAGCTTTCTCTGATATGCAAAGGTAAGAATTTAAATTTATATACCTTTATCATGGAGAAGTATTACTTATGAAGATGTCCATTTTTATGGATTACTTAATAAATGCAAAATATAAAATATGAACTTAAATAATCCTTCAGTCATATTCTTGCTATAGCTTTTTGTATTTATCTTTAAATTTCTAAAGTACTCACTTCATAAAATATCTTATACATAGCAGACACTCAATAAATTTTCTGTAAAATTACTGAATGTTTTTAAATACAGTGATGGAATTATGGGAAGTACTGTTTAGGTAAGACATAAAGGAGTGCTTCCTGACATTAGCTGTAGTTAAACATAATATTGTACATTTTAAGACATTAGAGAATTTGTCAGAGCTATTGCTCTTCAAATTTGTTCATGTAATGTATTCGTTTCATTGGGCAGTCATGACGAAGCACCACAAAGTGTGTGGCTTAAAACAACAGAAATGTATTGTCTCAAAGTTCTAGAGGCTAAAAGTGTGAAATCAAGATACCCGCATGGCCATCCCCTCTCTCAGACTTTGAGGGGAGACTCCTGTCTTGCTTTTTCCAGCTTTTGGTGGTTGACAGCGACCCTTGATGGCCTATGGCCTGTGGCAGATCGCTCATCCCCCCGCACTCTCCCTGTGTGTCTGTGTGCTTCCACGTCTCTGCTTCCTCTTCTTATAAGGACACCGGTCATTAGATTAGGACCCAGCATAGTTCATTTCAGTATGACCCCACCTTAAATAATTGCATTTACAAAGACCCTCTTTCAAAATCAGGTCACATTCTGAGGTTATGGGTGGACATGAATTTTACTGGACGCTATTCAATTCAGTACAGGTAATTTTAAGTTACTGCCTAAAAGCAAGAGACATGACTCCATGGTTTCTAAAAGCATATTCCAGAGCACAGAATCTTTTATTTTATTCATTCTGCTTTTCTCTAATAAATATACTATTATAAGGTTATGGAACCAACCACTGTTTTTAAGATTGTAGGCCATATGAGCGTATAATAAGTTGAAATCTCTTTCTTTACATGCAGAGCAAGTACTGTTTCTTCCCACGTATGCTACTGTGAACAAAATTAACTCCACATGAATTATGCTTCAAATAAAAATCTTTACTTCTTGGCTATTTAAGTTTTAGTAAAAAAGGTCAGGTAAGTGTTTGACCTTTAATCATTTGCTTTCACATTCTACATATCTAACACAAACCCAATTTTAAGTATCTTGTTCTCTGCTTCTAATTACAAATCTTTTCATTGCCACCTAAAGAGAGTGGCAAGGAATTCTTCATAGGTTATTCGTAGTTGCTTAGGTAGCCTCATATCCAAATCATTGTGTAGTCTCTAATGACCAAACATTACCTTATTTTGAAAATGATTTTATTTAAATCCACATAAGAATTTGTTCTATTTTTTTTCAAATATATCTTTATTGATTTCAGAGAGAGGAAAAGAGAGGGAGAGAGAGAGAGATAGAAACACCAATGACGAGAGAGTCATTGATCGGCTGCCCCTGCAGGCCCCTGACTGGGCCTGTGCCCTGACCGGGAATCGAACCCTGATCACCTGGATCCTAGGTCGATGCTCAACTGCTGAGCCACGCCTGGCTGGGCTGTTCTATTTTTAAAAATAGTATATATAATATAAAGTGCTTTGTTTAGAAAAAACTATATTCTATTTGTGGAGAATATGATTTTTATTATTTTAAGTGTATAATTCAATTATATTTAATATGTTCACAAAGTTGTATAATAATCACCACAGTCAATTTTATAATTGATTTCATCATTCCAAAAAGAAATGTACTATTAGCAGTCATTCTCCCATTTTATCCCAATCCCACCACCACCCAGTCCTAGACAGACAGAAATTAACTTTCAGTCTTTATAGATTTGCCTATTTTGGATATTTCATATAAATTGGATCATACAATATATGATCTTTTGTGACTGATGCATTTCACTTAGCAAAATGTTTTTAATGTTCCCCCACGTTGTAGCGTGAGTCAGTACTGCAGTCTCGTATTTGCTGAATGATATTCTAGTGTGTGGATATATCACATTCTGTTGATACATTCATCAGTTTATAGGCAATTGATTTGTTTCTACTTTTCAACTTCTCAATAATTCTGTTATGAATATTAGTATATAGTTTTTTGTGTAAACATATGTTTTTAGCTCTCTTGGGTATATACTTAGGAATGTATTGGTAGACTAGATGGTAGCTCTGTGCTTAACCTTATGAGAAACTGACAAATTTTTCCACAGCCTGAATTTTACATTTCTGCAACCATATATGAGAGTTCCAATTTTGTCACATCCCTGATGACATTTGTTATTATTTTTTATAATTATTATGGCCATCCTAGTGGATGTAAAATTGTATCTCATTGTGGTTTTAACTTTTATTTCCCAATTACTATGTTGTTGAGTATCTTTTTATGTGTTTATCTTCCCTTGGATATCTTCTTTAGAAAAATATCTGAATAGTCCTTTGTCCAATTTTAATTGACCTATTTTTCACTTTATTGTTGAGTTGTAAGAGTTTTTTTTATATAGTATAGACATAATCCTTTATTAGACATATGTTTGCAAAGGTTTTATCTTAGTTTTTATTTTTTTATAAATGTGCATTGATGCATAAATGCTTTAAATTTGATAAGTCCAATTTATCTATTTTTCTTTAGATGGTTGGGTTTTTAGTGTTATAATTAAGAAGGCTTTACCTAATCCAAAGACACAAAGATTTACTCCTATATTTACTTCTTACAGTTTTACAGTTTTAGCTCATTTTTTATTTTATCTTTATTGTTGAAAGTATTACAGGTGTCCCATTTTCCCCTCCCACTTGACCCCCTCCACCTCGATCCCATCTCCTCCCCAGGCCTTCACCCGGTCATTGTCTGTGTCCATGGGTTATGCAGATATACACATAACTTCTTTGGTTAATCTCTTCCCACCCTCCACCCCCCTTCCTTCTTCCTTCTGAAATATGATCATCTGTTACATGCGTCAATGTCTCTGGATCTATTTAGTTCATAAGATTCTTTTGTTCATTAGCTTCTTTTTTCTTTTTGCTCTTCTGGTTGGGTGTTTTTTGTTTCTTCATGTTCCAAATTGCTGATTTGATTCTCAGCGTCCTCTACTCTACTGTTGATTCCCTGTAAATTATTCTTCATTTCATTTCTTGTAGCCTTCATTTCAAATTGGTACTTTATTATGTCATTGATTTTCTCAATTATTTTCATCATACTCTTACTAATATCCTTGAGCATCCTTATAACCATTACTTTGAACTCTGTATCTGTTAGCTTGCTTGGATCTATTTCATTTAGTTCCTTTTCTGGAGATTTCCTCTGGTTTTTCCTTTGTGACATGTTCCTTTGCCTCCGCATTCTGGCTGCTTCCAGGTGTTTGTTTCTTTGTATTAGGTAGAGCTGCTATGTCTCCTGAAATTGGTAGAGTGGCTTTGAGTAGTATGTGTCTTATAGCGCCTAGTGGCTCAGCCTCCCCAGTCACCTGAGCTGGGCCTTCTAGGTGCCCCCCTGTGTGGGCTGTGCACTGTCCTGTTGTAGTTGAGCCTTGGTTGCTGTTGGCGTCACTGGGAGGAATTGACCCTCAGGCCAATCAGCTGTGAGGACCAGCTGCAACTACAGCCAAAGAGCTGCTGTGCTGGAGACACCCCAGTGGAGCAGGATTTACTTCAGGTGAGCTTTGGTGTTCAGCAAGTGCCCCCCTGAATGTGTCACTCGTGGATGTGGTAGGGTTGTAATCCAGCGTGGTCAAGTGTGACCACCAGGTGCACTGTCTCTGGGGCCTCCCGGGAGGTGCAGAGTCAGCCTGTGCCAGTGCCTTGCCCAGGGCCACCCAGCATGAGCTACACAGCAAACCCTAGTTGGCTGCTACTTGTGCTGGGTTTGGAGGTGTCAGGAGAGGCCAAGCTATGAGCCAGTGCAGCTGCCGCTAGTGCCAGGCCTGGGGCTGCTTATCAAGCTGTATGGGGCCCGCTGCTGCTTGTTTGAGAGATTTTAGGAAAGTCCTAAGCATGAGGCTCGAGAGGCCACTTGCACAGAAAAGCCCCTGGAAATGGCCTGGATGAGCTGCAGGTGGGGAGGGGCGGGGCCTCTGGGAATCACGGGGCGGGGCCAAAGGCGTGAGTCAGGTGCTGGGGATTCAAATATGGCGCCTGCCTGCCGGCTGTGTGGGGAGGACTCGCCAAAGGAGCCATGGCCTCAGCCAGCCCTTCTGCCCGGGAGGAAGCCGCCCTCCGCCTCTCGCCCGGATCTCAGGCAGGTTAGTTCCCCCCCGAGTGTCCCGGGTCCTTTCAGGCCGCTGCCCGGCGCTGGGCTCAGAGGGAGCGTCCGAGTGAGTCCGTGCCGGGCCCTTTAGAGGAGCTGCTGGGGCTCCCGCGGCCTCCGCGACCCTCAGGGACAGTCCCCGCTGGTTTCACAGCCGGAAGCTATGGGGACGTCTCTTCCCAGCCCTGGAGCCCTGGGCTGGGGGCCTGCTGTGGGGCTGGGACCCCTCCCTCCTCTGGGAAACCCCACCGCTGAGATTCCCTCCCGGGTTTAACCCGTGGCACTGGCTGTGGGCCCTCGGCCGTGTCTCCGGGACCCAGCCCCGCCCTGCCCGCCGCTCTCGGTGCTCCTTCAGCTCCCTGGCTGTGGGGCTTCTGTGCAGCTGGATCTCAGGAGGCTCTGAGCGATGGTGGTTCTGTATTTTAGTTGTAATTTTGATGTGGTTGCAGGAGGCGGCGGGTGCAGTCGCCATCTTGTTTCTCCAGTTTTAGCTCATTTTTAAAAAATATATGTTTTTATTGATTTCAGAGAGAGGAAGGGAGAGAGAGAGAAACATAAATCATGAGAGTCATTCATTGGTTGACTCCTCCATACCCCTTATTGGGGATTGAGCCCGAAACCTGGGTATGTGCCATGACTGGAAATCAAACCATGATCTTCTGGTTCATAAGTCAATGCTCAGCCACTGAGCCACACAGGCCGAGCAACAGTTTTAACTCTTCTATTTATGTCTATGATCCATTGTGAATTAAATTCTGTGAATGGTGTGAGAATAGAATCTAACTGCTTTTCAGTTGTCCCAGCACCATTTGTTGAAAATTTATTCTATCCACATTAAATTGCCTGTCATCCTTGTTGCATTTGAATTGAGCATGAGTGTGAGGGATTATTTTTGGACTTATAAATTTATTTCATTCATTGTTATGTCAGTCTTTCTGCCTGGATCATGCTGTCTTGATTAAGGTAGTTTTAATTAAATTTTCACATTGGTAAGTGTGAGTCATCAAACCTCTTTTTCAAGATTGTCTCTCTTTTCTGCATCCCTTGATTTATCACATAAATTTTAAGATGAGCTTGTCAATTGATATAAAGAAACTATCTGAGATGGTGATAGGAATTGTGTCTGTGCTCTTTAATTTTCTGTTTGTAAATATGCTGAATTTCATTTAATTACTGATAAATATTTTAGTTACATTATATTTAGAGAACATACTTTGTCTCAATTTACTGTTTTTTTAATTTTATTGAGGCTTGCTTTAATAGTCTACTGTATAATATATCCTGGAGAATGATCCATGTGTACTTCAGAAAAATGTACATTACACTGCTTTTTTGTTTTTGTTTTTTTTAATTGACTTTATCTTTATTCTTGAGACCATTGCAGATGTCCCCCTTTTAACCCCCCTAATCCCCTCCACCCCACATCCATCCCACCCCCAGGTCTCCCCACACCAATGTCCACATCCATGGGCCATGCCCATAAACATACAAGTTCCCTGATTAATCTCTGCCCACCCACCCACCCCCTCCCTGCCTTTCCTCTGAGATCCCTCAGTTTGTTCTAAGCTTCTATGTCTCTGGATCCATTTTGATCAACAGTTTATTTTGTTTATTATATTCCACATATAAGTGAGATCATTTGGTACTTCTCCTCTGACTGGCTCATTTCACTTAGCAATACTTTCTAGTTCCCTCCAAGTTGTGCCAAAGGCCAAAAGGTCCTTCTTCTTCACAGCCGAATAGTACCCCATGGGGTAAATGTGCCACAGCTTTTTTATCCACTCATCTACTGATGGGCACTTGGCCTGTTTCCAAATCTTGGCGATTGTGAATCGAGCTGCTATGAACATAGGTGTGCCTAAGTTCTTTGAGATTGGTGTTTGGGGTTCCTTAGGATATAGTCCTAGAAGTGGGATCACTGGGTCAAAAGGCAGGTCAATTTTTAATCTTTTCAGGAAACTCCATACTGCTTTCCATAGTGGCTGCACCAGTCTGCATTCCCACCAGCAGGGTACTAGGGTTCCCCTTTCTCCACACCCTCGCCAGCACTTGTCATTCGTTGATTTTTTGATGGTAGCCGTTCTGACAGCTTTGAAGTGATACCTCATTGTGGTTTTAATTTGTATCCCTCTGATGATTAGCGACGTTGAACATTTTTTCATATGTCTCTTGGCCATCTGTATGTCCCCTTTGGAGAAGTGTCTATTTAGATCTATTGCCCATTTCTTAATTCGATTGTTTGTCTTCCTTTTGTTAAGTTGTATAAGTTCCTTATATATTTTGGATATTAACCCCTTATCAGATGTGTCGTTGGCAAATATGTTCTCCCATATAGTGGGCTCCCTTTTTGTTTTGTTGATGGTTTCCTTTGCTGTGCAGAAGCTTTTTATTTTGATGCAGTCTCATTTGTTTGTTTATTTTCTCCTTAGTTCCTCTTGCCCTAGGAGATGTATCAGCAAACATATTGCTATGAGAGATGTCTGAGATTTTACTGCCTATGTTTTCCTCTAGGATTTTTATGGTTTCATGTCTTACATTTAAGTCTTTCATCCATTTTGAATTTACTTTTGTGTATGGTGTAAGTTGGTGGTCCAGTTTCATTTTTTTGCATGTATCTGTCCAATTTTTCCAACACCATTTATTGAAAAGACTCTTTACTTCATTGTATGTTCTTGCTTTCTTTATCAAATATTAATTGGCCATAATGTCGTGGGTCAATTTCTGGGTTCTCTGTTCTGTTCCACTGATCAATATGTCTGTTCTTGTGCCAGTACCAGGCTGTTCTGATTACAGTGGCTTTGTAGTATAACTTGATATGTGGTATGGTGATCCCTCCAACTTTGTTCTTTTTTCTCAGGATAGCGGTGGTTATTCGGGGTGTTTTTTGGTTCCATATAAATTTTTGAAGAGTTTGTTCTAGATCTGTGAAATATGCTGTTGGTATTTTAATGAGGATTGCATTGAATTTATAGATTGCTTTGGGTAATATGGACATATTAATGATGTTAATTTTTCCAATCCAGGAACATGGTATATCTTCCCATTTGTTTATATCTTCCTCTATTTCTTTTTTCAGTGTCCTGTAGTTTTCTGAGTAAAGGTCTTTTACATCTTTGGTTAAGTTTATTCCTATGTATCTTATTTTTTTAGTTTCAATGGTAAATAGGATTGTTTTCTTAGTTTCTGTTTCTGAGAGTTCATTATTGGTGTATCAAAATGCCATCGATTTCTGGGTGTTAATTTTGTATCCTGCGGCATTGCTGAATTCATTTATTAAATCTAGTAGTTTTCTGGTGGAATCTTTAGGATTCTCTTTGTACAATATCATATCATCTGCAAATAGTGACAGTTTTGTTTCCTCCTTTCCAATTTGGATGCCTTTATGTTTTCTTCTTGTCTAATCGCTGTGGCTAGGACTTCCAGTACTATGTTGAATAAGAGTGGTGAAAGTAGACACCCCTGTCTTGTTCCTGTTCTTAGGGGGAAATGGTTTTAGTTTTTGCCCATTGAGTATGATGTTGGCTGTAGGTTTGTCATACATGGCCTTTATTATGTTGAGGTATGTTCCTCTATCTCCACTTTGTTGAGAGTTTTTATCAAAAATGGGTGTTGGATTTTATCAAATGCTTTTTCTGCATCTATTGATATGATCATATGATTTTTATCCTTCAATTTGTTTATTTGATGTATCACATTTATTGATTTGCAAATATTGTACCAGCCTTGAATCCCTGGAATAAATCCCACTTGGTCATCATGGTGTATGATCTTTTTAATATATTGCTGGATCTAATTTGCTAATATTTTGTTGAGGATTTTAGCATCTTTGTTCATCAGGGATATTGGCCTGTGATTCTCTCTTTGTACTGTCTTTATCTGGTTTTAGAATCAGGCTAATGCTGGCCTCATAAAAAAAGTTTGGAAGTGTTCCTTCCTCTTGGATTTTTTGAAATAGTTTGAGGAAGATAGGTGTTAATTCTTCTTTGAATATTTGGTAAAACTCCCCTGTGAAGCCATCCAGGCCAGGGCTTTTGTGTGCTTGGGGCCCTTTGATTACTGCTTCAGCTTCATCAGCAGTTATCGGCCTATTTAGACTTTCTGACTCTTCCTGATTGAGTTTTGAAAGGTTGTATTTTTCTAGGAATTCATCCATTTCATCCAGGTTGTCCAGCTTGGTGGCATATAGTTGTTCATAGTATTTTCTTACAATACATTACACTGTTTTTGAGTAAAGTGTTCTGTATATGTCTGTTATATCTAGTTACATAATAGAGTTTTTAAGTTTTCTGTATTTTTTTAATTTTTTATTTTCTGCCTGGTTGTTTTATCAATTTTTGAAAATGGAGAGTTGAAGATATTATCTTACTGTATTGTTTATTTCTCTGTTGAATTTTGTCAGTTTTTAATTCAATCTACCAATATGTTCCTTTTTATTGGATTATTTAATCATTTGCCCTTTTTGCTATTATTGATAAAGTTAGATATGCAACTGGTATTTTGCTTTTTTGTTGTTTTCTGTGTGTCTTGTGATGTGGTTTTTTTTGTTGTTGTTCTATATTTTCTACTTTATTTTGCATTAAATTAATACATTTTAGTGTAATGTTTTAATTCTATTGATATTTCCATATACTTTTTTAGATATTTTCTTGGTAGGAACTCTAGAGTTTACCTTATACATCTTAACTTAGCAGAATATATGTCACATCTTCAGTAAGATATAGAAATGTTGCTCCTAAATAGCTTTATTTCTTTTTCTTGTGTTATTTTTATACATATTTTATCTATATATGTTATAAACTCAAGGCATTATTACCACTTTATGTAATTACATGTTTTTTAAAGAACGTGAGAGAGGAAAGTAGAATGTCCATCTTTTTCTGATGAGAAGTCAGCTCTTCATCTTATTGGTGTTCCTGGTATGTGATGAGTCATTTTTCTCTTACTGTTTTCAAAAAATTTTTTTCTGTTTGTCTTTCAAAATTCTATTCAGGTATGAGTGTGTTTTTCTTTGTGTTTAGCCTACATTGAGTTTACTGAGGTTCTTGGAGGTTTAGATTGTTTTTCAACAAAACTGGGAAGCTTTCAGACTTGATCTCTTTCCCTTTGATTTTTTTTTTTTTTTCATTTCTATCTCAGTTGATATTTTCTACTTCATGAAACACTAGCATCATACTTTTCATCTTTAAGTATGATTTCTTTTAGGTCTTCGAACAACTTTTAATGGCTGCTTTGAAGTTTTTGTCTGATGTATCTGACATCTGGGCTCTCACAAAGGAAGTTTCTATTGTCTGGTTTTGTGTATATGGGTGACACTTTCTTGTTTCTTTGTGTATCTGATAGTTTTAATTGAAAAGTTGACATGTTAGATAATATACTGCAGCATCTTTGGGTACTGATTCTCCTATCTGGGCCTTACTGTTGTCATTGCTTGCATGTTTAAATGTCTTTTTGACTTGGTTGTACAATTTTTGTTTTTTTTGTTTTTTTGTTTTTTTAGTCTTAACCCAAGGATATTTTTTCCATTGCTTTTCAGAGAGTGGAAAGGGGAGAGAGAGAAAAAGAGAAACATCGATGTGAGAGAGACACATCGATTGGTTGCCTCCCACAGGAGCTCTGACCGGGGTGGGGGGATCGAGCCTGCAACTGACCAGAAACAAACCGAAGACCCTTAAGTCTGCTGGCCTATGCTAGAACTACTGAGCCAAACTGGCTAGGGCTATTTTTGTAAATTCTATCCTTTCCTTAAATGTGAAGACTTTAATGTTGCTCTTCAGAGGACACGGCCTAAAACATATGCACCATCATCCTGGGGTGATAGTTGTTTGAGCAGGGCTTTCTTTGTCTATTTCTTTCCCTGATCTCTCTGTTTTGCTGTCTTCCTATTGTGGTATTACATACAGCTTTGAGACTTCGTTAATTGCTCACAGGTGTCTTTATTGTTTCCCGAAATAAATCAGGAATAAATTGTTCCACAGTCTGATCCAATTAATATTTTTACCTTTTGTGAGTTACTTTTGAGGCTGATCTTTGAGACTGGTTTTGAATCCAGAAAGGCTCTTCTTAGTTTTTTCTGTCCCTGGTCCTCTCTAGTAACTACTTGGCTTACACATTAGATTGTTGCTTTTATGGAATTACCTGATTCCTTTTATTTGCTTACCACAAAAAAGAAAAAAACCTCCCTTGGATTCAAGAGTACCTTTATGATCATTCTGTTCCAGATAAAATCAGTTATTTGAGGAATAGATTGAACCTATTTGTTCTTGTGGACTGCATCTCCCACTGGACAAAATCTCTAAGCCATGCAAAATTGTGGGCAGGTATAGTGACCCAGTGTTCTTAGAGTTAATTCTTGATTTATAAGCAGGGCATTCTGTCGGAATGGTTGCCTCTGGTTTTCTCAACTTGCCTCTGTTGTCATGGTACACTAACCTTAGCAGGGAGCTGTGGCAAGGATGGACTGGGGCCTTATATTATTGGCATGCCTTACCTGGGGTACTGAGTTCATCCTGTGGGTAGGGGATGAGTGGAGAAAATGAGCCTTTAACTTTCCTGGAATTCAGTCTCTGCAACATGGAGCTCCTGGAGATCAGAAAAAGTGGCAGCCTACATCTCCTGAGTACATTCTATAGCCTTGACTGGGAGCCAGGAAGAGAGATGGAGCCTTGTTTTCTTAGCCACATCCAATCCAAAGTAGAGCTTCCTTTATGCTGAGATTATAGTGTGGGATAGACAGGGGGGGCCAGGGCTCAATCACAAGAGACTCTTGCATTTCCTACCAAGACTTAGTAGATTTTCTTTAACAACTGTTTCTCATTTTCTGTGTACCCTTATGACAATTTCCAGAGATTTTAAAAGATTTTTAATTTTATAATTTTAACCTTTTTCTCTGGAGTGTGAGTCAGCAGAGTTCCTTACATTGCCATTTCAGGAATATACTTTGCAATTTTTGCCTTTAATTAAGTTCAGACTTTTCTCTAGCTGGATGTAGAATACAGATAATGTAAAATTAATAAACCTACTACATTCAATCAGTATTACATTTGTTTAAATTTAAGTTGAGTTGTTATAAATTACACGGTCCATCTCTCTGGAAATTTTGCCATTATTATGTTGTGAAAATGTGGAAATTCTTTGAAGAACCTAGCAAGTAATAAAAAAATTACAAACACAATATGCCATCAGTGCTTTCTTTTATTTAGTCAAATGTGCATTGTATGTTTTCTTTAGAGAAATAGGAAATAGAATTCAACATGGCTTTAATAAAAAATACTTTGTCAATATCCTATGAAATTTAATCCTTTTCGTTATCTTAAATACATCAACCAAAATATACACATGCCTACACACACAGAAAGCCTCATGACATGAATACTGCAAAACCCTTCACAGGGAGTCGTTTCTATAGTTGAAGCTGTGTATAAATGTTAAGCCTATAAGAAAAGACTTAAATCCATGACAGATCCAAGTGACAATTGACCAAAGGCTGCAAAGAAAGAAAAATGTTTTATCTTCCTGAATTGACTCAAAGCAGTTTGTTTTATTCTCCATCATACAGACATTACTTAGTGAAATAGCCAGTTATTGACACTTATCCTCTTTCTTTTGTTCTTCTTTGAACATTATGAATTCAATTTTTAATCTCCTGCCTGTTGCTTCATCTAACTAGCATATGCCATGTCGAAAAATGGACTGATTTTATATATATACAAGTATTATATAGAAGGCATATGATATATATATGCAATCATATACCATATAAACACATATTTTAAATGGATAATATTATTGAAATTAACATTGATTTACTTTTTGTTAAACATTATTTTTTAGTAAATTCCCTTTCATTTGAACCAACAGCATTCATTGAAAAATTGAAAAAACAAGATGTAGTTGTTCATCTTGGAATTCAAACTAGATTTTAAAAATCCATAATAAGAGAACAGACTCAAAGACCATGCTTTCTTAAGCAATATTTATCTAAATTCTGAAAGCTTTCTTTGCATACCAGGAACAAGTCTGGCCTAATGGAATTATGTAACTTTATAAGCCAGTATATGACATTAAGGAAAATAATATGCTAAATTACAATAAAAAGAAAATGACTCAATTAAAAATAAGCAAAAGATTTCAGTAGACATTCTCCAATAAACACATATACAAAACACCAATAAACACTTGATCACATTTTGCCATCAAGAAATGCAAATCAAAACCACAATGAGATTCTACTTCAGAACTATAATAAAATAAAAAAACACCTCAAAGTATAAATAGTATTGGTGAGGATGTGAGAAATTGAAAACCACATACATTACTGTGCTATTACAAAATGGTGCATCCATTTTGGAAAATAGTTTAACAGTTCCTCACATAGTTAAAAATAGAGTTACCATATGATACAAATTTTAGATATACACCCAAGAAAAATAAAAACATGTTCACAGAGAAACCTATAAATGAAGTTTCATAGCTGCATTATTTATAATAGCCCCAAAATTGGAAACAGCTCAAATGTCCATCAATCGATGAATGGATAAATATGTGTAATAGCCACACAATGGAATATTGGTCAACACAAAAAAGGAATAAAGTACAGTTATATGCTCTAATATGGATTAACATTGAGAACATTATACTAATTTTTAAAAGCCAAATACAAAAGACCACATACTATATGAGTATGAAGATTCATAAAGACAGAAAATAGATTAGTGCTTGCAAAGGGCTAGAGGGAGAGGGACAATAACTGTTAATACATGGGGGGCCTTCTTTAGATAGTAACATATATGTTATAATATTAAATATATTTTGTGGTTGCATAGTTTTGTGTATATACTAAAGACACTGAATTGTGCAATTTAAAATGTTGATCTTTATGACATATAATTACATCTCAGTAAATTTGTTATTTTTAAAATGAATACATGGTATTGATTTAAGCAAAGATATCATTAGATATGAAATGGGAAAGAAAGCTTTCTGGGAACTTTGATGAGGTTAAATGATATAAGGAAAGAGTAATAATTATTATTATATTTAGAAAATCATATTCATGTTTATATATCGTTTTAACTAATTAAACAATAACAACAATATTTATTATTATTATTATGTAACATTTAAAAAGCACTTGATACTATTTTTAAGGTTTTTCTATATATTAACTTTTTTAGTTCTCACAATGACCCCTAGAGGTAGGTGCTATCACTGCTATCATTTTACTAACAGAAACTTAAGCAAAGAGAAGTTAGGCAACACATCAGATGACACACAGCTGATGTCTTAAACAATCAACTTTAAATTCAGACAATCTGACTGCAGAGTATATACTATTTTAACTACTTTGCTAAACTGACTCTCATAGAGTCAAAATATATAATTAAATTGCTATGGTATCTCTCTTAAACTTAAAACTCTTGAGTACAAATTAAAATGGTTTAAAAAATAGCCAGTATATATAGAAGATCCCCATTAAGGTGTGACAAGACATAACCTGAAAAATTGTAAGTACCATAAAAATAATATCATGCCAATATGTCGTGAAAGAAGTAGAAGGGCAATAGTTTAAACCATTAATTTAAAATAGCTTCACAGACCCTGGCCAATGTGGCTCTGTTGGTTGGGGTTCAATTCCCATTCAGGGCACATACCTAGTTTGCAGTTCGATCCCTGGTCATGTCACATATGGACACAACCAATAGATGTGTCTGTCTCGCATTGATGTTTCTCTCTCTTTCCCTTCCTCCCTCTCTAAAATCAATTTTTTAAAAAAAAGGTAGCTTCACAGTGTCCTGAATATTGTGGTAAAATGGGGAAACACAACTAAATTTTTCCTAAAGACTTCACAAATTTGAGAAGCCAATCGAAACTAAGAAGAGCATTAGGAGAATTTTGAGCTTGTAAGGAGACCACACATTTCAGATTACTTACTGTCAGAGGCTTATAAGTATTATGGATTTCTGAATTAGATATCAGCAAATGGTCTTAAGTGGAACCAGTTATATCACTGCAGATGGCAAAACAGAATGTTCTGAAATTGTATCAGATTAGTTTCACAGTATCAAAGGCCAGAAATAACCCTTTATCTATAATCTCTTGTTTGCCATTTCAATCTTTCAGTCACACCTATTTCCTCAACCACTACCAGGTAATATTTCTGTTCTGGATCCACTGGTTTAATACAGGTGTAATGTAACAGCACCTTTCTAAGGTCCCACACTGTCTACCTCTCATTTTTTGCTCTGTGTATTCTATGATACAGCATTCACCCTCGTGCAACCTCAAAACGTGTGTATAAATGACTCCTGAGCCAATAATAACAATCTAACTTATATTAGCTTTTGATCCATCCATGCTTCATACCTCTTATTGTGTAATCCTGCACCCTCCGATTGCCTTACTAAATACACTACTTACCGATAAGCCTTGTTTTCTAGAACTAAGTTTTTAGCAAAAATCTAAGTAAAGACACACCAGAGGAGATCTTACAGATCCATTGACCCATAGTAAATGACACAGCCAAAGACATTATCTAAAAAAGGAAGAAGTCCCCTGGCAGGCATGGCTCAGCAGATGAGCATGGACCTATGATCAAGGAGATCCCCTTTTGATTCCTGGTCAGGGCACATGCCTGGGCTGTGAGCTCGATCCCCAGCAGGGAGTATGCAGGAGGCAGCCGATCAATGACTCTCATCATTGATGTTTTTATCTTTTTATCTCCCTCTCCCTTCCTCTCTCTGAAATCAATAAAGACATATTATTAAAAAAAAAAAAAGAAGAAGAAGAAGAAGAGGTAGAGGTGAGTATTGAGGGTGAAGACAGCCATGTTATATTTAGAAGACCATATTTTCTAAAAGTCTATGTAACCATATCTCCATCTTACATGTTGTTCTACAATCAGTACTTGACCATCTCCCATTGGAAAATGGTGTCTATATCCCTTCTTGAAACTAGATGAGCATTTTTTTTTTTTTTAGATTGTAACAAATTGGGAAAGTCAGAAACTGTGCTATGTGACTTCTGTAGCTAGTTTATATTAAGTAATGTAGAAAGATCCAAGATGGAAGAAGAGTAGGTGGAAGGTATGCTCATGTCCTCCCGGGACCGAACTGTAATTACAACTAAAGTATGGAAAAGTCAACCTGAATAACCAACTGAAGTCTAGCTGAACAAAAGTCTTATAACCAAAGATTTACAGAAGAAGCCACATGGAGTCTGATAGAAATGACAAAGATGCAAAAAGGGCTGGCCCAACACTCATGTGTGGCATTTGAGATTCCTGAGGGGTATCTCAGCTGCAAAGTTTCCCCATGAGGAGTGAGGGTTCTCAACCTCATACCAAACTCCTCCACCCAGCACAACAGAGCCAGGAAGAGGAGCCCATATAACATCTGGCTGTGAAAATCAGCAGGGATTCGTTCTGCTTGGGAGAAACGAGAGTCTGCTAAAAAACCAAGTGTCTTCTTAAAGGGCCAGTGCACAAAATCTCATTCGTGGCTAATCACCTTGGGCTCTGGCAGAGGGAAGGCAGCTCAGAGTGGATGGGAGGCATCCAGGAAAGGACTGGGTAGTGTGGCTCTGGAAAGAGGACTGAGGAGACAACCATCAAGGTCTCTGTGTTGAGTCTAATTCCCACATTTCCCATAGATGCCATCTTTCCTGGGTTGAGCACTTCCCTCCACTCAGCAACAGCCTAAGGGAATACACTAGCCCCATCCTCCAGAATCACTGTTACCCCACCCATCTGACCTATTGAGGAGTCAGCTGGCCTGGGTAGTTGGTGCAGACTTTCTTAGAAACCTCTTTTTTTTTTTTTTTTTTTAACATATCTTTATTGATTTCAGAGAGAGGAAAGGAAGGGGGAAAGAGACAGAAACATCAATGATGAGAGAGCCATTGATCGGCTGCCCAGCCCGCAACCCAGGCATGTGCCCTGACCAGGAATCGAACCCTGATCACCTGGATCCTAGGTCGATGCTCAACCGCTGAGCCACGCCCGGCCGGGCTCTTAGAAACCTCTTGAGGAGATCTGGGCAGACAGATGAACAAAGACTGAGTTGTGTGGGAGGGTGATTTTCCTTTTGAACACCTGACAGGTGCCACTGTTTCTGTGCAAAGCCTCCTTCCACATGGCAAAATCTTGATCTGTTTTAACGTGATGAACTTTGCTGGCCTCACCCTGATGACTCCCTGAGAATCCACCTCACCACAAAGGTTTGTAGGCCCCAGGTAGGTGGCAGCTAGCCTTGGCGTACACTTAGACTTTTGCTTAGTGGCTTCAGACCCAGCACTGGCACCATGTTTGAATCTCTGTCATCCTGGTGAACACCACTTGCCTCTACCTGGTGACAATGAGAACCTATTTCACCCAACTCGTGTACCGCCAGAGACTCTTTCAGTGACAGAGTCTAACAGGCAGCTGGCAGGCAGAGACAGATCTCACGGTGCCTTGGAATTTTTGCCGACCTACCCTGGGTTAGGTGCTGGTGGAAGCTGACCTTGGTATGCAGCTTGGCCCCTCCAACATGCACCCAAGCAGACCAGAGGCAACCAAAGACTGTGGATCACTTTGTAGCTAGAAACAGATAGCCCAGAGCTGGTCAGAGGTAGTATCTGACATTGACATGAGCTGAAGTTCCTCCCAAGAGGGCCCAGAAGCAACACACCCAGTAGCAGATATCAAATGTCATCTGAGCATGATCCAGATAGCTCCACAAGCTACATACCCAAAGGGAGATATCCCCAAAATTTATATGGAACCACTATAGACACTGAATAGCCACAGCAATCTTGAGAAAGAAGAATAAAGTTGGAGGAATCACACTACGTGATATCAAACTATACTACAGAGCCATAGTAATCAAAACAGCATGGTACTGACATAAAAACAGACATGTAGATCAGTGGAACAGAATAGAGAGCCTAGAAATAAATCTATGCCTTTATAGTCATTTGATATTTGACAAAGGAGGCAAAAAAATGCAATCTACTAAAGCTAGTCTATTCAATAAATGATGTTGGGAATATTGTATGGAAAAATGCAAAAATAAATAAAATTAGACCACCTCACACCATACACAAAAATAAACTCAAAATGAATTAAAGACTTAAATATTAGACTCAAAACCATAAAAATTCTTGAAGAAAACATAGGTAGTTAAATCTCTGACATTTTCATAGCAATATTTTTTTCTGATGTATTTCCTTGGGCAAGGGAAACAAAAGAAAAAATAAACAAATGGGACTACATTAAACTAAAAAGGTTTTGCACAGCAAAGGAAACTGTCAACAAAATGAAAAAACAACCCACTGAATGGAAGAACAATTTGTGAATGACACATCTGATAAGGGGTTAATATCCAAAATTTATAAAGAACATACAACTCAACACCAAAAAGTCCAATTAAAAAATGGGCAAAGGACTTAAATAGACACTTCTTCAAAGAGGACATACAGATGGCCAAGAGACATATGAAAAAGTGCTCAACATCTTTAATCGTCAGAGAGATGCAAATTAAAACCACAATGAGATATTACCTCACACCTGTCAGAATGGCTAGCATCAATAAATCAACAAACAAGCATTGACAAGGATGTGGAGAAAGGGAACTCTCATGCACTGTTGGTAGGAATGCAGATTGGTGCAGCCACTGTGGAAAGCAGTATGGACCTATCTCAAAAAATTAAAAATAGAACTGCCTTATGACCTAGGGATTCCTCTTTTGGGAATATATCTGAAGAAACCTGAAACACTAATTCAAAAGAATATATACTTCCTTATGTTCATTGCAGTGTTATTTATAATACCCAATGTTTGGAAGCAGCCCAAATAGGTGGGGGATTAAAAAATTATGATATGCTCTAGCTAGTTTAGCTCATTGGTTAGAGCATCAGCCTGCAGACTGAAAGGTCCTGGGTTCGATTTAGGCCAAAGGCCCATACCTCAGTTGTCGGTTTGATCCCTGGCTCCAATCAGGGCTCATGTAGGAGGCAACCAATTGATGTCTCTCTCATATCAATGTTTCTCTCTCTGTCTCTCTCTCTTTCTCCCTTTCATTCTGAAAACCAATGGAAAAAATATCCTCAGGTGAGGATTAAAAAAATATATGGTACATTTACACAATGGAATACTAGGCAGTAAAAAGAAGAAAATCTTACCCTTTACAACAGCATGGACAGACCTGGAGAGTATTATGCTAAGCGAAATAAGCCAGTCAGAGAAAGATAAGTACCAACAATTTCACTCATATGTGAATCTAATGAACAAAATGAACTAACAGGCAAAATAAAGACAGACTTTTAGATAGAGAGCAGGCTGACAGGTGTTGGGGGGGAGCTGTGGAGAGGATGGAAGAATTGAGCAAAAAAGAGAAACTCATGGACATGGGGAAAAGTGTGGTGATTGCCAGGGAGAAAGAAGGTGTCAGGAGGTGAAGAAGGGCATAGGGGTGATAAATGATAATGGCTGAAACTCATCATGGTGTGATGAACACACAATACAGTAACCAGATGATGTGTTATAGAATTGTGCACATGACACGTGTATAATTTTGTTAACCAAAGTCATCCCAATAAATTCAATTAAAAAAAAGAGAGGAAGAAAATGAAATTTTGCTTGTATGCAGCAGGTTCAGCCCATGCCAATAGTTCCATACTGCCCTTCCTGACAGTTTGCCTTACAGATTTTGAACTTGCCTAACATGTCTCCCACAATCACATAAGACAATTTCTTTCAATATATGTCTTAATACAGTTATATATTATCTAGTGATTGTAGTTCTCTGAGTAAAAGCCACCTGACTGATACCATGACATTGGGGAAGGCAATTTTTTTTTACCCAGGATGCATTACTATAAAAGGAAAACATTGATGATAAGTTGGACTTCATTAAAATTATTTTATTTAAATATACCATTAACAGAATAAAAAGACAAAAAGATAATACATCATGATCAAGTGGAATTTATTCCTGGAATGCAGGCTTGGTACAATATCCACAAATTAATGTGATACACCACATGAACAAAATGAAGAATAAAAATCATATGATCATATCAATAGAGGCAGGATAAGCATTTGACAAAATCCAACACCCATTTATTATAAAAACTTTTAGCTACATAAGAAGGGAGGGAATGTACCTCAACATAATAGAGGTTATATATGACAAAAGCACAGCTAACATCATACTCAACAGAGGAAAACTAAAAGTGTTTTTCTTAAAGAACAAGACAGGGGTGTCTACTTTTACCACTCTTATTTAACATAGTACTAGAAGTCTTAGCCACAACAATAAGATAAGAAGAGGAAATAAAAGACATCTAAAGGAAAAAGTAAAATTGTCATTATTTGCAGATGTCATGATACTGTATATAGAAAACCCTAAAGATTCCACCAGAAAAGTACTAGAACTGATAAATGAATTCAGTAAAGTAGCAGGATACAAAATATATATTAAAAAATCAGTTGCATTTTTATACACAATAATGAACTATTAGAAAGGGAAACCAAGAAAAACAATATTTTGTTGGAAAAACAAAATAATAAATTTTTTAAATAATTTTTTTTTTTTTTTTTTTAAGGAAAGGGAGAGAGAGAGAGCTAGAAGCATCAATGATAAGAGAGAGTCATTGATCGGCTGCAGCCCGAAACCCGGGCATGTGCCCTGACAGGGAATCGAACCCTGATCACCTGGATCCCAGGTTGACACTCAACCGCTGAGCCAAGCCCGGCTGGGCTAAAATTAAAATTTTAAGAAAACTATAAAAACACTAGAACAACAAAAGCATGCACTATAAATCCCCTTTAAAATTTTTGTTGGAGTTTCCAGAGGGCATTTCACATATACTCATGAACTGACTTTATAAGGCAACACTTCCACTTCTATTATTCATTGTTGGAAATTACTGGCTAAGATCTAGAAAAGCAACTGCCATATTTACTTGGATCTTGGAACTGATAGGTATCATGCTTCCTCTAAGGCCTAGCTGCATCTGCAGTAGTATATCATTTTATCCAACAACAACATGGTACATTTAGGGATACTGTAGCAGGTTGGATTCCCCACAAAGTACTCAGTGAATTAGTGTTAATAATACAAAATATTCTTGAGAAATCAAACCTATGGAAAAAAAGTGAGAACACAGGATCAGACAAAAATCTCTGCCAGCCTAACATGGTGCTCCCTAGTAAAGATTCTCAATAGAAGCTTTTCCAGTTGAGCAGTAATAGCTAGGCCTTTGTACTAGGCATTGCTGTGGCAAACCCTGAAGGAGCTAACAGCTAGAGGTTGTCAGCTGATCACACTCTGCACAGCTGGGAAGTAAGTTATGACTTGAGTAGAGATCTGTGCAGCACATCTTCGTTTCTAGTCATCTTAGTCTCCCCTCAGTCTCCCATCAAGCACCACAGTCTCACTCCAGGCTTTCCATCTCTCCCTCCCCTCCTCTCTCTCTCTCTCATATAATTTATTTGCATGTAATTCTATTGTCACTTATTAAATAGTGCATAAACCCTTTTGTATCCCAGATTGAATATAAACTGATATTTTTGCTACACTTAAATATTGTTAGCACTGTAGACATCTTACATAAGTTATTTCTAAAGAAATATCTAAGCAAAAGTACAAATATTAAACACTTATGAGTCCTTTAAAAATGCATATACATATCAATGATGAAATGAACATGACATAATATAAATCTGAAACTAGAATACTCTATTCAACAAGGATATCATTCAAAATAGATGGTGAAATAAAGAGCTTCCCAGACCAAAAAAAAAAAAAAAAAGGCTAAAGAGGCTTTTCACCACCAAACCAGCATTGCAAGAAATGTTAAAGGAATGTAATAAGTAGAAACAGAGAAAGAAACATAGGCATAAAGAATTAAAATGGCAATAGATAAGTACCTATCAATAAAAACCTTAAAAGTAAATGGATTAAATGCTCCAATCAAAAGACATAGAGTAGCTGAATGGATAAGAAAGCATGACCCAAATATATGCTGTCTATAGGAGACCCACCTCAGAACAAAAGACTCACACAGGCTGTAAAAAAACTTCTGGAGGACTCTAAGGGAGAGCTTGACAGCAATACAATCATAGTAGGGGACTTTAACACACCACTGCCTTTACTGGATAGATCTTCCAGACAAAAAGTCAGCAAGGAAACATTGGCTCTAAATGACACACTAGATCCAATGGGTTTAAATGACATTTACAGAACATTTCAACCCCAAACTGCAAAATATACATTCTTCTCAAGTGCACATGGGGCATTCTCAAAGATAGACCACTTTAATACACAAAGCAAGTCTCTACAAGTTCAAGAGTATTGAAATAATATCAAGTATCTTTTTGGGCATTTACACCATGGAATACTATGCAGCTGTGAAAAAGAAGGATCCCTTACCTTTTCAGACAGCATGGTGGGACCTGAAGAGTATTATGCTAAGTGAAATATGCCAGAGAAAGACAAGTGTCACATGACCCTACTCAAATTTGGAATCTAATGAACAAAATAAACAGATGAACAAAATACATCCAGAAACACAGAAGCATGGAACAGGCTGACAAATCTCAGAGGGAAGGCAGAGGTGGGTGAGCGGGGAGAGATTTATCTAAGAACTTATAGGTATGTATGCATATCCCATGGACACAAACAATATTGTGGTGAAGGCCTGGAGTCGGTGTAGTATGGAGGTTATTAATGAAGGGCGGGGGAAGGTGACATCCATAATACTTTCAACAATAAAGATAAGTTAAAAATTAAAATCATGTTTCTTTATAACTCTATATTCAAAATGTCGTTGAAATTCATTTGAATTTTCAGAGGGTATTCCTACTTATAAACTTGTATTAGCTACAATGTTGTTTCAATACTTTAGAATTTTAGAACAAACTGAAGGTTATACCTTGATATGTTTAACAATGTACCAAACTTGGTTAAAATCAGTCAACTTTCAAAGTTATTGTGAATGTTCATTGCAGTGTTATTTTCAATAGCTAAGATTTGGAAGCAGCCCTTGTCCGTCAGTAGATGAGTGGATAAAAAAGGCAAAGGACATTTACACAATGGAATAGTACTCGGCTGTAAAAAGGAAGAAAATCTTACCGTTTGCAACAGCATGGATGGACCCAGAGAGTATTATGCTAAGTGAAATAAGCCAGTCAGTGAAAGACATGTATCTTATGATTTCACTTATATATGAAATCTAATGAACAAAATAAACAAACAAAATAGATAAATTAAATATTAACAGGCCTATTTGAAATAACCCTATTTGAAGCTACCAAAATGCCCACCGAGAGTAGAATGGGTACAGTGCAGTTATTAACATTAGGATGCTATACCGTGTAGTGATAAGAATAATCTATAGCTACACCCAGCAGTATGGAGGAATCTCACAAATGGTGGTGAGGAAAATAATGCAGATACAAACAAGAACATACTCTATGATTTCGGTTTTATAAAGTACAATTCCAGCAACAGAACTAGTCTATGCTGTTGTAAGGCTGGTTTATAGTTTTGAGGAAAGAGTGCCTGGATGGATTGAGGGGAAGGGCTTCTGGTGATTTTCTTTTTCTCCATCTGGGTGCCGGTTGCATGGATGAGTTCAATTAGTGAGGCTCTATGCTTCTGATAAGTGCATTTTTCTGGATGTATATTTTGCTGGAATAAAAAATTAAAAATAAAGTACCTGCACTAAAAACAAAAATGTTATTGTAAATCAAACAGATAAATGTGAAATGCTTAATTGTTCATTGTTCGATAGTTATTACTGACACTTTTGTACTGCTCATAATTTGACTTAATAAAATTCAACCTTACACAGATTCTTCCATAAGGGACCTACAAATATTTAAAGAAAAAAAACCTTTGTGTTACTTGTTTAAATAGAAATTAGTATGCAGGGCAGGTGAATGTCACACAGAACAATACAATGCAGTAGAAGCTCTTAAAGGAGATAAATTTTGCTTTCAGACTCTGTTTCCATTTTGGGAGCTGTTCATATTGATTATCTTGAATTATTACAATCGTATTTTTCTCATATTCCCAATTATTTCAGTTTAATAATTGAAAATATAAATACATACTACATATAGAATATTAAAAACAAAAAATATAACACTATATGAATATACTGTTATGAAATGGTTTCTTAATCCCCTCCCCCAAAAACAAGTATGAAAGGGGAAATTTTAAAAATCAGTTTATGAGTCTGATAAAGGCAAATAAAAAGTTGAAGGGTGTTTGTTCATGAAAACCTGCTAGATGTTCAGGTAAGTAGAGTGGTAGTGGGCAATGACTGTAGTCTAAGGCAGGGCTGGCTTTGAAAAGAAGTAGCTTTGCTGACAGAGAGTACGAAGTTGATTTTAGGTACAAAGTAAACATTTATGCAAGTGGTGTTGTCAGTAAAATAGCAAACTTGGTAGGAAACAGCGGAGAAAAACAACAGGTCTACTAGTCTGCGGTTGCATTGCTAATTAGGAGAGGTGTCTAAAAAGAAATGAACTGAAAGTGAGGGAGCCATGGAAGGAGCTAAAAGAAACTTTACCCATAACCCTAACTTATATGTGGTAAACTATGCTAATGCACAAGGGAAACCTTGGAACGCCAAGGTGAATTCGAGTATCAATTGAACTTTAAAAGCTTTTCCCATCTCGGGTTTGATTCCAGTCATGGGCACTTACCTTGGTTGCAGGCTCAATCCCTGGCCCTGTCAGGTTGGGGCGCATGTGGGAGGCAACCAATCGATGTGCCTCTCTCACATCTGTGTTTCTCTCTCTCTCTCTCTCTCTCTCTCTCTCCCCCTCCCTCCCTCCCTCCCTTCCACTCTCTCTGAAAAGCAATGGAAAAAATATCCTTGGGTGAGGATTAAAAAAAACAAGTTTTTCCCAACCAACAAAAAATATCTGTGGGCAGAGGGTTAAAGTTTATAGGCTCAAACAAATACGCATACTCCCTTACAAAATCATTGTCTGAATGTTAACTAATGTAGACACTGGAACAATTCTTAAGAATCTAGTGTGGATTATATATAACAAATAAACAGAAAAAAAACAAAACAAAACCCCAAAACATCAGGGAAAAATAATCACAATCCAGAAAAACTTAATTATTGAAAATATTTACTTTTCAACAAAAACAACAACTTATATATAAACATGTGAAGAAAGAGAAAAGTGGGGCATATACCAGGAGGGGAAAATTTAATAGAAATTTACACCAAATGGCCCAATGTTGGGTTTCATAAAGAAATGCTTCAAAGTAACTATTTAAATCATGATCAAAGGATTGGAGAAAACTATATTTGAAACGAATGATATTACAATGAGAATAATTCAACAAATACAAAATCAAAAGAGAGAAAAAGAGCTACTGAAATATTGAAGTTAAATGATGAACAATAAAATTTTTAAAATTTCACTATATGAACTCAATCACAGATTTGAGATAGCAGAAGAAATAAACAGTGAATTTGAAAACAGATCAATAGGAATTATATAATCTAAAGAACAGAAAAATAAAAAAAATAAATGCAGCTTCAAAAATCAGTAGGTAAACATCAGCCACATCAACATACATGTATTGAAAGTCTTAGCAAGGAATTTAAAAAAGGAGGTAGGGAACAATATTTACAGAAACGGTAACTGAAAACTACTTAAATTTTTAGAAAAATTTATTCTACAGATTCAACAAACAGAAAAAAGATAAAGTCAAAGAAATTCACATCTGGGCATATTATAGTCCAACTACTAAAAGATGCAGAAAAGAATGCCTTTTAAAAATAGTAAGAGAAAAATGGCATCAAACACTGTGGAATAACAACATGTCTGACAGCTGGGCTTTAATCAGAAAAAATGAAGCAAAAAAGAAAGTGAAATGATGTGTTAAGTGTGGCAAAGGAAAAAAAAAAGTACTGTCAATTAGGAATGCTATGTGAGTTCTAGTCCAAGATGGTAACATAAGAAGCTATTGAAGTCACCTCCTTTCATGGACACCAAATCTACATCTACACATGGAAAACTTTCTTCGAAAAATATCCAGAAACTAGCTGAGCAACTCCTACATATAAACTAAACAAGAAAATGCATCAAAATGGGTAGGAAATGCTGAGACACACTCTTTCCATAAAGGCCATCCTCAGCACAGTGAAGTACAGTTGTGAGGAAGCTCACAACTCAAAGCTTCTCCTTGATGATTGAAGGAATTGAATATAACATCTAGAGCCCCAATTTTTAAGACTTCCATCTGTGGGATAAACCCTAAATATACCTAGCTATGAAAACCAACTAGTCTTATGTCCATGGAATCTACAAGACTATAGGAAACAAAGAAACAGTTCATAACAAGCTCTCCATGACTCCCTGTGGCTTATACCTACATCTAAGCCCAGATGGAGCAAACAGAAATGCCCAGTCTTCTCCTAAAAGAGGCTTATTTACATGCTTTAAAAACTGTTGCCTGAGGGTAAGACTTCTAATTCAGCATATATCAATACTCTCATGGCTGCAATACTCTCAGAACAGAGTGGCTGAAGAGCATTACTCTCTCTCCAGATTGCCAGTGTGTCCTTGGAAAGAGACACATTTGGTGCCCTGGATTGCTCCTGTCATCCTGGGAGCACACCCGTTCATCTCTTGGCTCTGGTGGCTTTGTGGGGCTTTCAGTTCCTGGTCCCACAGAACTGTATCAAACAAGGAAACAGTAGTTCTAAACTGGCTATCTCTGGGAGCTCAGTGCAGAGGGAGCAGAGAGAGACATTTATTTCCCAGTCTTTCCCTGAAAGAGGTCTACTTGAGTGCTTTAGAAGCTACTGCCTGAAAGTCCAGACTCCAATAAACTTGCACCTAGACTCTGACTGAGATCAATCCATTTAGGACACTGATAGGTCTCGACACACCCTTAAACACTAGGAGACATAAAAATCAAAAAAAGGCAGCTTGGAAAATCACAAAGGTTTGAGAGAGATGCACTTCTTGGGCTGGGCTATACGAAAAGGTTCATCTGCTACCTGAGACCACCCCATAAAAACTGGAGAGGTGCCTGTTTTATCTATTGTGCAGAAATCAACACAGAGGCTCAAGGAAATTGAAGAAACAGAGAGGTATATTTTAAATAATAAAACAAAATAAACTCCAGAAACAGACTTCCATGAAATGAAATAAGGTCAAGAGAACAATGCATAAACAAATGAGAATTTCAACAAAGAGACAGAAATATAAGAAAAACCAAACAGAAATCACTGTGCTAAAGAATATAATAATTGAACAAAAAATTCAATAGAAAGGTTTAACATCAAACTAGATGATGTGAAAAAAAAGAATCAGTGAACAAAAAACAGGACAATAAGTCATCCAATCAGAGGAGCAACATCAAAAACAGTGAAAAAGAGTGTTGATAGCATAAGAGACTTGTGGAACAATATCAAGCAGGCCAGTATTTACACTCTAAGGGTCCAAGAAGGAAAAAAAGAGAGAGAAAAAGAGGCAGAAAGATTATTAAAAGAAATGACAGCTAAATTTCTTAACCTGGAGAAAGAAAAATACATCCATATCCAGGAATTCCAGATTGTTCCAAATAAGAAGAATACAAAGAGACTTACTCTGAGACACATTATAATTAAACTAAAAATTTCAAAGGCAAACAGAGACTTAAAAACAGCAAGAGAAAAACAACTTATTATGTACAAGAAACACCCCCTCACCAAGACTTTAAGCAGACTTTTTAGCAGAAACTATGTAAACCAAAAGAGAATGGCATGATATAGTGAAATTGCTGAAAGAAAAAAACAAAATACTGCCAAACAAGAATGTTCTACATAACAAAGATGTGCTGCAGAATTTAAGGAGAGATAAAGAGGTTTTTAGATAAGCAAAAGCTGAAGAAATTCATTACCATTAAACTGGCCTTATGAGAAACATTAAAGGAACTTTTTCAAGTTGAGGTAAAAAGATACTTAGTAATGAATAATGAAAGTATAAATTTCACTGGTAAAGGTAAATATATAGCTAACTTCAGAATACTCTAATGGTGTAATCAATGGTGGTGGGTAAATTATAAATCTATTACGAAGGTTAAAAGATAAAAGTATTAAAGAGAGCTATGAATACAATAATTTATTAATGAATGGACAAAAAATATGAATTGTGATGTCAAAACCACAAAATGTAATGAGGGAAAGTAAAAAGGTAGATCTTTAGTATGCATTTGAAATTCAGTTGTTATCAGATTAAAATAGAAGATATTTTATGTATGCCTCATGCTAAACGCAAAGCAAAAACCTATAATATATATTTAAAAAATAGAAATAAATTTATGCATATGACTTCAGAAAATCATATCCCAAAGGAAAAGAGCAAGAGAAGCAAGAAGAAACAAAGAAATTATAAACTTCTAGAAAACAACTAAATGGCATTACAAGTGCCTATCTTTCGATAATTACTTTAAAAGTAAATAGACTAAATTATTCTATCAAAAGACGGAGTGCTTAATGGATAAATATATGACTCAACTGTATGCTGCCTATAAAAGACTCACTTCAGCATTAGGAGCACACATAAACTGAAAGTGAAGAGATGGAAAAAATATTCCATACAAACGAAAAAAGAAAAAAAGGCCATGGTAACTATACTTATATCAGACAAAAAACTTTAAGCCAAAGTCTGTAACAAGAAACAAAGAAAGCCCTAGCCGGTTTTCTCAGTGGTTAGAGCATCAGCCTCTGGACTGAAGGGTTGGTGGTTCCTTTCCCACCAAGGGAACTTACCTTTCTTGGCTGATCCCTGCCCTTTGTCAGGGTGCGTGTGGGAGGCAACTAGTTGATGTGTCTCTCTCACATTGATGTTTCTCTCTCTCCCTTTCTCCCCTCCACTCTGAAAAGCAATGGAAAAAATGTCCTTGGGTGAGAATTTTAAAAAAAGAGGAAAGAGAAGGGAAGGAAAGGGGAAGGGGAAGGGGAAGGGGAAGGGGAAGGGGAAGGGGAAGGGGAAGGGGAAGGGGAAGGGGAAGGGGAAGGGGAAGGGAGGGGAGGGGAGGGGAGGGGAGGGGAGGGGAGGGGAGGGGAAGGGAAGGGAAGGGAAGGGAAGGGAAGGGAAGGGAAGGGAAGGGAAGGGAAGGGAAGGGAAGGGAAGGGAAGGGAAGGGAAGGGAAGGGAAGGGAAGGGAAGGGAAGGGAAAAAGAAGGTTATAATATGATGATAAAAGGGTAAATTTTACAAGAAGATATTACACTTATAAATATTTATGTACCTAACATAGGAGCACATAGATATATAAAGGAAACCATCAACAAAGTAAAAAGGCAGGCTACATACAGAATGTGAGAAAATATTGGCAAATCATATATCTGAAAAGGGGTTACTATCCAAAATATATAAAGATCTCATACAACTCAATAAGAAAAAGACAATTCAAATAAAAAGATGACAGAGGAAAGAAATAGACTTTTTTTTCCCAAAAAATGACATACAAATAGCCAACAGTTCCTAGAAAAGTTGTTTGATATCACTAATCACCAGAGAGAGGCAAATCAAAACCTCAGTGAGATATCACCTCACACTTGTTAGAATGGCTGCTGTCCAGAACACAAGAGATAACAAATGCTGGTGAGATTGTGGAGAAAAAGGAACTCTTGTGTACTGTTGTGGGAATGTAACTTGGGGCAGGCACTATGAAAAGCAGCATGGAGGTTTTTCAAAAAAAATAAAAATACACATGTCATATGATGCAACAATTTGAGTTCTGAATATAGATCCAAGGTAAACAAAATTACTATCTTGAAAAGACATACGCACCCCATGTTCATCGCACGATTATTTACAATAGCCAAGACATGGAAACACCAAAAAGTCCATTAATAGATGAATGTATATATATGAATATATTTTAGCAATAAATAATGTAGGAAATATTTGCAGTGATATGGGTGGATTTTGAGGGTATTATGCTAAATGAAGGAAGTCAGACAGACAGAATACTGTGCAATCTCATTTATATTTGGAAAAAGCCTCATAGAAACAGAACAGATTGGTGGTTGCCAGAAGTGGGGTGTTGAATATAGGGGAAATGGATGAAGGTGGTCAAAAGTTACAAACTTTCAGTTGTATAATGAAAAAGTTTATAGATATAATGTGCACCATGGTAACTATAGCTAACAGTACTATAATTTATATTTGAAAATGGTAAAAGAGTAAATCTTAAAAGTTCTCATTACAATAAAAATATATCTATTTGAAATGATGGATGTTAACTAAAGTATTGTGATAATCATTTCTCCATGTATGCACACATCAATTTATATATTTCAATTATATATCAATAAAGCTGAGGAAAAACCTAGTAGAGTATCTAAAAATTCTATATTCAGCAAAATTATCCTTCAAAGACTAAAGTAAAATAAAGAATTTCAGGATAAACAGAAAACGAGATGATTTTTTAGTCTCATAACTGCCTTCAAGAAATATGAAAATAAAGCATTCAGTCAAAAGTAAACGACACTAATGGTAACTTCAACCCACAGTAAAAATTCACACGCACAAGAAATTATGTGAACATAATTTTCTCTTTTCTTAATTATGAAAAAATTGTGTGACAACTACCAAAGGCATAACACATGCATAAAGAGAATACTATAAAGGGATAAAACAAAGGAACAGAAGAAATATTTGAAACAATGGCTGAGAATTTTCCACGATTAATGCAGACATCAAACCACAGATTGACAAAACTTAGATGACACCAAACAGAATATATGTCAAAATATCTACATCAAGGCATTATAATATTCAAACTACATAATTTTATTTTATAAAGGAAAGAAAAAAACCGTTTAAAAGATCAGAGGCATGAAACGAACCCCTTACCAAAAGATTTTATCAAAATTATATTTAGAAACAAAGAAGATAAAGTGAACTACTTATAGTGTTAAAATAATAATAATAATTTTTTAAAAGCCTAGAATTCTGAATCCAGTGAAATTACCCATAAAAGTGAAGGTGAAATAAAGACTTTCTCAGACAAACAAAAATTGAATAAATTTGTCACTAATAGATCTGACTTTTAAGAAATGTTAAAGGAAGTTCTTCAAACAAATGAAAAATTATAGTCAGAAATTCAGATCTACATAAAGAAAGTAAAATTGTTTAAAAAAGAAATATGTAAAGGTAAAATAAAATATTTCATTTTTAATTCTTAATTGATCTAAAAAATAAGAGTCAGTTTAAAATAATAGCAACAATGACTTAAGTGATCCTAACATAGATCAGTAGACTGAAGGACAACAATGGTAGAAAGAATAGAAGGGAGGAATTAAGAATACTATGTTAGTAAAACTGTCATTATTTACAGATGACATTATATTGTACATAGAAAACCCTAAAGACTCAATCAAAGTACTACTAGATTTGATAAATGAAATTGGCAAGGTAGCTGGATACAAAATCAACATCCAGAAATCAATGGCATTCTTACACCAACAATGAATTTTCAGAGAGAGGAACTAAAAAAGAATACCATTTACCATTACAACTAAAAAAATAAGATACCTAAGAATAAACTTAACCAAGGATGTAGAAGACCTGTACTTGGCAAACTATGTGACACTGAAAAAAGAAATAGAGGAAGATATAAACAAGTGGAAGAATACACCATGATCACGGATTTGAAAAATTATATCATTAAAATGTCCATACTACTCAAAGCAGTTTATAAATTCAATGCAATTCCTATTAAAATACCAACATCATATTTCACAGACCTAGAACAAACATTTCAAAAATTTATATGGAACCAAAAAAGACCTCGAATAGCTGCAGCTGTCTTGAGAAAAAAGAACAGAGTGGGAGGGATCACATTACCAGATTTCAAACTGTATTACAAAGCCATTGTGATCAAAACAGCCTGGTATTGGTACAACAACAGACATATAGATCAAGGGAACAGAACAGAGACCCACGCCATTATGGTCAGTTAATGTTTGACAAAGGAGGCAAGATCGTCCAATGGAGTAAAGACAGTCTCTTCAATAAGTGGTGCTGGGAAAATTGGACAGATACATGCAAAAAAATGAAACTAGACCACCAACTTTCACCATACACAAAAATAAACTCAAAATGGATAAAAGACTTAAAACTATAAAAGTCCTGGAAGAAAACATAGACAATAAAGTCACAGACATCCCATGTAGTAGAATTTTCACTGATCCATCTCCTATGGCAAGAGAAACAAAAGAAAAAAATAAACATACGGGACTACATCAAACTAAAAAGCTTCTGCACAGCAGAAGAAAACAGCCTCAAAATACAGAGGAACCCCATGGTCTGGGAAAACACATTTGCCAAAGATGTATCTGATAAAGGGCTAATTTCCAAAGTGTACAAAGAACTCATACTACTTAGCAAGAGGAAGACAAACAATCCAATTAAGAAATGGGCAAAGAACCTGAATACACACTTCTCCAAAGAGGACATACAGATGGCGAAGAGACATAAGAGAAAATGCTCAATGTCGCTAATCATCAGAGAGATGCAAATTAAAACCACAATGAGGTATCACTTCACACCTGTCAGAATGGCTGCCATCAACAAATCAACAAACGACTTGTGCTGGCGAGGGTGTGGGGAAAGGGAAACCCTAGTACACTGCTGGTGGGAATGCAGACTGGGGCAGCCACTATGGAAAACAGTATGGAGGTTCCTCAAAAAATTAAAAATGGAGCTGCCTTTTGACCCAGTGATTCCACTTCTAGGAATATATCCTAAGAATCCTGAAACACTAATCAGAAAGAATATATGCACCCCTATGTTCATAGCAGCACAATTTACAATAGCTAAGATCTGGAGACAGCCCAAGTGCCCATCAGTAGATGAGTGGATAAAAAAGCTGTGGGACATTTACACCATGGAATACTACGCAGCTGTAAAGAAGAAGGATCTTGTACCCTTTGGGACAGTATGGATGGACCTGGAAAAAATTATGCTAAGTGAAATAAGCCAGGCAGAGAAAGACAGACATCATATGATCTCATTTATATGTGGAACCTAAAGAACTTAATAAACTGATGAAGAGAATAGATTCGATGACATGGAAGCATGGATCAGACTGACGAATCTCAGAGGGATGGAAGAAGGCGGGTGGGTGAAGGGGGAGAGAGTAACCAAAGAATTTATATGCATATATGCACAACCCAAGGACATGGACAATGGTAGGGAGAGGGGCTGGAGAGGGGGATGGGATATGGATGAATGGATCAATGGGGAGAAAAAGTGACATATGTAATATTTTAAACAAACAAACAAACAAAAAAGAACAATTTGTTATAAGGTATTTGTACTCCCTGTGAAACAGTATAGTGTTATTTGAAAGTGAACTTGAATTAAATGTAAATGTATATTGCAAATTAAAGCAAACAATAAAAAAAGTTAAAAATATTAATGATAGTTATGTTGAGAAAGGAAAGCAGAGACATGGAAGCATGGAACAAACTGACAAATCTCAGAGGGAAGAGGGGAGAAGGGTGGGAAGAGATTAACCTAAGAATTTATATGCATATATGCGTAGCCTGCGGACACAGACAGTAAGGTGGTGAAGGCCTGGGGCTGGGCAGAAGTGAGGTGGAGGGGGACAATGTGAGGGAAAAGGGAGGGGCATCTGTAATACTCTCAACAATAAAGATAAATTGTTTTTAAAAAGAAAATGGCATTATGTAAAATATACAAATAAAATTACAAAGGCAGAATAACAATGGAAGGTAAAAAGGGAAACATAAAAAATACAATGAATAAAAAACAGTAACCCATATGGTATATATCAATCTGACTGTATCAATAATTCCTTAAAACCTAATGGTCACAATGTATACACAAATTAAAAATCAGAGATTATCAGAGGGAATCAACAAAGAAGACCCAATTTTCTATTTATAAGAAACATATTTAAATATAAAGACATGTTTATACTAAAAGTAAAAGGATGAGAAGAATATACTATGCTAAAATTAATCAATAAAAAGCTGCCTTAAGTTTATTAATTTCAGACAAAGCTTACTTTGGAGAAAGAAAAATTATCAAAAATAAAGAGAGGCATTACATATGGATAAAGGGGTCAATTCTCTAAAAAGACATATTAATCTGTAATGTGTATGCACCTAAAAAGCATGTGTCAAAAAATATGAAGCAAAATTTAATATAATTGCAAGGAGAAATAGCTGAATCCACTTTTATAGTTGGAGACATCAGCACCCTTTTATCAGAAATGGACAGATTCAGCAGGCAGAAAATCAATAAACACATAGTTGAACAGCACATCATGATCAATCAAATAGATCTAATTGACATTTATAGGATATTTCACGCAACACAGCAGAATACACATTTTTTTCTCAAGCTCGTATAGAGTATTCACCAAGATTGAACATATTCTGGGTTAGAAAACACACCTTATCAAATTTAAAAGTATATACATAATTTGAAGAATTAACTCTGTCCACTGGCCCAGTTACTGTTTGAATCTTTTCTTTGAAAACAACATATAATATCTCTAGTCAGGGAGACCCCACGGCTTTGTGTGGTCCTCATGCCCATCCCATCCCTCCTATTTGGCATGGTGCTGCCTTCAAAGTTTTCATCTGTCCAAGGTCCATCATCAAGAGGCCAGTCCTGAATTCAGCCGTGCAATACAATTCTATTTGAAGGACGGATTCTTGGGTAATGACTGCTTGATTGGCTTCACCTTTAATTCCTACCACTATGTCAGGACCCTATTGTATTCTCCTGGAAATCCTAGTGCCAACTGCCCCATGAGCTTGTTAAGACCTTAGATTATGTTTCTAGTTTTTCCAGCTGTCACCTTATATGCTGTTTCTGGGGCACAGTGTCCCTAACCAGTATCTGTTCTCATTAGCAGGGCTCAGGTTAGATCTCAGTTCACTCTTTTGTTTTTCTTTTGTCATATGTTTGCAACCAGGAGCAGAGTATCATGTTTTGAAGTTAAGACCCATCATTTATAAGGCAAGTGAAGAAAAGTAGGTCTAATTAATTCTTCTTTTTGTTTTAGATTTAGAAACTGAAATCTAAGGCACCTCAGAGGCTTGTCCATATTCACGAAGTCCCCCATTTTCTGGGAAGAAACTCTGGGCTTATAAAATATTGATTATTGTGCCCGGCCGGGCGTGGCTCAGTGGTTGAGCGTCGACCTAGGATCCAGGCGACCAGGGTTCGATTCCCGGTCAGGGCACATGCCCGGGTTGCGGGCTGCAGCTGATCAATGATGTTTCTATCTCTCTCTCCCTCTCCTCTCCTCTCTCTGAAATCAATAAAGATATATTAAAAAATAAAATAAAATAAAATATTGATTATTGTGTCTTTGCATGCCAAATTTTACCTGTTGACTGCAGAGGCTCTCTCATTCATCCTCTATGAGTTCAGTTTTCCCTCTTTAATGAGAATAGCATAAAATGAGAGAAAAGAAAGAATATTTTTTACAATTTGGCATAAACCTGATCTGACATGACAAGTCGAAGTCTGTCTTAAAGGGCATTGATGTCATGGCATAATTAAAGTAATAGCAAAGACAGATTGTAGGACATTGCGAATTAATTGGTAAGCGCTGTTCAATCTCTTCAAGGAAATAAAGCACTGTATTATCAACATTTTTTTAAAGTACAACAGAGGAAATAAAATAATTCACTAAAAGCATTTGTCTAATGGAAAATACAGAAGTAAATAAGGAACAAAAAGAATATAAAATATATGCAAAACAAATAGCAAATTGGTCAGTGTAGAACCAATCACACTAATTTCATTAAATTTTTAAAAATTAATTAAAAGGTGAAAATTGTTTTCCTGGATGAAACAACAGACTAACCATTTGTTGTCTGCTGGAGACATACTTTCATTTTAAATGTACAAATACATTGATAGCATAAGGCTGGGAAGATAGTAAAAGGTAGGCAAAGTTATATAATGTTAGCGGGAATCTTAAAATACTTGAGTGTCTATACTAATATCAGACAAAATAGACTTTAAGATAAAATGGTCACTTCATCAAGAAGATATATATATTCCTTAAAACAAAGCCCCAAAATACATGAAGCAAAAACACCAAAACAGTTCTGAAAAGAAAAATAGACATTCAGGTAATATATCTGGAAATTTCAATACTCTGCTCTCAGTTATGGATAGAACAGCTACACAGGACATTAGTGAAGGTATAGAAGACATAAAAAACACTACCAACCAACTTGACCTAAAAGACATCTATAAAGCAATCCACTCAAATAAAAGTTAGATTCGGACAAGAGGGACTCCATGCCTAGATTATGGGGCTTTTCGGTTGTATGATTAGAGATATGTCATTTCCTTCTTTTGTGTAGTCATAAAACATGATATAAACAAGACAATATGATGTATAAAATTCTCTATTACAGGCTTATTAATCCAGATCATTTATGATGTGATTGTATGTTGACATCTGTCCTCTGCAGAAGTAATAAGGAAGCAAGGGTCCATGTCTTAAAGCCTCAGTTATATGATGTAGAAGACAAGTGGCATTATTTATCACTCCAACACTCATGTTTGTGGGAAAACCATCCTTTCCCTTGAAATTATGAGGGGACTCGGGTTCTATCTTTACGCTTGTAGCTGTATAATATGGCAAAACCTTGGGCTAAACCACTATCTCATCAACTTACCAAAACTGATTGCCTTAACCATTTGTCTATATCTGGTTTCTATGGAGTTTGCAAGAGTCTAGTCTACAAGTAGCAAGTATTACATAAGCCCATCCATATCTATCACTCTTACAGATGACATGTGCAAAACAGGTATCATAAAAGTTTATGAAGTGTTATAAAGTGCAGTCTGCTGACTCAAAAGAATGAGGCAATTAACACCAAGGAAATAAAAATCTGACAAAAGCTTTAAATATTTTTTAAAAGAGTCCTCAAAGAAATTAAAGGGAGAATAAGTGTCATAAAACAGAAACAGAAGTAGGAAGTTAAGAATAAAACATAAATGGTGACATCTGATAACTAGAACTAGTAGGTGATCACATTGTAAGGTATAGAAATGTTCAATCACTATATTGTACACCTACAACTAATATAATCAATATAATATTGTATCAATTACACTTAAATTTTTTAAAAGATTAACCATAATAAAAAAAATAAAGAAAAAAAATAAGCCCTTTAAAACACCCACTCAATCAAGAAAAATAAAGAAAGCCCTGGCCAGTGTAGCTAAGGCCTGCACACTGAAGGGCTGCAGGTTCAATTCCTGATCAAGAGCATGTACCTCATTTATGGGTTCACTCCCTGCCCCAGGTATGGATGTGTGCAGGAGGCAACCAGTTGACGTGTCTCTCTCTCTCTCTCCTTCCCCCACTCCCTACCTCCCTTCTACTCTGAAAAGCAATGGAAAAAAATATCTTCAGGTGAGGATTAACAAAAATTAGAAAGAAAAAGAAAGATAAATTTCAATAAGCAGATTCAACAATGAACTAGACACACCTGAAGGGATACTTAGTTAAGTGGAAACTATACTCATAAAACCTTACAAAATGGAGCTCAGAGGTAAAAACTGGAAAATATAGGAATTAAGGTGGAAATATAAAAAAAAAGAGAATGGTGATTTCTAACATTCTTTTAATAGAATACTTTTATAAAGTTATAGAAAAGTAAAAAAATACTAGAGAGTCCAAATTAAAAGTGAGAATGTCTGACAATTTGTCACAAAAGTTGTGTTGTCAGATAAATTGAAAAAATCTACAGTGCCAAGATGTAAAAGAAAATACCTAAACAACCATAGCACACTGCAAAACATCAAAGATAACTGTTTATCATAAAAACTATAAGAACAAAAATTAAGTTTACTTGCAAAAAAGTGACTACAAATAAATCTAATCAGATTAACTCTTCATCAGTAATATCACTTATATGGCAAGGCTTAAGGTATGGACATAGTTGTGTATAGTTATCAGTTTTCACTTCTCCTAGAAAACATGTAAAAACAAAAAGGAAAATTAAAGAAAAATACGAAAACTTATTTGGGTAAAATTTAGAGAAAAGTACATTTCCCATGCTTAAAGCTATATTTAATTATCCCAGATGTGTCTGAGAATAACCACGAAAGACACTAGAACAAGTATAGATCAGAAGTCACAGACAGATAACACAAGGGGAGGAGACTTTGTGACTCTATTGATATGAAGATTCCTGCAAATGTATATTTCCTGATGATGAGGGATACATCCAGAATGCAACATCTGTATCCATGGTTTGCTACAATAGGTGCAGGAATGAAATTGTAAAGTCTCAATTACAGTTGGCAGAGGACTTGCAGTGGCATGGCTACACAAATATTCACATAATAGGTACGTTTGCAGAAAACAGGGTATCTTTGTGGCTGAAGACATTAATAAAGTTTTGTGTTGTCTAAAATAACATAGAATACTATTCCAATCACTTCCAGAAAGTTTTTGCCAATAGCTGGTTTTAAAAAACCTACTTTTGTCCAGCTGGTGTTCTCAGTAGTTGAGCATCGACCTATGATCCAGGAGACCGAGGTTCAATTCCCTGTCAGGAAACATACCCAGGCTGTGGGCTCGATCCCCAGCAGGGGGCTTGCAGGAGGCAACCAACCAATGACTCTCTCTCATCACTGATGTTTCTATCTCTCTCTCCCTCTCCCTTCTTCTCTCTCTGAAATCCATAACTTATTCAATAATTAATAATAAAAAAGCAAATAGTAGAGCATTGAAATCATAAGAGAAAATGAGCAGGATTAGAAAAAAAATGTCATTGGGTCAATAAAAATTCTGAGTATAAATTCTACCATAAATAAATGAAAAGTAAGCAATTGCTCCTAGAGAGAAAGAACAAAATAAGAAATGCTACAGCTAAGACAAGAGAAAATTAGACACCAAAATGAGATAAAACTTAGCTGACAGAAATCAGAAAAAAAGTAAAAGATAAAGCAAAATGAACAAATAAAATGGCAGAATTTGCACATAGATATAAATGAAATAAATGGTACAGGTGAAAAATGGTACTCCAGAAAGGAAACAGAAAATCAAACTGAAAAATGAGTGAAATAAAATAATAATAATAAAAAAGAACAAAAATTAAGATTGGTGAGAAAATGATAAAGAAGAAAAGTAAATAAGATTTTTGAACATCCATAATGACTATCCCTGCTGTGACATACTAGAAAATACATATTGGTCTTTGTTCCCTGTTTCTGGCGCAGAGCTCCTAAAACCCTTGCAATTTCCTGAATGATAAGAATCCTAGGAGCATTTGGTTTAATATTTGGTCTTTGACCCCATCCCTGACACAGGGCTTCTAAAACTCTTGTAAATTCCTAAGTGGTCAGAGCACAAGGAATATCTTTTGTTCTAATGAAGCAACTCTAGGTGAACTCTTGGGTGGCTCCTGGATGAGGCTGGTCATCAGAAAGACCAAGCTACTATTAGGAGATGAAAATTTTCAACACCACCCCTCATTCTCCAGAGAGGACAGAGGAGAAGGAAATGGAGTTAATAATTGATCATGCCTATGTAAAATAGTTCCATAAAAATTCTAATGGGGTTTGGAGAGCTTCCAGATTGAACACATGCACATATCGAGAGGGTAATACACCCTAACTCCATGGGGACAGCAGTCTTTATGCTGCACTCAGGACCCTCTAAGACCCACCCCTATGTATTTTTTCATCTGACTATTTATCCATACCCTTTAATAAACTGATAAATGTAGGAAAGGGCTTCCCAACATTGTATAAGATGCTCTAGCAAATTAATTAAACCCAAGGAAGGGGTAGTTGTAATGCAGGTATTCCAGGGTTCTGGGAACCTGAGGGTTTTGACCAACCTGGCTTCACACAAGAAAGAATTCAAATACTGGTCAGCGTAGCTCTGACCGGGTGGCTCAGTTAGTTAGAGCATCATCCCATACACCAAAAGGTTGCAGGTTCAATTCCTGGTCAGGGCATATACCTAAGTTGTGAGTTTGATCTTCGTCTTGATTGGGACTCGTACAGGAGACAACCCACTGATGTTTATCTCTCACATTTATTTCTCTCTGTCTCTTCCTTTCTCTCTAAAAAAAAAAAAAAAAAAAAAAAATCAAAAACATATCCCCTGGTGAGGATTTTAAAAAAGTACCGATCAAATGAAGCTTAAAAATAAAAGTGAGTTTATTAGTGAAGCAATGAGACAGAGAATAAGCTACTCTACAGACAGAGTAGCCCTTCTTTAGCTGGATTTGCTTCCTTTTTTGAGGTTAATGTAATTGATGGGTGGGGCAATAATGAGTGAAAATAATCAGGATCTTTCCAGGAAAAGGGTAGACTTATGGGAAGAGCTCTATCAACCATTTTGTGTCTTAATATGGGCTTTCTGTTTCCCATAATGGCAGCGCGAGGTGTGTCATTTAGCATGCTAATGTATTACAATGAGCATATAATGAGGCTAGAGGATATCATAAGGTAAAATTAGTCACTATGTTGAATCTCGCTTGTCTCTACTGATATGAAACTATAAATCTGATGGGGGATGGCCTTCCTTCTTCCTAACAGTTCCTTTAGCTTTTATCGATTGCAGCTGTTTTGCCACATACTCTATCTCAGTTGGAATGTCTGATCTGTAGCTAGTTGGTCAGAAGCACAGGTGATGATAACCTGGACTTAAAAATGGTGTCTGAAGTGTGTGTGTGTGTGTGGGGGGGGCAGTCTTATGGGACTGGGTCCTTAAATTATGAAATCCAATGCTATCTCTGGTTAAATAGAGTCAGAATCAAGTTGAATTGTATAACACTTAGCTGATGTCATAGAAAATTGCTGGTGTGAGAAAACATCCACATATTTGTGTCAGAAGTGAAGTGCTGTGAGTATGGTAGTAATGTGAGAATAAAGGCGACACACAGAAAGAAAGAACTGGAGTTTCTCTTAACACTCACCCCCATAAAAGAATATTGATGAAAAGAGATGATGAAGTAGGACAAATTTTTAAAGACGTAATTCCAGAGATCTATCCATACCTAAAGACACTGCATACTATGTGTCAGAACAAACTGACCCTGAGCAGCCAATAATGACATATGACCCACTAAAATGAATGGAATTCAAAATTAAAGACATAAACTTTTGGGAAGCCATAAAATTTATCATGTCACTTATAAAGGAGAAAAAATCCTGGCCAGTTTCAAATTTGTCCATAGGAGCATTTAAACACCAAATGACAGTGCAACAACCTTTCAAAAACCCTCAAGGAAGGTTTCCAATGATAATGACTACTGAAACCTGAATCTCTGCATACAACCTCCTAAAAATGTATATAGTTCAATCGAGGGAGCAAATAAAACTGCATATAACTAAATCCTTCAGAATAACTAGGGCATCAAACTACCTACTATTGAATTCAGTTTTAGAGATCTTACTTGTACATATAAAAAGGAACACAGAGAGATTCAGAATAATAGAACAGAGATAAAATTATCCCAGGAAGAGCAGGCCCTTGTCTGAGTGCAAATACACTAAGTAAAGATGTGAGAACTGACACATTAGAGGTTCAGTTACAAAAAATCTAAAGAAAGTGACTTAAAGTACTCAGAAACCAAGAAGGCAGTTACAAGAAACACTTCTATTAGACAGTCAGGTAATTTCTCTTTAAAACTTGGCTAGGAAGAGAGAGAAAGAAGTAAGAACAATATTGTAAGGGTTCTACAAAAATAAAGGACATTGGAGGATCAGAAAAGACAATATGCCCGGCCAGTGTGGGTCAGTGGTTGAGCGTCGACCTATGAACCAGGTGCTTTGATTCCTTGTCAAGGCACATGCCCAGGTTTTGGGATCGATTCCAGTAGGGGGCGTGCAGGATGCAGCCGACCAATGACTCTCTCATCAGTGATGTTTCTATATCTCTCTCCCTTTCCCCCCCTCTCCTTCCCTCCCTCTGAGATCAATAAAAAACAAACAAAAAACAAAACAGAAACAGAAAAGACTCCAAATTCTCCTTATCAAAGAGAGACAAACCTTAATTAAGTAAACTGCACTTCGCTGTACCAAATGGTCATTTAAATGAAGAAATATATTTAGTCACTACAAACCTCACTGCTATTGTGATACAAGTGTTAATGCTGATCCAGTTTTTAAAAGTCTATATCCAAAGAGAGTTCCTATATAAAGAAGAGAATATCAAAATTAAATATTATAGTTGATGAGAATCCACTCTCAAATAACCAAAACTGCATGTAACTCAAAAACAATAAGAATGAGAAACTATGACAGAGCTGGACAGTGTCCAGAGGAAAGTTCTCAACATTAAATGGATATATTCATTCACAAAGAAAAATGTCAAAAGTATAAAGTATGCAACATTAGAAGTCATAAATGGAGCAAAGCATATTGAAGGAAATAAAAGGCATAAATTATTACATATAAATTATGTAAATAAATTGGAAAAGAAAATTGTGTGCCTAGTAAGTAAATACAAACTCTTTCTGCAAAAAATTTAATAATTTAGATAACATTTTAAAAGAAAGAACACAAATATAGGAAACATTATATGATATAAGATGCAAATAAGCACAGTAATACAGAAATTAAATACATAATAAAAATTACTTACATAAATCTCTTTTTCCGGGAGAATATAATCTACTCAAACTTTCTCCAGAAGTGGTGAAACATCTAAAAGATTTAATTTCCATAGAATAAGGAGATTTAAAAGTTTACCTTTTGCCAAAACAAACCAACAGGCTCATATTATGTCATACAGAATTTGTACCAAGACTTTAGATAGCTGTTTATCTCAGTGCTATTTATGATGTTCCAGGTAAATAAAGAAAATTTGCTTTTGATTCCTTTTTTGAAGCAAATTTCTCATTGCTAACAAAAGATTACAAAGATTCAACAAAAAAAGAAAATTACAGATCAACAACATCCTTTATGAATATTTTCACAAAACTTTAAACACTGGCAATATAGCAATAATATGTATAAAAATTTTTAAAAATAATATATTAAAAAACTTATACAACATTTTTAGTGGGGTGTTGGGATTGAGCAAAAAAGAAAAAGAAGATAGAGAGAACTCATGGACATGGACAACAACACAGTGATTCAAGGGAGGAGAGAAGTGGGTGGAAGTGGAAGAGGGCATAGAGGGGATAAGTGGTGATGGAAAAAATTTAATTTAATTTAATTTTTTAAAGTGATACAATATTACCAATGAAGTTTAAATGTAAATATGAACATTGGGGAATATAGTAATATTATTTGTTATTTATATAATAAAATATATTATTTTATAGTGAGGTTTTTGCAATCCATTCTTAATCATAATCCAAATTTAATGAAAAAATAAATACTTCATTAACATAAAAATATATGACTCGTGTATAGAACATCAAATTTATTTAAATTTATGTTAGAAATTTGCCTGCACTATTTATCACAGTCTTCAATTATTAGTTAGCCTATTTAGACAAGAAGAGAAATCAATGAGAGAAGAAAAGTCAAAATTGCAAAGGAGAACCGATCCATCACTGTTTGCAGATAATACCATTTTATAACCTGTACATTAGGAGAAATTAACAGATAAACTGCTACAATCAATGTAAGAGTTCAGTAGGATAATGGAGTACAAAGTAACATGTAGAACTCAATAGCTTTCATATATAATAATATCAATTATTTAGAAAATATAATGTAAAAAAAGACCCTATTGGCAATAGCAGTAAAGATAAAATCTATGAATAACCAAAATAAATGTGCAAATATATATAAAGAACTTTTCAAAATAAATCTGAGTAACCCAAAATAGACTTGAACAAAGTGGAAATGCATTCCGTGTTCTTGGAGAGAAAAATTCAACATCTTAAATATATTAAATATCTATAAATTAGAAAACATATGCAATCTTAATAAATACAACAGTATGGTTTTGATGTTGTATTAAGAGATCTAGACACTGAAATATTAAAATCTATGTGGAAAATAAATAAGAATCAGCAAAAAACTCTTAAAAATAATAATAATAATGTGGGGAGATTCCAAGATTGGGTGCAAGCTACACTGACACTCTTCCAGGACAAAACTGGAATTACAACTTAAATACAGAAGACTAGCTGGAGAGTACCCTCATAACCAAGGAGGAAAAGTGGAGACCACATAGAGACTGATAGGAAGTATGGAGGCATGAGAAGGCTGGCTGGGCTCCCACAAGCAGCAGCTGAAGGTCCAGAGGGATATCTCAGTTGTGAGGGGTTACCACTGAGAACTCTGAAGTCTAAACCCCAATCTGGCTCTCCAGCCCAGAGCACCAGAACTGAGAATGGTGTCCATATAACATCTGGCTGTGAAAAGCAGCACGGTTTGTGTCTGCCAGGGCGAGACTGCTGGAAATGCAGTCATCCTCTTAAAGGGTCAATGCACAAAGTTTCCTGTGCAGCCACTAACCTTGGGCTCAGGCAGAGGGAGGGCTGAGTAGACTAGAGCTGTGCGAAGAGAGTCTGGGATTGCTACCTTGGAGGAGTAGAGCTCAGAGGAAAAACCATCTGGACTCCTGTGCTGAGTCATTCTCTTATATGACAGAGGAGATCTTTCTCAGTCAGACATTTACCATCCAAGCAGCTTTTGCTTGGGGAGAAAGCTGTTACCCTACCCTGCTGGAAAACCTCTCACTTAACCCTGTGGAATTTCTACAGCCTTAGGCTCATTAAGAGTCTGATAAGACTCAGGCACCCCACCCTATGGAGTTTCTATAGCCTAGGGCTCATTAAGAGACTGAATAGTAGTCTCTGGGTGCTTTGAGTCTTTGCCTGATTTGCTTCTGGACCCAGGGCTTGGAAAAACAGATCTTGATGCACATCTTGGTCCTGTCCAAACACACCTTGCCCCAGTAGAGAAAACCAGAGGCTTTGGAGTGTGGAAAACTACAAAAAGGATACTCAAGGCCAGTCACAAACAGTGTCTGACACTGGCCTGCAACAGAGACCATCCAAAAGACTGTGAGTCCTGGCAGATCTCCCTAATACACAGATGCAAATCCAAACAGGCAGCCAAAATGGGGAGACAAAAAAGCAAACTCTAAATGAAAGAACAAAAGAATTCTCCAGAAAAAGAGATTAATGAAATGTAGCCCAGCACTCTCTCAGATATAGAGTTCAGAATACTGATAATAAAGGTGCTCAACACCATGAAAAAAGATATAGAAACTATGAAAGAAATTAAGAATAACATAGTAGAAATTTTAAAAAATTGGAAGGAATGAATAGCAGATTAAGGGAAGCTGAGGATCTGATCAGCGAATTAGAAGACAGGGTAGAAAAAATACCTCAATCAGAGAACCAAAAAGAAAAAACAATTAAAAACCAGAGGAAGCTTAAGGGAGCTGTGGGACAATATGAATGTGACAATATTTGCATCATAGGACTGTCAGAAGAGGTCAAAAGTAAGGGTTAGAGAACCTGTTTAAAGAAATCAAGGCCGAAAACTTCCCTAACCTGGTCAAGGAAAAAGTCACACAAGTTGAGGAGGCACAGAGATTCCCAAGCAAGAAGAACCCAAAGAGGCCCACACCCAGACACATCATAGTTAAAATGCCAAGAATCCAAGACAAAGAGAGAATCTTAAAGGCAGCAAGAGAAAAGCAATCTGTTACCTACAAAGGAGCTCCCATAAGGCTCTCAACTGATTTCTCATCAGAAACTCTACAGACCAGAAAAGAATGGCATGAAGTATTCAAGGTAAAGCAAAACAAGGGTCTGAAACCAAGACGACTCTATCCAGCAAGGCTATCATTCAAAATAGATGGTGAAATAAAGTCCTTCCCAGACAAAACAAAGCCAAAGGAGTTTATCACCACCAAACTGGCATTGCAAGAAATGTTAAAGGGACTGTTGTAATAAGAAGTTGAAATAGAATGAGAAACATAGGCATAAAGAAATAAAGTGGTAATAGATAGGTACCTATCAATAATAAGCTTAACTATAAATGGATTAAATGTCCCAACCAAAAGACATAGGGTAGCTGAATGGATAAGAAGACAAGACCCAAATATATGTTGTCTACAAGAGTCCCACCTCAGAACAACAGACTCACACAGGCTGAAAACAACAGCAGCAACAACAAAAAACTTCTGGAGAACTTTCAAGGAGAGATCGACAGCAATACAGTCATAGTAGGGAACTGCAACACCCCACTGACTTTACTGAATATATCTTCCAGGCAAAAAATCAACAAGGAAACAGTGATTCAAAATGACACACTAGATCAGATGGATTTAATTGACATTTACTGAATATTCCACTCCAAAGATGTAATATATGCACCCTCCTCAAGTGCACATGGGACATTCTCAAAGATAGACCACGTGTTAGGACACAAATCAAGTCTCTACAAGTTCAAGAAGATTGAAATCGTATGAAGCATCCTCTTGGACATTTACACCATGGAATACTATACAGCTACAAAAATGAAGGATCCCTTACCTTTTGAGACAGCATGGTGGGACCTGGAAAGTATTATGCTAAGAGACATAAGCCAGTCAGAGAAAGACAAGTTTCACATGATCTTACTCACATGTAGAATCTAATGAATAAAATAACTCGATAAACAAAATAGATCCAGAGACATAGAAGCATGGAACAGACTGACGAATCTCAGATGAAGGCAGGGGTGGGTGGGGAGAGATTAACCTAAAAACTTTTATGTATATATGCATAACCCAGGGACACAGACAGTAGTGTGGTGAAGGCCTGGAGGGAGGGGTGCAGGGTAGAAGGGATCAATGTGGGGGAAAAGGGTACATTTATAATACTTTTAACACTAACAATAAATTTAAAAAAATAAAATAAAATGGAAAAACGAATATTAAGGTAGGACCATCCCTAAACAAAATTAGAGAAAAGGTTTAATAATTAACACATGCATCTTGGAGACCTGGGTGTAGTTCAGTTGGTTAGAGCATCATTCTGATATGCCCAGATTGTGGGTTTGATCCCTCATCAAGGTACATACAAGAATAAACCAAAGAATACATAAATAAGTGGAACAAAAAATTGATATCGCTCTCGCTCTCTCTCTTCCTTCATCTTTAAAAAAATCAATAAACCAAAAAAATTTTAAAAATATTTAAAGATAAAAAAGACATGAATCCATAGAATATTAATTTGAAAATCAATAGAACAGAATAGCATGTTCAGAGATTGACTCAAATATATACGGACATTGATTATACCTCAATTTCTTTATTACTATTATGACAGAATTTATTAATTCTCTTAATACTTCAGATGGCCAGTCAGGGACTAAACTTATTACATCCTCTAGGCCAGTAACTTCACACAGTGTTCGGCTTCTTCCCAGAATCCTTAGAAGTATACTCAAGTAGATTTTATCTTAAGTGCATGTTTCACGGTGTGGGTTTTTATAAGCAAGAAGAATATCAGCATCTCACTTTGTTTAGCCTGATGCACTTAGAATAAGGAATGAACTTCACCTTCACTTTGAAACCAATTTTAGAAGACAGTTTTTTAATTGCAGCACCACTTATTTTGGAAAAGGGGCCACGTAGCTATTTGAAGTCTATATTCCAGGTGAACAAGGAGAGTGGTGTTTGGACATGTGTGTTTAGGAGGGAAATGAACAATTACAAAAAGGGAATGTTGATGAAAAGCCGGTCAAAAGATTTTATTAGATGAAGCTTGAAGAAATGCTCAAAGTACTTGTCTTGACATACACTTTGTGTTTTCTTTTTATCTTTTATTGTTGACAGTAATCCAAATGTTTCCCATCCCCCCCAATTTGCCTACCTCCACCCAGCCCCCAGCCCACCCGAGGCCTTCACCTTGGGTAAAGGAACTAGCTGAACTAGCTAAGGAATATCTGCTCAAAAACGCATATGGGAGACTTCCAGCTTGTAAGAAACTAAGAAATCATTACTCCTTTTCTGATGATGAATAAATAAATACATAAATAAATCTGATCAAACTGAAAATTACCCACTCTTCTTAGATCCATCAAATAATTTCAGTCATAGGGCATATTGATGCCACAAATATTGAAGAGAGAGACAAACAGATACAGAGAAGCACATCTTATGAAAACAGAAGGCTCAGGAGTAGAAACCACAGTTGAAGCAGGGCTGGGATAATAATACTTCAATAATAGACAAATTGCTACAGACTCAGTATGGACAAACATGAGAATTAAAAACTCCAGGAGGAACAGTCATAGGAGTCCCCACACTTTTATGTTTTACCTTCAGGAACCCTCCTAGATTTTTATGATGAAAACAGAGAAAAAACTTGTTTATTCTGCAGGATGAGGGATAAAGTAGCCATTTGGAAATACAACTAGATGGCTTTGTTCTTTAGAAAGTTTGCCTTAAACAGAAGTTTTTGTGTGTGTTTTGTCTGTTGAAAAGGCATGCTGCAGAATGGAAGAAAATATTGACCAACAGTATATCTGATAAAGGGTTAAAATTTAAAACACATAAAAATCTTGTAAACTCAATAAGAAAAAAAAAATTAAATTTTTTTAATGGCATAGTAATATAATATATAATTTTCCAAAGAAGACACACAAATGGCCAACACTATAGGAAAAGATGTTTGGCGTCACTTATTATCAGTGAAATGTCAAAACAACAATGAGCTATCACCTCACACCTCATAGAATGCTGCAATGGGGGGAAAAGTGGAATACCTGTAATACTTTCAACAATAAAGATAAATTAAGAAAAGAAAAAAAGACGAGTTCTGGTGAGGATGTAAAGAATAAGGTATCCCTGTATACTGTTGATGGGAATGTAAATTTTTATAGCCATTATGAAAAAGAGTATGAAATTTCCTCAAAAAATTAAAACTATAGCAATATTATGATCCAGAAGTCCCAATTCTGGATATATATCCAAAGGAAATAAAATCAGGATCACCAAAAGATATCTACACCTTCATGTTTATTGCAACATCATTCACAATAGCCAATATATGAAAACAACCTAAATGTCTCTTGTCATTTTAACTGATCATTTTTTATTTCATTTTTTTAGCCTTTTTGATCATATCAATTATAGTTTTTAAATCTCTTTTATAAGTTGCCTTAGATTTTTGTATATACATTTACAAGTAATACAGGTTCATATTGAAGTAACACTATACATAATAAGTGATGAACACACTTCTAACCACGTATTTCCACTTCCTCCTTTTTATACCTCCTAATATTGCTGTTCCCCATTCAATTATCTCTAATCTCTAATCACAAAAAGCACCAATTAAAAGGCAGAGACAATCAGAATAGAACAAAAAACAGAGCCCACTCTATGTTCTCTATAAGAAACCCACTTTAAATAAAAAGGCATGCACAGATTAAAAGTGAAGGGACAGAAAAAAAATACCAAATGAATTAGCTTTATTAATTTCAGACAAGGTACATGTGATGGTTAATTTTATGTGTCAACTCAACTAAGCTAAGGGATGCCCAGGTAGCTGATAAAGCGTTGTTTCCAGGGGTGTCTCTGAGGAGTTTCTGGAGCAGATTAACATTTGAATCAAACTGAGCAAAGATAATGCTCTACTGTTGTCCTTCTCATCTGCAGGGAATACATTCCAAGATCCCCAGATGATGCCTGAAACCACTGATAGTAGTAAACCCTGTATTATACTATATGTTTTACTATACATACATGCCTATAGTAAAGTGTAATCTATAAATTAAGTACAATAAGAGAATAACAACAATAACATGATAAAATAGAACAATGATAATGATATACTGTAATAAAAGTTATGTGGATATGGTCTCTCCCTCTCAAAATATCTTATACTATGTGTATGTACGTACAGTGTGGATATGCTGCATAAAGGGATGACTCACTTCCCTGGTGTGACATAGCAACACAGGGCAAGATTTCATTAGGCTACTCAGAAAAGCAAACAATTTAAAACTTACAAGTTATTTCTTGAATTTTCCATTTAATATTTTCAGACCACAGTTAAGCATAGGTAAGTGAAACCTTGGAAAATAAAACTGTGAATGTGGGTGTGGACTACTGTAATCCTTATCAATGCAAGTGGCATCATCTGAATTCCTGAGGACCTGAACATGGCAAAAAGCAGTCAATGAACTAATTTGCTCTCTGCTTGAGCTGAGATATCCATCTTCTTCTGCCCTCAGACATATGTGCTCCTAGTTCTCAGGCTTTCAGATTTGAAATAAGACCTACAACATTAGCTCCACTGGTTCTCTGGCCTCTGGATTTGGACTAAATTACACCACTGGCTTTCCTAGTTCTTCATCTTGCAAGTGGCAGATAGTGGGGCTTCTTGGCCTCCATAATTGTGTGAGTCACTTCCTATAGCTCTCCATTTTTTATATATCTATTTATATATTCTACTGTTTCTAGTTCCTCTGGAGGACTCTCACCAACACAGATTTTGGTGCTGAGAATGGTTCTAGAGGAACAGAATTACAAGGATGAGTTTTCTGAATTGGTTGTGGGTTTTTGCAATCGACTCTTTCAGGACAGTTGACTTACTCTGAAGAAAATCATATTTCATATTTTTAACAATAGTAGGAATAGTGTAAAGAAAAGGTTAAGAACCAAGTCGAAATGGTTCACAATAGAAAAGCCTTCTAAAATAGAAGAAAGGACAAGTGGAATCCTTTAAAATAAAAGAGATTATAAGTATTCTTACTTTATAGCAAAGAACAATTTTAGATGTATTAGAAATGCAAAGGAATTTTATGATTTAATTTTATAATTTATTAGCTCAACCATCTAATTTTACAAATGATGAACCTGAAATTCAGTTAAGAGAGAAGAAGTAACTTAATCAAGCTCAGAATTAGAGTCAAATACAGAACTTAATTCTTGTACCATTCAGTTCTCAATTATTTTAAATGTTACATGGCTAAAGTTTTCACTCATAAAAAAACCCAGTTCATAATGTTAGACTGAGTATATTTCAAGATGTTCTCAATTGTGTAACTTTATAGAATTAGAATATTAAAACTGTAAAAGCCTATTATTTATCTTAGGCTAACTCTATTATTTAAAAATAAGAATATTGATATCTAAAAAGATGAAGGGACTTGGTTAAAGTGAGATAGTCAGTCAATGGCAGAGCCATGTTGGAATCCTTGACTCTCCTACACTAATGTATATTGGCACTGTATATTTTTAAATACTTTTTTGAGGGACCCTTCCCTTTTGGTATATACTTAAAATAACAATCAGAGTAACCTTTTTAAAAACATATCTTATCCTGTTACTTCTGTTCAAAAATTTGCTATGTCTCTGCATTGTACTGACATTAAATCTTAAATCTTTAGAATGGTCTATCAGGCCTTAGCTGATCTGGCCTCCTATCACCTCTATGGCATCATCTCATATGAATCTGACTTTATTTTACTCCAGTCCAGCCATGCTTGCCTCCTTGCTATGCCTTGAAGACGTCATGTATTACACTTTTGAAATGACTGTTCCATATGCCTGGAGAATATGTTCACTAACTAGCCTGCTCAATGACTCCAATACTTATCAATTGATTTAATATTAAAATCTCCATAATTCACTCAAGAATTCTCACTTCCCTACTTTGGTCTACTGTTTTTTCATTTTATTTTTTACTTTTGTTGCAACAACAGTAATTATTACTGTTTTCCAGGTTTATTCAGGTGTAATTGATAAATAAAAATTGAGTATATTTAAGGTATATGAAATGACTTATTATACCTATACATTGTGAAATGATTACCACAATTACACTATTTAACACACCCATCACTTCAGATAGTTATCTTTTTGTGGGTGTGGTAAGAACACTGTGGATCTATTTTCTTAGCAAATTTCAATTATACAATATATTATTATTAACTATAGCCATGATCCTGTGCAATAGGTCCCCAGAAGTTATTCATCTTTTCACTAAAAGTTTGTACCATTTAACAAACATCTCCCCATTTTTCACACACACACACACACACACACACACACACACACACACACAAATATCATACCCTGACAACCACCATTCTACTCTCTAATTTTGTGAGATTAACTTTTTTAGATTCCACATATAAGTGAGATCAGGCGGTATTAGTCTTTCTGTATCTGACTAATATCAATTTAAATAATCATTTCCAGGTTCATTCATGTTGTGACAAATGGCAGGATTTCCTCCTTTTCATGTCTAAATAACATACCATTTTGCTTATGTGTGTGTGTATATATATATATGTATGTATTTATATATATATATGTATATATATATATATATATATATATATATATATATATATATAAAAATTGACATATATCAAATTTTGTCCATCGTGGACACTTGCTGTTTTTTCCTGTCTTGGCTTTTGTGAATAATGCTACAATAAACATGGAAGTACAGATATCTCTTGACGTTCCTGATTCCATTGCCTTTGGATATATGTCCAGCCAAAAGGATTGCTATATATTAACATAATTCTATTTTTAAATTTTAGTAACCCCCATATTGTTTTCCCTAATGGCTATACCAATTCACATTCCAACCAGTAGTGCATAAGGATTTCCTTTTTCCACATCCTCATAGATACTTATTATCTCTTGTCTTTCTTATATCCTAACAAATGTAAAGTGATATAGCCTTTTGATTTTGATTTGCATTTTCCTAATGATTAATGATATTAAGCACCTTTTTATATACTTATGGTGATCTGTATGTCTTAACTGGAAAAAAAAAAATGTGCATTCAGGTCTTTGCCCTTTTTTACTTGAGTTATTTAGTTTTTTGCTTGTTTGTTTTAATTGAGAAATATCAGTTTCTTAGATATATTTTTACTTTAAACCTTTATCAAGTGAATAATTGTAAATAATTTTCTTTCATTGTATAAGTTGTCTTTTAATTTGGTTGATTGTTTTCTTGGGAGAGCAAAAACTCTTTAGTTTGACATAATTCCACTTGTTTATTTTTGCTTTTGTTGCATGTGCTTTTGTTGTCATTACAGAAACATCAATGCCAAAATCAATGTCAAAAAAAATTTGCCCAAATTTTCTTCTATGAGTTTTACGTATTCAGGTCTCACATTTAAGTCTTTAATCAATTTCAAGGTAATTTTTGTGTATGGTGTAAGATAAGTGTCCAATTTCATTCTTTTACAGGTCAATATATATCCAACACTATTTACAGAGGTGGGCAAAAGTAAGTTAATAATAATAATAAATAATACAATAATTAATTAATAAATAATAAAACAAGAATAAACTCTGTTTCATGTACTCACAACTGTAAACCTATTTTTGCCCCACCTTGTATTGAAGAGACTATCCTTTCCTCAGTGTGTATTTCTGGTATTCTTGTCAAAGATGAGTTGACTGGAAACGTGTGGGTTTATTTCTGGGCTATCAGTTTCATTACTCTATGGATCTATCTTTTTTATGTAATTGCCATTATGGTTTGATTACTATAGCTCTATGATATACTTAGAAAACATTCAGTGTGATCTCTTGATCTTTGTGTTTTTTTTTTTAATTTTTTACTGAATTTATTGGGGTTACATTGGTTAATAAAATTATATAGATTTCAGGTGAATGATTCTAAAATACATCATCAGTACATTGCATTGTGTGTTCACCACTCAAAGTCAAGTGTCCTCCATCACTATTTATCCCCTCTTTACCCTCTCTTATCTCCTCCAAACGCCTTTCCTTCTTATCCAAACACCATATTATTGTCTCTTACTATGAGTTTTTGTTCATTTGTTTAATTCCTTCACCTTTTTCTCCCAGCCCACCAACCCCTCTCTCCTCTAACAGCTGCCAGCTTGTTTTCCGTATCTATGAGTCTTTTGCGATTACTAATAAATTTTAGGACTATTTTTCTATTTCGGTGGAAAATGTCATTGGAATTTTTATATGGATTACATTGTATTTGTAGAAATCTTTGGGTAGTTGGATATTTAAAAAATATTCTGTCAATCCATGAGCAATAGATATCATTTTATTTATTTGTATCTGATTCAATTATTTTCATCAATGTCTGATAGTTTTCAGTGTATTGATCTATCACCTCTTTTATAAAATTTATTCCTAAGTATAGTGGTACCTCTGTTTTTGAATGTAATCTGTTCCAGAAGACCGTTCGAGTTCTGAAACTTCTGAAAACCAAGGGATAAATAGCCGACAGCTAGGCCTCAGGATCTTGCACTCAGCGGAAGCCATGTGGCATGTTTGACTTCCAAGGCGTTTTCCAAAACCAAAATGTTCATCAACGGAGACTTTAAAAAACTGAGGTACCACTGTATTTTATTCTCTTTGATGCTAGTTTAAATGAGGTTGTTTCTCTAATTCGTTTTTAAATAATTCACTATTAATGTATAGATATGCAACTGATTTTTTGTATGTTGCAATTTGCTAAACTTATTTATTTTAACAGTTTTTTCTATATATAAGATTATCTCATCTAATAGATAATTTTTCCCTTTTATTTTATTTTTTATTTTTTATTGAATTTATTTGGGTGACATTGGTTAATAAAATTATATATGTTTCAGGTGTAGATTCTGTAACACAGCATCTGTAAACCCTATTGTGTATTTATAACCCCAAGTCAATACTCTTTCCATCACCTTTTATCCCCCTTAACCCACTTCTACCCCCCCAATCCCCTTTCCCTCTGGTAATCACTACACTGTTGTCTGTGTCTATGAATATTTTTTTTTACTTAATCCTTTCACCTTTTTCACCCAGCACACCCAGCACCCATGCCCTCTGACAGCAGTAAGTGTGTTCCCTGTATCTATGAGTCTGTTCCTATTTTGTTTGTTAGTTTATTTAGTTCATTAGATTCCACATATAAGTGAAATTATATAGTATGTATTTTTATCTGACTGGCTTATTTCACTTAGCATAATACTCTCCAGGTCTATCCATGCAGTCACAAAAGGTAAGATTTACTTCTTTTTTATGACTAAGGAGTATTCCTTAGTATAAATGTACTAGAGCATTTTTATCCACTCATCTACTGATGGGCACTTAAGCTGCTTCCAAATTTTGGCTATTGTAAATAGCACTGCAATGAACATAGGAGTACATATATTCTTTTGAATTAGTGTTTCAAGTTTCTTCAGATCTATTACCAGAAGTGGAATTGCTGGGCCATAAGTGTGTTCCATTTTTAATTTTGGGGGGTAACTCCATACTGCTTTCCACAGTAGTTGCACCAATCAGCAACTACTGTGGAAGTAGTAGTGTATGAAGGCTCCCTTTTCACTACATCCTTACTGATACTTGTTTGTTGATTTATTGATAATAGCTATTCTGACAGGTATAAGCTGGTATCTCATTGTGGTTTTAATTTATATTTCTCTGACAATTAGTGACATGGAGCATCTTTTCAGATGTCTATTGGACATCTGTATGACGTCTTTGGAGATGTCTATTCAGGTCTTTTGCCCACTTTTTAATTACATTGCTTGGTGGTGAGTTTTATAAGTTCTTTATAAATTTTGTATATTAACCCCTTATCAGATGTATCACTGGAGAATATGTTCTCCCATTCTTTAGGTTGTCTTTTCATTTTGTTGATGGTTTCATTTGCTATGCAAAAGCTTTTCAGTTCCATGTGGTTACATTTGTTCATTTTTTATTTATTTTTTTGCTGGAGAAGACACATCAGATAAAATACTGCTACAAGAGTTTCTACAGCCTGAAGCTTGTTAAGAGACTGATAATAAGCAGCTGCCCACCCTGTGGAGCTTCTACTGCCTGAGGCTCATTAAGAATAAGATTAATCAGTCACTGAGGCAGAAACAGACCTCAGGGTGCTTTGAGTCTTGCCTGATCTGCTTCCAGACTCTGGCCTTAGAAAAGCAGAGTTTGGTGTGCATCTTGGTCTTGTCCAAATGCACCAAGCCCCAGCAGAGATGAGACTTAAGCCTGGGGTTGTTGATAGCCCCAACAAGGTTATCAGGGCCAGTCACAAACAGAGTCTGACATTGGCTTGCACCAGAGACCATCCAAAAGACTGGGAGTCCTAGCAGATCTACCTAATACATAGAAGCAAATCCAAACAGGCAGCCACAATGGGGAAACCAAAAAACAAGCCCCAAATGAAAGAACAAGAGAAGTCTCCAGAAAAAGAGCCAACTGAGATGGAGATAAGCAATCTCTCAGATATAGAGTTCAGAATACTGATTGTGAGGATGCTCAACAGCATGAAAAAAGATATTGAAACTATGAAAAATGACCAGTCAGAAATGAAGAGTGACATAGCAGAAATAAAGAATACATTGGAAGGAATAAACAGCGGGTTAGAGGAAGCTGAGGATCAAATCAGTAAATTAGAAGACAGGGTAGAAAAAATCACTCAGAGACCCAAAAACAAAAAATAATTTAAAAACAGAAGGACAATCTAAAGGAGCTGTGGGACAGCATGAAACATAACAATATTCATATTATAGGAGTGCTGAAGGAGGTTCAATGTAAGCAGGGGTTAGAGAACCTGTTTAAAGAAATAATGGCAGAAAACTTCCCTAACCTGGTGAAGGAAAATGTCACACAAGTTCAGGAGGCATGAGAGTCCCAAGCAAGAAGAATCCAAAGAGGTCTATGCCCAGACACATCATAATTAAAATGCCAAGAATCCAAGACAAAGAAAGAATCATAAAGGAAGCTAGAGAAAAGGAAACTGTTACTTACAAAGGAGTCTCCATAAGGCTGTCATCTGACTTCTCATCAGAAACTCTGCAAGCCAGAAGTGAATGGCATGAAGTATTCAACATAAAGCAAAACTAGGATCTGAAAACAAGAATACTCTATCGAGCAAGATTATCAATCAAGCTGGATGGTAAAATAAAAAGCTTCCCAGACAAAAAAAAAAGGCTAAAAGACTTTATCACTAAAAAATCAGCATTACAATAATGTTAAAGGGACTGCTATAATTAGAAGTAGAAAGAAAAAGAATGAGAAACTTTGGCATAAAGAAACAAAATTACAGTAGATAAGAATCTTTCAATAATAACCTTAAATATAAATAGCTTAAATGTCCCAATAAAAAGATATAGGGTGGCTGAATGGATAAGAAAACATGACCCAACTATATCCTGTCTACAACAGACCCACCTCAGAACAAAAGATTCATACAGAATGAGAGTGAAGGGATGGAAAAAAATTGGTCATGCAAATGGAAATGAAAAAAACTCGGGGTAGCAATACTCATATCAGACAAAATAGACTTCAAAATGAAGACCATAACGAGAGACAAGAAAAGCCATTACATAATACTAAAGGGATCAATTCAGCAAGAGGATATAACCCTGATAAACATATATGCACCCAATCTAAGAGCACCTAAATTTATAAAAAAACTTCTAGAGGACTTTAAGGACAGATTGACAGCAATACAGTCATATGAGGGGACTTTAACACCCCACTGACTTTACTGGATAAGTCTTCCAGACAAAAAATAAACAAGGAAAAAGAGACCTTAAAAGACAGACTAGATCAGATGGAATTAATTGACATTTACAGAACATTCTACCCCAAAGCTGCAGAATATACATTCTTCTCAAGTGCACATGGGACATTCTCAAAGATAGACCACATGTTAGGACAAAAACAAGTCTCTATAAGTTCAAAAACATTGAAATCATATCAAGCATCTTCTCAGATCACAATGAAATGAAACTAGAAATCAACTGCAATAAAAACACTAAAAGACATTTAAACACATGGAGACTGAAAAGCATGTTTTTAAACAATGAATGGGTTACCAAAGAGATCAAGAAATAAAAAACTTTCTGGAAACAAATAAAAATAAGCACACAACAACGCCAAATCTATGGGACACAATGAAAGCAGTCCTGATAAGGAAGTTCGTAGCACTACAAGCCTACCTCAGAAAACAAGAAACATTTCTATTAGTCTTTCTAATACTGCAACTTAAAAACTTAGAAAGAGAACAACAAGAAAATTCCAGAGTAAGTAGAAGGAAAGAAATAATAAAGACCAGAGCAGAAATAAATGACATAGAGACTAAAAAAACAATACAGAAGATCAATAAAACCAAGAGCCCGGCCGGGCATGGCTCAGTGGCTGAGAGTAAACCTAAGATCCAGGCACTCAGGGTTCGATTCCTGGTCAGGGCACATGCCCGGGTTGCGGGCTCAATCCCCAGTTGGGGACGTGCAGGAGGCAGTAGATCAATGACTCTCTCATCATTGATGTTTCTATCTCTCCCTCTCTTTTCTTCTCTCTGAAATCAATAAAGATATATTTTTTAAAAATAAATAAATAAGCAATATTGATGAACCTTTAACCAGACTTATCAAGAAACAAAGAGGACCCAAATAAACAAAATTAGAAACCAAAGAGGTGAAGTAAGCGCTGACCCAACAGAAATACAAAGGTTTGTAAGAAAATACTATGAACAACTATATGCCACCAAGCTGGACAACCTAGATGAAATGGAGAAATTCCTAGAAAAATAAAACCTTCTAAAACTCAATCAGGAAGAGTCAGAAGGTCTAAATAGGCTGATAACTGCTGATGAAGTTGAAGCAGTAATCACAGGGCTGCAAGCACACAAAAGCCCTAGCCCAGATGGCTTCACAGGGAAGTTTTACCAAACATTCAGAGAAGAATTAACACCTATCCTCCTCAAACTATTTCAAAAAAATCCAAGAAGAAGAAACACTTCCAAACTCTTTTTATGAGGTCAGCATTAACCTAACTCCAAAACCAGATAAAGACAGTACAAATAAAAAGAATCACAGGCCAATATCCCTGATGAACATAAATGCTAATATCCTCAACAAAATATTAGAAAATCAAATCTAGCAATATACTAAAAAGATCATACACCATGATCAAGTAGGATTTGTTCCAGGAATTCAAGGATGGTACAATATTTGCAAATCAATAAATGTGATACATCACATAAGTGAATGTAAACACAAAAATCACATGATAATATCAATAGATGCAGAAAAAGCATTTGATAAAATCCAACACCCATTTTTGATAAAAGCTCTCAGCAAAGTGGGAATAGAGGGATCATATCTCAACATAATAAAAGCCATATACGACAAATCTACAGCCAAATTCATATGCAATAGTCAAAAACATTTCCCCTAAGAACAAGAACAAGACAGAGATGTCCACTTTCACCACTTTTATTCAAGATATTACTGGGAGTTCTAGCCACAGATATCAGACAAGAAGAAAACATAAAAGGCATCTAAGTTGCAAAGGAGGAAACAAAACTGTCATATGCAGATGACATGATATTGTACATAGAGAATCCTAAAGACTACACCAGAAAACTACTAGATTTAATAAGTGAATTCAGCAAGGTAGCAGGATACAAAATTAACACCCAGAAATCGATGGCATTTTGATACACCAATAATGAACTCTCAGAAAGAGAAACTAAAAAAAAAAATCCCATTTACCATTGCAACTAAAAAAATAAGATACCTAGGAATAAACTTAACCAAAGGTGTTAAAGACCTTTATTCTGAAAACTACAGGACACCGAAAAAAGAGATAGAGGAACATATAAACAAATGGAAAAATATACCGTGTTCATGGATTGGAAGAATTATCATCATTAATATGTCCATACTACACAAGCAATCTATAAATTCAAAGCAATCCTTATTAAAATATCAACAGCATATTTCACAGGTTTAGAACAGAAACTTAGAAAATTTATATGGAACCAGAAAACACCCCAAATAGCTACGGCAATCTTGAGAAAGAAGAACAAAGTTGGAGGGATCACAATACCAGATATCAAGTTATATTACAAAGCCACTGTAATCAAAACAGCCTGGTACTGGCACAAGAAAGACATATAGATCAGTGGAACAGAACAGAGAACCCAGAAATTGATCCATGTCATTATGGTCAATTAATATTTGACAATGGAGGCAAGAACATACAATGGAGTAAAGAGAGTCTTTTCAATAAATGGTGTTGGGAAAATTGGACAGATACATGCAAAAAAATGAAAGTGGTCCACCAACTTAAACCATACACAAAAGTAAATTCAAAATGGATGAAAGACTTAAATGTAAGACATGATACCATAAAAATCCTAGAGGAAAACATAGGCAGCAACATCTCAGACATCTCTCATAGCAATATGTTTACTGATACATCTCCTGGGGCAAGAGGAACTAAGGAGAAAATTAACAAATGGGACTGCATAAAAATAAAAAACTTCTGCACAGCAAAAAAAAAAAATCAACAAAATGAAAAGGTGCCCACTGTATGGGAGAACATATTTGCCAATGACGCATCTGATAAAGGGTTAATATCCAAAATATATAAGGAACTCATACAACTTAACAAAAGGAAGACAAACAATCAAATTAAAAAATGGGCAAAGGACCTAAATAGACACTTCTCCAAAGAGGACATACAAATGGCTAAGAGACATATGAAAAAATGCTCAACGTCGCTAATCATCAGAGAGATGCAAATTAAAACCACAATGAGGTATCACTTCACACCTGTCAGAATGGCTACCATCAACAAATCAATGAACTACAAGTGCTGGCGAGGGTGTGGAGAAAGGGGAACCCTAGTACACTGCTGGTGGGAATGCAGACTGGTGCAGTCACTATGGAAAGCACTATGGAGTTTCCACAAAAGATTAAAACTTGACTTACCATTTGACCCAGTTATCCCACTTCTAAAAATATATCCTAAGAAACCCAAAAAAAACAATCAAAAAGATCTTATGCACCCGTATGTTCATAGCGGCACAATTTACAATAGCTAAGACCTGGAAACAGCCCAGATGCCCATCAGTAGATGAATGGATAAAAAAGCTGTGGCACATTTACACCATGCAATACTATGCAGCTGTAAAAAAGAAATATATTTTATCTTGTGGCATAGCATGGAGGGAACTAGTAGGTATTATTCTAAGTGAAATAAGCCAGTCAGAGAAAGACAAGTACCACGTGATCTCACTTATATGTGGAATGTAATAAACAAAATAAACTGATGAACAAACTGGATCCAGAGACACAGAAGCATGGAACAGACTGAGGGATCTCAGAGGGAAGGTGGGGAGGAGGGTGTGGGAGGGGAGAGAGTAATCAAAGAACTTATATGTTTATAAGCATAACCCATGGATACAGACATTGGTATGGGGAAAGTCTGGGGGTGGGATGGGTGTCGGGTTGAGGGGATCAATGGGGATAAAAAGGGGACATCTGTAATATTCTCAACAATAAAGATAAAGAAACTTAAAAAAATAAATTAATTTAATTAATAAATAATAAGAAAGTAATGTAATAATTAATAAACAATAATACAATTTTAAAAAATACTGCTACAAGAAATGTCTGAGATTTTATTGCCCATGATTTCTTCTAGGATTTTCATGGTTTTGAGTTTAACATTTTTAGAAAAATATTTTTACTGACTTTTGAAGACCGAGGAAGAGAGAGGGAGAGATAAACATCGATATGATAGCAAAACATCATTTGGCTGCCTCCTGCATGCCCCCTACTGGAGATCGAGCCCACAACCCAGGCACTTTCCTTGACCTGGAATCAAACAGGCAACCTTTCAGTGCACAGGATGATGCCCACCCAACTGAGCCACACTGGGCAGTTTTCAAGTTTAACATTGAAGTTTTTGAGTTTATTCTTGTGTATGATGTAAGAAGGTGACCTAGTTTCATTTTTTGCACTTATCTTTCTGATTTCCCAACACTATTTATTGAATAAACTATCTTTACCCCATTGTATGTTCTTGCCTCCTTGGTGAAATATTAATTGACCATAATGGTGTGGGTTTATTTCTGGGCTTTCTATTCTGTTTCATTGATCTGTATGTCTGTTTTTATGCCAGTACCATGTTGTGTAGATTACTATGCCCTCGTAGTATAGTTTGATATCAGTTAGAGTGTTTTGTCCAAATTTGTTCTTCTTTTTCAAGATTGCTGTGGCTATATGGGGCCTTTGGGGGTTCCATATAAATTTTTGCAATATTTGTTATAGTTCTGCAAAAATATGTCATTGGTATCTTTAGAGGAATTGTCTTGAATCTGTCAATTGCTATGGGTAATATTGACATTTTAATAATGTTAATTTTCCTATCCATGAACATGGTATATTCTTCCACTTATTTGTATTTCCTTCAATTTCCTTCTTCAGTGTCTTATAATTTTCTGCGTATGTATTTTACATCTTTGTTTAAATTTATTCTTGGGTGTGTTTTTTATGCTATTGTCAATATAAATGGGATTGCTTTCATAGTTTTACTTTTTGATAGTTTCTTATTAGTATGTAAAAATGGAACTGATTTCTGAATATTTATTTTGTACTCTGCTACTTTACTGAATTTTTTTATCAGTTCTACTAGTTTTTTTGGTGGAATCTTTTGGGTTCTTTATATGAGTATCATGTCATGGGCAAATTATGACAGTTTTACTTCATTTCCAATTTGGATGCCTTTTATTTCTTCTTGTCTGATTGCTGTGGTTGGGACTTCCAATACTATATTGAATAAGAGTAGTGAAATAAGACATCCCTGTTCTATTCCCTATTTTAATGAAACTGTTTGTAGCTTTTGCCAATTGACTATGGTGTTGGCAGTGAATTTGTCATGTATGGCCTTTATTACGTAGAGGTATGTTGCTTCTATTCTTATTTGCTGAGCATTTTTATAATAAATTAGTTGGATTTTATCAAATGCTTCTCCTGCATCTGTTGATATGATTATGTCATTTTATCATCTGTTTTGCTTATGTAAAATGTCACGTTTATTGATTTGTGGATATTGTAACAACCTTGCATCCCTGGAATAAATCTCATTTGATCATGGTGTATGATCTTTTTAATGTACTACTGGATTTGGTTTGCTAATATTTTGTTGAAGACTTTAGCATCTATGTTCATCAGGGATATTGGCCTACAGTTTTCTTTTTTGTAGTGTCTTTATCTGGTTTTGGAACTAGGATAATATTGGCCTTATTACATGAGCTTGAGAGTCTTCCCTCCTTTTGAATTTTTTGGACTTGTTTGTGGATATGTGTTAGTTCTTTGAATGTTGGGTAAAATTCACTTGTGAACCCATCAGGTCCAGGACTTTTGTTTATTGGAGAGTTGCTTTTTATTACTGCTTAAATTTAACAATTTGCAATCTGTCTGTTTAGGTCCTCTGATTCTTCTTTTTCCAGATTGGAAGACTGTATGTTTCTCAGAATTCATCTATTTAGCCCAGATTGTCAAAATTTTTGGCATATAATTGTTCATATTATTTTCTTACAATACTTTGCATTTCTTTTGTATCAGTTGTTACTTCAGTTTGTTATTCAGGTTGATTGCTCTATACTTTAGCTGTAATTCCAGTTTGGTCCTGGAAAAAAGTGAGTGTACATTTCACCTATCCTGCTAATATCTTGGATCCAAACACAGATGAGTTTGCTTCATTTTTTCTTATTTGAATCACTTTATTTTTCTTGTCTACTTGCTCTGGCTAGCCAGGAATTTTGGTACTTTGTTGAATAGAATTAGTGAGAGCAGACACCCTTGTCTTCTTCCTGATCAAAGAGGAAGAGCTTTGAGATTTTCACAGTTGAGTATGATGTTTGTTATGGACTTGTCATATATAACCTTTATTGTGTTCAGGCACATTGTATCTGCATTTAATTTATTGATAGTTTTTATCATTAAAGATGCTGAACTTTGCCAAATGCTTTTGCCACATCTGAGATAATCATATAATTTTTATCCTTCATTTATTAATGTGGTATATTGGATTTACTGATTTTCATATGTTTAATCACTCTTGCACCCAAGGATATAACCAACTTGATCACAGTGTGTGACCTTTTTAGTGTACTGTTAAATTCAGTTGCCAGTATTAAATAGAGTTTTTTTGCACTTGTGTTCATTTAGGGTTTTTTTGTTTGTTTTTCTTATCTGGGTTTGGTATTTTGGTTTCATAAAATAATTTTGGAAGTATTTTCTTCTAACAAATTTTCTTGTAAGATTTTGAGAAGGATTGGCATGTATTTTTGGTAGATTTTACCTCTGAAGACACATGTCCTGTTCTTTTCATTGCTGGGAGATTTATTATTATTATTTTATTATTATTATTACTACTACTTCAATCTTCTTACTCATTATTGGTCTGTTCACAGTCTTTCTTTCTGATTTAGTCTTAGTAGATTGTAAGAATTTTTCCATTTCTTCAAAATTTCATATATTCTAGTATAAAATTGTTCATAGTAGACTATTGTGATCCTTTGTATTTTTGCGGTGTCAGTTATAAATGCCTCGTCTTTTATTTATAATTTTATTTATTTGGTTTCTCTTTCATGTTAGCCTGATTCTTCATCATTTTCCTTTGTGTGTTTGAAGAAGCAAACACTTCTACCAGCCTTTACAGTCTTGATTTGACAGGTAGAGACCTTCTCTTGTCAGGTTCCTGAGATGTTGGAATTGCATCAGGTATCACAGTCAATTGGGGCTGATACTACATAATGTGTCTGCTGCTGGGTCCACAGTTGACTTACCTATTACCAGGGAGTCAGGTTGGTGTCAATCATGTCTGGTCCTTGGTGGATGGAATTGTCTCCAGGGCTGGTGCTGGAACAAGGGTCCACTTCAGGGTTTACATTTTGGTTCTCATATAGTAGGCTTGTTACCAGGTGCATGTCAGGGAGTGGTTCCTGTTGCTTCCCTGAGAGGGCTCAAACAAGTCACCAGGCATGTCCCTGAGCTTGCAGAATTGGTCCAACATCATGGTTGAGAGGTGCTAAAACCAAGTTACTGGACCAATTCAGGGTCTCTATTTGGGTTAAACTTGGTGCTCCTGCCTCTATGAGATAAATATTTTCCTCTGGTACTCTTGGCAAGAAGAATAGCTACCAGACTGTGAGTAAGAGGGCCTGGAACTGGGTCACAATGATGTTTGATGATTTGTAGTCAGATTGAGTTTAGTGGGCCTGTCTCTGGAAGTGCAGATGTGTGTGTCTACCACTGGGTCCCTGGGCAGGGGCAGGCAGGACTGTCCTAAACTGAAGTTTTGAGTGGTTGGAGCCAGGTTACAAGACTGCTTCAGTATCTTCTGTTGTATAGAGGTTAGTAGTCCTTCCTCTAAAGTCACAGGCAATAATGTTTACAACCAGATTCTTGGATGGACAAGATTACTCCTGAACCACACGTTAGAAGGGCAATAGCTGATGAGTTACAGGGCCACTTCAAGCTCCATAGTCAGGCTTAGTTTGGTAAGTGTGCCTCTTGAAGCATGGATTAACGTGTCTTCCAGTGGGCCCCTGAGCAAGCAGGACTGCTCCCAAACTGTGGCTGAGGTGCTGGAACTGAGTTACAAAGATGTTTGAGGATATGAAATTGGACCAAGTTTGATGCGCCTGCTTTAAGAGGCACTGACAGATGTGTTTCCTAGTGAGTCTCTTAGTGGGCAGGAATTGCTTTCAGACAATTGTTGACAGGAATTGAAGCCAGGTAACAGACAGCTTCAGTGTCCACAGACAGAATCAAGGCTGGCAGGCTTGTTACTCAGGGCATGGCCAAGTGTCCTTCGGTGAATGGTGCCAATGGCAAGACAAGGTCAAATAGGGCTGTAGCCAAATAAACACAGGGTGGTGCTGTTTTCAGATCTGTATCTGGGACCACCTGGGCATAGGTATACCTATTCAAAATAGATCTTCTCAGTTTTTTGATTCAGTGGTATTTCACAATACCTACCTTGATTCAAAAGTTCCTACACATACACTTTTGTCTATGGATGGCTGCCAAAGTATTGTGGCTGTAAGAAGGTATGAGAAGGGTATTTCTATTCCACCATCATGTTGACATCACATTCTCTAGTTATTATTATGTTTATTGTTTATGTCTACTGCAGCAAGAATGTAAGCTCAACATTGCCACAGAATTAAGTCTGTTTTGTTCACTATTGTATCTCAAGTACATAGAAGATCACTTGATGCATATTAGAGACTTCATATTTTTTTCAATTGGGAAAAAGAATCACATTTCCTGTGATCAAACACTGGTAAGTATTTCAGCCTCTCTTGTGGAAAATTTTAAACAATAGTTAGAAAATATATTTAAATATTAGACACTAATTTACAAAAATCCCTTTCAATGACAAAGTTAATAAAATAAAGACTCAGTAAAAGATGCAGCAGCAACATTCATCTCCAAAAGAATACACTGTCTGTTGTAGTTTAATTTGACAGTACCAAGTAGTTCAAACTTTGTGACAGCCAATTTGGAGTTAGCTATTGCTTGTCTCTTATATGTATTTTTGATACAGTTTTAATGGAATTTTGGTACTTTAATAATATGAATTTCCAAATAGTTTTCTGCAATCAGTATTAAAATATCTCTCAATTAAGAATTGGGGCAATCACTTAGTCATGGTTAGATCAGGTCCAGGTTTCTCTTTTATTCACAAAGAACGAGTTCTGCAGATTCTCTTTGAAATGGGGTATTTGTAAAGGTCTCATTGCCCTTTACTGCACTGCTTAGTGTTCTGGTATTTTATTAATTTTACTTAAAGGTTTATTATTTTTTCTATTTATAGCCAGTGATAGAATTTAATTTTTCATAATATTTATTTCATTTTATACATATTTTATTATACATTTTATACATTTATAAAATGTAAAATCAAACTCCTATAAAATGGATAGTAGAGAATATTTAACATCACTATATTTACACTTTCTCTGATGTTCCACCCCCCCCCCAATTTCATTAATTCCTGGTTCATCTTTTCTATGCTTTATTTTCCAAAAATAAGAAAATTGTATGTGTAATTTCTTTCTCTGTCATAAACAAAAGATAACATAACATATGTATTTATTAGCAACTGGCATTTATCACTTAAACATATAACCAGAAGATCACTTTATTCCAGGTCACAGAGAGTTTCTTTATTAGTAGTATTTTAAAACATTTGAGGTATAAGTATCATACAATTCACCATTTTAAGTGGCAATCCGATAATTTTTAGTAAATCTATGCAATTGTGTAAGCATCATACAATGCAGATTTAAAACATTTCCTTCACCCCCAAAAGACCACTCATGATATTTTGCAGTCAATCCTTATTCTCACCTCATCCACAGGCAACTATTAATATATTAATATACTTTTTGTCTTCATAGATTTACCTCTTCTGAACATTTCATATAAATAAAATCAATATGTGGTCCTTTGTGTCTGACTACATTTACTTAGCGTGTTTTTGAGGTTCATCCATGCTGTGACATATATCAGCACGTTTTTCTGTATATTGCTGAGTACTATTTCATTGTGAATCTATACCATATTTTATCTTTTCACCAATGGATAGACATTAGATTGTTTCTTGTTTGGGGCAATAATGAGTTGTGCTTTTATGAACATTTATGAACAAGCTTTTTATAGACATATCTTTTCATTTCTTTTACCAGACACTTAATTATCAAATAGCTGAGCAATATAGTAAGTTTATACTTAACTTTAAAAGGAGCTGCCTAATTGTATTACAAAGCTGCTATACCACTGTGTATTCCCTACATTAATTGTGAAGGTTCCAGTTCCACCACATCCTTGTCAATATTTGTTATTACTTGTCTTTTTATTACACAGTTCTAGCTGGTTTAAAATGATACCTCATTGAGGCTTTAAGTTGCATTCCTTTAAGGGTTAATTATGAAAAATATTTTTTTCCAGTTCTTAGTATCTATTTAGATTGTCTATTTTTGAATTATACATGCTAGATACATGTCTTTGTGAGCTATATAATTTGTAAATATTTTCTCCCAGTCTCTGGCCTGTTTTCTAATTTTCTTACTGATGTCTCATGGATTGCAAAGGTTTTAATTTCATGAAATCTAATTTACTGGTTTTTTTCTTTTATGGGTTGTGATTTTCATCACATATTTAGGAATTATTTGCTAGACATAATGATATAAATATTTTCTCCTTTGTTTTATTCTAGAAATTTATAGTTTTAACTCAATCAGAAATATAATCCAAGTTAATTTTAGTGTATATGTTATAAGGTAACAGCTACGCTTATTTTTTGTTAGTAGGTAGGCAAATGTCCCTGTACCATTTATTCAGAAGGCTATAGTTTCTTCTTCTCACTTGGCATTTTCTGGATGCTCAATTGTTACATTAATATACATGTACTTCCTTATGCTAGTACCACCTTGTTGATTACTGTAGCTTTGTAATGGGCTTTTAAATTAGTGTAACTGCCTATATAAATTTTATGACCAGCACTTTAATTCTTGCTGAAAAAAAACACTTACTATAATTTTGATGAGGATTTTTTTACCTATACATAAACTTAAAAGAATTGCTATCTGTTTTTCAAAGGCACCATCTTTTAGTTCCTTTTAAATCTGTGTTTTATTTTCAAAATTGCTTTTCTCAGAATCTGAAATTGCCTTTTTTTGTTGTACCTATCCAATGAAGTAGGTGTTAGTCTCCTATTAGATCACTGAGAAAAATGAGGCTGAGAAGGGTATGAAAATGATTCCAGCTGACTAAGAAAGTAAGTACGGTAGAAAAGATGATTTCTTAACACATACTTTCACACCCTTCCCTTTAGCAACCATTAGCTGCTTCTCTGCATCTGTGGGAGTGTTTCTGTTTTGTTTTATTTATTCATTAGGGTTTTTTTAATATTATACATATAAAGAAAATAATACAGTATTTGTTTATTTCTGAATTATTTCACTTAGCATAATATTCCCTCAGTCCACACATGTTGTCACAAATGACAAGATTTCATTCTTGTTATTGCTGAGTAATATTCTATTGTCTATCAGTTGACATCTAGGTTGCTTCCATATCTTGGCTATTGTAAATAAAGCTGCAGTGAGTGAACAGTGGTGCATATATCTATTCAAATTAGTGTTTTGTTTTCTTCTGATTAATACACAAAAGTGGTATTGCTGTGTTGCATGGCATTTAAGAAATTTTTTTGAATTGTCATGCCTTTTTCCATAGTGGCTGCATTAATATACAATCCCATCAACAGTGCATGAAGGTTTTTTTCTCCACTTCCACACCTGCGCTTGTTATTTGTTGATTTTTTAAGTTAAAATTATAAAATGACATTAGTTAATAAAGTTATATAGGTTTCAAGTGTATAATTCTACAATACATCATTTGTATACTGCATTGTGTTCACAACCCAAAAGCCACATCTCCTTCTGTCACCATATATTTGACCTCTTTTACCCTTTACTTCCTCCCCCTTCCCCCCTTCTCTCTGGTAACCACCATATTGTTGTCTGTGTCTGTGAGCTTTTGTTTGTTTGTCTTGTTTGTTCATTTGTTGCTTTCAGTTTTATACACCACATACGAATGAAATCATTGCATTTTTTGTCTGACTTATTTTGCTTAGCATGCTATTCTTAAGATCCATTCATGTTGTCATAAATGGCAGCATTTCACCCTTTTTTTTTTTTTTTTTTGGTTAAGCTTCACCTGAGGATATTTTTTGCATTACTTTTCAGAGTAGAAGGGAGGAGGGGAGAGAGAGAGAGAGAGAGAAACATCAATGTGAGTGAGACACATCGACTGGTTGCCTCCCGCATGTACCCCGACCAGAGGTGGAGAGCGAACCTGCAACCGAGGTACATGGCCTTGACTAGGAATCAAACCTGTCACCCTTCAGTGCACAGGCCGACACTCTAACCACTGGGCCACATGGGCCAGGGTGATTTCGTCCTTTCTTATGATTGAGTAGTGCTCCATTATGCATATGTACCAATCTTCTTTATCTAATCTACTGAGGGATACTTTGGTTGTCTCCATGTCTTGGCCACGATGATTAAAGCTGCAATGAACATAGGGATGTATATATCCTTGCAAATAAATATTTCCAAATTTTCTAGGTAGAGACCCAGAAGAGGGTTGCGGGGTCATATGGTAACTCTATTCTTAATTTTTTAAGGAGCCTCCATACTGTTTTCCATTGTGACTGTAACAGTTTACATTTGCATCAGCAGTGAATGAGGGTTTCTTTTTCCCCACCTCTCCAACACTTGTTCTTACTTGTCTTGTTGATAATAGCCATTCTAATAGTTGTGAGGTAATATCTCATTGTAGTTTTTATTTGTGTTTCCTTAATAGCGAGTGAGGTTGAGCATCTTCTCATACATCTGTTAGCCAGATATTTGTAACCAATCTCATATTTGTACGTCTTCTTGTTAAAAATGTCTTTGGGTCCTCTGTCCATTTTTTAATTGGATTGTTTTATTGTTTAGTTGTATGAGTTTGTTGTATATTTTGGATATTAACCGTTTTTTAGAGCTGTTGTTTGCAAATATCTTCTCCCATTTGATTGGTTGCCTTTCTGCTTTGTTGTCAGTTTCTTTTGTTGAGCAGAAACTTTTTAGTTTTATATATGCAGTACCATTCATTTATTTTTGCTTTTACTTCTCTTGTCTTTGAGATCAAATTCATAAAGTCCTCTCTAAAACCAAGGTTCCTGCCTGGCTGGGCGTGGCTCAGTGGTTGAGCGTTGACCTAAGATCCAGGCAAGATCCTAAGATCCAGGGGTTCGATCCTGGTCAGGGCACATGCCCGGGTTGTCAGCTAGGCAGCCGATAATGACTCTCTCATCACTGATGTTTCTATTTCTCTCCCTCTCTTTTCCTCTCTCTGAAATCAATAAAGATATATATATTTTTAAAAAGGCTCGTAAGTTTATTACTTATGTTGTCTTCTATGTCTTTTATTGTTTCAGGTCTTATATTTATGTTTTTAATCCATTTTGAATTAATTTTTATCTGTGGTAACAAATAGTCTAGTTTCATTTTTTGCATGTGGCTTTTCAATTTTCCAAACACCATTTATTGAAGAGGCTTTCTTTTCTCTATAGTATGTTTTTGGCTCCTTTGTCAAGAATCATTTGCCCTTACTTGTGGGTTTATTTCTGGGCTCTCAATTCTGTTCTGTTGGTCTGTGTGTCTGTTTTTCTACCAATACCATGCTGTTTTGATTGTTATCACTTTGTAGTATAATTTGAAGTCAGAAAGTGTAATACTTCCAGCTTTTTTTTTTTTTTTCTTTCTCAGAATTGCTTTGGTTATTTCAGATCTTTTGTGGATCTTTACAAATCTGATTATTTTTTTGTTCTATTTCTTTAAAAAAATGTCATTAGAATTTTGGTGGGGATTACATTAAATCTGTGTATTGCTTTGGGTAATATGGCCTTTTTAACTATGTTGATTCTTCCATTCCAAGAACATGGAATATCTTTCCTTTTCTTTTTGTCTTCTTCATTTATTTGAATAATGTCTTGTAGCTTTCAGTGTATAGGTCATTCTCATCTTCTATTAAGCTTATTCTTAGCATTTTATTTAATTTTTTGTTACAGTTGAAAAATAATTTTTTAATTTCTATGTCTGTAATTTTATTGTTAGATATATAGGGTGTCTCAAAAAATGTATACACACACTTTGAATAGTTATAAAGGTAGTGTTTACCAAAATACATTTCATTTTCAAAATTGAGCTATCACATGTTAAAGTCTATATACATTTTTGGGGACACTCTGTAGGAATAAAATGGATATTTGTATTTTGATTTTGTATTCTGCAACTTTACTATATTTGTTTATAGTTTCTAATAGTTTTATTTTTTGTGGAGTGTTTAGGGTTTTCTGTATAAAAATTTATGTTATGTGCAAAAAATGATAAATTTACTCCATTTCCAACTTGGATGATATTTTTTTTTTCTTGCTTGATTGGTCTGGCTATGACTTCCCATATTATGTTGAATAACAGTGTTGAGTGGGCATCTTTGTCTTTTTCCTGATCTTAGAGGAAAAGCTTTCAGTTTGTCACCATTGAGTACATTAGCTAAGGGTTTGTTATATATGGCCTTTATTATGTCAAGGTACTTTTCTTCTATACCCATTTTATTGAGAGTTTTAATAATAAATGGATGTTGAATATTGTCAAAGTCTTTCTTTGCATCTATTTATATAAACATATAATCTTTATCCTTCATTTTGTTAATGTGGTGTATCACATTGATCAATTGGTGTATGTTGAACCATTTTTGTGCCCCTGGAATTAACCTCATTTGATTGTAATGTATTCTCTTTTTAATGTGTTATATTCGATTTGCTAGTATTTTGTTTAGAGTTATTGCATCTGTATTTATCAGAGATATTGATTTGTAGTTTTCATTTCTTGTATTATTTTTGCCAGGTTTTGGTATCAGGGTTATGTTGGCCTCATAAAATTGGTCAGAAAGTATTGGCCTTTGTTCAATTTTTTTGCAAGAGTTTGAGAAGGATAAGTTTAAATCATTTTTGAATGTTTGGTGGAATTCACTAGTAAAGCCATCTGGTCCCAGGATTTTACTTTTTTGGGACGTTTTTTATGATTGTTTCAATTTCCTCACTGTTGATCAGTTTATTTAGATTTTGGAGATATTTATGATTCAATCTAGAAGAACTATACATTTCTGAGAACTTCCTCATTTCTGCTACATTATTGAATTTGGTGGCATATAGTCTCTCATTTTATTCTTGTATAACCCTTTGCATTTATGTGGTGTCTATCATAATTTCTTTTGTTTTATTTCTGATATTATTTATTTGAGTCTTTTCTTTCTTCCTTACTGAGTCTGGCCAGAGGTTTGTCAATTTTATTAATCTTTTCAAATTACCAGCTCTTTGCTGTATTAATTTTTTGTATTGTCTTTTTGTTCTCTATTTTATTTAACTCTGCCCTAATTTCTGCCTTTGGGCTTTATTTTTTCTTTTTCTAGATCTTTAAGATGTAATGTTAGCCCTGGCCGGTTTTGCTCAGTGGTTAGAGCATCAGCCCACAAACTGAAGGGTCCCAGGTTCAATTCTGGCCAAGGGCATGTACCTTAGTTGCAGGCTTAACCCCTTGCCTCGGTCAGGGTTCACGCAGGAGGCAACCAATCGATGTGTCTCTCTCACATCGATGTTTCCCTGTCCTCTCTCTCTCTCTCCCTTCCACTCTTTCTAAAAAGCAATGGAAAAAATATCCTCAGGTGAGGATTAAAAAAACAAAGTAATGTTAGGTTTCTTATTTAGGATTTTTCTTGTTTCTTGAAATAGGCATGCAATGATATAAAATTCCTTCTTAATAGCACTTTCGCTGCATCCAAAAAGTTTTGATTTGTTGTAGTCATTCTCATTTGTCTCTATGTATCTTTTTATCTATTTTTTTCTTCTTTGACCCAGTTATTTTTTGAGTAGTATGTTGTTTATTCTCCACATATTTGTGGTATTTCTCACTTTCTTTTTGTAGTTGATTTCCAATTTTAAAGCATTGTAGTCTGAGAATATGCTTGGTATAATTTCAATATTCTTAAATTTGTTTGGGCTAGTTGTGTGCCCCAAAACATGGTCTATCCTGAGAATGTTCCATGTGCACTAGAGAAGGCTGTGTAACTAATGTTCTTTGGTGGAAGGCTCTGTAAATGTCAATTGTGACCATTTGGTCTAATATATTATTTAAGGCCAATATTCCCTTACTGATTATCTGTTCAGATAATCTATCCATAGCTGTCAGTGGGGTATTTAGGTTCCCTACTCTAATTGTTTTTGTCAGTTTCTCCCCTTAGCTCTGTTAGTATTTGCTTTATATATTTTGCTGCTCCCTGATCAAGTGCATAGATATTTTGCAAAGTGTTATGTCTTCTTGATGTATTGTCTTCTTTATCATTATAAAAATGTCTGTTTCTGTTTCTTGCTACCTTTTTTGACTTAAAATCGATTTTGTCAGATATAAGTACAGCTACACTTGCTTTTCTATGGATACCATTTGCTTGGAGAATCATATTTCACCCTTTCACTTCCAGTCTGTATTTGTTTTTGAAGCTGAGATGTGTCTTCTGAAGGCAGTATATGGTTGGGTTTTGGGTTGTTGTTTTTGATGCAATCTGCTACTCTGTAACCTTTTATTGATGAGTTCAGTCTATTTATATTTAAGGTGATTATTGATGTATGGAAATTTCCTATAGCCATTTTATCTTTTGTTTTCTGGTAGCTCTGTATATCCACTGTTTCTTTCTCCTTGTGTTTCTGTCTGTTGTTTTAGTTTGGTGGTATTCTATGTTTTTCCCCCTTATGTTTTCTCTTTTTTTATGTTACGTGTCTCAGTTCTGGATTTGTGTGTGTGTGTGTGATTATCATTATGTTTATGAAAAACAAAATTTTTATATAGAGAGCAGTCTTTTTTTTCTGAATGCATATATCTCCACTCCCTTTTGCAAATTCACACCTTTACCTCTTATTTATGATTTTCTTGTCAGAAAGTATCCTAATGTATGCTGTGATTTTATTTCCAAATTGCAGTCGCTATTGTCTTCTTCTTTTAAAAATATTTTTACCTCCTTTAACCTTTATGTTGTTTTTTTATTATTATTAAATGACAACCATTCTGACAGGAGTGAGATAATATCTCATTGTACTTTGATTTGCATTTCCCTGATGATAAGTAATGTTGAACATCTTTTCATATGTCTGTTGGGCATCTTTAAGTTCTCTTGGGAGAACTATTTATTTAGGTCCTTTGCTCATTTTTTAATTGGATTATTTTAGGGGGTTTTGGTGTTAAATTTTATGAGTTCTCTATATGTTTTGGATATTAACCTATTACTGGATATATCATTTATGAACACCTTTTCCCATTCAATTGGTTGTCATTTAATTTTGTTGATGGTTTCCTTAGCTATTAAAAAAATCTCTTTACTTTGATGTAGTACCATTTGTTCATTTTTGCTTCTGTTGATCTTGCTTAAGAAGATATATCTGAAGAGATATTGCTAAGACTGATGTTAAAGTTTTGTTGCCCATGTTTTTCACTAAAAGTTTTATAATTTCAGGAGTAATATTTTTATTTTTAATCCATTTCAAGTTAGTTTTTGTATATGGTGTAAGAAAGTGGTCCATATTCATTTTTGGTGTGTAGCTTTCCAGTTTTCCCAACACTTTTAATTAAATAGACTGTTTGGATCTGGGAAGAAGGCTGCACTGTAACAAGAAGCAGAGCGCCTGTGCTCTCAGCAACAGACTCAATTTACCGCTAAAATATTGTGTAACCAGCTTGGTAAAACCAGAGAAATATACCTGAGTGGACATATTTCAAGTAGGGAGCACAAAAGAAACATCATAGAGTCTAGTAAGGGGGGGGGTAGAAAGGAGTCCCCCACTAAAGCCTGTGCTGAGCTCCAAGGCCCGAGCGCTAGAAGCTGCAAAGCTCCATCCCATTGGGAGTATAGACTAACATCCAAAAGCTGGGATCTCAAACCCAGAGCTGAGGAGAAGGGAAGGAGAACCCGTGCAGGATGGGCAGAGGGAGCCAGGGGAACAGTGTGCCTGCTGGGAGGGGACCACGCCTCCCCGGTGAAATAATGATTCTAATGGCGGCCACAATAAGCATCTTTCACACAGGTTGCCACCCATAAGAAAGGCTGTCCCATAGTGTGTGGCTCTCGAATAAAAAGGGCCAGAAGGCTGCACTGAGCAGCCACATACAGGGACCCACTGCCTTCCTTTAGGTATTGTGTAGAACCCCAGAAATCATTTTATCTGTGTGGTGTGGTGAAGGGGAAGAGAGCCCTCCTGCCCCCAGAGAGGGTCTGGAGCTGCAAGAAAGGTGGATTGGGACTCCAAAACCAGGAGCTGCCAGTGAGGAGGATCAGGACTCCAGCCACCAGAGCTGCTAGTGCAGAGAACTGGGGATTTTTGACATGCCCTGAGGGGAGCCAGGATAGCATGTGAGGAGCTGCTCCAGGTTTACTGAAATCAGCTGTGCATGGGGCTGATTTTGTGACCCCTCCTGCTTGTTACCAAAGGACAGGGCCCACGGGACCTCACAGAGCTGATTCTTTGCCTATGTGTTGCTTTGAGCATTTTTGAGTTTTTGATTGCTGAACAAGTGTCCACCTTCCTGGCTTGCACTGGGGAGACAAATGAGTGAAAGCTGGGATTTCAGTCTGCATTGTGGAGAGTTGAAATAATAACCACATGCAATCAGCCAACCAGATCTGGAAAAGGAGGGGCGGAGCATTCGTAGCTGTCCTGAATGCTAGGTGCACCACCCCGAACAGAAAAGGAGCTGGTTCAGCTCACTGAAGCCCCAGATATCCCCAGCAGGGCACAGTCTTGAGGGGGGAGAGATAACAGCTCACAGGAGGACATTACAAGAATAAGACTCTCAGAGACTATTGTTTGGGAACCAGAGGAAAACCTTAAAACCCCTTCTTGGGGTTGGGCAAGCAAAGTGTTCAACAGAATGTTTTTTTAATTGAATCCACTGAGCCCAGGCTGCTGAAGCTGCCCATACAGAAAGGGCAACAGGCTGAAATCAATCTGAAATGGCAACAGGCCATTGTATGGGGAACTAGAATCAGAGGACAGGGTAGAGACTGAGGAGCTGGCTTTGAAGCAGAGATTAAGGTCCCCACACTGAGTGCCTGACAGCAAAACCTCTAATTAAAGGGAGAAATATCCCAAGCTACACTAGCCAACCTGCACTCTAAAGACTCTTCAGTAGACTCTGGAGTAAGAGCAGGCAACCACAAGGTGAGGCAAAATAGCTGACAAGTGGGGGTGGACCACAGAGAGTCTCAGATCAGTCAACTCCCTAAGGACACCAGAGCCAAACCTAAACAGCTCCTGACATTGGCTGATACACAAGTACCTCCCCAGAACTGAAATCAGTACACAAAACAGTGACCCTCAGACAACATAAGCTGCCCAGATGAAACTCACATGATTGACTTTTTTTTTAGAAAAAAGAGAGAAAAAATTTTCCTTTTACATTTTTTAAATTGTTTTTAAAACTTTTAAATGTTTTAATTATTTTTTTTGCTTTATTTTGTTTTGTCTTTTGTTCTATTATCAAGATTTTATTGATATTCTCTGCTTAATTGTTGAGACATTATCATTATAACCAATAAGTTTACTGCTTTTACCTATTGTTTCCCACATATCTCTTGCTGGACTCCCTCCCTGCTCTTGCTTTTTCTCTTTCTCTCTTCTCATTTCATTGCATAACTTTTTTTTCATCTTTCTTTCTTTTCTTTTTCTCCCTTCTATCTTCCTTTTTCTTTGCTTGTTTGTTTCTGTTTGACCTTTTATTATATTTTCATTTTTTCTTTTTCAACTACTTTCTTATTTCTATGTTCTATCCTTAATTTTTTGCTCACCCTTCTTTCAGAATCTTTTCTGTGCTCCTTTTTACTCCAAGTACCTTCTCTATGTCTTACTTTTTATTTTAATATATTATTATTTATTATTTTTTGTTACTATTACCAATAATATCTGATACTCTATTTCTCTATTTTTATCTTTTTTTCTTTTCTTTTCTTTTTATTTATTTATTTATTTATTTATTTATTTATTTATTTATTTATTTTTGTCTTTAACATTTTTGTGTTCCCTTCACTCTCCAAGTTCTACTTTCACTTGGGATGTTTTCACTGTGATTGTCAGGATATTTTGTAAGATATTGCTTGTTTCCTGGCAGTCTGCTTGTGTATTGTTTTGCCTTGCCAGCACTGGTACAACAGCTCACACAACGTGGTTGGGGATGAGACACAAAGTTAGCCAACCTCAGAGAAGAGTTCTCCCAAGAATGGGTCAATAACTTAGAACCAATCACAAGAGGAGAGCCCAAAGAACCCACAAAAGGGATGCCCACAAAGGGACACACTTAGAACAAAGAGCTCAGAAGTAAAAGGAAAACACACCTCTGGGCTCCACTGGACATACACTACAGAATGCCACCCTACAAGACTGGGAGACAGCAAATATATCTAATATACAGATATAAGCACTAAAAGCTACCAAAACGGTACAACCCCAAAACTAATGAAAAACAAAAATTGTAAGAAAAAGACCTTGATGAGATGGAGTTAAGAAAATTATAAAAAATAGAATTCAGAATAATAATTACAAAGATGCTCAAAGAAATTAATGAGAAAAAGACACTGAATGGTATATAACAACCAATCCAAAAGAAATACAAAAGATTGTAAGAAAATACCATGAACAACTATATACCAACAAATTGGACAAAATGAATGATATGGACAAATTCTTAGAAGCATACAACCTTCCAAAGCTGAATCAAGAAGAGGCAGAAAACCTGAAGAAGTTGTTAACAACTAATGAAATTGAAGCAATAATCAAAAAACTCCCAGCAAACAAAAGTCCTGGACCAGATGGATTTATAGGTGAGTATTACCAAACAGTTAAAGAAGAACTGACACCTATTCTACTCAAACTATTCCAGAAAATTGAAGAGGAGGGAAAACTCCCAAACTCTTTTTATGAGGCCAGCATCATCCTAATCCCTAAACCAAATAAAAACACTACAAAGAAAGAAAATTACAGGCCAATATCCCTGATGAACATAGATGCTAAAATCCTCACTAAAATACTAGCAAACCAGATCCAGGAATATATTAAAAAGAGCATACATCATGACCAAGTGGGATTTATTCCAGGGATGCAAGGCTGGTATAACATCTGGAAATCCATAAATGTGATACATCACATAAACAAAATAAAGGGCAAAAACCATATGATCATATCAATAGATGCAAAAAAAGCATTTGACAAAATCCAGGACCCATTTCTGATAAAAACTCTCAGCAAAGTAAGAATAGAGGGATCATACCTCAACATAATAAAGGCTATATATGACAAACCTACAGCAAACATCATACTCAATAGTCAAAAACTAAAATCATTTCCCTTAAAAACAGGAACAAGACAGAGATGTCCACTTTCACCACTCTTATTCAATGTAGAACTGGAAGTTCTTGTCACAGCCATCAGACAGGAAGAAAAAATAAAAGGTATCCAAATTGGAAAGGAGGAAGTAAAACTGTCATTATTTGCAGATGACATAATATTGTACATAGAAAACCCTAAAGACTCCATCAAAGTACTACTCGATTTGATAAACGAATTTGGCAAGGTAGCTGGATATAAAATCAACATCCAAAAATCAATGGAATTCTTATACACCAGCAATGAACTTTCAGAGAGAAAAACTAAGAAAACAATACCATTTACCATTTCAACTAGAAAAATAGGATACCTAGGAATAAATTTAACTAAGGATGTAAAAGATCTGTACTTGGAAAATTACAGACACTGAAAAAAGAAATAGAGGAAGATATAAACAAGTGGAAGATTATAGCATGTTCATGGATTGGAAGAATTAATATCATTTAAATGTTCATACTACCCAAAACAGTTTATAAATTCAATGTATTTCTTATTAAAATAGTAACAGCATATTTCACAGAGTTAGAACAGATTTTCCAAAAATGCTTATGGAACCAAGAAAGACCCCAAATAGCCACAGCCATCTTGAGAAAGAAGAACAGAGTGAGAGGGATTACTTTATTAGATATCAAACTGTACTACAAAGCCATTGTAATCAAAACAGCCTGATATGGTCCAACAACAGACATAGATCAATGGAACAGAACAGAGACCCCAGAAATAGACCCACGCCATTATGGTCAGTTAATATATGACAAAGGAGGCAAGAGCATACAATGGAGTAAAGACAGTCTATTCAATAAATGGTGCTGGGAAAATTGGACAGATACATGGAAAAAAATGAAACTAGACCACCACTTACACCATACACAAAAATAAACCCAAGATGGATAAAAGACTTAAATGTAATTCACGAAACCATAAGAAACCTGGAAGGAAACATAGGCAGTAAAGTCACAGACATTCACATAGTGGAATTTTCACTGATCCTTCTCCTAGGGCAGGAAAAACAGAAGGAAAAATAAACAAATGGGACTACATCAAAAAGCTTCTGCACAGCAAAAGAAATCAGTCTCAAAATACAAAACAACCATACAGTATGGAATAACATATTTGCCAAGGATGTATCTGATCAAGGACTAATTTCCAAAGTGTACAAAGAGCTCATACAACTCAACAAGAGGAAGACAAACAATCTAATCAGAAAATGGGCAAAGGATCTGAATAGACATTTCTCCAAAGAGGACATACAGATGGCCAAAGGACATATGAAAAAACAGTCACTAATCTTCAGAGAGATGCAAATTAAAACCACAATGAGGTATCACTTCACACCTGTAAGAATGACTACCATCCACAAAGCAACAAATGACACCTGCTGGTGGGTATATGGAGAAAGGGGAACCCTGGTAACTGCTGGTGGGAATGCAGACTGGTGCAGCCACTATGGAAAACAGTATGGAGGTTCCTCAAAAAAATTAAAAATGGAACTGCCTTTTGACCCAGCAATCCCACTTCTAGGAATATATCCTAAGAATTTTGAAACACTAATCAGAAAGAATATATGCCCCCTTATGTTCATAGCAATGCAATTTACAATAGCTAAAATCTGGAAACAACCCACGTGCCCATCAGTAGATGAGTGGATAAAAAAGCTATGGGACATTTACGCCATGGAATACTATGCATCTGTCTAGAAGAAGGGTCTTGTACCTTTTGGGACAGTATGGATGGCCCTGGAGAATTTTATGCTAAGTGAAATAAGCCAGGCAGAGAAAGACAAACATCACATGATCTCACTTATATGTGGAATCTGAAGAACTTAATAAACTGATGAACAGAATAGATTCAGGGACATGGTATCATGGATTGGACTGACTAATCTCTGATGGAAAGATGGGCTGTGGGTGGGTAGGGGAGGAGAGATTAACCAAAAAAATTATATGCATATATACATAACCCAAAGACACAGACAATTGCATGGTGAGGGACTGGGGAGGAGAGTGGGGCTAGGTGGAATGGGTCTATGGGGAGAAAAAGGGACCTCTGTAATATTTTGAACAATAAAAGTAAGTAAGTAAATAAATAAATAAATAAATTCTTGTCTCCTTTGTCTTAGATTAATTGACCATAAATGAAGATTTATTTCTAGGCTGTTAATTTGATTCATTTGTTTTTGTGCCATACCATGCACTTTTGCATATTGAATCTTTGTAATTTATTTTGAAATCAGCAAACTTGATGCCTCTCGATTTGTTAAACTTTCTCAAAATGTCTTTGGCTATTTAGGGTCTTTGTTGGTTCTATGTAAATTTTGGAATTAGTTTTCCTTGTTCTGAGAATGCAATTGGTATTTTAATAGAGATTGCGATGAATCTGTAAATTGCTTTGGGCAATGCAGACATTTTAACAAATATTAATTTAACCATTGCAAGAACATGGTATATCTTCTCATTTATTTTTGTTCTCTTCAATTAATCTGTTCAATGTCATAGAATTTTCACATTACAGTCCTTTCACTCCCTTGGTTAAATTTATTTCTACTTATTTTATACTTTTTATTCAATTTTAAATGGAAATGTTTTTTTTAATTTCTCCTTCTGATACTTTGTTATTAGTCTATGGAACACAAAAAAAAGTGGTATATTAATTTGTCTGTTGCTGCTTTATTGAACTTATTTTTAGTTCTAATAGGGTTTTCGTGTTTTTTTTGTGGAGTGCTTAGGATTTTCTATACATAGTGTAATGTCATTTGCAAATGGTTACAGTTTTATTTATTTCTTTCTAATTTCTATACCTTTTATTTCTTATTCTTGTCTGATTACTGTGTTTAAAACTTCAAATACTCTCTTGAATAAAAGTGTTTAGAGTAAGCATCTTTGCCTTCTTCCTGATCTTAGGGGAAATGTCTTCACATTTTCACCATAGAGTATGATATTGGCTGCAGGTTTGTCATATATAGCCTTTATTATGTTAAGATATGTTTCTCTATACCAACTTTGCTGACAGTGTTTTTCTTAAAAGATTGTTCAATTTTGTCAAATACTTTTTCTGGATCTATTGAGATGATCATTTAATTTTTACTTTTCATTCCATTGATGCATGATGTATCATTTTGATTGATTTGTGGATGTTGGACCTGATGTTAAGAATTGCCATTTTAACAACATTGAGTTTTCAACTGATGAATAAGAAATATCTCATTTACTTAATTTGACTTGATTATTCTAATAAATATTTTATTGTTTTAGTGTACTTTTATTGTACATAATTTTTAAATTTATTCCTAAATTGTTTATTATAGTATGTTTTTATAAATTAAATTATTTTAAAATTTTATCACCCTGCCAGAGTGGCTCAGGGGTTGAGCATTGACCCACGAGTCTGGAGGTCATGGTTCAATTCCCAGTCAAGGTACATGCCTAGGTTTCAGGCTCAAGGGGGCATGCAAGAGGCAGCTGATCAATGAATCTCTCTCATCACTGATGTTTCTACCTCTCCTCTCTCTCCCTTCCTCTTTCTGAAATCAATGAAAACATATTTTAAAAAATAAAAATAAATTTTTATTGTTGGATTCTTATATAGAAAATAATTAATATTTTATAAATATCAGTTCTGTTATGCAAACTTGCAGTACTAGTTTCTTAGTGCTAGGATATTTTTTGTAAATTCTTTCAAATTTTCTACATAAAAGATCTTGCTATTTGTGACTGAAGAAAATTTTATTTTTCTTTTAAAACTGGAATTTTTCATTATTATTATTATTTTGCCATATTACATTGTCTAGAACCTTCAATACAATGTTGCTTAAATTTGGTTATTGTGGGGATACTTATGTTTTTCTCAGTTTTAGTGGAGGGGGAGTGAATTCAGTTTTTTACCATTGAATATGATATTAACTTTATATTTAAGGGGATTATTTTTATTTGTTTTGAGAATACCTCTTTTTCCTTTGTTTTCATAGATTTTTATCAGGAATAGATGTTTAATTATGTGGAGCATTTTTTTTTTACACTCAATCATTTAATTTTTTTCCAGTTTTATTGATAAATACTTGAAATGCATCACTGCACAAGTTTAAGGCATAAAGCATGACTGTTTGTTTTACATATATTGTGAAAAGATTATCACATTGGGTTTGGCTAACATTTATCTTTTAATTAGATACAATAAAAGAAAAAGAAGAAAAAATTATAAGAAAATAAACACTCCTTGTGATGATAACTCTTAGGAATTACTCTCTTAGCAATTTTATATCATGCAGCGGTGTTAGCTATAGTCATGATGTTCTACATTACAACCCTCGCACTTATTTATAGCATAACTGGCAATTTGTACCTTTGACCACCTTCATGTAATTCCTGTCCCCCTTTGCCTCTGGTAACCACAAGTCTGATCTCTTTTTCTATAATTTTTCTTTTAGATTCCACATAGAAGTGAAATCATACAGTATTTGTCTTTCCATATCTGACTTATTTTAGCATGACTTTAAGTTCCATTTATGTTGCTGCAAATGGTAGGATTTTCTCATTTTTTATGGCCAATAATATACACATCACAACATCTTTATGCATTCATCTGTATGTGTACACTTACATGGTTTTAATGTTTTGTGTGTTGTAAATAATGCTGCTGTGAACATGAGGGTACAGGTATCTTTTCAAGTTAGTGGTTTTGTTAGCTTTGGCTGTATTTCCACAAGTAGAATTGCTGGATAATAAGGTAGTTTAATTTTAATTTATTTGAAGATCCTCCATACTGTTTTCTATAAGGTATGTGCCAACTTACATTCTCACCAACTTTGTATGAGGGGTCTCTTTTCTGAATTTCCATTCCTGCATTTGTTATCTTTTATCTTTTTGATGATGTCATATTAAGAAGTGTGATTTAAATTTGTATTTTCCTAGTGATTAGTGATGTTGAGCATCTTTTAATGTGCCTTTTGAACTGTTGCATACTTTATTAGGAGAAATGTCTATTTAATTCATTTGTCTATTTTTAATTGGGTTATTTAAAACTTTTTCACTACTGAGTTGTATAAGATCCTTACCTATTTTGTACATTAACCTTTCATCATATATATGGTTTGTGAATATTTTTTTGACATCCTTTAAGTTGTTTTTTCACTTTGATGACTAAAGCTTTGTACTATAGTTTAAAATCTGGTGTGATGCCTTCTATTTTGTTTTGTTTTCTTATTTTTCAGAATTACTTAGACTATTTGAGGTCTTTGTGGTTCCACATAAATTTTAGAAGGGTTTTTATTTTGCACTTCTGTAAAAAATGTCTTTGAATTTTGATAGGAATTGCATTGCATCTACAGATAGCTTGTGTTAGTGTTGACATTTTAACAATATTAATTTTTTAATTCATGAACACATAATACCTTTCTATTTATTTCTTTCCTTCATTTCTTTCATCAATGTCTTGTAGTTTACAGAATAGAGATTTTTCACCTCCGTAGTTAAATTTATTTCTAAGTATATTGTTTTTATGCTATTGCAAATGGGATTAATTTTTTTCAGAAATTTTGTTGTTAATATATAAAAATGCTACTGATTTTTGTATGTTAATTTTGTATCTTGCAACTTTAGTAAATTTGTTGATTAAATCTAACATTTTTTTGTTTAACTCTGACTCTTTAAGGTTTTCTATATATAAAATGATGTTATCTGAAAATACAGACACTTAATTATTTCTTTCAACTTCTGATAGCTTTTATGTTTTTTACCTGATCTAGCTAGGACTGTCAGTACAGTCGTGCCTCATATAACAATGTTTTGGTCAATGACAAACTGCCTATTTGACGGTGGTCCCATAAGATTATAATGGTGCTGAAAAATTTTTAATCTCTATTCACTTCATAGTCATTGTAATACATAGTACAACACATTGTCTATGTGTTTGTGGTAGTGCTTTTGTAAACAAAGCTACTGCACTGCCAGTTGTATAAAATTTTTATATATACAATTATGTACAGTACATAATACTCATTAATGATAACAAATTACTACCTTTCTGGTTTATGATTTTACATTACTATGCTTTTTATCATTATTTTAGAATGTACTCTTTATGCTTATAAAAAAACAGTTTTCTGTAAAACGATGTCATGTTTGGTCTACAGCAGCCTCATACATTTCATGTTTAATACATCTCTTCATTGCATTGTTTTCTCTTGTACTTGATTTATTCTTATTTTGCTTTGTTAATCATGGCTGCCAAACATACAAAACCAACTACTAATGTTTCCGGTAATAGGTCATGTCAAGTTATTGACCTGGAAATTAAATTAAAAGTGATTAAGGACTAAGAAAGTGGAAAATCAGCGATGGTAATTGTTCGTCAGTCAGGCATATCCCATTCCACCATAACTACAATCCTGAAGAACAAGAACAAAATTATGGAAGCTGTTAAAAGATCTGCTTTATTGAAGGCAACAATACTAACACAAATTCAAGAAGGGCATATATCGGACATGGGGAAACCTGGATTAAAGGCCAGATACAGAAAAATATTTCTTTCAACATCGTGGCAAACATAACCAAAGAAAAAAGTTTGTGATGTTAAAAGAAGCTAGACACAGCTATAATGTTGACGTTGCTGCTACTTCTGGGAGGTTTAAATAATTTAAGAACTGTTATTCATTACACATTGTGAAAATGAATGCTGAATTTGTGAGTGCTGATGTAAAATTTTTGGAAATGCTAGATAGGCTGATTGTGAAGGAAAGTTACTTGCCTGAGCAAATATTCAATATAAATGAAACCTCCTCATTCTGGAAATAGATGCCTTAAAAGACTTTCATCTATAAAAAGCTAAGTCAATGCCAGATTTCAAGATTTTTAAGGAGAGGATAAGACTTTTAAGGAGACAATGGCACAGGCTATGCATTAAAACCATTAGTAATCTGGCACATTGAGAACTTCAGGGCCTTTAAGCATATCGGTAAGCAAACACTGACAGTGTATTATAGGAGTAGTAAGAAGTTATGGATTGCCCAGCAGGGCGTGGCTCAGCGGTTGAGCATCGACCTAGGATCCAGGCGATCAGGGTTCGATTCCTGGTCAGGGCACATGCCCGGGTTGCGGGCTGCAGCCGATCAATGACTCTCTCATCATTGATGTTTCTCTCTCTCTCCTTCTCCTTTCCTCTCTCTGAAATCAATAAAGATATATATTTAAAAAAAAAAAAAAGAAGAAGAAGTTATGGATGACTTTGGTTTTTTTCCAAGATGTCCTCGCACCCGGAGTTGTTAGGCCAGTAAAATAGAGAAGCACTATTTCAGGAATAGCATATCCTTCAAGATTTTGCTTATTGTTGATAATTGCTCTCAAACTTCCTGTTTTTATTGGTGATTTCCATCCCAATTTCAAACTAGTGTTTTTCCCTCCAAAAACCACCTCTTGATAAAACCAATGGATCAAAGAGTTATAGCAGCTTTTAAGACCTACTGGAAATATTACAACATGTATGACTGCATCAAGAACCTTCCTTTGGCTTAGGGTGCTGTCACCAAAGAGTTTTAAATGTAATCAAAAAGAAGACATACAAAAATTTTAACCATGACTTCAAAGAATTTTCCAAGAATGAGGAGGTTTCAGAAATAAAAAAGCTGTGGAGGCCAAACAATTTAACTTGCATGTGGATGGGAATGACACTGAAGAACTCCTAGAGGTGATATCTGAGGACCTGAGGAACTGACAAAAGAGAAATAGTTAGAACTGGAAATGAAGCACATAGCTGGAGAAAAAGAAAATCTTCAAGAGAAGATAAAAACCCTTCAAGTAAAATGTTTAGCAAAAGATTCTGCAGACATTAATAAGCTCCTTTAAAGGTCTGAAAACATGGACCCCCAACACTGAAAAGTTTTCATTAGTAGAGATAAATGTTCATGGTGCATTATCTGCTTACAAGCGAACTTTCGTTGAAAAAAAAAAGGTTAAAACAATAAAAACCACCATGGAAATATTTTATAAAAGTGTTACACCTCCTCAAGAAGAACCTCTGGCACAACCTTCAGGAAATATTTTAGTGCAAAGCATTATCGTCACAGGAGATGACAATGTCATGCATGTTATTTCCCCTGAAGGCCCTTTAATGGTTCAATATGTGGTGGAGGAAGACAGTGATAATGATAACCCTGACCCTGTGTAGGCCTAGACAGATTGTGTGTGTTTTGTTTTTAACAAAAAAAAATTATAAAGCAAGACATTTTAAAAATTAAAATTAGAAAACAAATGCACATAGAATAAGAATATAAAGAAAATGTTTTATAAAGTTTTAAAATGGGTTTGTGTTTTAAGCTGTGTTAATACTTAAGAGTCAAAAAGTTTAAAATTATTAAGTTTATACATGTAAAAAATTATGTAAAGCTGAGATTAATTATTGAAAAATAAATATTTTTTATAAATTTTGTGCAACCTAAATTTATAATGTTTATAAAATCTGTAGTAATGTATAGTAATGACACTCACAATCTTGTAAGTTCCATTCATGGTAAGTTCCTTCTACAGTTGTTCTTTTGTTATGATTTATACCACATTTTTACTGTACCTTTTCTACTTTTTCATATCTTTAGGTATACACATATTTACCATTGTGTTACAATTGCTTAAGATATTTAATACAGTAACATTCTGTACATGTCTTTAGTCTAAGAACAACAGACTAAACCATATAGCCCAGTGCAACATAAGCTATATCATATACATTTGTGGAAGTGCAGTCTATCATGTTTGCACAATTACAACATTGCCTAACACCATCAGAATGTATCTTCATCATTAAGTGATGCATAGCTGTACTATGTTGAATAAGAGTGGTAACTCAGGCACATTTGTATTGATCTTGATTTTAGGAAAAAAGCTTGTATACTTTCACCATTGTGTATGATGTTAGCTGTGAGCTTGTCATATATGGCTTTAATTATGTTGAAATATGTTCCTTCTATGCCTATATTGTGAAGAGTTTTTATCACGAATAAAAAGATATACCAGACACATGGATAGAAAGAATAAACATTGTTAAAATGTTCATACTACCCAAAGTAAGCAACAGATTCAGTGCAATCCTTGTCAAAATACCAATGGCAGTTTTCAAAGAATTAAAACAAATAATCTTAAAATTTATATGAAACTATAAAACACCCTAAATAGAAAAAAAAAAAAATTTTTAAAAGAAGAAAGTTGGAGGTACAATGCTGCCTGATACTAAATTATACTACAAAGCTATACTTATCAAAACAGCATGATACTGGCCTAAAAACAGACACAGAGATCACTGTAACAAAATATAGAGCTCACAAATAAACCCACACCTACATGGTGAATTAATATTTGACAAAGGAAGCAAGAATATACAACGGGATAAAGACAGTCTATTCAATAAGTGGTGTTGGGAAAACTGGACAGACACATGCAAAAAAATTAAACTAGACTACTTGTTTACACCATATACAAAAATAAACTCAAAATGAATTAAACACATAAATGTAAGACATGAAACCGTAAAAATCCTAGAAGAAAACATAGGCAGTAAACACTTTGACATAGTTCTTTGCAATATTTTGTTGGATATGTCTCCCAGGCAAGGGAAACTAAATAAATAAATAAGTAAATGGAACTACATCAAATGAAAAAATTTTGCACAGTGAAGAAAACCATCAACAAAAAGAAAAGGCAACCTCCTAAATGGAAGAAGATATTTGCCGATGATATATCCAATAAGGGTTTAATGCCCAAAGTGTATAAGGAACTTATATAACTTAACACCAAAAAAACCTCTCAAAAAATCCAATTAAATATAGGCAGAAGACCTAAATAGAAATTTCTCCTAAGAGGACTTACAGATGGTCAATAGACATAGCAAAATATGCTCGAAGTCACCAATCATCAGGAAATTTGCAAATCAAAACCAAAATAAAATACTTCCTCAAACCCATCAGAATGGCTATTATCAAAAAGTTAACAAATAACCTGTGTTTGAAAGGATGTGGAGAAAAGGAAACTCTTGGGCACTCTTGGTTAGACTGAAAATTGATGAAGATGCTATGAAAAATAGTATGGATATTCCTCAAAAAATTAAAAATAGCACTTCCATATGACTCAGCAATTCCACTAATGGGTATTTACTGAAAAAACCCAAAATGTTAATTTGAAAAGAAATATGCACTTCAATGTTTTTTGCAGCATTGTTTACAATAGCCAAGACGTGTAAGTAACTTAAGTTTCCACCAATAGACAAATGAATAAGATGTGATACATATACAATGGAATATAACTCAGCCATAAAAAAGAATGAAATCTTGTCATTTGCAGCAACATGGGTGGACCTAAAGGGTATTATGCTCGGTGAAATAAGTCAGACAGAGAAAGTCAAATGCCATACAATCTCACTTATATAAAGAATACTAAAAATGAAACAAAATGGAAACAAACTCATAGATACAGAGAGCAAATTGGTGGTCGCCAGATGGAAGGGGGCTGGGAGATAGGTGAAAAAGTTGAAAGGGATTAAGAAGTACAAAGTCAGTTATAATAATAGTCATGAGGATGTAAAATACAGCATATGGGATATAGTCAATAATATTGTAATAGCTATATGTGGTGTTAGATGGATACTAGATTTATCAAGGAGGTCATTTCATAAGGTATATAAATGTTTAACCAGCATATTGTACTTCTGAAACAAATATAATATTGTATGTCAAATGTAATTTAAAAATAAATTATAAATAAATAAATAAAAATGAAAAATATCTAAGAGAAGGGAACACTTTTGGACTCTTTCTATGAATCCAGCATTATCCTGATACCAACACAAAAACATCACAAGAAAAAAGGGGAAAAAGCTTAGAATCGCTTAGAAATATAGATGCAAAAGTTCTCAACAAAATACTAGTAAACAGAATCCAACATCATATAAAAAGGTTTATATACATGACCAAGTGGGATTTATCTCAGGAATGCAAGTTTTTTTAACAGCAGAAATCAATATAATAAACTATACTAGTAAAGAACAGAAACTACATAGTCTTCTCAGTAAACACATAAAAAGAATTTAACATAATCTAATAAGTAAAAGAAGTATAAAAATTCTATTGAAGTTAAGTTATTAGCAGTTCAATGTAGGGTTTTAAAAGTTTAATATATGTTACTTAAGCCTCATGATAACCACTAGATGAAATATTTAATGATTACACAAATTAACAAAATACGTTAAAACACACAACAAAAAATGGCAGCAGCATAAGAAACAAGAACAACGAATCTACAAAAAAAGAAAATGATTAGCAAAATGATTTTCAATAGTAAATCTGTATCTCTCAATAACTACTTTAAATTTAAACAGATTAAATTCTCCAATCAAAAGAATTAAAATGGCTGAAAGGACCAAAAAGAAAAAAAGACTCAATAAAATGTTTCATGCAAGAGACTGACCTTAGCCTTAAAGACACACATAGACTGAGAGTGAAGAGATTCAAAAGACATTTCAAGCAAAAAGTAATCAAAAAACAAACAAACAAAAAACAAAGCAGGAGTAGTTACACACATATAATCCAAATGGACTTTAAACCAAAAAGGGTAAAAAGAGACAAAGAAGTCATTAAAATCATTTTTTTTTGACCCTCACCCAAGGATATTTTTTCCATTGCTCTTCAGAGAGAGTCGAAGGGAAAGAGAGAAAGAGAGGTGGACCGGGCGAGGAATCAAGCCTGCAACCTGTGGTACATGCACTTGGCCAGATAGAACCCAGGACCCTTCAGTCCGAGGACCAAAACTCTACCCACTGACCTAAAAAGGCTAAGGCACTAAAACCGTTTTTATATTGATATTTAGGTTTTCCAGTACCATTTAATTAAAACATTTTTCTTTCCCATTGGTTTGCCTTTATGTTTTGTTTTTTTTTAATTTATCTTTATTGTTGAAAGCATCATAGATATCCCCTTTTTTCCCCCCATTGATCCTCTCCACCGTGCATCTTCCCCCCCAGGCCTTCACAACACTATTGTCTGTGTCCTTGGGTTATGCATATATGCATATAAGTGCTTTGATTAATCTCTCCCCATCCTCTCCCCCACCCCCGCCTTCCCACTAGGACTCATCAGTCTGTTCCATGCCTCTGTGTCTCTGGATCTATTTTGTTCCTTAGTCTATTTTGTTTATTAGATTCCACATAAGAGTGAGATCATGTAAAATTGAATCAGGAAGAATCAGAAAACCTGAATAGGCTAAAAACAACTGATGAAATCGAAGCAGTAATAAAAAACTCCCAGCAAACAAAAGCCCTGGTCTGGACGGCTTCATGGGGGAACTTTCTAATTCTTTAAGTTGTAGAGTTAGATAGTTTACTAAAAATTTTTCTTGCTTTTTGAGGTAGGCCTGCAGCGCTATGAACTTCACTCCTAGGACTGCTTTTGCTGTGTCCCATAGAATATGGGTTGTCATGTGTTCATTTTCATTTGTTTTCAGGAAGTTTTTGATTTCTTTCTTGATCTTATTGGTAACACATTCAGTGTTTAATAACATGTTATTTAGCCTCCATGTTTTTGAGTGTTTTTACTGTCGTTGATTTTTAATTTTATGCCATTGTAATCTGAGATGCATGATATGATTTCAATCTTCCTGAATTTGTAGAGCCTTGTTTTGCATACTAACTTGTGGTCTATCTTTGAGACTGAACCATGTGCACTTGAGAGGAGTGTATATTCTGCAGCTGTGGGGTGAAATGTTCTGTAAATATCAATTAAATCCATCTGACCTAGTGTGCCATTTAGTCACTGTTTCTGTGTTGACATTTTGTCTGGAAGATCTAGACAGTGAAGTCAGTGGAGTGTTAAAGTCCATGATTATGACTATATTACTGTTGATCTCTCCCTTAAAGTCCTTAAGATTATTATTGATAGGTCCTTATTTATTGCCATTTTAACTCTTTATGCCTATGTTTCTCTATTTCTTCTTATTATTACAGCAGTCTATTTAACATTTCTTTCAACACTTCTGTTTCTACTTCTAAATACAGCAGTCCCTTTAACGTTTCCTGCAATTCTGGTTTGGTGATCATAAATTCCTTTAGCCTTGTTTTTTCTTGGAAACTCTTTATTTCACCATCTATTTTGAATTATAGCCTTGCTGGATAGAGTAGTCTTGGTTTCAGATCCTTGTTTGGCATTACATTGAATACTTCATGCCATTCCCTTCTGACCTGCAGAGTTTCTGATGAGAAATCAGATGACAGCCTTATGGGAGCTCCTTTGTAGGTAACAGATTGCTTTTCTCTTGCTGCCTTTAAGATTCTTGCTTTGTCTTGAATTCTTGGTGTTTTAATTACGATGTGTCTGGGTGTGGGCTTCTTTGGATTCCTCTTGCTTGAGACTCTCTGTGCCTCCTGAATTTGTGTGAAATTTTCCTTCATCAGGTTAGGGAAGTGTCTACTATTATTTCTTCAAACAGGTTTTCTAACCGTTGCTTACTTTAGACCTCCTCTGGTACTCATATGATGCAAATATTGCTACATTTCATGTTGTCCCAAGCTCCCTTAGACTGTGCTCCTGTTTTTCGTTTTTTCTTTCTGGATCTCTGATTGTTTTTTTCTACCCTGTCTTCTAATTCACAGATTAGAGGAAGCTAATCTGCTGTTTATTCCTTCCAATGTATTCTTTATTTCTGCTATGACATTCTTTATTTCTGACTAGTCATTTTTCATAGTTTCCATATCATTTTTCATGCTGTTGAGCATCCTTACAATCAGTATTCTGAACTCTATATCTGAGAGATTGCTTATCTCCATTTCATTTAGCTCTTTTTCTGGAGATTTCTCTTGTTCTTTCATTTGGGGCTCGTTTTTTTTGTTTCCCCATTTTGGCTGCCCCTTTGTGTTTGTTCTGATGTATTAAGTAGGCCTGTTAGGACTCTCAGTCTTTTTGGAAGGTCTGTGGTGCAGGACAACATCAGATACTGTTTGTGACTGGCCTTGAGTACTCTGTTTGGAGCTATCAACAACCCACAGCTTGAGGTCCCCTCTGTTAGGGCTGGGTACATTTAGATAGGACCAAGATGCCCACCAAAGTCTGCTTTTCTAAGGCCTGATTCCAGAAGCAGATCAGGCAAAGGCTCAAAACACTCTGCCAGCTGATTAATCTGATTCTCTCAATGTGCCTCAGGCTGTAGAAACTCCACTGGATAGGGCAAAAGGTGCTTGGAGGTAAATGTCTGCCTGGGAAAGATGTCCTCTGCAGTACGGGGGAATAACTCAGCACAGGAATCCAGAGGGTTGCTCTCTGAGCTCTATCTCCAGATCCCACAACCCTAGATTCTCCGCACACAACTCCAGTCCACTCTGCCCTCCCTCTGCTGGAGCCCAAGGTGAGTAGCTGCACATGTAACTTTGTGCATTGTCCCTTTAAGAAGGTGGCTTGAATTTCCAGCCATCTTTCCCTGGCAGATAGAAACCTGGCTGCTTTTCACAGCCAGATGTTATGTGGGTACCTTTCTTAGTTCCGATGCTCTTCACTGGGAAGCCCAGCCTGGAGTTTAGTCCCCAGAGTCCTCAGTGGGAACACACTATGGCTGAGATTTCCCTCTAGACCTTCAGCTGCTGCCTGTGGGAGCCCAGTCAGCCCTCTTGTGCCTCTGCACTTCCTAATAGTCTCTATATGGTCTCCACCTTTCATCCTTGGTTATGAAGCTGCTCTCCAGCTAGTCTTCAGTTGCAGTTAATTTTTCAGGATGGTTTTTCTATATTTTAGTTATAATTCAGTTTGGTTCCAGTAGAGTTTGAATGTAGCTTCTACTCAATCCACAGCCATCTTTAATCCCCTTCAATGCATTATTTTTTAATGACATAATTTTGGAGCTCCTTATTAATTGTTCTCTTGGTTAATCTTAACTTTTTGTTCTTGTGGTTCATAGTATATCATAAATTTTGTTTAAGGCAGGTATTGTAAATTGTACTTATATTTTTATAATATCACTTAATATTTGTATCCCTCTTTTAAATTTCGCATTCCCTTAAGGCAGGTAATATGTCTATTTTATTGAGCACCATCTACCAAAGCTTAGGTAGTCCCTGGATTATAGTAAATGTTTGATAAATGTTTGTTAAATAAGTATGTATTGGTGAGAATATAAGTAATAATCAAAAAAATTATTAAATCTGAGCCTTGGAAGTTAAGGATTTTACCCTTTGTACTATTAATCATTTGTCCCAAATTATGAGGACTGCTAGAGTTGATGTTTTAAATGTATTATAAATAAAACATATTTGTCAAAATTATTCTTCAAGAAATATAATTAAGTATATATAATTGAGAAAGTGGATGGTTTGAGTGATTTCACAAAGCGTAAATCTGACACACACTGCATTTCTGATAATTTGCCAAAGATATCAATAATAGTCAAATTAGCAACTTTTGAATGTTTCCTTTAATGGAATCTATAAAATTGTGATGTTCATTTGTTGATGTAGAAATATTTCTTACTTTTGACCAACTCATATAAGTATTTAAAAACTGGTTTGTATAATTATATAATAATGTTTCATCCAATATTTCCATTCATATTTTATGTTAATCATATTTTTAAAATAACCAGTTTTGAGTAGTAGCTCAATAAAAATTGATCACTAAAGATTATATGAAGAAAATTGTAACAAAATATTTTTCTGATTTTCAAAAGAGTTTAATTTTAATATATCCTAGTCACAAATATATCTAAATTTCCTGAAAGAAGCTAAAATGAAAGATAGATATTTATAGGTAAAATGTCAACCATACGAAGTGAGCAATATTATTCAAATCAAATTCATAAAAGCTATGTTGCATAAATTTTAGGACAACATTGAATCTGGGTAAATTTTTAAAAAGTCATAAATGAAGAAAGATTTTGTTGCCCTTAATTTTTTTTTTCTTTTCAACAATACATTTACAAGAGAATTAAGCATCAAAAGTTAATTCTAAGTTTGAGTCAAGAACTGTAGCTTACTACTCAGTATTTCCTGCCTTCTTCACTCATATGAAAGCTCAAGAACAATAATCTTGTTGATTTCCTATTTTCTCTGATTTGTTAAATGTAAATAATTTAGTAATGTTTTCTTTTATTTATAAGTGATATACGGAACACTGGGGGAAATTACGGACTTTAGTAACAGACCTATGTTGAAAACACATGGGGATATTAGTCATAAAATATATTTCAGGATCTTTCAAATCTTCATTGACTATTCATAACATTTAAATTTAAATTAATATATTGGCTTTGGACTAAGATGTACTTTTTTGGCTTTGCTTCTGACAGGATAATCTCATGTGGATGGTTTCTTGTTACTAAGCATTTGGTATAAACTTGTGACCTAATTGATTTGCTTTGTTATCCATTTCACAACAGTTATAAACAATTGTTGAGTTTCTAATTAAATTTTTCAAATTTATTTGCATATACTTTAGGATAGACTACTTTAAAAAAAAGGTATTATCATTTTATTTCTGTTACTCTATTTTGTTTGCTTATTCTTCACCTTAGGATTTTTTTTCTACATTAGATCATTTGGGAATGAAGTTAGTGAGGGTAGAAATTTTAGGGAGTGGGATACCAGAATTATGAATTCTTTTCTTTGTATTTTAATTATTTTAATAATTGAAGATGGTACAAATAGCAGATTATATTACATTCACATAGAATATATAAAATTATGTAACTTATTATTTGATTACCTTGAATATTCAAAATTTATATTATATGCCATATTTAAACATTTATTCAACTTATACTTTATTAATTTATTATTCATTTAAGTTATTATTTTAGTTTATTCTGTGCCATATTTTATTTACTCAAATATCATTTTAACCATTGAATAAAAAGAATAAAAATAAAATATTTTTCTTAAACTTACTAATTGAAACAATTAAACAATGCTCATCTAGCCCGGCCGGACGTGGCTCAGCGGTTGAGCGTCGACCTAGGATCCAGGCGATCGGGGTTCGATTCCCTGTCAGGGCACATGCCCGGGTTGTGGGCTGCAGCCGATCAATGACTCTCTCATCATTGATGTTTCTGTCTCTCTCTCTCCCTCTCCTTTCCTCTCTCTGAAATCAATAAAGATATATTTTTAAAAAACAAACAAACAAAAAGCAAACAAACAATGCTCATCTATTATATTCTTGTCTGTAATCCCTAAATTTTTTATATTGACTGAAGACAACTCAATGTTCTAAAAACAGCATTTATGTTCCATCATGAAGTTCAGTTTTTTCTTATTACTTTCATTTAAAGAACTTTCTGGCACAGATGAGTAATTTCAGTGTAATTTAGAAATGTTAAGTATCTGTTTACCACAAAGTGTCATTTTATTTGTATTTTGAAAGGAAAGTCAGTAAAATGTTACATTGGTGTTTATATAAAAATTTTTGAATGGTTCAAAAACACTTCAGTGAGAAGATTTTTTTATTTTTTAACAAGCTTTATTAAAGATTATACTTGGAATATGGATTAAAGATTTTTTATAAGTAATTAGTTCATGCAATAACTCACATGAATTCATAGAATGCATGAGATGAATGAGAGTGTTTATTTCCACCTTCAGCTATTCATACTCAAATATTTTTAAGAGTTTCATACCAATTGCATTAAAAGTTGTCTTAAACTTAGCTGAAGATGGCTGCAGTGTAACTTAAAGGGCACAGAAAAGATCAATTGCCTATATTTTTTCTTTTAATGTTATTTCTAATTACCTTCTCTATTACCATTGCAGCTATAGATTTTATTCTTTTAGGTAAAGGGTTATTTGGGAAAGTTTTTCCCAGTGTTAACAGGTCAAGCATTAGCTAAAATTTCTGAACATCAATAATTTGACCAATAAAATCTGCCCAACAACTTTTCACATCCTTTTCAATTTGGACTTTGTAGTGGCAAGGGAAAAGTGAGCAGTTAGGGTCACTATTTTGTGTAGGTGACATTATTGCAGGAAAGTTAAAATAGTTCTTCATAACTCAATGCCAATCAAGTCACAGACGTTTGGAATCTCATGAGAATTATATTACTGAACCTGTAGTGAAATTATATTTTACACTACCTAGAAGAAATTTCATATATTTATAAATTTCTGATATATATCAGAAATACTGTCAATGTCTACTAGAGGTAATGTCAGTAGCTTTATAGACTTTCTGTAGGTTTGTAGACTGGGTCTTCTGTCATAGTTTTACAATTATCCTGAGGTCTGCATACACCCAATGAAGTGGAGCCAAAGAAAAGTCAGAGTTTGATACTATGCTAAGGGGATTTTATTGTGGAAGAAGCCTATACAACTCATATCAATATTGATTTATAAAGTATATTTTACTATATGGGCATTTTAGAACAAAGCAAGTATCCTTAAGTTTGTATTTTTTAGCCTAATTAGAAAAAAATAGACAGCTTTTTGAATTTAAACTGGATACTAGTATGACAATGTGAGTTCTTTCCATTTATATGCTTTCAATAAAGACTTTCACACTTAGTAGTAAACATGGAAAAAGAGTCATCTTTGGTATTTTATCTCTTTGTTCTAAAGTCCAAAGTTTTATTCTTTGTATTTCACCTCTATTTGTACTATAGTTATCTGTGATTGTGCTTTTGTCAAAGATTACATATTAAGATAGTATTTAGGAATGCTTATATTCCTTTACTAGGTCATTTAGGAATGCTTATTTTCTTTAATAGGTCATTCACCACTACCTACGCTTTCATGAAGAGAATACATGAACGGAGAGCAATAAATTGCAAAAATACATTTTCTATCATAGATACTGGGATCAATCTCTAATGTTGAGTTCTAATTACTTAGATTAAAATTCAATGAATATTTATTTTGCATAAGCTAGAGGCTTCATAGTATCTACAAGCAACTATGAATAATATGTGTCCCAAATAATGTATACATACTTTAACAGCTGATAGTTGTTAAATGAAAATGAAATGTATTTTAATAAACACTGCTTTTATTATTATTCAGAGGGTGTGTATACATTTTGGGGGGACACTCTGCATAGTTGTAACTAAATTATTTTACCACTCCCTTAACCAAGAAAGACTTATCTAGGATAACACATAAGCTTACAAGAAAATAGCATCCCAATGTCAAATATTTTTTTGCACAATTATGGTTTATTACATTGTACAAAGCTATAGAATAACAGAATATAAAGATAATAAATTATATAACAGTAAATAATGTAACTAATCATAATATTACACAAATGTGTTCATCTTTTGCCAACAAGGGGATATCTTGCCAAAGGTAAATTCCTAGTGCCTTTCTGCTGCCTTTATCATTTTCTGTGTTTTTCAAAAGGAATAATAAATTTATGAATTCTGTCAAGATTTATTTGGCTGAGGAACTAGTTTATAGTTTATAGTGAGATTTGGAAAACTATTATTTTCATGATTTAAATGTTGGTCTAAATATTATAACTTAGTTATCTGATGATATATCTGTATAACTCACTGATTCAAGTATTAATTATTCCTAATTTTCTTAATAATCAAGTGTAAGATAAAGTATTTAATAGCAGACTTTTAATAGACTTCAGTTAAGTGGTCAGATTAAACATTTGTAGAAGTACAGTATATAATTCAGTGCCTAATTCACAGTTAGTCGATTAGTTTCATAAAGAAAAATTTTGAATGGCATACATTTGGAATACTTTGCCAGTCTCTGTTACGCAGTATCTTACTGCCAATTGATAGTCACTTATGTAATCTTTTGACTTTGTCAGGTTCACAGACTTTTTTGAGACTTGTTTTAATTTTCCATGGAGTCTGGGTTATAAACATAATAGTATGATAAACATGTTATGACATGTCTGAAACTTATTCTTATATGCCTGTAAACAGGCCTTTTAATGATAAGCCCCATATCACATGTTCTACTAAAACACATTCATATCCTCCATTAGGTATAATTCAACTATACAAGTGAATTGAGACACAGGTTAAAGCATGACATTTTATAAACCTTTGATTAAAATAAACTTTAATATTTTAGGTCTTGTCTTATTGTATTTTGAAGCTAAAATTTATTTTTAGTTCTTCATATTTTTTTAGCTTTTAACATTTTATAAAAACCTAGGAATAATGTCTAAATTCCTTATAGATAAAAACAATCCTGGACATTTTCCATAAATAATGTGAAAAGGTAAGTCTCCATATAAGTGAAAATATTAGCTCCCACAGTGCAGCAATAGTGGACTCATGGAGAAATTTTTGATTTTTCAAGATTCCGTTTATCTAGTTAAAATGGTAATAATTTCATAGTTTACATATCTATTAAATATGCTTTCTAGTAAAGAAGGAAAAGTAATCTTGTCAAAATAGGCCCAAAATTTTAGAGAAAGCTTTTGAATCCACTGTATGTTCCAGATAATTTTATAGTATCTTGTGAGGGTTATACTCACTTTAAGGTATAAAAATTCAACCTTTGCCATTTTGTTGATGATGAAGTGAACTTAATAGGTTCTTTTAATCAGCACTGAATACCACAGAGAAATACCCATACTGTAGCCCTGAAACCGGATTCAACAAAGTCCGGGACTACGGCTGCCTGTCACCACCCAGCCAAAAAGCAGAGACAAGGATGGAATTATAAGTGCACGTTTAATAACATCAAGCGGTGAGCATCTGGGAAAGTGATGAGTAAAACCTCTAATATCTGCCTTCCCCTTAAGCTTGTGAGGAGAAAGCCTATATAGGGGGTCAGGGGAAGGGGATGTGGGTAAATAGTACAAGGGCGCTTCTGATGATGCCCAGTCCTAGAATTGAAGTCCCCGTGGGAGTCTTGGGCCTTGATGAGTGTCTTCCTTAATGGCCTCCAGAACAGGACGGTCAGCTTTCTGAAACCCTCAAGCAGGGGTCAGATGGGCATCATCCTGGTGTTTCTCAGACATATTCAGTCAGCCCCCATATTCCTGGTGGCCAGGTGCAGAAGTTCAGGGCTGAGTTAAAAGTCCCTTTGTTCCTGCCTGGTCAACTCAAAACTGCAAAATCTCAGCCAGAACATAGGTTTAAATATGTACATTTGATTAATTAATTACACACCCTGTTAATAAAAGGGAGGGAAAGGAAGAGAAGAGGAAAAAATAAAAATTGTATTTGTATTCTACCCTTGTATCCCTATCAGTGCTATTTCTAGTCAGCTAATTCTGTGATTCAATTAAAAAATATTAAAAATATTAAAACCCGAAAATAACCTTTTGGCCCCTGAATACAATAATGCATTATATAGCTTATCTTTCCCAAGCTGAAATCCATTACTTATTTGTGACGCTTAATACTAATGTATTAATGTCTTCTTTTAAAGAATAAAAGCACAGATTTTAATTTATCCTGTTAAAAACTAAACTACCTTAAGAATTGGTAAACAATCCTTTACAAAAGAGTAGAAAAGAAATATGTTTCGTGTAACTGATTAACATTTCAATCAAGCCATAAAAACATATATTAAATCAGATTGTGTAACAACGTGTAAGAAAATAATGTTTATTGAAATTGAAATGCTTAGTTTCAATATATTGTCATTAGTCAGAATATTATGTTTCTATAAGCACAACATAGAATTAAATCTTTAAGGACATGGTGTTTAATCTTCTACATTTTATTACACTAAGGATATACACTTCACAAAAATATTATGCACATGAAATAGCAATAACCCTGACAATACTGAGATATAGCTAACATATGGAAGGAGAAGAGAAAATTCCAAAATAGTTGAGATTGGTACTAAGTAATGTGAATTTTCAGATGATGGGTACAATGTGTTAAATGAATTAATAAGTCTGAAATTTAATTTATTTTTGGAAAACATTCAAACCATGATTCAAAGCTTAATCATAGAAAATGATCAGAATATCAGAAAGAAAAACATTAGTGGAAAACTAATATGTACTAAATAGCCTTAGTAGGTCTATTATTAATATCACTAATAGGTCAAATCTTGAATTTTGGGGGGAAAAAACAAAACATTGATATAGCAAAATATTTGTTGTAACTTTGTTGCAATATATTTTATCCTCTGAATACAAGTTTAAAACTATTTATATTTTAATTCACACTTCACTTAGTATGATATTTTGTTTATTATGTTTTCTGTGATTAACTGAATAACTGATTTATCCATTGTCTTATTTTAAGAGCTGAACCAAAAATATAACAAATGTACTAAATATGATATATCATTACCAAAAAGATCATAGAAAATTAATGGCATAAACTTAAAAAAAGCTGTTTTAAAAAAAGTTAAGTTTAGGTTTCTGGTACTGCATGAAAAAAGCTTGGAAGTCACCACTTAACACTAATAATAATTAAAAAGCTGAGCAGGCTAAAATATTAATTTTTCTTGGAACCAGAAATTAAGTGAGGATCCAAGGCAAACTGTAGCATGATAGTGGGAAGCTGGGAAAATCCCTGGGCAAGTGGAATGGGGAAACTGAAACAAGAAAATTAAACAAGGATAAACAGTTTGCACAGCTAGCAGCCAGCTTGTGAACTGCAAGACCTTATCTTCCCTAATCAAGAACATTTTAAAGCAAATGGTTTATACCATCTTCCCTAACCAGAAAATACATAGCTTAAATCACCCTGGCCTGGGAAAATAAAGAACAAAGACCCAATTAATAACATTTGTGCCAGCTAAACCCAAGGACAGATGATGTTGGGGGACAAATAACCAAAACCCCCTTAAGGCCAGACAGACCTAAGGGAAAAGTAAAACAGACCAAAGAATAACCCAAAACTCCCCTATATACTCATTTTAATGCATCAGCATATTAACAATGCAACTGGATTTTTGTCAGTCTGTCCCATGCTTTTATGTCTCTGGATATATTTTGTTCATCAGTTTATTTTGTTATTTAGATGGGAAGGTGGAGGTAAGTGGGTGGGTGAGAAGAGATTAATCAAAGAACTTACATATGCATATCTGTATAACAAACAGTAGTGTGGTGAAGGCCTGGGGTAAGGGTGGGAGAGTAGGGGGAGTAGGGTAGAAGGGGTCCATGGGGAAAAAAGAGGACATCTGTAATACTTTCAACAATAAAGATAAATTAAAAACAAAAATGTAAAGCCACAATAAACATATAGGTGATTAGCTCATTAGGAGTTGGTGCTAAGGCAGAGGAGATTTACTTTACTTTTGGCAAACAAGTCAAATAGTAAATTAAACTTAACAGAAATGAGAGGTTTTTTTGAGAAAGGAAACAAGCTGGCAGAATAAAATTTAAAAAAAAGAATGCAACTGGAAAGCTGATGAATATTCTATTGAAACCTCCTGTAAAATTCTCACCTGCAGTAAAAAGAAATAAATTAAAAGCCTTTAGTACAAATACTCAATGTGGCTTTCTCTAGAGCACACCCATACCCCTTCCTGGCATGAACTTTTTATTTCTTCCAAAATTCTAAGGGTCCCCATAATCTAACCTTACACGTAAAGGACTTGAAAAAGAATGAACAAAGCACAAAATGAGTAGAAGGAAGGAAATAATAAAGAGCAGAGTGAAAATAAATAAAATAGAGTTAAAAAAATACAAAAATCAATAAAACCAAGAGCTGCTGTTTTGAAAAGATAAACAAGATTGATAAACCTTTAACCAGACTTATCAAGTAAAAAAGGAACCCAAATAAATGAAATTAGAAATGAAAGAGAAATAACAACTGACACCAGAGAAATACAAAAAATTATGAGAAAATGTTACAAACAATTATATGCCAACAAATTGTACAATCTGGAACAAATGGATAATTTTTTAGGAACATACAATCTTCCAAAACTGAATCAAAAAGAAAGAGAAAATCTGACCAAACCAATTACAACAAAGGAAATTAAAGCAGTAATAAAAAAAAACTCCCAACAAATTAAAGACTTGGACCAAATGACATCACAGGTAAATTACACCACATTCAAAAAAAGAACTAACACCTATCCTTCTCAAACTATTACAAAAAATTCAAGAGGCGAAAAGACTTCCAAAGTTTTTGTGTTGTTTTCTAAGAAGGCCAGAATTATCCTAATCCAGATAAAGACACTACAAAGAAAAATAAAATTATAAGCCAATATCACAGATAAACATAGATGCAAAAATCCTCAACAAAATATAGCACACCGAATCCATCAATACATTAAAAAGACTATAAACCATGGTCACCTGGGATTTATTCTTGGGATGCAAGGTTGGTATAATATCTGCAAATCAATTAAAGTGATACACCACAGGGCACCTTCTTTCATGTTGCCACCTGGCTGTGCAAGAAGACATTGTGGAGAATCCAGAGGGGTCCAACAGACAGAGGGTAGTCCGGGGTCTGGAAGTAAAAAAGCAGAGGTGGGCTCTACCCTGAGAAATTTGCAAGGTGACAAGCTGGGCGACAGGATTACATGCCTACCAAGCTGGCTTCTTCCCTGGGAGCCAAAGCTTCATCCTGCCCACTTCCTCAGACACAATAAAAGTTTTTTGTGGACTCTAAAAATAAATAAGTAAATAAATAAATAAAGTGATAAACCACATAATAAAAAAAATGGAAAATACAAATCATATGATTATATCAATAGATGCAGAAAAAGAGCCTTTGACAAAATCTAGCACTCATTTGTGATAAAAACTCTCAACAAAGTGGGAATAGAGGAAACATACCTCAATATAATAAAGACCATATATGGTAAACCCACAGCCAACATAATACTCAACGGGGAAAATCTAAAAGTGTTTCCCTTAAGATCAGGAACAAGACAGTGATGTCTGCATTCACCATTTTTATTCAACATAATACTGGAAGTCTTAGCCACAAAATTGAGACAAGATGAAGAAATAATGGCATACAAATTAGTAAGAAAGAAATAAAATTGTCATTATTTGCAGATGACTTGATACTATATAGAGAGAACTTCAAAGAATCCACCAAAAATCTTCTAGAACTGATAAATTCAGTATAGTAGCAGGATACAAAGTAAATATTCAAAAATCAGTTGCATTTTTATACACCAATAATGAACAATCAGCAAAGGAAACTAAGAAAACAATCCCATTTACTATTGCATGGAAAAAATACCCTACAAAAAAATTATATCAAGAAGACAAAAGACTCAGAAAGTTATAAGACAGTAAGAAAGAAATCAAAGAAAATACTAATAAATGGAAGCATATGCTGTGTTCTTGGATAGAAAGAATGAACACATTAAAATGTCCATGCTACTCAAAGTAATCTATAGATTACCAATGAACCGATGTCATATTTCACAGAACTAGAAACAATAATCTAAAAATATGTATGGAAACACACGAAAAAACTTAAATAGTAAAAGGAATTTGGAAAATAAGAACAAAGTTGAAGGTATCACCCTACATGATAAAAAAACTATATTACAAGGTTATAGTGATCAAAACAGCATGGTACTGGCATTAAAAACAATACATAGATCAATGAAACAGAAATAAGCCTATGCTTATAAAATCAACTAATCTATGACAAAGAAAGCAATAATATACAATAGGGTAAAAAAGTTGGTTTATTCAATAAATACTGCTGGGAAAATTGGAGGGATGTCAGGAACCAGCCCAAAAGACGAACAAACCTGAGTTTGAGCGGTGGGAATTAAAGAGACAAACACAGTTATGGGATCAGGAGGGCTGCCCTCCAATGAGAGCCTCAAATGGTTTCAATGCCTTTATTATATAGTGAGTAACAAACAACTGGTAAGGAAGTGAGGGTGATACAAAGTAGTTCTTCCCAGGCTGCACAAACACACTTTCAGCGTAAACATCCTGCCTCCTGCATAAGCTCAGACCTCTGTAACTATCTTCATTTCGGCTCCCCACAGGAACCTGCGGGGAGGATTGGGTCCTTGGCTCCAGGCCCTCAGGTGGCGTGGACCATGTCCAGACACGTCACTGGCTCCCAACATCAGGACACCTGTAAAAAATGAAATTAGATCACTTTTTTAAACCATATACAAGAATAAACTCAAAATTAATTAAATACTTAAATGTAAGACCTAAAACCATAAAACTCTTAGAGGAAACATAGGCAGTAAAATCCCAGACATTTCTCTTAGTAATATTTTTTCAGCTATATCTCTTCCAGCAAGAGAAACCAACAAATAAAAAAATAAAAAATAAGACTAAATAGAACTAAAAAGTTTTTGCACAGTAAGATAAACCATCTACCAAACGAACAAAGAACCTACTGGATAGGAGAAGATATTTTCTAATGATAATCTGATAGAAGGTTAATATTCAAAATTAAAAGTAACTCAGACAACTGAACACCAGAAAAACAAACAACCCAATTAAATAGTGGGCAGAAAACCTGAATAAACACTTCTCCAAAAGAGACATACAAATGGCCAATGAACATGAAAATTTGCTCATCACTAATCATCAGAGAAATGCAAATCAAAACTACAATGAGATACCACATCATACTGATCAGAATGACTATCGACAAGAAATCAACAACAAGTGTTTAGGAAGATGTGGAATAAAAAGAACTTTCATGCACTTTTAGTGGTAATACAGATTGATGTAACCACTATAGGCAACAGTATGGAAGTTCTGTAAAAAATTAAAAAATGAAACTGCCTTATGTCTGAGCAATTTGATTTCTGGAAATATATCCAATGAATTCTAATCTTTATTTACAAATAATATAAGAATTCCTATGTTAACTGCATCATTATTTAAAATAACCATGATATGGAGGCAACCTAAGTGCCCATCAATAGATGAGTGAATAAAAAGCTGTGGTATGCCTGGCCTGCATTGCTTAGCGGTTGAGCATTGACCTGTGAAACAGGAGGTCAAGGTTTAATTCCCGATCAGGGCATATGCTGAGGTTGTGGACTCGATCCCCAGCGGAAGGCATGCAGGAGGCTATGGATCGATGATGATACTCTCTCATTGATGTTTCTATTTCTCTCTCCTTCTCCCTTCCTTTGTCTAAAAAATCAATAAAAACATAAAAAATAGAAGTAAAAATTACAAAAAGTTGTTGTACATATACACAATGAACACTAATTGGCCATAAGAAAAAATAAAATCTTACTATTTGTGACAGCATGGATGGACCTAGAGGGTGTTATTCTAAGTGAAATAAGTCTGACAGAGAAAGACAAGTACCATATAATTTCATTTATATGTGGAATAAAAGAACAAAAGAAACAAAGAAAAAAATAGAAACAGACTCAGATTCAGAGAACAGACTGTCAATTTACAGAGGAGCAAAGGTTTGGAGGGCTAGGTAAGAAGGTGAAGGGATTAAGAATTACAAATTAGGGGATTCCAAGATGGCTGCAGATTAGCTGGAAGCTACACTGACAACCTCCCAGGACCAAACTGGGATTAAAACAAAAACATAGAAAAATCATCCTGAAAAATCAACTAGAGACTAGCTGGAGAGAACCCTCATAACCAAGGACATAAAGTGGAGACTGCATAGAGACTGGGAGAGATGGCTGGAAATGCAGGTACCCTCTTAAAGGGCCAACAAACAAAGTTTCATGGCAGCCATTCAACCTGGGTTTTGGCAGAGGGAGGGCAGAGTGGACTACAGCTGTGAAAAGAAAATTTAGGGTTGGGGGCTCTGGAGATAAAGCTCAGAGGGCACCCCTCTGGATTCCGGTGCAAATCATTACCCCAAACAGCAGAAGACATCTTTCTCAGGCAGGCCTTTACCATTCAAGCAGCTTTTGCCTGAGGGGGGGGGGGGGAGCAATTGCCCTACCCATTGAAAACCTCTTACCCCACCCTGTGGAGTTTAATCTTTGCTTTGGTCTATAGCCTGAGGCTCATTAAGAGTTTTTCATAACAATCAGTCTCTTGGTGCTTTGAGGGTTTGCTTGATCTGCTTCTGGACCTGGGGCTTTGAAACGCAGACTTGGTGCACATCTTGGTCTTTTCCAAATGCACCCCCAGGCCGAGCAGAGGGAACCACAAGCTGTGGATTGCTGAAAGCTTCGAACAGGGTACCCAAGGCCAGTCACAAACAGCATATGACATTGGTCTTCACCAGAAACTACCCAAAAGACTGGGAGATCTAGCAGATCTACCTAATACATAGAAAAAAACAAACAGGCAGATAAAATGAGGAGACAATAAAACAAGCCCTAAAAGAAAGAACAAGAGAAGTATTCAGAAAAAAAGCTAAATGAAATGGAGATAAGCAAGCTATCAGATATAGAGTTCAGAATACTGATCATAAGGATGCTCAACAGCATGAGAAAAGATATAGAAACTATGAAGGAAATTAAGAATGATATAGTAGAAATAAAAAACACATTGGAAGGAACAAAAGGCAGATTAGGGGAAGCCGAGGATTGGATCAGTGAATTAGAAGACAGGATAGAAAAAATACTTCAGAGAACCAAAAAGAAAAAACAATTAAAAAACAAGAGGGCAGTTGAAGGGAACTATGGGACAAGAAATGTAACAATGTTCGTATCACAGGAATGACAGAAGGTGAAAAAAGTGAGCAAGGGATAGTCTGTTTGAAGGAATTGTGGCAGAAAACTTCCTTAACCTGATAAAGGAAAATGTCACACAAGTTCGGGAGGTACAGAGAGTCCAAGCAAGAAGAACCCAAAGAGGCCCGTGCCCAGACACATCATAATTTAAATGTCAAAAATTCAAGACAAAGAGAGAATCTTAAAGGCAGCAAGAAAAAAGCAATCTGTTACCTACAAAGGCACTCCCATAATTCTGTCAGTTGATTTCTCATCAGAAACTCTATAGGCTAGAAGGGAATGGAATGAAGTATTCAAAGGAAGTATCTGAAACTAAGAATACTCTATCCAGCAAGGATGTCATTCAAAATAGATGGTGAAATAAAGAGCTTCCTAGACAAAAAAAAAAAAAAGGCTAAAGGAGTTTATCACCACCAAACCAGCATTGCAGGAAATGTTAAAGGTAATGCTGTAATAATAAGTAGAAATACAGAGAGAAACATAGGCATAAAGATTTAAAGTGGCAATAAGTACCTATCAATAATAATCTTAATGTAATTGGATTAAATGCTCCAATCAAAAGACATAGGGTAACTGAATCAGTAAGAAAATATGACCCAAATATATGCTGTCTATAAGAAACCCACCTCAGAACAAATGAATCACACAGGATGAGAGCGAAGGGATGAAAAAAATTTTTCCCTGCAAATGGAAATGGAAAAAAAAAAAGCTGGGATAGCAATACTCATATTCGGCAAAATAGAATTCAAAATGAAGGACATAACAAGAGATACTAAAGGTCATTACATCACACTAAGGGAATCTATCAAACAATAAGGTATAACCCTGGTAAACATATATTCACCCAATATAAGAGCACCTAAATATATAAAAAAAAACTTCTGGAGGACTTTTAGGGAGAAATTGACAGCAATACAGTCATAGTAGGGGGCTTTCACACCCCACTTTCACTGGATAGGTCATTCAGACAAAAATCAACAAGGAACAGTGACTCTAAATGACACACTAGATCAGATGTATTTAATTGACATTTACAGCACATTTCAGCCCAAAGCTGCAGAATAAACATTCTTCTCAAGTCCACATGGGGAATTCTCAAAGATAGACCACATGTTAAGACACAAAACAAGTTTCTACAAGTTCAAGAAGAGTGAAATCATATCAAGCATCTTTTTGGGCATTTACAACATAGAATACTATGCAGCTGTACAAAAGAAGGATCTCTTACCCTTTGAGACAGCATGGTGCACCCTGGGGAGTATTATGCTAAGCGAAATAAGCCAGTCATGGAAAGACAAGTATCACATGATCTTAACACATGTGGAATCTAATGAATAAACTAACTCAATGAACAAAATAGGTTCAGAGACACAGAAGCATGGAATAGACTAACAAATCTCAGAGGGAAGGTGGGGCTGGGTGAGTGGAGAGATATTAACCTAAAAACTTATATGCAAATATGTATAACCCATGGACACAGACTATAGTGTGTTGAAGGCCATGAGGGGGTGGGGTGCAAGATGGAGGGGATCAATGGGGACAAAAAGGACATTTGTAATACTTTCAACAATAAAGATAAATTAAAACATTTTTTAAAATTACAAATTGGAAGTTACAGAATAGTTACAGAGATGTAAATTACATCAGAGGGAATGTAGTCAATAATATTGTAATAACCAGGAATGGGACCAGATAGGTAACTGAAATATCAAAGGGACCACTCTTTGAAGTACATGATTTTTTAACCACTATGCTCTACATCTGAAGCTAATACAGACTAGTATTGAATGTAAACTGTAATTGAAAAATAAAAAATAAAATAAAATAAAAATAATGAAATTTAAAAAAAAGAATACATGGCCAAATTGTACAGAATTGAAGAAGAAAAGAGTTTTACAAACATAATGGTGAATGAGTTCATCACTAGACCAACCTTCCAAGTTATGTTAAATGGATTTCTTTAAGCTGAAACAAAGATGCTTATTAGCAATAGGAAAACATAAAATGGTGTGTTAATGCATACACTATGTAATAAGATGCAAATTGTGATATTAAAACATAAAATGTGGAAGAGGAGCTTTTGTATGCATCAGAACTGAGGTTATTATTAGCTTGAAATAGATTGTTGTAAATATAAGTTTTTTTTATGTAAGCCTCATTGCAATCACAAAGCAAAATCTTATCATAAACACAAAAAGTGTTAAAAGAATGGAATCAAAGCATACCATAAAGAAAATCATCATATGGCAAAGAAGGAGAGCAAAAGAGAAGGAAACAGTGTAATTACAATACTAAAAGAAAATATTTGTTAAGTTTATGTCAATCAATAATTATTTCATATGTAAATGTACAAAATTCTCCAACCAAAACAAAAGAGATGAATGGATAAAAACTGAAGACTCAAATTTATGCTGCCTACAAAAGACTCACCTCAGCTATATGAACTCACATAGACTAAAAGTAAAGAAATTGAAAGTTATTCTTTGCAAGTGAAAACCAAAATAAAACAAGAGTAGGTGCTCTCATCAGACAAATTAGACTTGAAGTCAAAGACAGTATCAAGAGACAAGAAAGGTAATTAAATATTTATAAATGAGGCTATATATCAAGAAAATATAATTTTGCTAAATATTTAAGCATACCTGAACTTAAGTATTCTTAAACACTTAACATAGAAGCAGCCAAATACATAAAGCAAATATTAGTAGATACCAATGGAGAAATGGAAAGAAATACAATAGAAGCAAAGTTTTTCTATACCCCATTTTCTATAATGGGTAGGTTATTCAGACAGAAATCAATAAGGAAACATTGGACTTAATTTACATTAGACTCCATGACTCTAACAGACACATACAGAATATACTGTCCAACAGTAGAATACACATTCTTCTCAAGCACACATGGTATATTCTCCAGGATAGATCACATGTTAGGCCACAATGCAACTTTTAATGAATTTAAGAAGATTGGAGTCATATTAAGAATTGTTTCCAACCACAATAAATTACAAGAGGGAAACTGGAAAATTAAAAAATATGTGGAGGTTAAACAACATGGTCCTAAACAACAAATGGGTTAGAGGAAAAAATCTAAAAAATAAAAAAAAATTTAAACCAATAAAAATATAAATATAACATAACAAAACTTATGGGATGCAGCAAAAGCAATTTTAAAAAATATATAGTAATAAAAGTCTACATGAAGAAAAAAGAGAGTTCTCAAATAATATAACTTTAAACCTCAAGTAATTAGATATATAAAACAAACTAAGCCCAAGGGTAGCAGAAGAAAGAAAATACAAAGATCAAAATGGAAATAAATTAATTAAAGACTAAAAAGGCATTATAATAGGTCAGTGAAACTAGGAGCTGTTTTTTTCTGACAAAATAGACAAAACTTTAGACAGACATACAAAGAAGAAAAGAAAGGACTAAGGAAAAGAAAATAAGAAATTTTAAAAAATGAAATGATACAACTGGTACCAAAGAAATAACAAAGATCTTAAGGGATTCCTGTGAACGATTTTACACCAACAAATTGTATAACTCAGAAAAAATAAGATAAATTTCTAGAAATCTGCAACTTACCAAGACTGAATGAATCATAAAGAAATAGAAAATAAAAATACCCCATTATCAATAAGAACAATTGAAGCAATAATCAAAAATCTGCAAAGAAAAAGAGGTCCAGGACCAAATGGTTTCACAAGTGAATTGTACCAAACAAACAAAAAAGAACCAATTCTTCTCAATCTTTTTCAAAAATTAGAAGAGGAGAAAATACTTCCAAACTCATTAATTGAGACCTGCATTACCCTGACACCTTAACCAGACATGGATATTACAAGAAAATAAAATTATAGCCAATATCGCTAATGAATATAGATACAAAAATACTTATCAATATATTAGCAAACCAAATTCAACAACAAATTAAAAAGATAATACAACAAGATCAAGTGGGATTCATTCTACAATTGCAATGTTCATTCAACATCTGAAAATCAATCACATCATTAATAAAATGAAGGGTAAAAATGATGCCATCATCTCAATAAATGTGGAAAAAGAATTTAACAGAAATCAACATCTTTTCATGATAAACACTCTAAACAAACTAGGTACAGAGGAAATTTACCTCAACATTATCAAAGTCATGTATGAAAAGTCCATAGCTAACATCATTCTCAGTGAAAAGCTAAAAAGATTTTCTTCTACGATCAGGAACAAGTAAAGAATGACCATTCTGACCATTTTAATCAACACAGTATGAAGTTCTAGTTAAAGCATTTGGGGAAAATATAAAAGACATTCAAATGAAAAAAAGAAGTAACTTTTTTTTCTATTTGCAGATGACAGGATATTATATACAAAAAATTTGAAAACTGCATTCAGAAACTATGAGAACTAATCAACAATGCTGCAGGATATAAAATAAAAATTAAAAACTTAGTTGTGTTTCTATACAATAACAATGAACTAACAGAAAAAGAAATTATGAAAATAATCCCATTTATAATAACATAAAGAGTAAAATACTTAGAAATAAATTTAACCAATAAGGTAAAATAACTGCAAACTGAAAACTATAAGACATTGCTGGAAGAACTTGAAGAAGACAGAAATAAATATTTTGTGTTCTTGAATTGGAAGAATTAATATTATTAAAATGTCCATACTATGCAAAGCAATCTACAGAGGCAACATAATCCTCAGAAAGATCCAATGGCATTTTTTCAAAGAAATGGTGGAAACGATACTAAAATTTGTACAGACTGACAAAAGACCATGAATAATCAAAGCAGTCATAAGAAAGAATAAAGCTGAAGGAATTACACTTCCTGATTTTAAACTACATTACAAAGCTATTGTAATCAAAACACTATGGTATTGTCACACAAACAGACATATAGATCAATAAAACAGATTAAAGATCCCAGAAATAAGTCCACATATATATGTTCAATTAATTTTCAAAAAGGGTCCATTAATATATAATGGGGGAAAGAGTGTAAAGTTGCAGGATACATAATCAATGTACAAAAATCCATTGCTCTTCTAAATACTAACAATGAAACTTCAGGAAAAGAAATGAAAAAAACAGTTCTTTTTGCAATTGCAACAAAAAGAATAAAATACTTAGAAATAAACTGAACAAAGATGTGAAAAAACCTATATACTGAAAACTACAAAGCATTATTATAAGAGACTGAAAAAGACAATGAAATAGAAAGATATCCCGTGTTCATGGAATAGAAGAATCAACACAGTGAAAATGGCCATATTACTCAAAGCAATATATATATTTTATGCAATCCCCATCAAAACTCCAATGTCATTCTTTAAAAATCCCAAATAGCCAAAGCAGTCCTGAGAAAAAAGAATGAAATCAGAGGTATCACACTACCTTACTTCAAATTATACTACTGAGCTACAATAATAAAACCAGCATGGTATTGGCAGAAAAACAGACACACTGACAAATGAAATAGAATTGAGAGCCCAGAAACAAAACCGCATGTATATGGGCAAATAATTTTTGACAAAGGAGCCAAAAACACACAATGGAGAAAAGAAAGCCTCTTCAATTAATGGTACTGGGAAAACTGGAAAGCCACAAGCAAAAGAATGAGATTAGATTACAGTTTGTCTCCACATACGAAATTAATTCAAAAACGAATCAAAGACCTAAATATAAGATCTGAAACAATAAATTACATAGAAGAAAACATAGGTATTAAACTTATGTGCCTTGAACATAGAGAACATTTTATGAGTTTGACTCCAAAAGCAAGGAAGTAAAGGCAAAAATAAATGAATGGAACTGTATCAAACTAAAAAGCTTCTGCACAGCAAAAAAAACCACCAACAGAACAAAAAGGCAACCAACTGAATAGAAGATAATATTATTTGCAAACAACAGCTCCAACAAGGGATTAATATCCAAAATATATAAAGAATTATTACAACTCAACACTAAACAATCAAACAACTCAATTTAAAAAATGGGCAGAGGACCTGAACAAACACCTCTCCCAAGAGGGCATAGAAACGGCCAACAGATATATGAAAAGATATTCAACTTCACTAGCTATTAGGGAAATGCAAATCAAAACTACAATGAGATGCCACCTCACACCTGTTAGAGTGGCTATTATCAACAAGATAGGTAATATGTGTTTGAAAGGTTGTGGAGAGAAAAAAAACCTCAGTCACTACTGGTGGGAATGTTAACTGGTACAACCACTATGAAAAACAGTATGGAGCTTCCTCAAAAAATTAATGGATTTACCTTATGACCCAGTAATCCCTCTTCTGGGTATCTACCCAAAAAACTCAAAAACATTTATTCCCAAGGATATATGCACCCCAATGTTCATTGCAGCATTATTCACAGTGGCCAAGACATGGAGACAACCAAAGTGTTCTTTGATAGAGGACTGGATAAAGAAAATATGGCAAATATATACTATGGAATACTACTCAGCCATAACAAAAGATGAAATACTGCCATTTGGACAACAAGGACATATCTTGAGAATATTATGTTAAGTGAAATAAGTCAGTCAGAAAAAGCTAAGAACTATATGATTTCGCTCATATGTGGGATATAAAACTGAAATTCATAGACACAGACAACGGTATGGTGGTTACCAGAGGGAAAGTGTGTGAGGGGGTGATATAGGGTAAAGGGAGCCAAATATATGGTGATGGAAGATGATTTGCCTTTGGTTGGTGGGCACACAATGCAATATACAGATCATGTATCATAGAAATGTACACTTGAAACCTATATGACCCTATTAAATTTAATAAATATAATAATTTTTAAAATATATATGGGTTCAAAACCTTAACAAACACCTCACCAAAGAAGATATACAAATGGCAAATATGCATATGAAAAGATGCTCCACATCATATGTCATTAAGGAAATTCAAATTACTAGAATTATTGGGGTGATCACTATATTGGACACCTGATACTAATATATCCAATATGAAATTATAAACTAACTATAAATACATCACAAATAAATTTTAAAATAACAATGAGATACCACTACATACCTATTATATTGGACAAAATCGAGAATTCTAACACCAAATGTTGGAGAAGATGTGAAACAGCAAGAATTCTCATTTATTGCTGGTGGGAATAAAAAGTTGTACAGCCACTTTGGAGAAAATTTTGCCTGTTTCTCACATAACTAAATTTACTCATATCATAATATGCACAATTGCACTCCTTGAAATTTACTCAAAAGTGTTGAAAATTTTGTTCACTAAAAAAATAAAGTCAATAAGTCAGATGGAGTCTTCTACAGTAGAAACAATGATTTTACATTTGTTAGTTTTCCAAAGTAAATACTTTTCTTATAAATATTGTATATGATATTTCATAATGAAAAATATAATTTCAGATTTCAGTAACAATGTTCTATGCTCTGCATCAATAAGCATAAATTTGTGAAAGTAAAATAATTCGAGCTGGCAATTCCTTATTGATTTTAGTAAAATGCAATTTTTGATCTGGATTCCTAGGAATGTAGTCTTGGAGTTATGGAATTTGAAATTATAAATTATTAAACACCTTTCATGTATCATAAAATAATAAAGTTAGTTTGGAATTTAATAAAATTTTAAGTAAAGTTCTAACTTTTCTATAATGAAATAAACAAGTCTAAAGTAACTCTAATCCTATTTAATAATCTTTGCTCTTTTCCAGCCAGTTCTTCTTATTCTTGTAATGTTTAGTCTAATATTTCTCTCACATGTGTGTTACCTAAGTTTTGGCAATGGTTTAATTTTTTCATATTCAAAAATTATTTTTCATAATCTATTAGGTTTTCATATCAAAAATATGGTAGCTTCTTTACATAATTTAGGGAGCCTTATTCTTTCAACATTTGTAATGTTTTATTGTTATTCATGTGTTTATTTTTATTTTTATTAATTTTGTTTTAATTTTCTTGTCTATTTTTTTAAAATCTTCACTGGAGGATATTTTTTTAAAAATTATTTATTTATTTTTAATTTTTCTTTATTGTTTAAAGAATTACAGATGTTCTCTTTTTTTCCCCATTGACCCTTTCTATTCCACAACCACCCCCTGCCCCAGGCCTTCACCACACTATTGTCTGTGTCCATGGGTTAAGCATTTATGCATATAAATTATTTGGTTAATCTCCACCACCACCACCCCCTTTCCTCTGAGATTAGTCAGTCTGTTCCATGCTTCTATGTCACTGGATTTATTTTGTTCATCAGCTTATTTTGTTCTTTAGATTCCACATATAAGTGAGAGCATGTGATATTTGTCTTTCTCTGCCTGGATTATTTTGCTTAGCATAGTATTCTCCAGGTCCATCCATGCTGTCCCAAAGGTAAGAGATCCTTCTTCTTTACAGCTGCATAGTATTCCATGGTGTAATTTATTTTAGAGAGAGAAAAGTAGAAAGAGAAACATGGATATGAGATAGAAACATTGATCGGTTGCCTGTCATATGTGCCACTACCAGGGATCAACTGGCAACCTGAGTATGTGCCCTGACCAAAAATCAAACCTCCCACCTTTGGATGTATGAGAAGACGCTCCAACCAACTGAGCCACATGGGCCAGGACCATGAGTTTTTATTTTATTTTATTTTATTTTATTTTATTTTATTTTATTTTATTTTATTATTTTATTTTATTTTATTTTATTTTTATTTTTATTTTATTTTATTTTATAATTTTTTATACCGTGTGTTTATTTTTAAGTGAAGTTTTGGTGACTTTCTTCCAGGAATTATCTAAAAGAGATTTATAAATCTATTGGCATAAAGTTTATTTTATATTTATTTCTTCTTCATTTCTGCAGAATATATTTTATTTCCTATTTCTCATTCTTAACTATACATATTAATTCCTTTTTCTTTTTAATGTTCCCCTATATTGCCAAAAAGTTGTCAGTTATCTTGACTGGGCAGACATTTGAATTTATTGAGCCTCTCTATTATATATATTTCCTAGTTCATTAACTTCTGCTCATATTTATTTTACTTCTCTTTAAATTTTTAAAAATTTGTTGTTTTTCAACTCATTGATTTCAGCTTGCCTTTTAATATAAACACTTAAGTAGTTTTAAGTACCATTTGAATTTCACCAGACATATATTTATATGTAGTATTTCTGAGGTTTTTTAGCTATAAATATTTTGTGATTTACAGTGCAAATTATTCTTCCACAATACATTACTTATAAGTATGTTTCTTAGTTGCATAGTCATGGAAATATTTAAAGTTATCTTTATTTTTTGGATTTCTATCACAATTGCCTTGTGATCAGTGAATGTGGATTTTATGATGCAAGCCTTTGATATTTATTGGAACTCAGTCAGTGGTTTGGTATGTGGTTATTATTTATAAATGTACAGTGTTTGCTTTAAAATAAGTATTTTACAATTATTTGTTGCAGTGTTTGATGATATCAATTAGATTAAGCTTGTTATTTAGATCTTCTATATCCTTACTGAGTTTCCATTTCTTTGAACCATCAATTACAGGGAGCAGTGTTGGAATATCCTAATATAATTATATATTTGTTTATTTTTTCCTTGTACTTGTGTCAGTTTCTGCTTTACATATTTTCAGATGCATACAAATCAGTAATTTGTTGGTAAATGTTTGAAAATCAGCTCTCTGCAAGGAAAAAGATGACCCGACTTTCAGTGTTTGCCAATTTCTCTAGCTCAAATGATGTCAAGCTATCAAACTTGAGGTCGTTAAATGCTGAATTGAAAAAAGATGCTAACAATCATCTGTCACAAGCCAATTGTAGCAGGCTCTGGCATATCACCTATACAAATGTGTAATTGTTTTATGCTCTCAGTTAATTGTGTGTGCTATTAATAATTCTCACCCAGCTTTATGTGATTAGTATTACTCTGGTTTAACTTTTGCTATTATTTCAGGTTCTACTTTTATGTAATTTATATTTAAATATGGTTTTTGTAAATAACGTATTGTTGGATTTATTTTGTATATACTTTTACAACGTTCATATTTAAATGATTTAAATTACTAAAACATTTTATTGATTTAAATTATTTAATTTTTGTTTTAGTTGTTTGTGTTTTATATCCTTCTTCCCTACATTTTATATTTGTTTCCACACACCCTCACCCCCCTGCCTCTCTCTCTCTTTGGCCTCTACTGGTTTGGAAGTTATAATCCCTGTTTCTCTTCCTTTAATGGTTATCCCTGACATTTTAACATGCATATTTCATCAAAATTGTAAACTTTCTTGCCCAAAAAAATACAAGTTTCTAAGAACATCATAACTATGATAACCACCCTCTTGACTAATAAACATTTATTTTTCATGTGAGAAATTTTCTCTATTTTTATGCCAGTAAATAAGTTACTAGTATTCAAAATACTATTTGTTACATATAATCCCATACTTACTACTCTTTTACATTCATTATTCCTTCTTGAATCTCACAATGCAATTACTGGTATTCAGTATCAGCAGCATCCTACTTTATTTTAGTATTTCAACATCAGAAAACATTTCAGCTTCTCCTCAGTTTTATCCTTTGTATTATTTCACTGATATATTGTTTCTGAAATATAAAGATATGACCTCTGTTTCAGACTACTAACTTTTCTTTATGCTGAAATTGTGGTGAAACTACAAATGAATATTTAAAAAAACATGTAAAATCATTTAAGTCATGTTCATTTTTGTAGACAACGTTTTTTTCACTTCTCTCAATAAGTCATTAGGAGCACATGAAATTAAGGTTTTTAATATTGCAGCAAATGAATATGAGAAAATTTAAATAGTAATAAATAAATGTCAGTTGATTCTCATTTTTACATTTTCACATTACAAAAGGCATGCAATATTCATAGTACCTTTAAAAACATTTCTAATCTGGATTCTTAGTAGATTGTAGGTCAGGTTATAATGTATATCATTATCTCATGGTTATAATGATAGCTATCTGCCACAAAGTAAAATAATCTGCGTTTTATATATATTTATATTATATATAATATATACATAGCTTTATTATAGCTTTACTTTAATCTATATACATCTTTATATTTATATAGCTTTACTTTACTATACACATAGCTTTATATATATATATATATATATATATATATATATATATATATAGCTTTGAATTAATCTCCCCCCACAACCCAAACAAACAAAAAAAACTGACTTTGAAAAGGATTTCTAGTAACTAAAATGGCTAATATAGTTTTCAGTGTTTTAACAATTGTGCTTCAAAGAGGTAAAGATTTCTTGCTATCTTGATGTGCAAAGAATCAAATTAGAAATCATTTCCTCCAGATTAATGTCATCGGGCTAGGTGAATAAAGTTATTTGTTCCATGATCTTTTAACAAGACAGTCTTCTAAATTTATATCGAGTTAAGGGACCTTGGCATCAATGATGTATATAATTTAATATCTTCTATTTCTAGTCCAGTTACTTTTTAAAGCCTGTGGAAAATAGCCATCTGATCTTTAACATAAGCAAATTCATAAAGATTGGCAGAGAAAATAGAAAAAAGGGATCAATATTTTCATATAAACCTCAATTTAGGAGTTCTACAGCAGTGCCTCATAGCTTTAATCAAATAGTCTTATCTGTCCTTGTTATATGTCAAACAATTCACTACTGTAAATATAAGAAACTGGTAATGAATAGCACCAATTTGAAGTAGTCATTATGGCTTTAAACTCTCTATCCTTAAAGGTGTGAGCCTGCATAATTTTTAACCAGAAGCAATTTTAAATAGGAGATATAACATCAGCCATTAAAACTAGCAGGTGAATTAGAACCAATATAAATTTTAATCTATTTTGAATGCCAGCTCCATGCTTATAAATTGTGTTGGAAGCTTGTGAAAGTAAAAGAGCTACAATGGTCTACATTCTCATCAAACATATATCACAGTAACAGATGAATTGGTGTATGCATGAAATAGAATTATATTCTGTATAGTGAAGAATTTGAGCATATGGCAAATAAATATTTAGGTGTAATTATGAAACAGTGCACTTGCTTTCTATCACATAATATAGTCAGTTCACAGGTTTCAGGGTTGTTAACCAGACATTTTTTTCTGTAATCAGCCTTAGGAAAAGCAATCCCTCCCTCTCTCCCTCTCTCCCTCTCTCCCTCCCTCCCTCCCTCCCTTCCTTCCTTCCTTCTTTCTTTCCTTTCCGTCCTTCTTCTCAGAGACCTGCTATAGCAAAATGCATTGAAATGAGAAATTGTAAACAGGGAATTCATAATCTATAATCTTGCAATGAAATGTTATTCTTTAGGATTTTACCAAGAGAAAATGAAGGTAGAATATATGGGTCAGTCCTTAATTCTTTGTCCCTTAATTCTTTCTTCATCCCTGGATGGGTCTCTTTATTCTTATCTATCTATTTAAGATCTACTCCTTTTCAAATATTACTGTTACATATTATATTTATATATTAATATTAAATGCCATTACTAATATTAATGTTAAAGATTTCTTTAAATCCAGTTAGTACTAATCTAGGATATATAGAACACTTTAATATCTGCTTGGATATCATTTTGAACTTTTTTTTCTCAAGGCACTCTGAATGTAAGTCTTTTTTCCTAACAATATTGTAAGCTTCTGGAGGGCAAAATTCAATAACAGTTTGAAGTGTTTATCCTATGTAGCCTCCCAGCACTCCACATACATGATCTATCACTCTTTGACATTTTCTTCCCTTGCCTTCTAGAACATCATCTTTTTAAAAAATTTCCCTCTCACCTCATTAACTTGTCCATCTTAACCTCCTTTGTTAATTATTGATCATCTTCCCAACTAAAAAAAAAAAAATTATTATCTTCTCTATGAACACTTTCATCATAGGTAATCTCATCATTTGCATGATTTCAAATACCATGTGTATTCTGAAGACTTCCAAGTGTATATCCTCAGCTTTTCTCTCTTTTGAGTTCCAGACTTCTTTCCTTGGATTTTTAATGAAAATCTCAGACTTTCCAGGTCCAAAATGGAAATCTTGCTTTCTCCTTCAAAATTTGTACATACTTCAAAGTTTCACATCTAATATAAAGGTTATGCTTACACAGTAAGTTGCTCAGGTCCCAAACTTAGTAGTCCTTGCCTCCTCTCTCTGCTACACCTTATATCCAATGCATCAGCAAGTCTTTTCAATTATGCCTTCAAAACACATTTGAACACCAATTTTTCTTTTACATTAATACTATTATGGCCCAAAACATCATCACATTAATTTGCACTATTGCAGTAGCTTCCTAATAGATATCACTAGATCTCACATTTTTTCTCTTTCCTAATTACCTAAACACAAACTCATTTGGTTTTCTACAGAGGCCATGATGACTTTTAAAAAAATAAATAAATCCCATCAAACTCAGAATAAAATCCTCCAAACTTATTTTGGTTTACAAGACTATTTATGCTTGTTCCCGGCTATCTCCTAAACATACTCCCTGCCACTAACTCCTCTTCTTCAGCTACATTATCCTCCTGTTTTCCTTAAAGCACAAGTATGCTCTCACCTCAGTATTTCTGCATATGTTGTTTTTTTTTCTGCTAGAAATCCCCTTTTCTTGAGCATCATGTGTTTCTTTTCCTCATTTTATAATGATATTGTTATGCAACTGTTACCTACCCAGTGTGACCTCCCATACCACCCTGAATAAAATATCCTATATCTAACAGCATTCTTAATCACCATACCTTATAATTTTGCTTTCACTGTACTTATTATCTGAAACTGTATTATATATTGACATATTTATTCTTTCTGTTTTCTCCCCTAAAACAGAAACTCCCAATGTAACTGTTTGAAGAAAGAGCCTGTAAAGAGGCAATTTAGTTTAAATGAGGTTAGAAGGGTGTGACCCTGAACTAATAAGATTAGTGTGTTTGTAAGAAGAGACACAAGCCCGGCCGGGCGTGGCTCAGTGGTTAAAGCATCGACCTAGGATCCAGGTGATCGGGGTTCGATTCCCGGTCAGAGCACATGCCCGGGTTGCGGGCTGCAGCCGATCAGTGACTCTCATCATTGATGTTTCTATCTCTCTCTCCCTCTCCTTTCCTCTCTCTGAAATCAATAAAGATATATTTAAAAAAAAAAAAAAAAGAAGAGACAAGAGAGTGATTGCTCTCTGTCGCTGAGGTCATGTGAGCGTACAATGAGAAGGCAGCCATTTACAAACAAGAAAGAGCCCTCATAAAAAAACTGGAAACTTGATGTTGGACTCTCCAGGCTCCAGAACTGTGAGAAAATAAATTTTAGTTGATTAAGCCACTAAGTCTATGTTATTTTGTTACTGTAGCCTTAGCTTACTGTGGGATCTAAAGTCCATCCAGGCTCTTCCCCTTAAGTGTCATTTCTGTTAGTGGCAATGTGGATTGGTGCAGCCACTTTGGAAAGCAGTATGGAGTTATCTCAAAAAATTAAAAACAGAACTGCCTTATGACCCAGCAATTCCATTCTTGGAATCTGAACAAGCTCGAAACACTAATTTAAAAATATGAATGCACCCCTATGTTCACTGCAGTGTTACTTATAATAACCAAGATTTGGAAGCAACCCAAGTGTCTATCAGTAGATAAGTGCATAAAAAAGCTGTGGTACATTTACAATAGAATAGTACTCAGCCATAAAAAGAAGGAAATTGTACCCTTTGAGACAGCATGGGTGGACCTGAAGAGTATTCTGCTAAGTGAAATAAGCCAGTCAGCAAAAGACAAGTACCATATGATTTCACACATATGTGGAAAATAATAACAAAAAGACCTACTTTTTAAGATATGACTTGCCTTATTATGTGTTTATGTGTGGGTTTTGGGAAAGTGAGGAGGCATTAAGGGCTGGAAATAATGAGTTATGGCCTCCTCTGGTATTTCAGTTATGCTATCTACATGGCTAGAGAAACCCAAATCATTTTGCAGAGTTGTAAATAATTTTCTCTTACTGCCTCCATTTCTCTTGATATCCTTAGCACCAAATAGCCTCTTGTTCCTATTTCTTCCTTTCTTCAAGTGCTGATATGTATAAGTATCTAAAATATAATTGTCATCAAAAGTAGAGAAGAAAATTTGGAAAAGATGAAGTGGGGGATTATATGAGTGTCTGAAAGACTAAAACTGTGTTTACAGGTTTTCCTTTTATTCTCAGGTTGCTTTTTTAATTTATATATATAATTCTTTTTGTGTATTGTTGAGTTCAATTTGCTAATATTTTATTCAGGATTTTTGCAACTATGTTCATTAGAGATATTGAGATACTGATCTGTATTTTTTTGTTGCTGTTTTTCATGTCTTTGTCTTATTTTGGTATTAGAGTAACCCAAATTCATAGAATGTGTCAGGAAGTATTTCCTCTGTTATCTTTTGAATGAGATTATGAAATGGTATAATTTCTTAAATGGTTGATAGAATTCACTAGTAAGCACATCCAGGCCTCCTCCCTCCCTCCCTCCCTCCCTCCCTCCCTCCCTCCTTCCCTCCCTCCCTCCCTCCCTTCCTTTTTTTAATGATTATTAATTATTGATTTATTTTTATAGATACGGGCATATTCAGATTATCTTTTTCTTCATGTGTGACTTCTAGCAGGTTGTGCTTTCCAAGAATTGGTCCATTTCATCTAAGTTATAAAATTTGTGGGCATAAGGATGCTCATAATACTACTTTATTATTCTGTGAATACCTATGAGATGTACAGTGATGTCCACTCTTGTAATTCTAATGTTACTAATTTATGCTCTCTTTCTCTTTCTTCTTACCCTGCCTAGTGCCTTGCTAATTTTATTAATCTTTTCAAAGAACCAGGTTTTGGCTTCATTAATTTTCTCTATTAATTTTCTGTCTTTAATTTTATTGATTTATGCTCTATTTATATTAATTCTTTCCTTTTGTATATATTGAATTTAATCAGGTTTTTTGTCCTAGTTTCCTAAGGTGAAGTCATAGATTATTAATTTCAGAAATTTCTTCTTTTCTAGTTAATGCATTCAATACTATAAATTTCCCTCAAACACAACATTTGCTATACCCATAAACTTTGGTAAGGTGTCTCTTCATTTTCATTTAGTCAAAAATATTCTTAAGTTCTTACTGATTATTGTTTCAGGTTTCTTTGGATATATTCCCAGAAGTGAGATCACTGGATCAAAAGGCAGTTCCATTTTTAATTTTTTGAGGAACCTCCATACTGTTTTCTGTAGTGGCTATGCCAGTCTGCATTCCCACCAGCAGTGTACTAGGGTTCACTTTTCTCCACACCCTCGCCAGCACAAGTTGTTTGTTGATTTGTTGATGGCAGCCATTCTGACAGGTGTGAATTGATACCTCATTGTGGTTTTAATTTGCATCTCTCTGATTACTGGTGACTTTGAGCATTTTTTCATATGTCTCTTGGCCATTTGTATGTCCTCTTTGGAGAAGTGTCTATTTAGGTCCTTTGCCCATTTTTTAATTGGATTGTTTGTCTTCCTTTTGTTAAGTTGTATGAGTTCCTTATATATTTTGGATATTAACTCTTTATCAGATGTGTCATTGGCAAATATGTTCTCCCATACAGTGGGCTCCCTTTTGGTTTTGTTGGTGGCTTCTTTTGCTGTGCAGAAGCCTTTTATTTTGATGTAGTCTTATTTGTTAATTTTCTCCTTTGTTTCTCTTGCCCTAGGAGATGTATCAGCATACATATTGCTATGAGAGATGTCTGAGATTTTGCTGCCCACGTTTTCTTCTAGGATTTTTATTTTTTCAAAACTTGCATTTAGGTCTTTTATCCATTTTGAGTTTATTTTTGCATATGGTGTAAGTTGGTGGTCTAGTTTTATTTTTTTTCATGTACCTGTCCAATTTTCCCAACAATATTTAGTGAAGAAACTGTCTTTACTCCATTGTATGTTCTTGCCTCCATCGTCAAATATTAATTGACCATAATGACATGGATCAATTTCTAGGTTCTGGGTTCTGTTCCACTTATCTATATGTCTGCTCTTGTGTCAATACCAAACTGTTTTGATTACAGTGGCTTTGTAATATAACTTGATATCAGGTATTGTGATCCCACCAACTTTGTTCTTCCTTCTCAAGGTTGCAGTTGCTATTTGGTGTCTTTTTTAGTTCCGTATAAATTTTTAAAATGTTTGTTCTAGATCTGTGAAATATGCTGTTGGTATTTTAATAGGGATTGCATATGCACCCCTATGTTCATAGCAGCACAATTCACAATAACTAAGATCTGGAAACAGCCCAAGTACCTACCAGTAGATGAGTAGATAAAAAAAAGCTGTGGTGCATTTACACCATGGAATACTATGCAGCTGTAAAAAAGAAGGATCTCTTACACTTTGGGACAGCATGGATGGAACTGGAGAGTATTATGCTAAGCGAAATAAGCCAGTTAGAGAAAGACAAGTACTACATGATCTCACTCATATGTGGAATAAACAAAATAAACTAATGACCAAAATAGATCGAGACACATAGAAGCATGGAACAGAGTGAAGGATCTCAGAGGGAAGGTGGAGGTGGGGGAATGGATGGGGAGACAGTAATCAAAGAACTTATGTGCTTATATGCATAACCTATGGACACAGACATTGGTATGGGGAAGACCTGGGGTCAGGTGGATGGGGAGTGGAGTGTATCAATGGGGGGAAAAAAAGACATCTGTAATACTTTCAACAATAAAGATAAATTTTAAAAATAAATAAATAAAAAATAAAGGAAGAAAAAAAATTTTTTTTAATTTCTGAGGTTTCTTCTTGAGCCATGTATTATTTGCCTGTTGTGTTGTCTAATGTACAAGTATTTGGGGATTTCCCAGTTATTTTCTTTTATTGAGTTTTAGTTTAATTCCATTGTGGTCTGAGAGCTTACATTTTTATTATTTATAATTTAAAAAAAAATGGTTAGTGTGTGCTTTATGGTTCAGAATGTGGTCTACCCTGGTGAATGTCCCATGTGAGGTTTATAAGAATATGTATTCTGCTGCTGTTTTATAAAGTAGTCTGTAGATGTCAATTATATACAATTGACGGATGGTGCTACTGAGTTCAATTTGCCCTTACTGATTTTCGGCCTTCTGAAGCTGTTCATTTGTGGTAGAAGTGTTTTGAAGTCTCCAAGTATAACCGTGAATCCATTATTTCTCTTTCCAGTTCTATCAGTTTGTGTCTCATGTATTTTGACACTGTTGTTAAGCACATATACATTAAGGATTATTTGGTTTGCCTGGATAATTTAGCCCTTATTATTATGTAATGCCTTTCTTTATACCTGATTATTTTACTTGCTCCATAATATGTGTGGTTTGAAGCTAGTATTGCTACTTCAGCTTTCTTTTGATTAGTATTAGCATGGTGTATTTTTCTGCATCCTTTTGTTTAACCTGTAGGTGTCTATATTTAAAGTGGGTTTCGTCACAGACAACATAGAATTGAGTCTTATTTTTGTATCCACTCTGACAGTTAATTGGACTTTTAATTGATCTGTCATTTAATTGGTGTATTTAAATCATTGACATTTAAGGTGATTATTGATATAGTTGATTAATGTTTACCTTATCTGTTACTGTTTTCTGCCATTCTTGTTCTTTGATTCTATTTTTGTACTTGTCTTTTTATGCCTTATGTAATTTTACTGAAGCATTTTATATTATTTTATTTCTAGCCTTTCTTAGAATATCAATTATTTTTTATTAGTTTCGCTAGAGTTTGCAGTATACATTTAAAATAACTCAAGTACATTTTCAAATAGCAATATATTACTCAGAGGTATTGCACATGACTTACAATAAACTATTCCTATTCCTCCCTCCTGTCTCTTTTGTTATAATTTACATTCTTTTCACTTTTCCATACTCTGTATTTTGGTATATTTTTTGCTGGCATTGTTTTGAACAAACAGTTATCTTTTGTAACAATTATAATAAGAAATAAGTTTTTCTTTTCTTTTAGCCCTTCTCTAATGTTCTTTCTTTCTTTCTATATGTAGATCCAAGTTTCTGCCCTATATAATTTTCTTTCTCTTTGAATACCTTCTTTTAACATTCTTTGAAAGGCATACTGGCAAAAAAATTCCCGCAACTTTTGTTTGTTTGAGAATGTCTTTATTTCTCCTTCACTATTTAAGGATAATTTCACTATTTAAGGATAATTTCTCAAGATACAGCATTCTAGGGTGTTTTTTCTTTCAACACTTTAAATACAGAGGTTGGCAAAAATAGGTTTACAGTCATGTGTGCACTGTGCCATTATTAATGAGGCTTTTGTAATAATCATAACCTTCATGTCTTTATCCAATCGAACAACTAGACACCTAACTTTGCCCAGCCCTGAATTTCACTCAGTTCTCTTTTGTTTGCACGGTTTTTGAAGTCAAGTCTAGTGTGATTCTTACTTTTGCACTTCTATGTGTAAGGCACTATCTTCCTCAGGCTTCTTTCAAGATCATTTGTTTTTGGTCTATGATTTTCTGTATTTTGACTATGATATGGTTAGAAAAATGAAAAAAAATGATTTTTTTTCATTTATCCTGCTTCGTGTTTTTTGAGTTTCCTGAATCTGCGCTTTAATCTGATTTGGGGAAATTCTCAGTCATCCTTGCTTCAAATATTTCTGACTTATTTTTCTCTTGATTCTTCTTCTGCAACCCCACATGTATATGGTGCACTTTTTTAGTTGTCCCATAGTACAAAGTTTTTTTAGTTTTGATTTTTTCCTCAGCTGTGTTTAGTTTATTGATGAGCCTGTCAAAGAAATTATTTATGTTTAATATGTTCTTTTTGATATCTAACATTCATTTTTTTATTATTGTTTAGAATTTCATTTTCTTTGCTTACATTATAGTGATAATTTATTTTATGTTTAAGCTTGACTGGGTAATGGGGAACCCAAATATATGGTCAAATATTTTTATTGGTGTTTCTCTGAGGCTGTTATTAGGTAAGATTAACATTTTAATTGATAAATTGAGTAAAGCAGATTGCTGTCCCTAATGTAGGTGGGCCTCATCTAATTAGGTGAAGGCCTGAATAAAATAAAAACCGCTAAATCTCTACTGAGTTGAGAAATTTCTTCCTCTCTAGAGTTGAGAGAATTCTTCCCATCTGAAAGCCTTTAGTCTAGAATATCAGCCATTTTTCTGGCTTCAGATTCAAATTATAATATTCACTCTTCCTGGGTCTCAAGCCTGCTAGATTTTGAACCTACACCATCAGCAGTCCTGGGTTTCAGGCCTTGGGATTCAGATTGGAACTAAACCATCAGGGTCAAGGCTTCTGACTCCAGTTTTGCCCACTCACTCTGAAGATCTTAGGACTTGCTAGCCTTCATAATCACTCAGTTATTTGAAATAAATCTCTCACTCTCTCTCTAAATATATATATATATGACATATTGGTTGTTTTTCTGGAGAAATATTACTACTAAAATTACCCATTTGACCTTGCATGTTGTTTACTTTTCCCATAAAATCCTTTAGTATATTTATCATAGTTATTTTAAATTCCCTGTCTGATAATTATTACATTCATGCCATATCTGAGTCTGTTTCTAATTCTTGGAGTGTCTCTCCAGACTGTTTTGGGAGGTTTTTTGGTTAGTTGTTTTTTGCTTTTTAGAATGCTTTGCAATTTTTTGTTGAAAGCCAGACATAAAATACTGGGTAAACAGAAGTAAATTGGCCTTCAGAGATGTGCTGCTAAGGTGTAGGGCTAGGCATAGCTTTCTTTAGTACTATGATTAGATGTCAGCCTATTAGTGACCATGTGCTTCTGAACTGGGACCTTCAGAAGTGCTTTTCAATCCTCCCACCACCTTAATGAAACAGGATGACTAGAGCAGTCTGGAGTTGGGTATTTCCAGGTCACTTGGTTTCTGATAAAACCTAGGAAGTTAGTCTGTTTAAAAAGAAGTTTCTCGTGAAAGTAGCCTTGTTAAAAAGAACAGAATGCTCTGGGTGTATTTCAAAATGCTTGCCTTCTCCTTTCCCCAGACAGAAGCATGATGGATTTTCCTCTGATCTTCACTCAGAGGACCTGGTAAGACTCCTTGAAGTAAAACACTCCAAAACATGCCCCCACAAAAAGACGGGGCCCCACTAGCATTTTTAAGTTTCAGACTTGTCCATACTGAGCCTCTAGTCATTTGTCAATTACAATGTAAGTTTTCCTAGGTCAATACTGGTTCCTGGAAGATTTCTGCTTGTGAATTTCTGTTCTAGTACATTGTTTCTGTTTGCATTTACTGACTGTGTCTCCAATTTGAGGGGCAATAGTTTTCCCAGTGACCTCAATTCTCTGACATATATAAAAAGATTTGGCAGTTTTTAGTTTGTTCAGCTTTTTACTTGTAGGCTGTGGCTCAAAGTTCTTTATATGCCAGACTGGTAAGAGGAAGTCATTAATGCTTATAAATTAAAATATATTTTATTTGTTTATACTTTCTCATTGCACTCAACATAAAGTCCAAAACCCTCCATGATAAAAACCTTGTTTACTTCTACAGTCTGAACTCTCAGAAAAGTCAGTCCTCTTTTGGAATCTTAATTTTTAGCCATAAATGATTTTTTTTTTTATAACCAGTAAATGACATAATTATTTATGTACATTTTCTGTTTTCCTGGAATGTATTTTTTTGTCTTCTTTACTTTCTCATTTAATTTCACCTTTATACTTGAATGGTGCCTTTTTTAGGAAGCTTTTTCTGATAGCATCTCTCCCACTTCTGTCCCCTAATCAATGTATAGAATGCACCTCTTTTTAACTTGTTCCTCCACCTGTACTCTGGAAATACCACATTGTATCAAAGTCTTTATATAACTTGGGCTAAGGAAGGCATGATATCAAAGGTGGAAACTTTTGAAACAAACAAAAAAATACGTCATAAAATAAGTTTTAAATTCCAAATTGTTTTCTATAGCCATTATATTGAATTATTTTTAAAAAGTCCTATGTAAGGAACTTGAACACCTGATTATAGTAACTGGCATTTGTGAAGTCAAATTATGGGAAATGGTAGTAATGATTTAAGTGTTTACTGGTTTGGAGGTAGAAGAGTTTTCTTTTTGGAAATAAAATATCCTGCATCGAGCTCCTGTGACTCTTCAGTCATCAAAAGCAAGTCCACCTTTTTAAGCATGATTTAAAAATCCCTGTAAGAACAAATTCTTTCTTACATTTCTGTCATAATCTCTTCCTTTTTCTCTTCTTCTTATCCTTATATACCCTAAACTATCCAGTCTGAATTTATGTCTATTCCCTGACTCTGTCATGACCTCTTTTGCACAGGATCTTCCTGTAAATTGCACTTCACCTCCTATTCACCTGGATAAAACACTACTCAGCTTAAGTATCAATTTTAAGTCTCAGTTTAAGTATCATTTTCAAGTCTCCTCTTAAGTATCATTTTCTCTATGAGGCCTTGTCTGATTTCTTTTCATCTGCTGGTTAGCTCACCATACCATGTTCTCCCTTAGCACCCTATATTTATGCATTGTAACACTTATTTAATTACCTACTATTTAGCTTGGTCTTTGACAAGTTTTAAGTTGTATGAGAGAAGAAATACTATAACTTGGTCACTGCTTTATTCCCAGATTCTTGAATAAGGGTTGGCATGGAATAGATATCTAAATAAATATTGGTTGAATTAATATACAACGCACGAATATGTACAACATTAAAAATCTAGTTTAAAAAGTGAGTACACAAATTATTCATCTTGAGTTTCCTTTTTTACTTGTCATTAGAAATTGTATATTCCCTGAGTTCTGAGAGAAAACACTGTCTTCAATTGGGCTTCTTTCTATTCCAGTACATAACTAAGCCTACTTTTTATAAGCTCTACAAATAGAGCATTGATCTTCTGAAAAATGGGAGTGGTTTGCACGAGTTAAACCAAACTGTGCTTTAAGTGTTTTATGCTGTGAAAGGTGGGAAACATGGAATTATAAGAGTATTCACATTGCTTTTAGCAAGAGCATTTACATTCTAGCCCTAAAAACTTTTCAGTTATATGTCCCCATACATCTTGTCTTTCCAGTCTTCATTTAGGATAAATTACACTTAACTGCATTCACAGCTTTATGCCATTCCCTGTACCCATTGCTATTACTGAATTCTAAGAGTATTTCATAGTTCTGCTTAAAAGCCCATGTTTTATCCTATATTATCCCAGCAAAGAGTTATTCATATGTAAAATACATAGCATAGTACTTGTTTCACAGTAAGTGGTCAAGACATCAATCCCTTTTCGCTGTACTACTGTGGTGAAAACATCACACTCTGCATTGAAATGTAGCTATTTAGTTATCTCTCTCACTAAATTGTCCATTGAGGGCAAGATTTGCTTAACTTTTGTTTCCATAATTTTGAACATGCTTTTTACATATATGTGTATATACTTATCAAAACTAATTGAAAAGTACACTCAAAATCCAAGTATTTCACTGCATGTAAATTATACTAAAAATTTGTAATGTTCACAAAATCACATGCATGAGTTGCATATTAGTTATTTTCTCTATTACTATAGATGTCTTTCTAAGTTTCTCATAACTTTAATATGCAGAAACACTGAACAAAAAGCACTAGACATTAAACGATTCTCTTGATTTTCTTGTTTACATATTAGGAGCCTTTTCTTTAGACAATCACTTTTTCTGCAAACATCTTTTGACCAAACAGTCTTTCAATATAGTTATACAGACATCTATGTAAATATTTGTAAGGACAGAAAAATGCCTTTCCTTTCCTTTGCTGTGGCCTTCCACAATTTATAAGAAGCACCTGGTAATTAAGCCCAGATTGTTGGCTCCATTGATTCAAACAGCTCCTCTGTTCAAACCGCAGGACAAGATAAGCTACTCTCAAGGCTACATTCCTGCATCCTCCTCCTTCATTTTCAAACTCAGGGATAATTCACACCGAGGAGTCTCTAGTTAGTAGACAGTTCCCTTCTCCCCTCCCGTTCAAACGAGCCTCTTTTGAACTCTTCATAACTTGCTCTAAGTATGTTTTACAGGCTTGGGAAAAATACTGATAAGATACCTCCTTACAACATCTGCCAGACAGTCTCCTGGAAAGCAAACAAACTGTAACTTTTTAAGACAACCACCCTGGTATCTAAATGTCAACATCCCCGTCCCTTCCTTGTTGCTTAGCAACAGCCACTGCTTAAAACAGCAGGCCACCCTTTCTGCCTTGCCCTTTATTGACTAGCAATACAACTCCCTTGGAAAGTAAAATAAACTTCTTCTCTGCATCTCTTCTTTTAGTTGTGAATTCTTTCACAGCCTGTGTCACCAGCCAAACCTTAACAATATTGTTTTAGAAAATCATTCTAAAATCACTATTCTTAATAAAACTTATTCTGTTCCTTTGAGAGTAAACTCTTTTACCTGATTTTAAGGTCTTCTGCCTCACCCAACTTAACTTTTCATGATACACACTCCTTGTAGCCAGTGTATTCTGCTTATTTCACCATGGGGGCCTTTTCATTATTTAATTCCCTTCCATTTATCTGCCTCTCTAAGTTCCATCCAACTTTCAACATCAAGTTTTCTACTCTCTTCTAAAAATTTTTTATTTGATCATTTACTCCTTTATCATTTTATTATTTGAACACTTAAAACTTTATATTGCATAAATTTGTATTTGCATCACCACAAACTTTATTTACGTATTCTTTTTTACTGTTTATTGAGGTGACACTGGTTAACATAATCATACAGGTATCACATGCGCAATTCTATAACACTTCATCTGCATACTGTATTGTGTGTTCATGACCTCAAGTCAAGTCTTCATCCATCACCAGTTATCCTCACTATACCCTCATCCACCTACCTCTACCACGTTCCCCCCTGGCAATCACCACACTATTGTCCATGTCAATGAGAAGAGTTTTTTCTTTCTTTTTTTATCTTTTATGCTCAATCCCTCCACCTCCCCACACCCAGCCCCCACCCTGAGAGCTGTTCCCCCTCAATAGCTGTCAGCCTGCTCTCTATTTTTGAGTCTGTCTGTATTTTGTTTGTTAGTTCATATTTTTCATTAGATTCCACATATAAGTGAAATCATATAGTACTTATCTTCTTCTGACCGGCTTATTTCACTTAGCATAATGTTCTCCAGGTCCATCCATGCTGTCACAAAGGATAGGATTTTCTTCTTTTTTACAGCAGAGTAGTACTCCACTGTGTAAATGTACCACAACATTTTTATCCACTCTTATGATGGACACTTGGGCTGCTTCCAAATCTTGGCTATTGTAAGTAACTCTGCAATGAACATAGGGGTACTTATGTTCATTCAAATTAGTGTGTCTGGTTTCTTCAGATACATTACCAGAAGTAGAATTGCTGGGTCATAAGATAATTCCATTTTCAATTTTTTGAGGTAATTCTGTACTGCCTTTTATAGTGGCTGCAACAATCTGCATTCCCACCAATAGTGCACAAGGGTTCCCTTTTCCCCACATCTTTTCCAACACTTGTTGTTTGTTTATTTATTGATGGGAGCCATTCTGACAAGTGTGAGGTGATATCTCATTGTAGTTTTATTTCCATTTCTCTGATGATTAGTGACATTGAGCATCTTTTTGTATATCTATTGTCCAGCTGTATGTCCTCTTTGAAGAAGTGTATATTCCAGTTCTTCGGCCATTTTTAATTAGACTGTTTGTTTTCTGGTGTTGAGTTGTATAAGTTCATTATAAACTTTGTATATTAACCCCTTATCAGATATATCATTGGCAAATATGTTCTTCCATTTAGTGGGCTATCTTTTCATTGTCTGATGGTTTCCTTTGCTGTCCAAAACTTTTTAGCTTGATGTAGTCCCATTTGCTTATTTTTCCTTTTGTTTCCTTTGCCCAAGGTGATATATCAGAGAAAATATATTGCTGTGAGAAATGTCCGAAATTTTACTGCCAATGTTTTCTTCTAGGATTTTTATGGTTTGGAGTCTAACATTTTAAGTCTTTAAGCCACTTTGAGTTTGTTTTTGTATATGATGTAAGAAAGTCATCTAGTTCCATTTTTTGCAGGTATCTGTCCAATATACCCAACACTATATATTGAATAGACTACCTTTACCCCATTGTATGCTCTTGCCTCCTTTGTCAAATATTAATTGACTATAAAGGTATAGGTTTATTTCTGGGCTCTCTACTCTGTTCCATTCTTCTATATGTCTCTTTATGCTGGTACCATGTTGTTTTGATTACTATGGCTTTATAGTATAGCTTGATATTAGGTAGCGTGATTCTTCTAACTTTGTTCTTGTTTCTCAAAATTGCTGTTGCTATTCAGAGCCTTTTGTGGTTCCACGAACATTTTTGGAGTATTTGTTCTTGTTTTGTGAAATAAGCCATTTGTATCTTTTTAAAAAAATCTTCACCCAAGGATATGTTTTTACTGCTTCCATTTCATTAGTTGCATTTCATTTGTCTATTCAGATTCTCTGATTTTTCCTGATTCAGTTTTGGAAGGTTTTATGTTTCTAGGAATTTATCTATTTCCTCCAGGTTTTTGTCCTTTTCCATCTGACTTATTTCACTCAGGATAATACTCTCAAGATCCATCCATGTTGTTGCGAATGGAAATATTTTATCTTTTTCATGGCTGAGCAGTATTCCTGAGCAGTATTTTTATATATACAACTGTAGTATAATTTGCATGCAACAAAATGCATTGGTCTCAAGTATATTGGTCAATTAATTTTTACAAATGCATACGCATGTCACACACACACATTAATATTTGTATCATTCCAAAGAGTTTCTTATGCCCCACCCTGTCAGAAACCCATCAAAATACAATGCTCTCATTTCTATCAAATTGTTTGAGTTTTGTCTATTGTTGAACTTCATATAAATAGAATTATAATGTGTACATTTTATTTTTACTAAGAATATCTTTATATTAACTCATCTTTTTTAGGTACCATTTTTCTATTGTTTGCTTAATATTCCATTTGTATTAATATACTATAGTATTTTTAATCCACTGTTTTATTCTTGGATACTGAAATAATTTCCACTTTTTGGCTATTACGAATAAAGTGCTATGAACATCTATAAATCGTCTTTTTCTAGACATATTATAATGATACCAGATTTTCTCCTTACCTGGTTCTTTGTCTAGTGGAGTTGAAGAATGAAATTCTTGGGCAATGGAAGAGTAAGGGAAAGAGTACAAAGGTTTATTGTGTGAAGAAAGCAAAGCTCCCAGCATGTGAGAGCTCTGAACATAGGGGTACTTATGAAAAAGGTTGCTGCTAAAGCTCACTAGTCTAGGGGTTTATATTCTCTATATTTGTTCTTCATTTTGAAGAACAAATGAATTCTACCTTAGTTACAGCCAATCCTTCTTGGTTTTTAGTTTCTCACTTCAGGGGGTCGGGTATAGGGCAAACTTGTTTTTCTCATATCTTGTTTGCCCAGAACATTTCACCTTTGCATGGTTCCTTTTTCCTCAGGGTCCCTAGCCTTACACTGCCTGACCATTTCTGACTCCTCAATATCTTGGGTAAACATATAGAAGTGGAATTGTTTGCTCAGAAGGTGGATGCATGTTTATCCTTTTAAGAAACTGCTTAACAATCTTCTAAAATAGTTGATCCATTTTACATTTCCACTAGCAATATGGTAGCTACATTTATTCACTACCTCATCAACATTGACATTGTTAATATTTTTTAATTTAATGACTCTAGGTATGTAATGACTTTAGTGTGCATTTATTGCTGCTAATGACCTTAAGGCTTTTTTCATGTGTTTATTAGTGATTTTTATTTTTTGTATACAAGGTCTTTTCAAATTTTGACTCACAGCTTGAAACTAATTTCTCAGTCTTATTATTGAACTCTAAAAGTTATTTATATATTATGTATTAAATTCCTTTGTCAGATATGTAATGCAAAACATTTTGCAAGTCTGAATTTTACATATTTATTTTCATAGTATAGTCTTTTGTTGAACAAAAGAATTGAAATTTGATATAATTGATTACCATTTTTTTCTTATATGGTTAATCCTTTATTTGTTTTCTCACAAAAATCTTTCTCAATTCAGTGTATTAAAAGTATTCCATAAGTGATGTCAGAGGAATGGCAGTGTGAGAGATCCCCTTGGTCTCTCCCAGTGAAACTTCAACAAGTTAATCAACTATAATGCAACAGAGTATTCTCTGCTCAAGATGGAAGCATGCCTGAGAGACCCAAGCACTGAACTATCCAAAGGTACACAACCAGGAATAAACAGAAAGGTGAGTAGGGTAGAGAGCTCTGATGGCCATGGATGGAACTTTGCAGCTTGGAGCTGGTGACCGGCTCAGCCTAGAGAGGGGAAGAAGCTGGTGGTAGAAGGTTCTTCCATAGGCAGGGAGGGACAAAGAATCTCAGTGGGCTCTCCTGCAGGGCGAGTTGTAAAAAAAAGTAGCTGAGCAAGCAAAGATGCATGGGAAATGACACAGCATAGAGGTTCCACTGTAGATGTCCACTATTGGGCAAAAGTGTTTCAGACAAAGAAGCAGAGCCACAGAGCTCTCTCTCACCCCTTGGACTCCTAAAATTTGCCTACAAATTGCCCTTGGTGTGGGTTCAAGGACCACATTATCTGAAAACCAAGAGCTATTGTAATAGAATCACTGTTTGCCTCTGTGCTTCATCTCCAGTTGGGGCACATGGAAAGGACCTGGGAGTGGTCAGGGGTAACCATTATGGTGAGGACAAAACAAACCCCACCACTAAACAATGTGGCTATACTGTCTGATGGAAGCAAAAGAGGTGAGCTCAAGTTGGTCACAGAGGTAAAAAAAAACTCTTGTGATTCAGCAATGTTTACTTGAAAATAGTAGACATGTTTTCTATTATTTTCTAGAGAAAGCTGCAAGAGAGAGGTCAACAATACAATAGATGCCTACACAGAGGAGACCATCAAATACCATGAATAACCACGGTAATGAGGAAGAACAGAAAGAAAACAAAAATCTAAAAAGCAAACTGAAACAAATGGAAATATGTGATATAAATAACAGAGAATTCAAGATTGCATTTCTGAACATACTTATTGAGATGAAAGAAAATACAGACGGCCAATTCAATGCACTAAGAAAACAAATTAATGAATAAAATGAGTACTTTACCAGACTAAAACTTTAAAAAAGAACCAATCAGAAACCCTGGAAATGAAGCATGCAATGAAGGAGATAAAGAGTGAACTGCTGAGCATAAGAAACAGCCAACCAGATGGAGGAAAGGATTAATGACATCAAATATAGGAAACTAGAAATGACACAGATGGAAAAAGAGAGGGACTTGATCATAAAAAAAAAGTGAAAGAGCTCTATAAGGACTATCTGACTACATTAGAAAAAGCAATGTAAGAATAATAGGTATACCAGAAGAAGAAGAGAGAGAGAAAGTAATGGGGAGCCTATTCAAACAAATAGTAGATAAAAACTTCCCAAACCCATGGAAAGAACTAGATCCAAGAAGCAAACAGAACATCTAGTTACCTCAATCCAAAGACTGCCTCTCCAAGGCACACTGTTTTAAAATTGTCAAAAATTAATGATGAAGAAGAAATTCTCAAAGGAGCCAGGGAAAAGAAGGAAGTGACCTACAAATGAAAAACCTGTCAGAATATCATCCAACTTTTTTTGGAGAGGGGGCAAGATCAGAGGCCTTGAAGCAGAAGGATATTTATGTTATTGGAGGAACATCTAGGGGGTTGATGTGGTTGAAACAGAGTGAGTAAAGGGAGGAATGTTAGGAGGTAAGATCAGAGCTACTCAATGGGAGTGCCAGCAAGGAGGGTCTGAGGCTTCTTCTCTTGACTTGTAGGCAGCTGCCATCTTGCTATGTGCTCACAAGACCTCTTCTTTGTGTGTGCTGGGTGGGGGACTCATCCAGATTTTCAGCAGAAACTTTTACAAGCCAGAAGAAAGTAGAACCAAATATTCAAATGTCTAAAGGAGAGAAATTACCAGCCATGAATAATATATCCAGCAAAACTATCCTTTCAATATGAAGGAAAAATAAAGTCATTTCCAGACATACAGAAGCTGAAGAAATTTTTCACCAGAAAACCTCCATTGCAGGAAATACTCAAGGGAGTTATTATACCAGAAATAAAAACATAAAAAGAGAGAGAAAAGGGCTGAAGTGGCAAAGGAAGAAGGAGATCAGATGCACTCAAAAGAAACAAAACAAACTACTGTATATATGTTATTTTATCTTTCATAAACCTAATGGTAAACACATACAAAAACCCCCAAATTAAGAAACATAGCTTTAAAAAAGAGGAAATAGAGGAAATAAGTATGGAATACCACCAATCAGCAAAAACAGACAGAAACACAAAAGAAAAAAAAAAATAATGAAGGTACAGAACTACCAGAAAACAAAAGATAAAATGGCTATTGAAAATCCTCATACATCAATAATAGTTAAATGTAAATAGGTTGAATTCACCAATAAAGAGGCACAGAGCAGATTGGATCATAAAAGAAAACAACCATATACTGCTTTCAAGAGACATATCTAAGCTGCACAGAGAAAGGTAGCTGCAAAGTGAAAGGGTAGAAAACGATTCTCCAAGCAAATAACATCCACAAAGAAACAAGTGTAGCCATACTTATATCTGACAAAATAGATTTCAAGATAACAAAGATAACGAGACAAAGATGGACATTTTATAATGATAAAGGGGACACTATATCAAGAAAATATAACATTCCTTCATATATATGCACCCAATCAGGGAGCACCAAAATATATAAAGGAACTACTCAAAGAACTAAAGGGAGAAACAGATCAAAATACAATTGTAATTGGGTACCTTAATACTCCATTGACAGCTCCAGATAGGTCATCCAAATAGATAATCAATAAAGAAATATCAGCCTTAAATGACACACTAGAAAAAATAGAAATAATTAACATTTACAGAGCCTTTCATCCCAGAATATCAGATTATACATTCCTCACCAGTGCACATGCAACATTCTCAAGGATAGACAATATGTTGGGTCACAAAACTAGCCTCAACAAATTCAAGAAGTTTGAAATTATACCAAGCATATTCTCTGACCATGATGCCTTGAAATTAGAAACCAACTGCAAAAAGGAAGTAAAGAAACCCACAAATATGTGGAGATTAAACAACATACTACTAAAAAAATGAATGAGTCAAAGAAGAAATAAAATGTGAGATCAAAAGATATATAGAGACAAATGAGAATGACAATACAACATATCAAAACTTTTGGGATGCAGCAAAAGCAGTAATAAGAAGGAAGTTTATGTCATTACAAGCTTATCTCAATAAACAAGAGAAATCACAACTAAAAAACCTAACATTACATCTTAAAGTACTAGAAAATGAAGAACAAAACCTACCCAAAGTAAGCAGAAGAAAGGAAATAATAAAAATTAGGGCAGAATTGAATGAAATACAGAACAAAAAGACTACACAAAAAATTAATACAACAAAGAGCTGTTTGTTTGAAAAGATTAACAAAATTGACAAACCTCTGTCTAGATGAACTAAGGAAAAAACAGAAAAGACTCTTATAAACATAATCAGAAATGAAAGAGAGGTCACCACAGACATCTCAGATATACAAAGGATCATACTATAATATTATGAAAGACTATATGCCATCAAATTAAATAACCTAGATGAAAAGGATAAGTTGCTAGAAATATATGACCTTCCTAGACTAAGTCATGAAGAATTTGCAAATCTAAGTAGACTGATCAGCAGTGAGGAAATTGAAACAATCATCAAAACCTCTCCCAAAATAAAAGCCCAGGACCAGATGGTTTCACCAGTAAATTCTACCAAACGTTCAAACATTTAAAACCTATCCTTCTCAAAGGCTTCCAAAAAATTGAAGAAGAGGCAATACTTCCTAACACATTTTATGAAGCCAATATAACCCTGATATCAAAACCTAGCAAGGATAACACAAAAAAAGAAAACTACAGGCCAATATCTCTGATGAACACAGATGCAAAAATCCTAAATGAAATACTAGCAAGTAGAACACAGCAGTACATCAAAAAATAATACATCACGATCAAGTGGAGTTCATTCCAGGGGCATAAGAATGGTTCAACATATGTAAATCAATCAATGTAATACACCACATTAACAAATGAAAAGATAAAAAAGCATATGATCTTAACAATAGATGCAGAAAAAGCACTTAATAAGATGCAACATCCATTTATGATTAAAAACTCAATAAAATAGGAATAGAAAGAAAGCACCTAACATAAAGACAGTATGTGATAAATCCTCTGCCAATATTATACTCAACGGCAAAAAACTGAAAGCTTTTTATCTAAGATCAGGAACAAGACAAAGGCGTCCACTCTCACTACTCTTATTCAACATAGTTCTGGAAGTCGTAGCCAGAACAATGAGGCAAGAGAAAAAAATTAAAGGCATCCGAATAGGGAAGGAAGAAGTAAAACTGTAACTTTTTGCAGATGATGTGATTCTGTATATGGAAAACCCTAAAGATTCCACCAAAAAAACTATTAGAAACAATAAACAAATACAGTAAATTTGTAGGATACAAAATCAATGTACAAAAATCCCCTGCTTTTCTGTATACTTACAATGAAACTTCAGTAAAAGAAACAAAAAAATAATTCCTTTTGTAATTGCAACCAAAATAATAAAATACCTAGGAATAAACTTAAAGAATGTGAAAGACCTATATACTGAAAATGACAAAGCATTTTCAATAAAATGGAAAAATATCCCCTGTTCATGGATTGGAAGGTTCAACATAGTTAAAATGGCCATATTACCCAAAGCGACAGCAGACTTAATGCAAATCCCATCAAAACCCCAAGGTCACTTTTTAAAGAAATAGAACAAAAAATTATCAGATTTGTATGGAACCACAAAAGACCCAGAATAGCCAAAAGAATCCTGAGGAAAAAGAATGAAGCTGGAGCCCAGCCGGACGTGGCTCAGAGGTTGAGTGTCTACCTAAGATCCAGGCGATCGGGGTTCGATTCCCAGTCAGGGCATATGCCTGGGTTGCAGGCTCAATCCCCAATGACACTCTCATCATTGACGTTTCTGTCTGTCTGTCTGTCTCTCTCCTTTCCTCTCTCTGAAGTCAATAAAGATATATATTTAAAAAAAAAAAAAAGTGAAGCTGGAGGTGTCACATTACTTGAATCTGAATTCAAATTATACTACAGAATGACAATAATCAAAACAGCATGATATTGGCTGAAAAACAGATCAATGGAACAGAATTGAGAGCCCAAATATAAAACCACATGTACATGGGTAGATCATTTTTGAGAAAGGAGCCAAAAAACACATTGGAGAAAAGGAAACCTCTTCAATAAATGGTGCTGGGAAAATTGGAAAGCCACATGCAAAAGAATAAAGCTGGGTTACTATTTGTCCCCATGTACAAAAATTAATTCAAAATGGATCAAAGACCTAAATATAAGATCTGAAACAATAAATTACAATAAATTAGAAGAAAGCACAGGTAGTAAGCTTATGGACCTTGGTCATAGAGAACATTTTATGAACTTGACCCCAAAGGCAAGGGAAGTAAAGGCAAAAATAAATGAATGGGACTATATCAAACTAAAAAGCTTCTGCACAGCAAAAGAAACTGATAAACCAATAAGGCAGCCAACCAAATGGAAGATGATATTTGCAAGCAATAGCTCTGACAAAAGTTTAATATACAAAATATATATAAAGAACTTATAAAACTCAACACCAAACAAATAACCTAATTAAAAAATCAGCAGAGGACCTAAAGAGATACCTCTCCCAAGAAGACATGCAAACAGCTTACACATATATGAAAAAATGTTCAATCTCACTTTGTAGTTTGGGAAAATACAAATCAAAACTACAATGAGATACCACCTCACACCTGTTAGAATGGCTATTATCAACAAGACAAGTAATAACGAGTGTTGGAGAGGTTGTGGAGAAAAGGGAATCCTCTTTCACTGCTGGTGGGAATGTAGACTGGTACAACCACTGTGGAAAACAGTAAGGTGATTCCTCAAAAAATTAAAAATAGAGCTACCATGTAACCCAGCAATCTCTCTCCTGGGTATATACCAGAAAATTTTGAAAATGTGTATTCACAAAGACATATGTACCCCCATGTTCATTGCAGTGTTATTCAGGGTGACCAGGACATGGAGGCAACCGAAGTGTCCTTCAATAGAGGACTGGATAAAGAAGTTGTGGTACATATACAAAGTGGAATACTACTCAGACATAAGAAGAGATGAAATACTGCCATTTGTGACAGCATGGATGGACCTTGAGAATATTATGCTAAGTGAGATAAATCCGTCAGAAAAAGCTAAGAAACATATAATTTCACTCAGACATCGAATATAAAACTAAAACTTGTGGACACAAACAGCAGTGTGATGGTTGCCAGAGGTAAGAGGGTAAGAGAGTAGAGGGTAAAAGGGACCTAATATATAGTAATGGAAGATGATTTGACTTTGGGTGATGGGTACACAGTGCAATATACAGATCTTGTAACAAATCTACACCTGAAACCTATGTGATGATTTTTACCAATATCACCTCAAAAAGTTAATTAAAAAAATATTTAGATACTTGAAATAAGTTAAGCTTTGGTTTAAAAAAACCATTTTATTGCAAAAAATAAAATTATTCCATATTTTCTTCTAAAAGTTTGCTAGTTTTGCCATTTATGTTTGGATCTATGATTTTTTTCATTGATAAAATGTTAAGGTTATTGTGAGAGTTAGGATTGGAAGTTGATTTTTATTTATATATATTCAGATATTTCATCACAATTTCTTAGGAAAAAAAATTCTATTTTACATTCAATTATTTCAGTGTCATTTTTGAAGATCATCTGAATCCGTACACGTGGTCTATTTCCAGATTTCTTATTCTCTTTTATTGATATATTTGTCCATCTTTACACCAATGTCAAGTTGTCTGTGCAAAGTTAATTTTTTCTAAGTTTGATATCATATAAATTAAGTCCTCAAACCTTGCTTTTCTTTGTAAAGATTTTGTGGTTATTCTGCATTTATTGAATATTTATATAATTTTCTAAGGTCAAGTTGTCAATTTTCTCAAAAAAAAAAAAAAAAAGCTGGGGCTTTAACTAGGACTTTATATATCATTTTGGGAAATTAACATCTTTCAATCAATGACAGTGGCATATCTACCCATTTATTTAAGTCTTCATTAATATTTTTCAGTATTTTTATACAATTTTCAGTATAGGAGTTAGTGTAGTTATTTTATATTTGGGTGGCATTTTAAAATTTTTATTTTTTAATACTTATTGGTAATATATAGAAATGTAATTAAAATTTTATTGACTTGTTTTATATGAAATTCTTAAGTTCATATATTAATTCTGGTATATTTTTATAGATTAAGATATTCTTAGTACAGAGTCTAGTCACCTTTGAATAAGTAAATTGTTTATTCTTTGCCAACCTGTATGATTTCTACATCTTTTTTTTCTCTTGCTTAATCGGCATAGCTAGAATCATTAACACAATATGGAAATAGTAGTGGGATGCAATTGCCCTGTTCTTGATCTAAAAGGTAAACATTCAGTATTTTACTGATAATTATGATGTTGATGGTAGGATTTTTGTAGAAACATTGTACTAGGTTAAGTGAGATTCCTTTTATTCCCACTTTGTTGAAAGTTTATAATATAAGTAGATGCTGAATTTTTCAAATGCTTTCATTGCATCTGCTAAGATAATCACATAGCTTTTCTCCTTTCTTTTTTACTATGTTTAATTACATTGACTCTGTATAATACTGACAATTATTTCTTTCTGAATATTTGATAGAATTCAACAATGAAACCATCTATGCCTAGGTTTTTCCTTGAAGAATTTTTTAAATTATAAAATCCAGTTTACTATTCACAGGGTTATTAAAATTTTATTTTTCATGTGTCAGTTTTGTGGACAAAAAGGCGTCACAAGCTAACTTGACAACTCAGGGAAGGCCAGTGCATGGGCCTTGCAAACTCAAATACTTAAAGGAACAACAAAGGATGGCTAGAAATCAATACTTTTTAAGTTAAAGCAATTTATGGTAAGTAGTAATGTCCTAGGCAGTCATCTTCCCTTACAAAGGTCAATCTTTACCTTAACAGAGCCTGTCTATTGTCTTTTTGCATCTACGATAACAAATTTGGAATGTCAAAGTAATTTTCCTTTTTCTGGATCCCTCAAAGCACAGGCATCACTCTGCAGAGACAAAAATCCCTCCATTGTTATTGAATTAATTGTTGACTGTTAACTATCCTGTACTTACCTATGTAAAAGATAGATGTGTCTATCATTTTACTTTTCACCCAATCCCAGAGGTTTCCCCACTTTGTTTTCTCCCACCTGCCTAACCTATTACCAGTGGATTTCATGTAACCCACTTACTGCTGCTTTTTTAATTGTAATGTATAAAATAAGGTGCAATGATCTGGGAAGATGGTGAGACTGTGACAAGAAGCACAACACCCTTGTTCCCAGCCATGGACTCTATTTACTGCTAAAATACTGCATAACCAGCTTGGAAAAAACAGAGAAATATACCGGAGTGGGCATATTTCAAGTAGGGAGCACTGAAGAAACATCAAAAAGTTTGGTAAGAGGAGGGGAGTGTAGAAAGGGAGGGTTCCCTCTGCAGCCTGTGTTGGGCTCTGAAACCCTTAGGCTACAGGCTGTAAAGCTCCCTCCCTTTGAGAGTGTGGACTGGCATCCAAAAGCTTGGATCTCAAAGCCAGAGCAGAGGAGAAGGGAAGGAGACTCCATGAGCAGAGGGCAGAGGGAGGCAGGGGAACAGTGTGCCTACTAGGAAGGGACAGTGCCTTCCCAGTGAAACAAAGCTTCTAATGGTAGCCTGGACAGGAGTCTTTCGCCCTGGGTGCTGACTATAGGAAAGGCTGTCCCACAGTGTGTGATTCCTGAATAGAAAGGGGTCTAAAGGCTGCACTGAGCAGCCACATACAGGGACCCTCTGCCTTCCTGTAAGGCATTGAGTAGAACCCCAGAAAGCATTTGATCTATGTGGCTTGGGGAAGGAAAAGAGAACCCTCTTGCCCCCAGAAAGGGTCTGGAACTACCAGCAGGACAAATCAAGACTCCAGCCGCCAGAGCTACCAGTGTGGTAAATCGGGACTTTTTGACCTGCTCTGAAGGGAGCCAGGATAGTGCTGAAGGAGCTGCCACAGCTTAACTGAGATCAGCTGTGCAGGGGAGCTAAGTGGGGCTGACTCTGAGAACCCTCCTGCTTGGTACCAAGGCGGGGGGCTGATGGGATCTCCCAGGACAGATTCTCTGCCTGTGTGCTGCTTTGTGCATTTTTTAGTTTTTGATTGCTGAATGGGCATCCACCTTCCTGGCTTGCATGGGGGAGACAGACCAACAAAAGCTGAGATTTGTGTCTGCATAGTGGAAAGTTTGAAATAAGTACCACATTCGATCAGCCAACCAGATCTGGGAAAGGGGGGGCAAGCATGCCTAGCTCTCCTGCAGGCTAGGAGCACCACTCTTAATAGGAAATGTGCTGGTTCAGCTCACTGAAGCCCCAGATATCCCCTCAAGGCTGTGCTTGATATTCTCTGCTTAATTTCTTGGATATTATCATTAGAACCAATAAGTTTACTATTTTTCTCTATTGTTTCCCCCATACCTATTATTGGACTCCCTCTCTACCCTTGCTTTATCTCTCTCTCTCTCTTCTTGTTCCATTGTTCTCTCCTCTTGTTCTCTCTTCTTTCTTTCTTTCTTTTTTTCTTTCTTTCTTTTCCTTTTGTCCCTTATGTCTTCCTATTTGTTTTTTTGTTTCTGTTTGTATCTTTACTGTAATTTTATTTTTCAACTATTTTCCTATTCCTACACACTACCCTTAATTTTCTGCTTGCCCTTGTTTCAGAATCTTTTCTCTGCCTCTTTTTTCTCCAAGTACCTTCTCTATTCTAACCTTTTATTTTATTATTTTTTTCCCTTACTATTAGCAATAATATCCTTTTCTCTGTCTCTCTCTTTTTTCTCTTTACCATCTGTGTTCTCACTTCACTCTCCCAATTTTACCTTCACTTTGGATATTTTCATTCTGATTGTCAGGATATTTTGTAAGATACTGCTTGTTTTCTGGCATTTTGGTTGTGTATTGTCTGGCCTTGCCAGCATTCGTACAACTGCTCACACAATGTGGTTGGAACTGAGACACAGAGTTTGCCAACCTGAGAAGAGAGGCCTCCCCAAAACGGGTCAACAAAAAACTAGACCCTATCACAACAAGAGATCCCAAAGAACTCACAAAAGGGACACCCAAAGGGGACAAGCCTAGAGAAAATAACTCAGAAGTATAAGGAAAAGACATTTCTGGGCTCCACTGGATATAAACTACAAAATACCACCCCACAAGACTGGGAGACAGAAAATATATCTACTATATAGATACAAATACTAAGAACACCCAAATGGGGAGACAAAGAAACAACCACCAAACTGAAAAAAGGAAAATTGCCAGAAAAAAACTTTGATGAGATGGAGTCAAGCAAGTTATCAGAAACAGACTTCAGAATAATGGTGATAAATATGCTCAAGGAAAAAAATGAGACCAACAAGACACTTAAAGGAAAAGTCTGGGAAATTAGTGAAAGCATGAAAAAAGAGTTATATATCATAAATAAGAACCAGGCAGAAATGAAGAATACTGTATCTGAAATCAAGATTACACTGGAAGGAATTAAAAGCAGGCTCAATGAAGCAGAGGATAGAAGAAGTCACTTAGAAGACAGGGTAGGAAAAAACCCCTACTCAATCAGAGCAGCCAAAAGAAAAAGCACTAAAAAGCACGAGGACAGTCTAAGAGAACTTTGGGATAACATGAAGAGAGACACCATTAGCATCATAGGGGTTCCCAGACGCGGAAAAAAGTCAACAAGGCATAGGAACTTGTTGGAGGAATTAATGAGAAAAAACTTCCCTACGCTGGTGAGGGAGAAAGCCACGTGAGTTCAGGAAGCACAGAGAGTTCCAATTAAAAGGAACCTAATGAGGCCCACTCCAAGACACATCATAATTAAAATGGCAAATGTTAAGAATAAAGAGAAAATATTAAGGGGTGCAAGAGAGAGACAAGCAGTGACCTACAAGAGAACCCCCATAAGGCTGACAGCTGATTTCTCCACTGAAACTTTTCAAGCCAGAAGGGAGTGGCATGAAGTTCTCCAAGTAATGAAAAGCAAGAACATGCAACCAAGATTGCTTTATCCAGCAAGGCTATCATTTAAATTTGAAGGTGAAATAAAAGCTTCACAGACAAAAGAAGGCTAAAGGAATTCAGTACCACCAAACCAGCACTGCAAGAAATACTACCAGGACTGCTTTAAGAAAAAGGAATATTTAGAAACCTCTAAAAAAAAAAAGAAAAAAGAAAAAAGAAAAAAAATATTCAGAGAAAGACACATAAGTATAAATGGGGGAAATGGCATTAAACAAATGTATATTAATAGTAACCTTAAATGTAAACAGAATAAATCCTCCAATAAAAAGACATAGGGTAGCTGAATGGATAAGGAAAAGGGACCCATATATATGCTGTTTACAAGAGATCTACCTGAGAGCAAAAGATTCACACAGGCTGAAAGTGAAGAGATTAAAAGAAATATTATATGCAAATAGAAACAAAAGTAAAACTGGTGTAGTAATACTTATTACTGACAAAATAAACTTCAAAATAAACACCATAACAACAGACAAAGATGGTAATTACATAATACTAAAGGGATCAATCAAAAAGGAGGAAATAACAATTATAAATATATATGCATCCATCACAAGAGTATTAAATATATAAAACATTTATTGGTGGACTTTAAGGGGGAGATCGGAAATGACACAATTATAGTCAGGGACTTTAACACTTCACTATAAGCACTGGACAGATCATCAAGAAAAAAATCAACAGGGAAACACAGACCTTAAATGACACACTAGATCTAATGGATTTAATTGACATTTACAGAACATTTCACCCCAAAGCAGCAGAATGCACATTCTTCTCAAGTGCACAAGGAACATTCTCAAACATAGACCACATGTTAGGGCACAAGACAAATCTTTAGAAATTCAAGAAGAATGAAATCATATCAAGCATCTTCTCAGATCAAAATGCCATGAACCTAAAAATCAAGCACTATGAAAAAATTCAAAAATACTCAAACACATGGAAGCTAAATAGCATCTTATTAAACAATGAATGGCTTACCAATGAGGTCAAGGAAGAAATCAAACACTTCTTGGGAAAAAACAAAAATTAACAGACAACAACCCAAAATGTATGGACACAGCAAAAGCAGTCCTGAGAGGAAAGTTCATAGCAGTATAGGCCTACCTCAAGACACAAGAAAAATCGCTACTAAACCACCTAACACAACAACTAAAAGAAATAGAATGAGAAGAGCAAGAACAGCTCTGAGGAAGTAGAAGGAAGGAAATAATAAAGATCAGAGTAGAAATTAATGACATAGAGACTGAAAAAACAATACAAAAAATCAATGAAACCAAGAGCTGGTTCTTTGAATAGATAAATAAAATGAATGCACCAAGAAACAAAGAGAGAAGATCCAAATAAATGAAATCATAAGTGAAAGAGGTGATATAACAACCAACCCAGCAGAAATATAAAAAATGTTAAGAACATACTATGAGCAAGTATATGCCAACAAACTGGAGAACATGGGTGAAATAGACAAATTCCTAACAGCATACAATCTTCCAAAGCTGAATCAGGAAGAGGCAGAAAATCTGAATAAGCTGAAAACTAATGAAATTGAAGCAGTGATCAATAAAATCCCAGCAAAAAAAAAAAAAAGGCAAGGACCAGATGGAGTTTTAGATGAGTTTTATCAAACCATCCAAGTGGAATTAACACCTACTCTTCACAAAATATTCCAGAAAATTCAAGAGAAAAGAAAACTCCCACTCTTTTCATGAGACCTGCATCATCCTAATCCCAAAACCAGATTAAGACACTACAAAGAAAGAAAATTGCAGGCCAATATCCCTGATGAACATAGATGCTAAAATCCTCAACAAAATACCAGCAAACTGGATCCAGCAATACATTAAAAAGATCATACACCACACACAATTGGGATTTATTCTACGGATGGAAGGCTGGTATAAAATTTGCAAATCAATAAATGTGATACATCGCATAAACAAAAAGAAGGAACAAAATCATATGACCATATCAACAGATGCAGAAAAAGCATTTGACACAATCCAGCACCCATTTTTTGATAAAAACTCTCAACAAAGTAAGAATAGAGGAAATATACCTCAACATAATAAAGGCCATATATGACAAACCTATAGCCAACATCATACTCAATGGGCAAAAATTAAAACCATTTCCCTTAAAAACAGGAACAAGGCAAGGATGTCCATTTTCACCACTCTTATTCAACATAGTATCGGAAGTACTTGCCACAACCATCAGACAGGAAGAAAACATAAAAGGTATCCAAATTGGAAAGGAGGAAGTAAAACTGTCATTATTTGCAGATGGCATGATATTGTACATAGAAAACCCTAAAGACTCCATCAAAGTACCTGTAGATGTGACAAATGAATTAGGCAATATAGTTGGATACAAAATTAACATGGGGAAATCGATGACATTTTTTTATACCAACACTGAACTCTCAGTAAGAGAAACTAAAAAGCAACACCATTTACCATTGCAACTAAAAAAATAAGATAATTAGGAATAACATTAACCAAGAACATAAAAAACCTGTACTCAGAAAAGTATAGGGCACTGAAAAAAGAAATAGAAGACGATATAAACAAGTGGAAGAATACACCACGTTCATGGATTAGAAGAATTAATATCATTAAAATGTCCATACTACCCAAAGCAGTTTATAGATTCAATGATATTCCTATTAAGATAGTAACAACATATTTCACAGAGCTAGAAGAAATATTCCAAAAATATTTATGGAACCAAAAAGACCCTGAATAGCTGCAGCCATCTTGAGAAAGAAGAACAGAGTGGGAGGGATCACTTTATCAGATATCAAACTGTACTAAAAAGCCATTGTAGTCAAAACATCCTGGTATTGTTACAACAACAGACAAATAGATTAATGGAACAGAACAGAAACACCAGAAATAGACCCAGGGCGTTATTGTCAGTTAATATTTCACAAAAAAGGCAAGACCATACAATGGAGTAAAGAAAGTATATTCAGTAAAAGGTGCTGCGAAAATTGGAATGCTACATGCAAAAAAATGAAACTAGATCACCAGCTTACTGCATACAAAAGAATAAATTCAAAATGGATAACTTAAATGCAAGTAGAGAAACTATAAAAATACTGCAAGAAAACATAGGCAGTAAAGTCACAGACATCTGATGTAGTGGACTTTTTACTGATACATCTCCTAGGGCAAGAGAAACAAAGGAAAAAATAAACATGTGGGACTACATCAAACTAAAAACCTTCTGCACAGCAAAAGAAAACAGCCTCAAAATACAAAGGAACCCCATGGTCTGGGAAAACATATTTGCCAAGAATGAATGTGATAAGGGGTTAATTTCCAAAGTGTACAAAGAACTCATAGCACTCAGCAAGAGACAGACAAACAACCCAATTAAGAAATGGGCAAAGGACTTAAATAGACACTTCTCCAAAGAGGACATACGGATCGCCAAGAGACACATGAGAAAATGCTGGACGTCACTAATCATCAGAGAGATGCAAATTAAAACCACAATGAGGTGTCACTTCACACCTGTCAGAATGGCTGCCATCAAGAAATCAACAAATGACATGTGCTGGCGAGGGTGTGGAGAAAGAGGAACCCTAGGACACTGCAGATTGGTGCAGCCACTATGGAAAACAGTATGGAGGTTCCTCAAAAAATTAAAAATGGAGCTGCCTTTTGATCCAGTGATTCTATATCTAAGAATATATCTTAAGAATCCTGAAACACTAATTAGAAAGAATATATGCACTCCTCTACTTGTTAAAGCATTATTTACAATAGCTAAGATTTTGAAACAGCCCAAGTGCCCATCAGTAGATCAGTGAACAAAAAAGCTGTAGTACATTTACACCATGGAATACTATGTAGCTATATATTCTAAAAAGCACACGGAACATCCTTAAAAATAGACCACACATTAGGGCTCAAGGCAAGTCTCTACAAATTCAAGAAGACTGAACTCATATCAAGCATCTTCTTGGATCATATTGCCAAGAAACAAGAAATCAATCACCATAAAAAAAACTTAAAAATATTCAAACACATGGAGGCTAAATAACATGTTATTAAGCAATAAATGGGTTACCAATGAACTCAAGGGAGAAATCAAACACTTCTTGGAAAAAAGCAAATATGAACAGACAACAACCCAAAATCTATGGGACACAGTGGAAACATTCCTGAGAGGATAGTTTATAGCATTACAGGTCTATCTCAAGAAATAAGAAAAAGCTCTACTAAACAATCTAACACAACAACTAAAAGAACTAGAAGCAGAACTGCAAGAAAAGACCCAAGGAAGTAGAAGGAAGAAAATAATAAAGATCAGAGCAGAAAGTAATGACATAGAGACTAAAAAAAAAATACAAAAAAATCAATGAAACCAAGAGCTGGTTCTTTGAAAAGATAAATAAGATTGATGCACCTTTAGCCATACTCACTAAGAAACAAAGAGAGGACCAAAATAAATAATATTAGAAATGAAAGAGGCAATATAACAGCCTACCCAACAGAAATACAAAGGACCATAAGAAAATACTATGAGCAACTATATGCCTACAAACTGGACAACATGGGTGAAATGGAAAAATTCCTAGAAGCATACAATCTTCCAAATCTGACTCAGGAAGAAGCAGAAAACCTGAATAAGGTGATAACAATTAATGAAATTGAAGTAAAAATTTAAAAACCACCAACAAACAAAAGTTCTGTACCAAATGGATTTACAGACGAGTTTTACCAAACATTCAAAGAATTAACACTTATTCTCCTCAAAATATTCCAGAAAATTCAAGAGGAAGGAAAACTCCCAAAGTCTTTTTATGAAACCAGCATCATCCTAATCCCAAAACCAGATAAAGACACTACAAAGAAAGAAAATTACAGGCCAATATCCTTCATGAACATAGATGTTAAAATCCTCAACAAAATACAAGCAAAGTGGACCCAGCAATACATTAAAAAATCATATACCATGACCAAGTGGGATTTATTCTGGGGATGCAAGGCTAGTATAACATCTGCAAATCAATAAATGTGATATATCACATAAACAAAATGAAGGACAAAAATCATATGATCATATCAATAGATGGACAAAAAAATTCAACAAAATCCAGCACTCATTTATGATAAAAACTTTCAGCAAAATGGGAATAGAGGGATTATACCTCAACATAATAAAGGCCATATATGACAGACCTACTGCCAACATCATAGTCAATGGGCAAAAACTAAAACCATTTCCCTTACAAACAGGAACAAGACAAAGATGTCCACTTTCACCACTCTTATTCAACATAGTATTGGAAATCCTTGTCACATCTATCAGAAAGGAAGAAAACATAAAAGGTACCCAAATTGGAAAGGAGGAAGTAAAACTGTCATTATTTCCAGATGACATATTATTGCACATAGAAAACCCTAAAGACACCATCAAAGCACTACTAGATTTGATAAATGGATTCAGCAAAGTAGCTGGATGCCAAATTAACATCTGGAAATTGGTGGCATTCTTATACATCAACAATGAAGTCTCAGAAAGAGAAACTAAAAAAACAATACCTTTTACCATTGCAACTAAAAAATAAGATACTTAGAAATGAACTTAACCAAGGATGTAAAAGACCTATACTTGTAAAACTATGGGACACTGAAAATAGAAATAGAGGAAGGTATAAACAAGTGGAAGAATTTACCATGCTCATGGATTAGAAGAATTAATATCATTAAGATATCCCTACTATCCAAAGCAACTTATAGATTCAATGCAATTCCTATTAAAATACCAACAGCATATTTCACAGAGCTAGAACAAACATTTTGAAAATTTATATGGAACCAAAAAAGACCCCAAATAGCTGCAGCCATCTTGAGAAAAAAGAACAGAGTGGGAGAGATCACTATACCAGATATCAAACTCTACTGCAAAGTCATTGTAATCAAAACAACCTGGTATTGGTACAACACCAGACGTATAGTCCAGTTAAACAGAACAGAGAGCCCAGAAATAGGCCCATACCACTATGGTCAGTTAATATTTGACAAAAAAGCCAAGGGCATACAATGGAGAAAAAATAGCCCCTTCAATAAATGGTGCTGGGAAAACTGGACAGTTACATGCAAAAAAATGAAACTAGATCACCAGCTTTTACCATACACAAAAATAAACAGAAAAATGGATAAAAGTCCTAAATGTAAGTCCCAAAACCATAAAAATCCTGGAAGAAAACATAGACAGTAAAGTCACAGACATCTCACGTAGTGGAATTTTCACTGATACATCTCCTAAGGCAAGAGAAACAAAAGAAAAATAAACAAATGGGACTCCATCAAATTAAAATGCTTCTGCACAGCAAAAGAAATCAACCTCAAAATACAAAGGGCCCCACGGTAAGGGAGAACATTTTTGCCAAGGATTCATCTGATAAACGGCTAATTTCAAGGTGTACAAAGAACTCAATACTACTCAGCAAGAGGAAGACAAACAATCCTATTACAAAATGGGCAAAGGACTTGAATAGACACTTCTCCAAAGAAGACATACACAATCCAAGAGACATTTGAAAAAATATTCAATATCACTATCATCAGAGAGATGCAGATTAAAACCACAATGAAGTATTTCTTCACACCTGTCAGAATGGCTACCATCACCATATCAACAAATGGTATGTGCTGGCGAGGATGTGGAGAAAGAAGACCTCTCGTACCCTTTGACAGTAGGGATGCCCCTGGAAAATATTATGCCAAGAAAAATTTTGAAGCAGAGAATGACAAACATCACATGATCTCACTTATATGTGGAATCTAAAGAACTTAATAAACTGATAAACAGAATAGATTCAGTAACATGGAAGCATGGATTAGGCTAACAAATCCCAGAGGGAAGGTGGTGGTGGGTGGGTGGGGGGAGATTAACCAAAGAATTTATATGTATATATGGATAACCCAAGGAAACATAATAGTGTGGTGAGGGACTGAGGAGTGGGGTGGGGGAGGGGTGGTAAGGGTCAATGGGAGAAAAAAGGACATGTAATATTTTGAACAATAAATATAAAAATTTCTAGCTAAAAATAAGTAAATAAAAATAAATAAATAATGTAAAATAAAATAAGGTGCAAAACTGCCATTCTTGGGAACATTATCTCAATCCGTTGAGATTTTCCTTCCTAGCAATTGTTGACAGTTGGGCTCAAATAAACTCAAAAAAATTCTCTATAGGTTTGAATGTTTCTTATGTTGACAATTCTATTAATTAATATCAAGACGTTCTCCATTTCAACTAAGTTTTGGAATTTACTGAAAAATATTTTTTCAAAACATTCTATTATTATTCTTTTAAAGACTGTTTTGAGTTATAATTTACATATGGTGAAATTCATGGATTTTTTTGACATTTAACATGTACATTCAGTTTAATAAGTTTTGCTAAATGCACACAGCTGTGAAATCTACACACTTATTAAAACACCAAATATTTTCACCATTCCAGAAAGTTCACTCATTCCTTTCTACAATCAAACAATCCCCAGTCCCTTCAAAACAATCACTGAACTGATTTTTGTAAATATGTATCAATTTCTCCTGCTCTTTAACTTCATATAAAAGGAATCATAATATATACTCTTTTATATCTGGCTTATTTCACTCAGTATAATAGTTTTAAAGTTTATCTGCTTTCTTATTTTAAATCAGTAGTCAGAGTACACTTTTTCCCAAGTCCTGGAAAATATAATTAAAGATCCTATGTATGTCCTATTAAAAATGTTTGCGAACAAAATTTGATATTTTTTGACATTTAATAAAGAATGGCTTGTTGGGTCACAGAGCATATTTATGTTTTACATTTTAAACAATAGTCAAATGGTTTTCCAAAGTAATTGTACCAATTTATACTTCCAATAACAGTATGTAAGATTTCCACTTCTACCAAATTTTCAGAAAAATGTGTTATTGTATTTTTATTTTTGCCTTTCTATTATAGAATTTCATTGTGGTTTTAATTTTCACTGATGACTAATAGAAGAGGGTACATTTTAATGCAGCAGTTACTAACTATTGTAGATACTCTTTTATGTGAAGTACATGTTTGAGGTTTTAGTATCCATATCATTATTGATGGTCTATGGTCTTCTTTTATTTTATGGTTTTTTTATATTATTGAGTTGTTTTTGGTTTAATGTACTCTAGATACAAGTCTTCTGTCACATATTGTGTTGCAAAATTATTCATTTCTAACTTATTTTCAGAATGTTGTCTTTAGATCAACAGAAGTATTTGACTCACTGAACTCCAATTTAGGCACCTTTCTTGTTGGTTATTACTGTATGCTGTTTTTTCCCCCTCTTTTTAAAATTTTTCTTATTACTGAAAATATTGCAGATGTCACCTTTTTTCCCCATTGATCCCCTCCACCCACACTCCCCCCCCCCCCCCGTATGCTCTTTAAGAAATGTTGCTGCCTGTCCAGTCATGGCTCAGCGGTTGAGCATCGACCTAGGATCCAGGAGATCGGGGTTTGATTCCAGGTCAGGGCACATGCCCTGGTTGCGGGCTAGGCAGCCAATCAATGACTCTCTCATCATTGATGTTTCTCTCTCTCTCTCTCCCCCTCCTTTCCCCTCTCTGAAATCAATAAAATATATGTTTTTTTTTTAAAAAAAATGTTGCTAATTCAAAGCCTAAAGACATTGTCTTATGTTTTATTATGGAAAATTTCTAATTTCATTGTCTACATTTAAATCTATATTCCATATTGTCCTATGATTTTAATGTTTTGATGTTAAAGGTCAAGATTTATTTTGCTGCATGTGGCTATGCAATTTTCCAACACTTTTTGTTAAAAAGACTAACTTTTCCTCATTGGATTGTTTGATACCTTCGTTCAAAATCCATTATCTGTATAAATATGGGTTGATGGATAAAATCTTATTTGGGTCCATTGATATATATGTCACAGGCATAGTGGCTGTGGCTATTTGTCTGGTATCTTTGTTTTCAGTTTTTAGCTTTTTGAAACCACAGTTTTTAGTTTCTGTTTCTGGGTGGGTGAAGGGGCCCAGGGGCCTGCCCCTTTGGCAGCTATTTTTTTTATTTAAGGCCTCCCAATTCACCTCCCAGAGATTGCTATTTATTTAGCTATGGTTTCTTCTCCTTGAGACAGCACAGTTAATCCCCTTGTCTGTAGTATTGGTCCCTTTTTATTCTCTTTTGTCTTTCTTTTTCTTTTTTCCTCCTATCTGCCCCTGACTGTTTTTGCCTTGTGGATGTTTGATGTGTACCAAACTCCTGGTGGTCCTAAGTGGCCTTATCTATAGGCAGTGACATCTCTAAGATGTCCCCATTGACCACTTAGGATCTTGTGAAGTGAGAGTCTCACCTCTAAGAAAGCAACACTTAAACTTTTCAGTATTTTTAAGGCTCAGTATTTTTTAGTATAAGGCCCTTGACATTCTGATAAGCAGTAGTACTTAGTAAGGCCTATGTGCTTTTTTACCTTCTTGAATCAGTCATGTGACCTCCTCAGAAATCTAGGGCAGGGTAGGGATAAAATGTTCTCTCTTCATATCCCTTTTCTTTAAGTATTGTGACTCTGGTCTCCAATGATGTGATTTCTTGTACTCCATTGTGTAGGGGGATGAATTGTAGCACAGCAAGATGAACAACACCACAAAAGGATATATCTAGAACAACACCTTTTATGGGGTGCCATGCCATGATCCCGGAGGTGTATGTCCTCACATTGACTCCGTGTGTGTGTGCTGCACAATACACATGGAGAGAACCTCTGAAGAACACTTTCTCTCTACTCAACATGGAAGGTTGAAATGTATAGAAAAATAGCAATCCAGTTTGCTCTATCAATTTATCAGCCCATCTTACAGCACTTGGAGTGAAGTCATATCTCCTTCCCTTCAGAAGAGCCTTTCCTAAGCTTAGCTAGTCAATATATATAAAACAAAGGGATATTCCTCAGAGTACCTCTCAAATCTAGGCAAATAACCCAGCTCAGACCAGAACTCTGGGAAGACTCAGCTTCCAAGTTTCAATTTTAGGCTGGAAATCCACAGGAACACCCAGTAAATGCAACAAACAGTAGCTATGCTCCATTACAGGAGCACAGTTACAAGTATTTTCCCATGCTGCTGCTGCATCTGATGCAATTAATTAGTAAACCAAGAATAGTCTAGTGGCATATCACTCCAGTCTAAAGCCAAACCACTCTGTTTCTTGTACCAATTATTTTAATATATAAGTGCTGCTATCATTCAGGTATGGTGAGGTCAACAGAGCAGGATAAAACTGACACTGAAAAGATCGCTGGCTACATGCACAGATTCTAAGAGAAGGCCACATTGGTTGCCAAGGGGGAGCACAGGGGGAAGCACTGGGGACAGTCAGGAGGCAGACAGAATGAGGGAAAATGTGGGCAAGAACCTTTATTGTGGTTTGAGCAGGAAGAAAAGGGCAAGGCAGGGTAAGGGAGCTTAGGTTTGGCTAGTTTGAATAATTTAGGGCTTTAAAGCATAGAGGCTACCTCTCATTGTCTGGGAGCTGGACCTGGGGTGATTAAGACAGGAGAACAGTAGCCCGGACGGAGTGTGAGTCCCAGAGATGAACTGTTTCAGCTTGTGGGTGCTAGATTATTTGATTTGCATTTGTAAGGCATGCCCAGCAGTGAGTTGTTTACTCTAGTAGTAATTAGCTAACACTGGAAGGGGAAGTCCTTCCAGAGTCAGCAAGGCCCCAGAGATACAAGTATCAAAATATAATAAATAAACAAACAAATAAATAAATAAACAAAGACATTGTTCACACAGCAATAATGACATTCTCTTAATTACTGTAGCTTTATAATAAGCCTTGAAATGAGGTAGTGTATATCCTACTATGTTCAACTTTTTCAAAGTTTTTTTGACTCATCTAAATTCTTTAGATTTTCACATAAATGTAGAATAAGTTTTATAATATATTAAAAATTCCTATTGAGATTTATTGAAAATCTGTGAAATCTGTAGCAATGTCCCTTTGTTCCCATTATAGTTGTTATTGGTAGTTTGTATTAACTCTGTCTTATTTTTAATTGATCAGTGTTACTGGAATTTTATTGACTTTATTGATTTTAAAGGTTGCTTTGGGATATACCTATACCAAGATGGAAGCAGATTAAGTGGAAGCTACACTGATATTGCCCCAGGACCAAACTGGAATTATCAATAAAATATAGAAAAAAAATCCTGAATAATCAACTGAAGACTAGCTGGAGAACACCTTCTTACCCAACGACTTAAAGTGGAGAGACTGCATAGAGACTGGTAGGAAGTGCAGAGGTGAGAGGGGACTGACTGAGCTCCCACAGGCAACAGCTAAAGGTCCCTGTTGGGAGTTCCCACTGAGAACTCTGGGCACTAAGCCCTGAGCTAAGCTCCCCAGTCCAGAACACCAGAACTGAGAAAGGTGCCCACATAACATCTGGCTGTGAGAAAAAAGCAGGGTTTCTGTCTGTCAAGGAGAGATGGCTGGAAATGCAGGTACCCTATTTTTCTTTTCTTTTTTTTTAAATATATCTTTACTGATTTCAGAGAGAGGAAGGGAGAGGGAGAGAGAGAGACAGAAATATCAATGATGAGAGAACCATTGATCAGCTGCAGCCCGCAACCCAGGCATGTGCCCTGACTGGGAATCAAACCCTGATTGCCTGGATCCTAGGTCGAGGCTCAACCGCTGAGCCACGCCCAGCTGGGCAATGCAGGTACCCTCTTAAAGGGCCAACACACAAAGGTTCTTGTGAAACTGCTCACCTTGGGGTCCTGCAGAGAGAGGGCAGAGTGGACTAGAGCAATGTGAGGAGAATCTAGAGTTGCCGACTTTGGAGATAGAGCTTGGAGGGCACTCCTCAAGATCCTTGTGCTGAGTCATTCCTTCATACTGCAGAGGACACCTTTCTCAGGCAGACATTTACTCTAGGCAGCTTTTGCCTGGAGGGGAAGTAATTACCCCACTCACTGAAAACCTCTCTCCCCAACCTGTGGAGTTTCTCCATCTTGAAGCTCATTAAGAGAGTGTGAATAACAATCAACCTCTGAGTGTTTTGAGTATTTGCCTGATTTGCTTCTGGACGCATGGCTTGGAAAAGCAGACCTTGGTGCACATTTTGGTCTTTTCCAAACACACTCAGCTCCTGCAGAGGGAGCCAAAAGCTGTGGATTGCTAAAAGCTTCAAACAGGGCTTTCAATGCCAGTCACAAACAGCGTCTGACATTGGCCTGCACCAGAGACCTAGTAGATCTACCTAACAAATAGAAACAAAACCAAACAGGCAGCCAAAATTGGGAGACCAAAAAAAACAAGCCCCGAATTAAAGAACAAAAGAATTATCCAGAAGAAGAGATAAATGAAATAGAGATAAGCAATCTATAGATATAGAGCTCAGAATACTGATCATAAGGATGCTCAAAAGCTTTAGAAAAGATATGGAAACTATGAAGGAAATTAAGCATGACAGTAGAAATAAAAAATATATTGGCAGGACTAAACAGCAGATTAGGGGAATCTGAGGATCAGGTCAGAGAATTAGAAGACAGGGTAGAAGAAATCACTCAATCAAAGAATCAAAAAGAAAAAACAATTCAAAAACAGGAGGACAATTTAAGGGAGGTGTAAGACAACATGAAATGTAACCATGTTCACATCATAGGAGTTTCAGAGGTGAAGAAAATAGGCAAGGGACAGAGATCCTGTTTGAAGAAATAATGGCAGAAAACTTCCTTAATCAGGTCAAGGAAAAAGTAACACAAGTTCAGGAGGCACAGAGAGTCTCAAGCAAGAACACAAAGAGGCCCACACCCAGACACATCATAATTAAAATGTCAAAAATTCAAGACAAAGAATCTTAAAGGCAGCAAGACAAAAGTAATCTGTTACCTACAAAGGAGCTCCTATAAGGCTGTCAGCTGATTTCTCATCAGAAACTCTACAGGCCAGAAAGGAATGGCATGAAGTATTCAAGGTAATGAAAAGCAAGGATCTGAAACCAAGACTACTCTATCTAGCAAGGCTATCGTTCAAGACAGATGGTGAAATAAAGAGCTTCCCAGACAAAAAAAGGCTAAAGGAGTTTATCACCACCAAATCAGCATTACAGGAATTGTTAAAGGGACTGCTGTAATAAGAAGTAAAAATAAAGAGGATGAGAAACATAGGCATAAAGATAAGCCCATCTATCAATAATAACCTTAAATGTAAATGAATTAAATGCTCCAATCAAAAGGCATAGGGTAGCTGAGTGATAAGAAAACATGACCCAAATATATGATGTCTACAAGAGACTACCTCAGAACAAAAGACTCACACAGGCTGGAAAGAACAAATAAACATCTGGAGGGCTTTAAAAGAGAGATCGACAGCAATACAGTCATAGTAGGGAATTTTAACACTCCACTGACTTTACTTGATAGATTTTCCAGGCAAAAAAATCAACAAGGAAATAACGACTCTAAAAGACACAATAGATCAGATGGATTTAATTGGTAGTTACAAAACATTTCACCCCAAAGCTGCAGAATATACATTCTTCTCAAGTGCACGTGGGCCATTCTCAAAGAGAGACCATATGTTAGGACACAGAACAAGTCTCTACAAGTTCAAGAGGATTGAAACCATATCAAGCATCTTTTAGGACATTTATACCATGGAATACTATGCAGCTATAAAAGAGAAGGATCCCTTCCCCTTTGAGACAGCATGGTGGGACCTGGAGAGTATTATGCTAAGTGAAATAAGCCAGTGAGGGAAAGACGAGTATCACATGATCTTACTCATATGTGCAATCTAACAAACAAAATAAACTGGTGAACAAAATAGATCCAGAGACATAAAAGCATGGAACAGACTGAGGAATCTCCAAAGAAAGGCAGGGGTGGGTGGGTGTGTAGGGAGAGATTAACCTAAGAACTTACATGCATATATGCATAACCAATGGACACAGACAGCACTGTGGTGAAGGCCTGGAGGGAGTTGCAGGGTAGAAGGGATCAAAGGGAGGAAAAAAGGGACATCTGTAATTCTCTGAACAATAAAGATAAATTCAAACATAAAAATAATCAATCTTTGAATTATTGATTTCTTTACTGTTTGATTTATATTTTATCGATTTGGATTCTGATTTTTTCTGTTTTCTTTCTTCTACTTACATTTTTTAATTGACTTTCCTTTATTCTATTTTTTTTAATATATATTTTTTTATTGTTGACAGTATTACAGATGTCTAGGACCCCCCCTTTTTGCCCTCCTCCACCCAGCACCTGATCCACCCCAGGCCTTCACCACACTATTTTCGGTGTACATGGACTATGCATACATGTATATAAGTTCTTTGGTCACTCTCTTTCTGTCTTCCCACCCACCTCCTGTCTGAGTTCTGTCAGACTACCATGTATCCATGCCTCAGGACATATTTTGTTCATCAGTTTATTATGTTCATTAGATTCCACATATAAGTGAGATCACATAATATTTGTCTTTCTTTGACTGGCTTATTTCACTTAGCATTATATTCTCCATCTCTATCCATGCTGTCCCAAAGGGTAAGAGGTCCTTCTTCTTTACAGCTGCATAGTATTCCATGGTATAAATGTACCACAGCTTTTTTATCTACTCATCTACTGATGGGCACTTGGGCTGTTTCCAGATCTTAGCTATTGTAAATTGTGCTGCTATGAACATAGGGGTGCATAAGTGTTTCAGGATTCTTAAGATATATTCCCAGAAGTGGGATCACTGGGTCAGAAAGCAGTTCTATTTTTAATTTTTTGAGGAACCTCCACACTGTTTTGGGATTTTCAGGCTATATTCCTAGAAGTGGGGTTGCTGGGTCAAACAGCAATTCCATTTTTTAATTTTTGAGTAAATTCCATACCACTTTCCCTAGTAGCTGCACCAATCTGCATTCCCACCAGCAGTGTACTAGAATTCCCTTTTCTCCACATACTGGCTAGCACCTGTCATTTGTTGATTTGTTGATTATAGCCATTCTGGCAGGTTTGAGGTGATACCTCATTGTGGTTTTAATTTGCATCTCTCTGATGATTAGTGACTTTGAACATTTTTTACATATGTCTCTTGGCCATCTGTATGTCCACTTTGGAGAAGGATCTATTCAGGTCCTATGCCCATTTATTCTGTATCTTAAAATTATTTCAGTGCTCTGGCAGGGTGGCTGGAGCATCTTCTCGATGCACCAGTGTTACGTGGTTCGATCACCTGTGGGGGCACATGCAGGAATCAACCAATCAATGCATAAGGATGTCGCTCTCTCTCCCCCCTTGTCTCTTTCTCTCAAATCAATAAATAAAAAATTTTAAGAAATTATTATTTCTCTCTCTTATTTTCTAAGATGGGCATTTCCATTTTATAAACATCTCTTAAACAATTACATTAGCTGCATTCAACAACTTTTTATTTATTGTTTTTTATCATTCTGTTTTATTTTATTTATTTATTTTTTTAAATGTATCTTTATTGATTTCAGAGAGAGGAAAGAAGAGGGAGAGAGAGAGAGAGAAACACATCAATGATGAGAGAGTCATTGATCAAGCCCACAACCGGGGCATGTGCCCTGACTGGGAATCGAACCCCAATCACCTGTATCCTAGGTCGATGCTCAACCGCTGAGCCACGCCCGGCTGGGCTATCATTTTGTTTTAAAAATATATGGTTTGTATGTGTATACACATATATACATACACACACACACACACACATATATATATATATTCCCTTTTTTCTGTGATGAATGGTCTATTAAGCATGTTGCTTCATCTCTCGATTCCACACCGCACAGCCATTGGCTACAACTCCCAAGTAGCCAGTTATCCATCTGAGATGGTACAGGATGTCCCCACAGCCACTGAGCAACATTGCTGCCCACAGCTGGTTAACAATCAAAATTTTGAAGGTCCAGCTGTCTTATGGTGGTGACAAGTCATGGTGACAGATGAGAAAGTTGCCATCTTAACTGATGATGAAAAGGAACAGAAGAGATAATATCTGTTTGCTGATCTCCTTAATGGTATTTCCAGGGAACTAGAACCATCTTCAAATAAACCACCACCCTTCCCAGAAATAGTTGCTATACTTGAGAAAGAAATAGACTGGATAGAGAAACACTGTGTTAAAATAAACAATGATCTAATTTCCAAGGTCTTTTATATATTTATTTTTTCTTTTACTCTGCATATGGCTCTCTTCACCCACTTTTGCCTGTGTATTATAAACAACTAGGAATGTCACAAAGTCAGAGTGGAATACCAGTAGGTGTGTGATACATCATTGAATTCTGCAATGCCCCTTTTTGGGGTGTAGTTGCAGATCACTTTAAAGAAATGCAAAACTGGCCCTGGCCAGTACGGCTCAGTTGGTTGGAGTGTCTTCCCGTACACCAAAAGTTTGCAGGTTTAATTCCCGGTTAGAGCACATACCTAGGTTGCGGGTTCTTTACTTGTACTCCAATCCATGTTTCTCTCTCTCTCTCTCTTTCTCCCTTCCTCTCTCTCTAAAATCAATAAGCATGTTGTCTGCTGAGGATTTAAAAAAAAAAAAGAAGAGCAACATTGTCATCCTCTTTTCTCTTTTGTGTTGTTTTATTCAACGTAGGCATCAGATTTATTAAACCTACTATTTTGAGATGTGTAACCAACATTCCCTCAACATCTCGACCCACCAATTCAAGTCAATTTTTAACTGTCCTGCCAATGAATTATTCCATGATCTCTTCCATTGCCACATCACCAAGAATGCATGAGAAAAGAAACCTACTTCTTTTTGACAGTTCCAAGCAAGAGCAGTGCACCCACGCTGCAGCCTCAAACCCTGCTCCCTCCCCCACTGGAAATGTAACCAGGGAGACAACCACTACTATTGTCACTACCACCAAATCTTTACTTTCTAACCAAGTCACTAGTGTTTATGATCAACAAGAAGTAGAAGCTATATTCTTGGTGATCTTGGTAATTGTCATGATGGAACTTTATCAGTGCTCTTCTGTCACCATTATGGATACGGTAACACTACAGTATCTGGGAGAACACAGAGACTGCTATGAAAAGCAACACATATGGGGCTCCCTGGACTGAGGGCTGACAATGCTGTCTGTGGGCATAAGGATTGACTACACCCACACAGAAGTGCTCATTGACAGAAAGGGGTGCAACCCCCCTGATTACTGGAAATATGTGATTGTCTTCATAGTCTTTGGAGTTCTCATGACCATGGGGTTGATTGTAGCTGCTCAGTTCCAGTTTCACTACAACCACTTCAAAAATAATGACAATAAAGGAAGAGAGGTGGAAATCCCTCAAGTGGAGAGGAAAAACTCCATAGGGTCCTGAGGAGACAGCAACCATGACAAGCCACTCACAGGCCTTCAACTTTTGGGACTTAATCAGATGGCTTTTCACTGTACAGTATGGCTCAGTGTTGTTTATGGCTTGATTTATGTGTTTTGAATACGGCTTCATGATCACCCTTCTCTACTGGCATTTGGAGGATCTGAATGGTACCACAACCTTCTTTAGGGTATGTCAATACTGAGTCATGCATCTTAGCTGACAACTTATTTTTTTAGTCACAAACTTATTGAATTGATTGGCTACATCAGGGTTCTGTATATTGGCCTGGCTTGCAATACATTTGCTATATTTATATTTCCTACCTGGAAAATGTCTGCACTGTTTCCACAGAAGTTGTTGAAGGAGTGGCACATGTGGCCATCTAGGCAGCCTGCATTTCTTATCTCAGTGCAGCCATTCCCCTGATCTGATGACCTCTGCTCAGGACATCCTGCAAAGTTTGAGCAGAGGTTGTGTGCCATGATCAGAGGCCTGTTAGTCAATTATTTGGGGGCTGCTGCAACCTTCCAAGGAATCGACGTGCCCTACCTGGTGACCCTCCTGCTCTTTGCTCTGATCCAGTGACTGGTAGTGCCAGATGAAGAAGACAAAACATTGATAGCAAAAAGATTCCTGTTCCATCAAGTCTTGTTACATACAACCACTGACTTGGTATAGCAACAGACAGAAAACCTCATGCCATGCACTGAGCCCAGACTTATGCTCAAGAAAACCAAATACCAGGAAGAAAAAGAGAATGTGAACAAGCCAGCCCGGGGGCGGGGGGGGGGGGTCAGCTCCTCTCCTTGAGTAATCTTTGACTCTGCACTCTATCAAATTAAAGAGATGATGCAGCTAAAAAGATATAACCATGCTTCTGAGCTACAACCCTTACAGGGGCCCAGTGAGAATCAGAGAGATTCTTGAGCTGGTGAAGCCTGGCCTGTACCATGAGAGATTCACTCTGAACCACCTAGAAATCAGCCATCCCCTCAAAAAGCAGCATCTCAGCTGCAGAGCAGCTCAGCTCACCCACTGTAGACCAGTGTGCAAAGAAGAGTGAGGACCAGCAGGCTGAGCCTGCGGCCGGGGGACACTGAGAGTTCCCGCTCTCATCTCATACCCTGCATTAAATTGGGCTTTTCTGCCAGGATAGAGGGAGAAGTGTCCTGAATCCAAAACATTTCTCACCTTGAGGAGCATAGCACTACATAGGCTTCTAAGTGCCTGAAAACATGTTTCATTAACATGGAAACAAACACACATAGTAGCTACAGTACACATTGGCCATAACTGTTAAACTACCATAATCCCACTGGAACCACAGAAGGGAAAGGGAGTGCAATGAGGACTTTCTGTTCTTTGATTGGTTAGGTTAAGGACTACAGGACTTCTCTGCCAGGGCGGTAAGAGTTAAAACCAGCAGTTACACTGAGTAAGTGGAGAGAAAGAAAGTGTTTTGAGGTGAATGCTGATGTAATTCCCTCTTCTGATTATTTATTCTAATTTTTTGCCTCTTAATGCAAACTGGGAAGAAACTGAACACACCTATAATTTTGTTTCCCTTAAAGAGAACCATTTAAAAGAAGTAAGATTTTAAAAATACAGTAAGCAAGTAAAAGTAGCATATATGCTTTTGTTTAGTTTCATCAGAAATTTGTCATATCTCATAGCAAATATATTTTTATATGTGTGTGGTATGTAAAGAAAATAGTCAATTCTTTGAGCAAAAGCTGTTATTGACTACTGCAAGCTAAGCTGAGCTTTAAAATGCCTTTAGTTTTAAATGGACTTTAAGACCATAGGAGATAATATTCCAAATAAACCAACCAACTCAGTTTTCTGTGGCCTGATAGACAAAAGTTTACTAAATATATTGATACTTCAAATAGCTTATACCACAATTTACAATTTTATAGTGATTCAGGCTCTACTTAGCTGATGGAATTTTTTTTAAAAATCATTGAACTCCTAAGGGTTTCTTTAATTAAGCAGTACTATTTACAAATAACAGTATAAGATTTAAGTGCCTGGGAGAGGGATATAATTTTTTTAAATCCATAATGGGTCAGTTATTGCTTTATTTTTGGTGAGGGGAAAAGGTGGTGAACAGGAAACTAGGAATGGAAAGGACAGGAATAAAAAGTAACTATGCTTTCTAATGACTAAAGAAAGAAACATCAGTATATCATTTCCCATGAAGACACAGTCAGACACTGGACAGGTCAGATACCAGTATGCAACTGTAAACATTACAGTTACTGTCAGAACAATGGCTGGGTGAATCACGTTTAAAGCTTGAGGCTGAAAATGAAAGCTGAGGTTAATAGGAAGCCTTGTGGGAGAGCTGTGGGAAATGGAACACCGCTCTAGCTGAATGAAGGTCAATTATAGTGTGTATAATAGCTGTGGATGAGCACAAGAGAGAGGAGATAAAAGAACAGAGTTAAAAAATGAGCAACTCACTTTACCCTCTGACCTTGATTAAATAGGATCAATTGTAAAAGGAGGGTTCTTCCATGATATCATACTTTCACCTAAAACTGCATCTGGGAGAAGAAATTCTACACTTGGATATCCAGCTTCACTACCAAAGACAGCTTAAAAATAAAATAAGGGGAAAAGTAGAATTAAGCAAATTTTTTTTTTTTGCACTTGAACTGAAACATATTATACCATAAATTATCATGACTCGCTTTAAGTTATCTTTAAAAAGCAGATGTATTGCCTGGACGGCATGGATCAGTGGTTGAGAGTTGATCTATGAACCAGGAGGTTGTGGTTTGATTCCCAGTCAGGGCACGTGCCCTGGTTGAGGGCTTGATCCCCAGTAGGGGGCGTGCAAGAGGCAGCCAATTAATGACTCTCATCATTGATGTTTCTCTCTCCCTCTCCCTCTTCCTTTCTCTCTCTGAAATCAATAAAAACATTTTTTTTTTTTTAAAAAAAGCAGATGTGTTTATTATATCTATGTAATTATAGAAATAAAGAAATGGGTGACAGGCTGAACCCCACCTATGAATGTACAGTATGTGGATTTGTGAAACTGACTGTAGGAAGTAAAAACATATTGTATCTTGAGTTTACAGTTTGTATTTATTCCTTTGAAAAGCTTGCTGTTTTGGAAATGCACAGTTGACTTGAAATGAAAATAAATACTAATTTTAAATATTTCTTAAATAAACAAAAGAAGCATGTTTCCTAATTTACAAATATTTTTAGATATCTGTTGTTTTTAATTTCTACTTTAATAATGGTTTGTCAGAGAAAATACTCTTACGATTTACAATTTTTATTGACATTGATGTGAACTAGAATATGGTCTTTTTCACTGGTTTAGGTGAACATGGCAAGAGTGTATTCAGCTGCTGTTGACTGTAGTGATTTTCAAATGTATTAAGATGGTTGATAGGGTCAGTCATATCTTCTATATACTTACTAAGTTTATTTTTATTAAATATTGCTGGCAACTTTTCAAATCTCCAAATATAATTTTTGATTATATATTTCTCCCTTCAGTTCTATCAATTTTTTCTGCATGTATTAAGAAGTTCTGTTATTAAGCATATATATATTAATAATTTTGTCTTCTTGATGTATTAACATTTTTATTATGAAATATACTTCTGGTAATTTTTTCCCTTTAACTCTACTTTTTCCTAATATTAATATAACTGCATCAGATTTCTTATGCTTAGTGTGTTTGTGGTATATTTTATTTCTTTTTGTTTTTCTTTTAAACTGTTTTTTTAAATTTTATTTTTGCTTAAAATATTACAGATGTCCCTTTTTCTCCCCAATGACCCATTCCACTCAGTCCCATCCCCCTCCCCAGTCCCTCTCCCCACCATTGTCTTTGTCCTTGGGTTGTGTATATATGCATATAAATTCTTTACTTCTTGATTCTCCATCTTTAAAATGTCTTCTTTATGAACAGCATAATTACATCTTGCTTTTATCTTATTCACTCTGATAATCTCTACCTTTCAAACGGTAGGTGTTTACTCAACGTATTTAATATAATTACTCATATGTTTGGGTTTACATGCAAAACATTCATGTCTAATTTCACTTTGTCTCATTTGGCCATTGTACCACTTTTCCACCTTTTGTAACTCTCACTTGGTAAATTTGGATATTTTTTTTAGTATTCCATGATATTTCCTCCATTGGATTTTTGGTTATGTCTTTGTCATTTTTAAGTAGTTACTTTATAATCAATAAATCCTTACAGATATATGTTTCCAGTTCCCCCTTTCTTCTTTTTTGTTCTTGAGTCATTTATTTTACTTCTGAATATTTTATAAACTCATATTGTTATTTTTTACTTCAGTTAATAGTTTTGGATGAGATTTAAGTATATATAAGCATATAGATATGGATATATGTCTATGGATTTTTTAAAGTTTCTTTATATTTATGCCATATTTACCCTTTTTGATGCTCAACATCTTCCTAGAGCCCCAAATTTCTATCTAGTATTGTTTGCCTTCATTCTAAATGGCTTACTTTATGAATTCTTTCAGCACAGGCCTGCTAAAGACAAACTCTTCTTTTGTTTTCCCTCTGAAAATAACTTTTATCTTCATTTTTGGAAGCTCATTATAGAATTCTAGGTTGACAGCTTTTTCCTGTCAGCACTTTAAGGATGTTTTATTTTAGCACTGTAAAAACTATTTTGTCTCTATTGTTTCTTATGAAAAATGTGCCATTATTCATAGCATTGTTCCCTTTATGTAATGTATTGATTTTTTTCCCTCCTGTGGCTCCTTTCACGATTTTATTTTTATCTTTTGTTTTCAGAAATTTGAGCATGATTTGTCTAGTTGTGGTTTTCTTTTTATTTATTCTGCTTAGGCTTTTGTGAGCTTCCTGATTCTGTGTACTGTTTTCTTTGACTTTGGAAAATTATTATCCATTATCTCTTCAAGTATTTATTTTGCTTCATTGTCTCCCTCTTCTTCTTCACTTCAGTTACTCAAATATTAGAATTTTTTGTGTTGTCCCTCAGATCTCAGGTGCTTTATTCCATTTCTTGCCTCTTTTATATATTTATGTTTCACTTTAGAAATTCTTATTGATCTGTTCACTGTTTCTTTTTTCTGCTGTGTCCTTTCTGTTTATTAGCCTATTGAAAGATTTCTTTGCAGTCATGATATGCAAAAGAACAAAGAAATTAAAGTAAATAATGTTTATGCCCAGGAGCAAGCATATCTCTTCTTTCAAGTCTTTAGTGTAGAAGATTGAGACATTCTACTACGTAGTTGATCTGAGATTACTGTTTATTGTTTCTTTTTACTATTATTATTAAAGTATAGTTGACATACAATTCTGTGTTAGTTTCAGGTGTACAACACAGTGATTCGACATTTATATACCTTGTGAAGTGATCACCATGGTAAGTCTGCTAACCATCTGTCACACAGTTATGATATTATTGACTATATTCCCTATGCTGTACATGATATCTCTGTGACCTATTTATTTTATGACTGTAACTTTGTACTTTTTAATCTCCTTCACCTTTTTTCAAAAATTTAGATTCATTTCACCATAGGCTTCACCTGATTTGCGATTTTAACAAGAACTTTTCTTTCATCGGGACTAGGGATCTAAGTGCTAAGGAGTTTTCTCTCTGTTGTTTTTTCCCCCCGTCTTTTAGCAGAACTCATGGACTTGTGTTTCACTGGTGGGTTTCTCTTATCTTCCTTTCTACAAATTAGAGAATACAATTTTCTTGTACTTAATGTAAGACTTGGAATGCACATGATGTTACCTTTCTCCTTCCTTGCCTTTAAATTTCAGCAGGGCCTGTGCACCAATAATACAGTGCAAGAGGTTAATGTCAGCATTCCCGACATTCCCCAGTGGTAATAGGACTCTTCCTAGTACTCAATAAAAACCCTAGAATGTCTGTGCAGTATATCTGAATTCTCCCGCTCTGAGTGCTGCTGTAGTTTGTGTGACTTAGTCTTGTGATTGAGGAATGAACAACATTTGCTTTCTGCTTTCTAAATTCAGGAATATTGTTATGTCTTACTGTGAACTATTTAAAGCTCTTGATATGCATTGCCAAAAGTCTTTTTGGAAAGATTATACAAAATAATACTGCAGCCACTTTTTTAAAAACAGGTTACATGTCAATATACCTTTGTTATTTCATCCTTCTTACTATATCAATAAAAATTATTTTGGTTTATTTCTACTTCTTCCAGGGAGATTGAACTTTCATTTACATGTTCATGCAGTGATGTATTTTGTCTCTGATACCAATGAACATGTTAAGAAAAACTTTTGTTGCCCGGCTGGGCGTCGCTCAGCGGTTGAGCGTTGACCTAGGATCCAGGCGATCGGGGTTCGATTCCCGGTCAGGGCACGTGCCCGGGTTGCGGGCTCAATCCCCAGTTGGGGGCGTGCAGGAGGCAGCTGATCAATGACTCTCTCATCATCGATGTTTCTCTCTCTCTCTCCCTCTCCCTTCCTCTCTCTGAAATCAATAAAGATATATTTTAAAAAACACACAAAGCTTTTGTTAATTATATTCAGATTTATATTGAATGATAAAGACATCAGCATCAAAACATTCCACTTAATGCTATTACTATTAATAATAATGTGATAGCTACTATTTATTAAATGTTGTGCAAAGTTTTTATATAGAGTACAATAGAGCTATGAGCTGTATATAAATATCCCCATTTTATAGATGAGTAAAATAAAAATTAGAAAGATTTAGTAGTTTACCTAATATCTCATAGAAAAAAGGGTAGTAGGTCACTGGTTTTTTTTAATTAAAAAATTTCAGCATTGACATAATTGCAGGTGTCTCCCTTTTCCCCTCCCTTTGCCCACCTCCACCCATCCCCGCCTCCCCCTCCCTTGGCCTTCACCAAACTATTGTCCATGTCCATGGGGTATGCATATATGTTCTCTAGCTAATTCCTTCACCTTCTTTTTCCAGTCATTCCCTGCCCCCTCCCCTTGGGCACCAGCCAGTCTGTTCCATGTATTCATGCTTCTGATTCCATTTTGTTCATCAGTTTATTTTGTTCATGAGATTCCACATATTAAGCAGGTAACTTATTCATAACTAGATATTTTTCTATGACAAAGTCCTTGGACCACTGCACTAATATTTAGTCTTCCAAAAGTCTATTTGTGAATTAATGAATTATGAATATGTATTGTCTATTTCTGAAATTATTTTATCTCTCATCTCTCTTGTTGAAAAATTCCACTTGTTTGCTATGATGTTCAATGACTTGTGATTGCCTCAGCTGCACTACTTAAACTTTTAAGAAAAATTGCGTATTTATATTGATGTTCCAAGATTTGGAAAACAAATCTTTTACCACATCTATATTATTCTTGATTTTATAACCATCTGTTCATAAAATAACTTATACACTACAAACATCTTCAGGGAATTAGAAATATTTGAAGAAACCACAATTAGTAATAGTCTTATACTATTTATATTATACAATAACTTCTCTTAAATGTCAAATATTGAGGGTTATGATTTTCTTATATTAAGGTTAAAATTTTTGTTAATATCCTAATATCTTTTTTTTTTTCTTATTGCAGAATACTTTTTAAAATTCTGAACACATTCTGATCCACTAAGGTTCAGATACAAAGAATAGTTTTGTGAGCCTTTAGGGCAAAAATAAACTAGGTTACTGAGAATTAATAGGCTATTCAGAACCCTACTTAATATATATTTGATAGAGAACTTATTTCAAGACAATGAAACAAAATCTTTCTTTTCTGGGATAAGAATTTGTTATATAAATATGACCTAAAATAGTGTGTGATGATTTCAGAAATTATAAATCTTTTGGCTATAAAAACCTATATTTAGAACCACTATATTGTGCATGTGATTCACAAACTCCGTTATAAAGTATTTTTTTATACTTTACAATACAAGTACTGAAATAAATTGTACTCATTACACTATATTTTCTAATTCAGACAAATGGGTATATTTCCTGGCTGTATTCTTGTATCAGATTTTATGATCTTTTGGTAAAAAAAAATATATATATATCTGAATTGACTTTTAATGTTCTCTAGCTATTTTTTAGTGAGCATTTTCTAAAACTTTTGCCACTATGAAATCTATCCAATATCACTGTTATTTTGCAAATATTTTTAGAAATTTTTTTTACATGAGCTGTCTTGTGTAATGAATATATTATAACTGTATGTTTTTTTCACCAGATATTGTAAGGCAAATACATATAACATTAGCTTTTCCCTTTCCCTAGATAAATCTGTGTTATTGTTATCCCATGAAATAAATGTAACAAAAGTTGAAATGAGCAAATCCAAGTTTTAGAGTAAGCAGGTTGGCTATATTTATACTAGGAAGAGAATTCTTAGAAGCAGTCAGAAACAATGAAGTAGAAAAATAGAATAATGAGTCAGGTATTGTCCATCAAGGTAAATAAGCAAATTCTATTATTCTACATATGGGGGAATGATAAAGTACACATGTGTTTCAAATAACATTGATTTTGCTTCATTGATGAACAAAAACAGTGTTGGCAATGGACCCGTGATTTCTTGGTTGCAGATTCAAATACAGATGAAAGGCAAACAATGGTTATATGAAATGGTTAAATGGAAAAGAAAGAATGCTTTCCACAAGGCTTTATTAAACAGGAACAACTCTTGGTAATGTGCGCATCTTTCTTCTTCATTCTACTTAATGAGAAAAGGTCATATACTATTTCTATTTTAAATCATGTTGTTAAAAGCTTTTGTCAATACCAAATACTGATAACACAAAAGATAAAATGATTTTAAAAATTAAAATGGAATGTCTCTAAAGGCAAGTCGTATATATTTATTAATATTTTTAAAAGAATATTAGTAAAATAAATCATGGATATCTCTTATTATATTTGCATTTTTAAAGTTTTGCTACAGTTAATAGTTTGTGATATAAATTATAAGCCAGAAAGTTGAGGTTTTTACCACTACTAAGATATACTGGATAAATAATATAAGTAAGTTTACCCAATCAAAACAGACAATATAAATATTTGAAAATGATGTCTTGCATGGGGCTAACATTTAGCATTTGTTCATATAACTAACCTAAGACAATACTCCAATCATAGATTTTCTGCCTAATAACACTTTTATCCATTAAACAAAATTGAATTCTTTTTTCTTAATTTTTTAATTATTCTTTACCTGCAAATTGCAGTTACATGATGTCTTTTTTTAGTCCAGTTTTTAAATTTTTAAAAATTTTTTAAATTACAGTTTACAATTAATATTATTTTGTGTTAGTTTCAGGTATACAACATAGTGGTTAGCCAATCATATACTTTACAAAGTGTCCCTCCTCATATTTTCAGTACCGAACTGGCACCATACATAGTTATTATAATTTAAAAAATGCATTCTTGCCCCTGTCGGCATGGCCCAGTGGTTGAGCATTGACCTATGAACAAAGAAGTCATGGTTCGATTCCTGGTCGGGGCACATTCTTAGGTTGTGAACTTGATGTAGAGGGCATACAGGAGCCAGCCAATCAATGACTCTCTTATCATTGATGTTACTATCTCTCTCTCCCTCTCCCTTCCTCCTTCTGAAATCAATAAAAACATATTTTTTAAAATGCATTCTTGCCCGGCTGAGCTTGGCTCAGCAGTTGAGCGTTGATCTAAGATCTAGGAGATTGGGGTTCGATTCCCCATCAGGGCACATGCCCAGGTTGTGGGCTCGATCCTCAGTCGGGGGCATACAGGAGGCAGCCGATCAATGACTCTCTCATCATTGATGTTTCTATCTCTCTCTCTCCCTCTCCTTTCTTCTCTGAAATCAATAAAGATATATATATTTTTAAAATGCATTCTTATTAATGATCATTTATAACCAAAGTTAGCACCATCAAATGCAAGGTAATTAGGCTAAAATTACTAAGCATGATAAAAATTGGTGATTGCTCAACACCATATTTCAGGAGAAAAAAAAAGAAATGAATCTTTTTTAAATCTTTATTGTTGAAAGTATTACAGATGTCCCTTTTTTCTCCCATTGACTCCTTCGACCTTTCTCCCAATGCCCCAGGCCTTCACTGCACTATTGTCTGTGTCTGTGGGTTGTGCACGTATGCATATAAATTCTTTGGCTAATCTCTCCCCCCCCACCCCCCTTCCTTCTGAGATTCATCAGTCTGTTCCATGCTTCCATGTCTCTGGATCTATTTTGTTCATTGGTTTATTTTGTTCATTAGATCCCGCATATAAGTGAGATCACATGATACTTGTCTTTCTCTGACTGGTTTATTTCGCTTAGCATAATACTCTCCAGGTCCCTCCATACTGTCTTGAAGGGTAAAAGATCCTTCTTTTTAACAGCTGCATAGTATTCCATTGTGTAAATGTACCACAGCTTTTTTTTTTTTTTTTTTTTTTATCCTCTCATCTACTGATAGACATTTGGGCTGTCTACTTGAAGTTAAATTCTAGTTACAAATCATATTTAATTTTTTTGTACTATGTGTTTCATGAGCTACAGTGGTCTAACTAAAAATAGTTTAGTTTTGTCTACAAAAAAACATCTGTATACTTCTCTAAAAGACACCTCACAACACTACTGTATGTAGAGAAATTGCCAATTTTCATCTTAGTGATTTTTATGAGAGTAGTCAGTATTCTTATTTCATTCACCTGAGTTTAGAAATGGATCAGAATATACCTTTTAGTAATATCTTGTACATGACTTTATAACGACCTACCTATAAGGCAACTGCCTTGTTGTAAACTAAACTGACATATTTTAGTTTAGTTTGCTGGGTATATGTGAATAATTTGCTAAAGAAACTTACATTCTGGTTCCATGGGCCATATTAAGGTTTTTTTGTTTTATTTTTGGTTTTGTTATGAAAGCATGGAAACTACTTACATTTATATCAAGTTTCTAGTCAAGATACAAATGTGTATGTGTTGTAAAAGTAAAACAAATCTTTAAAATATTTTAAAATATTTTTCATATAAATGAGTTCTCTTTTTGATTATTCATTAGTAAAATTTCAAGGTACCACCAAATCAGCAAGTGTTACTAAAAAACTGTTGAGTGTGTGGTGGGAATTATAGAAATGGGATCCAGTGTCCTTACCTTTGAGAAATCTGTCATCTTCTTAAGAGCTACAAGACTATGGCATATGAAATACTTTAATAAAAAATCTAGTGGAATTTAGGAAATGTGACATTATTCTAAATGAGATACTAAAGGGAGTTTTCAGGAGGAACCAAAAGTACAGAGATTTCCCATTAATTCCCTCTCAACTTCCAAACCAACTTTCGCTATTATTAATATTTTGTATCAGTGTTGCATATTGCTTACAATTGATGAACTTATATGAATACCTTGCTATTAATTAACCTCCAGAGTTTACATAGATTTCACCCTTCATGTTATACAGCTCTATGGATTTTGAGAAAATCACATTATGTATCCACGGACTCTGTATTGTACAAAGTACTTTCAATGCCTTAAAAAGCCTTTTTGTTTCATCTATTCATCCTTCCATTGCCCTCAACTATAGTTCTTCAGGAAAAAAAAAGTTATTGATTTCACAGAGGAAGGAAGGAAGACAGAGAGAGAGAGAAAGTGAGAGAGAGAGAGAGAGAGAGAGAAAGGGAGACATCGATTTGTTGTTCCACTTATTTATATATTCATTGGTTGATTCTTGTATGTGCCCTGACTAGAAATCAAACCTTCAACATCAGGATGACACTCTAACCAACTGAGCTACTCAGACAGGGCTCCAAACTATAGTCATTTTACTGTTTCCGTAAATTCCCTTTCTTCCAGAATGTCATATCCTTGGAATCATGACGTATGTAGCCTTTTCAACTGACTTCTTTCAATGCTACTTTGTGGTTTGACACCACATTTCTTTATATTATTTCTGAATAATATTTCACTGTATGGCTATACCGCAGTTATTTATTCATTCACTTATCGAAGGCCATTTAAGGTGATTCCAAATTTTGGATGTTATTAATGAAATTTCTATAAACATATTTATGTATATTTTTTGTGCACATTATTTTTCTACTTATTTGGATAAATACCTAGGAACTCCATGCTTGATCCTATAGTAAGACTATGTTTTATTTGGCTTTGTAAGAAACTGCTAGAATGTCTCTCAAGGTGGCTTACCATTTTACATTATCATCAGCAATAAATGCTTTTTCCTGTTGCTTCACATCCTTGTTAACATTTGGTGCTTTCACATTTTTGAATTTTAGCCTTTCTAGTAGGTGTGTTGTTGTATCTTATTTAGTTTTGTTGTATCTTATTTAGTTTTAGTTTGCAATTCCTTAATGACATTATATTGAGCATCATTTCATATGCTTATTTGCCATATATATATTTTCATTAGTTAGATGTTTGTTCAGATTTTTAACCAATTTTTGAATTGTGCTCTTCTTTTCATCCTTACTGAGTTTCAAGTATTCTTTGCATAATTGGAATGTGTGTCTTTCATCAGGTATTTGTTTATAAAATATTTTATCCCAGTCTGTGGCTAGTCTTATTATTTTCTTAGTAGTGTCATTCACAGAACAGTAGTTTTTAATTTTAGTGATGTCCAACTTATTTTTTCCTTTCATGAATTGTGCTATTGGTATTGTATCTAAAATACATTTCCAACCCAAGGTCACCCACATTTTTTTCCATTATCTTCTAGAAATTTTATAGTTTTCCATTTTATATAGGTCTATGACCCATTTTAAGTTAATATTTTAAAGGTGCAAGATGCAATTAATTAATTAATTAATTAATATGTGGATACCCAGTTATTCCAACACCATTTGTTAAAAAGTCTGTTTTTCCTTATTGTATTTCCTTTGTTCCTTTGTCAAAGATCACTTGTTTTTATTCTTGTGGGGGTATTTCTGGACTCTATACTATCCCACTGATTTATTTTTTTATTCTTTCAAAAATTCAGCATTGTCTTGATTTCTATAACTGTCTAGTAAGTCCTAAAGTCTGTTTGTGTCCGTCTCCTTACATTGTTCTACTTCTTCAATGTTATGCTAATTATTCTGTTTTTTGCCTTTTTACATATACTGTAGAATCAGTTGATAGATATTCAAAAATTATTTATTTAGGATTTTTATTGGAGCTCCATTGAATCTATAGGTCAAGTTGAAGATAACTAACATCTTAACAGTATTGAGTCTTCCTAACCAGTAACAAAGAGTATTTCTCCATTTATTTAGATATTTTATTTTATTTTTGTTTTTTTAAAATATATCTTTATTGATTTCAGAGAGAGGAAAGGAGAGGGAGAGAGATAGAAACATCAATGATGAGAGAGTCATTGATCAGCTACCTCCTGCACAGTCCCTACCGGGGATCAAGCCCAAAACCTGGGCATGTGTCCTGACAGAAAAGTGAACTTCGACCTCTTGGATCATAGGTCAACACTCAACTGCTGAGCCATGCCGGCCAGGATGCTCTGGTTTTTCTTATTTCTTTTTTTCTAATTTGAATTTAATTTGCTCCCTTTTTATCTAGTTTCCTAAGGTGGGAACTTAGCTATTGATTTTAGATATTTGTTCTTTTTTTTAAATTTGTGGTAAGACCACTTCATTGTGATTTACTTTCTTAATAATTTTTAAGTGCACTATAATATATTGTTTATTATTGTAACAGTGTTGCCCAATTTTGTACTGTGGTTCTCTAGAACTTATTCATCTTACATAACCAAAGCTTTATACTCATTGAACAGAAATCTCTCCCTTTTCTTTGCCCCTCAGGAACTAGGAGCTATAATTCTTCTATTTGTCTTTATGAATCTGACTGTTTTGAAGTAATTCAATATTTGTCCCTCTGTTACTGGCTTATCTCACTTAGGATAAGGTATTCCAGCTTCATCCATGTTTTCACATATTGCAGGATTTCATTTTTAAGGCAGAATAATATTTTATTGTGTGTATATACCACACTTTATTTATCTATTAATCCATTGATAGACACTTAGATTGTTTCCATATTGTGTTGATGGACAGGTAGATTGTATTTTATTATTGTGTATAATACTGCAGTACACACCAGAGTACATATATTTCTTTAAGATCCTGATTTCAATTATTTTGGATCTATACCCACAAGTGGGATTGCTATAAATTTCTGTTTTGTTGAATACAACAAAATTTCTGTATTGAATTTTAAAGAAGGCATAAGGTTTAGAGGGAAGGAACTATGTACCTGGGATAAGAAAACGAAATAGTACTTTTTAAGTATAATCAAATTTATGGTGCTTTGAAAAATATTTTTTAAAAAAGAACAATGGATAATAGAACTCAATAATGAAGAAAATTTTAACACCATAGTAGTTAAACATAGTGGGCTGAACGTACATATTCATCTCCATCTTCCACCTAAGGTCCTAAAATGATAGTAAATGAATTTAAAAAGCATGCATCTTTATGAACAAAATGAATGGGATAGTAGATAATGACAGATTAGTGATATCATCAAAATTTTCGATCTTAATTGTCCTAATTGAGGATACTAGAAAAAGATGAAACCTCCATCTGCAATGTAGAAAACCAACACAGAGCAATTTTATTTTAAATTCACAACCCTAGAAAGTATGCACTAGAAAGTGTAAGATTCTACTGAAAGTGAGACCATAAGATATAGCTGAACAACAGTATTATTTGAAAATTTGCATGAGGAACATATAGATCCCTAGATCACCTTCCTCATCTTCCATAACCAGACAATATTTCCTTCCCTATTAAAAACTGAAATTTATTCTGAGGATAAGTTTATAAAAAGCTGAGAATGGAGGTGAAGCACTATCCTAAAAATAGGATAATTAATGAAAGTGAGCATGCTAAATATTGAATTCCCAGCAGAACTCTTAATCATTTTACTTCCTAAACCTTTAGAATCTAGGTTTATATTTTCTATATATGAGATTGGTGAAATCTGGTCTGAGGAAAAGACCTGATTGAGAAAAACCTATAGTGAGATTCAAAAGCTACAGATTCCCACCGATGTACACATGGCTTCCAATTAACTTTTTAGAACTTAATTCTTAAATATGAATTAATAACCAAGACTTTCCAAATAGTTAAGTAAAAAGGAACAAGTGCAATACTGAGAGCAGTATCTAACCAATGTAATCAAAAGGCAGAGACTATATTGCAAACATAAAATAAAAACAGGAGACAATAAAAAGAAATATTCAGAGAACAATGAGCTCTTTAAAACGGTTAATAACATCAATAGCAGTACATAAAACTAGGGATTAAAAGTAATAGGAAAGCGTGAAGATTAGATGACGAGTCCACTGGTGGTACATTAAGAAGGCAGGAGAAAGCATACTGGGGAACTCTAAGATTGGGTAAAAAGCAAAACAGAGAAACACATACTTTTACATTGGTGGGTACAGGATAGCCAATAATTAAGATTTACAGCACATAGATATGGCATGCAGGGAACAGGGAACAAAATTACAGTGAGGGGTTCAGTGGTCTTGTACTCTGGTTGTCTTGTGATCTGGTGGCAAAAGTTGTGCCTTCCAGGGGTAGAAAAAGAAAATTACTCTTGGCATTTGAAAGATGTTATCTTAGATGCATAAGAACAATGGACAGAGCTCACTAAAGGTAAAAAAAAAAAAGGCTTTTGCTAAGGAAGCTATAGGCCTGGGGCTTGACTACCCACTATGACAAACTCAGTTAGGAATTTGCGATCAGACCATCCTGTGTGGTTATCTTTAGTCACTGAGGTTGTCGGGACTGCCATATGGTTCCCCTGAGCTTGTCATGTTTATTGCACAAACCCTTTCTCTTTAACATCATAAAATAATTATCTTTAGAACTACGGAGAGCAGTGTCAGAAAAAACATGTAATATTACAAAAAATGGGTTGCCTTAGCCCTAGCCAGTTTGGCTCAGTGGTTAGAGTGTCAGCCTGCGGACTGAAGAGTCCTGGGTTTGAGCCCAGCCAAGGGCACATACCTCGGTTGCAGGCTTGATCCCTGGCCCTGGTTGGGGATCATAAAGGAGGTAACCAATCAGTGTATCTCTCTCACATTGATGGTCCCCTCTTTCTCTCTGTCTCTTTCTGTCTCTCTCTCTCTCTCTCTCTCTCTCTCTCTCCCACTGCCTTTGAAAAATGATCATTAGAATTGAATGGGAAGGAGGGTAATATAATATAAAAGTATGACATGTTTCAATTTGGCTTCTTTTTTTCGCTGTGACAGGGTATTACTGTGAAATAGATTAAATTAAAAAGTGAAGGAGTCACCCTGGCTGGGTGGCACAGTTGGTTGGAGTGTCGTCTGATACACCCAATGGTTAAGAGTTAAATTCCTAGTCAGGGCACATACGGGAGGCAACGGATTGATGTTTCTCTCTTACATGAATGTTTCCCTCTCTCTCTCTTTCTCTCTCTCTCTTTTTCTCCAGAATCAATGAACATATGGTTGGGTGAGAATAATATAAAAGTGAAGGACTCATCTCAGCAGGTTAGGTGTCTGACTTTCCTTTTCAAACTGGATTATTCTGCTCAAAGTTATAGGTCTAGAGAATATGAAACTCAAATTTTATTTCTCATCTTCTCTTACAATTAGTTTTCACAAAACTCCCATGGATATCATGTTGTACCAAGTATTTGTTGTATAATCAACAGAGTGTTATTTTTTAAGATGATAAAATCACATGGTCTGATATTATGGACAGACCTACAATCTATTCATCAACAATAATTGATTTTCAATCAATTATTAAGTTATTGGTTTTTGTTTGTTTATTGGTTTTGGTGTTTATAAGTCACAAGAGTTTAGATACAGTTCAAAATTTCAATCATAAATAATTAACCAAGATTTTAATTTGGGTGTGTTTTTTCTGGGTTTTATTGTATTGTGTTTTCTCTCAGTAGCAGACTTTGAAGACTTTAAAAGACTTTAAATGGAAATATTTGTACATACACTTCTGAAAAAGATACACAATATATAAGCATAACTCAAAATAGAAAAAAAATAATTAAATAAAATTTTATTAAATCCTTTTAAGATTTTCTTTTTTCTAGCCATTCTAAATGACAGTAAGGTTGGAAGGGCAATTACACAGGAACTCCATTTATCTTAAGTTATGCTGATTCACAAGCATTGAAAAACATTCCAGCAATATTATTTGGGCTAAAAAACTTAACTGTAAAATTTTTTTGGCATATTTAACCTAAACTTACATGTTATATGAAACAAGGTATTTTAAATATCTACAGCATTTAATTTCCACCAAGTTTTGGATAGAAATTAGGAACATGCACACAAACACACATACATTTAATACTCTCAAAGGTCACACTGATTATTTATTAATGCTTTGCTGTGATGTTGCTTGTATGTCACTTTGCTAGGAATAAATCAATCCTCAAAATTAAAGTTTTCTATGGGAGCAGCCTCAGACATATCTATGACTGGCACTTATTGTAAAACTAAAATACTGTTCACAAATTTAATTGATGGGACATAGTTTGTAATGAATTTACTCCAGTTAGTGACATCATGGGAGAGCAGTCCACAAATTGTGTAAAACTGTGTATAATATTTTTCACATGCAGGATGCTAAGCTTATAAAATGTTCAAAGTTAACAAATAAAATAAATTACAATACAGCAACGTTTTGTGCTGTTGTTATTTGTAATTATGTTTTTCAGCTGGTGTTTTGTGTTGTCATTTTTGCTTTATCTCATTGAAAGAATCAAAATTCCAACTATATTATTTTGACAATTTTAAGTATAATCACATCTAAATTTTATATATGTGTGTATGCCTTCCATCTAAATGTCCACAGGTAAAATTTTCTTAAATATTATGAAATACAATGAATCACATTATTTGTTTCTTATAAAAGTTGGGCAGGGATTGAAGATGGTGGCAGAATAGGAAAAAGCAATATACACCTGCTCCTGGCTCCAAACCAGAGATACAGCTAAAACTTAGAGCAACTAACCTGAATTAACAACAGAAAGACAAGTGAGCAAGAGTATTATATCCAAGGATTAAAAAACAGAAGCTACACAGACTGGTAAAAGGGATGGAGGCATGAAAAGGTTAGTCCCTGCACCCAGGGGCAGTGGCTTTAGCCAGAGAAATGTTGTGGCTACAAAAGACACCTCAGAGAAAAGAGGGATCTCAATCCCACTCCAGGACCCCCAACCCAGAATACCAGGCCCTGAAAGAAGAGTCTGCATAATATTTGGCAGCAAAAAATAAGTGGGGAATTGGACCACTGGAAAGGGGAGGGAGTCTGCCTGAATCCAGGATGTTCTCCCTAAAGTCCACCACACAGGGACTCGCTCTCAGGCACTCATTTGGGGCGTCAGTGGAGGGAAGGAAACTCAGAGCATATGGAAGCCAAGAGAAGATCAAGGTGGCATAGTGTTGGGGATCAGGAAGACAGGCTTCTGAGGTCCCAGTCCTGAGCCAACACCCCACACATTTCTCAGACACAATCACCCAAGGTCCAGCACTTCTATTTTCACAACACCAGCTGGAGAATGTGCACTAACCTTGTCTACCAAATACTAGCAACACCACCCTGCCAACCTTGAATTTGGCATAAAGAACTATAGGCTGTACCCAAAAGGGACCTGAACAGTGTTTTTTTTTTCTGGAGAAATTATAGACAGCCTTAAACAAACATTGAACTGAGTGGCCAGGGAATACGAGCCAATCTTCCCCCCTTCCCATGGGTAGGGGGGACCAATCCCCAAAGGAAAGTGCCCTGGGCAGGAGTTTAGCTAAAGTAGCTGTGAAATTAAGGGGAGGGGTGCACTTGCAAGCCTCCATTCAGGATCTTTAACCAGGCTCAGCCAAGCCAGAAAGCTAGCCACTAACTAACTTGCTAAGGTCCTGCACCACCCCCAACAAGGGGCCGCCTGAATGTTCATTTCCAAAGCCTGAGTTTGCATTCCAAAAGCTGCCTGCACCTCAAGCCAAGCACAGAACCACAGCTGGAGCAAAGTGCAAACCAGAAGTGAGACTTTGGGCCTCTGGCAGTGAGCTGCAGGGAGACAGGGGGGTGACAAGCTATGTACTCCTTTCACAAGATCCAGTTCAACCCCTAGCAGAGGGGGCACTCCAAACCCAACCTGCAATGTCTTGCAGGAACAGACTCGCTGTGAAAAGGAGTCACAAATCAAAACTGTGAAACCTGCGCATCCCCTAGGAACCTCCCTTCAAGAGCTCTGGTGGGGTGCCCCTGAGCTATAGGGCAAGTGACTAGTTCCCTTCTTGAGAGCCAAGTTCCTGTGCCACCCTCAATAAGGGGCCTTCTGAATTTGCATTCCCAAAGCCTGGATTTGCATTTCAAAAGCAGCCTGCACTGCAAGCCCAGCTCAGATCCACAGCAGGAACAAAGTGCAAATCAGAACTGAGACACTGTCCCCTGCCCCCCCAGAGGCCTGCACCAGGGCCCCTGACAGTGAGCTTCAGAGTGACATGCTCTCTATTACCACCACAGAAGCTGGAGCAGCCCCAAGAAGAAGGGACAAACTTGTGCTATCACTCCAAGCCCCAAGCCCCACCCGCACCGTCCTGCAGGGGCACACTCCCTGGGAAAAGAAACCACAAATCAGAATGGTGAAACCTGGTGCAATCCCTAGGAGGTTCTGTTCAGGAGCTCTGGCAGGGTGACACTGAGCTGTATGGCAAATGTTTAGCTCTTTTCTTGAGGGCCAAACAACTGGACCACCCCCAATAAGGGGCCACCTGAATTTGCATTCCTAGAGCTTGCATTTGCATTCCAAAACCTGCCTGTGTGACAGGCCAAGGGCGGATCCACTGCCCTTGAGCAAACCAGAACTGGTTCTTTGGAGCCCCCCTTCAAAGGCCTTCACTAGGGCATCCCCCCACAAGAGCCACAAATCAGAACTCTGAAATCTGGTGTGATCCACTAGGAAAGCCTCCCTTCAAGAGCTCTGATGGGGAGCTGGTGAGTTGTAGGGCACAGGACTAGCTCAATTCTTGAGGGCTGAGGCTCTGCACCACTTCCAACAATGGATCGCCTGGATTTGCATTCCCTAAACCTGCCCGCACCACCATCCAAGTACAGACTAGAAGCGGGGAGAAATTGTAGGTCAGAATGGGGGCATCTGGAGCCACCCCCTTGGAGGTCTACATCAAGGCCTCTCACAGTAAGCTGCAAGGAGAGAGGGGGGTGACAACCACTCTCCCACTCCCCACAAGAGCCTGTGCTACCCCAAGCAGAGGGAGCAACCTTGATCTATTACTCCAAGCTCCACCTACTCTGTCCTGCAACTGCAGCCTCAAAGGGTAAAGGGGGGTCACAAATCAGAAATGTGAAGTCTGGTGCATGCCCCTAGGATCTTACCTTCCAGAGCTCTGGCATGGAGCTTAAGGAGAGTACTCACCTCCCCTCTTGAAGGCTAAACACCCTCACCACCTCAATCAAAGGGTGGATTAGACTAGCACTCCCAGATTCTGCTGGCAATGCCCTGCTGATCTCATATCCACTGGAGGAAGGAGGTGCAAAGCAGAGCTTGGACATTGGGCCTGACTCACTTGGAGCACTCCAAAAAGGCCTCTGGCAGAGCACTACAGAGACAGAAGGAAGCCAGCAGCTCTCTCTCTCTCTCTCTCTCTCTCTCTCTCTCTCTCTTCCCAAGGGAAGATGACAATTCAAGAGGAGGGGGGCAGCCTTGTTCAATTCCTCCAAGCTCTGCCTACATATCCCTGCTGGGGAAGCCACACAACAGAAAGGGGTCATATCCCAGAGCAAGAGCATCTGGGTGCAACATCCTTAGAGCCTCCCTTCAGGGTTTCTGGCAGGGCACCACTGAGCTAGAAGGCAAACAGCTAGCTCCCCTCTCTAAGTCTGAGATCCTGTGTCAATCCGTTCAAAGGGAAGATTGGATTTGCGCTCCCTACTCCTCCTGGCTCCATCCTCCTAAGCTCAATTCTGTGGGGTGAAAGTCAGTGCCACCCACAAACAGGCCAACAACAATCAGCTCGCAATCACAACAGGAGTGTCCACATAACACACACAAGGGACATTACTAGAGTATTCAGCTCAGGAGTTCAAGAAGCCTTTACCACCATGTTCTACAGGACACATTACATAAGGCCAACCCATAAAGACCGGGTGTCATAGTAAATCTACCTTACACATAGGAACAAAAAGAAAGAGACAGTTAAAACGGGGCAACAAAGAAACAACCCCCAAACTAAAGAAAAGGAAAAATAGCCACAAGAAGACCTTGACGAGTTGTAGTTAAGCAACTTATCAGAAATAGTGTTCGAAGTAATAGTTATAATGATGCTCAAGGAAATTAATGAGAATAACAAGACACTTAATGGGAAGGTCCAGGAACTTAGTGAAGGCAGGCAAAGAGAGCTAGATATGATAAATAGGAACGAGGCAGAAATGAAGAATATTATATCTGATATCAAGAATATGCCAGAAGGAATCCAAAGCAGACTCAATGAAGCAGAGGATAGAAGAAAAAATAGAAAAAAACCCACTAAATCAGAGCAGCAAAAAGAAAAAACATGGCCCGGCCGGGCGTGGCTCAGCGGTTGAGCGTCAACCTGGGATGCAGGCGATCGGGGTTCGATTCCCGGTCAGGGCACATGCCCGGGTTGTGGGCTTGATCAATGACTCTCTCATCATTGATGTTTCTATCTCTCTCTCTCCCTCTCCTTTCCTCTCTCTGAAATCAATAAAGATATATTTAAAAAAAAGAAAAAACATGTAAAAAGCATGAGAACAGTTTAAGGGAATTTAAGGACAACAGGACAACATGAATAGAAACAACATTCACATCATAGGGCTGCCAGAGGGGAAGGAAAGTCAGCAAGGGATAGAGAACTTGGTGGAGGAAATCACGACAGAAAACTTCCATAAGCTGGTAAAGGCGAAAACCACACAAGTTCAGGAAACACTGAGGGTTCCAAACAATAGGAACCCAAAGAGACCCACTCCAAGACACATCATAATTAAAATGGCAAATGTTCAGGACAAAGAGAGAATCTCAAGGGCTACAAGAGAGAGACAAGCAGTGACCTACAAGGGATCCCCATAAGGCTGACAGCAGATTTCTCAACAGAAACACTTCAGTACAAAAGGGATTGGCATGAAGTTCTCAAAGTAATGAAAAGCAAGAATCTGCAATTAAAAATGCTTTATCCAAAAAGACTATCATTTAAAATTGAAGGTGAAAAAAAGAGCTTCCCAGACAAAAGAAAGCTAAAGGAGTTCAGTACCATCAAATTAGCACTGCAAGAAATGCTACCAGGACTGCTTTAAGAAGAAGAAATACTGATTGAAGGGTACATTGGTATAAAGGGAAAAAATGGCATTAAACAAGTATATATCAAGAAAAACTTTAAATGAATACTGATTAAATGCTCCAATCCAAAGACACAGGGTAGCTGAATGGATAAGAAAACATGACCCATATATATACTGTCTACAAGAGACCCATTTGAGAGCAAAAGACTCACACAGGCTAAAAGTGAAAGGATGGAATAAAATATTCCAGGCAAATGGAAATGAAAAAAAGCAGGAGTAGCAATATTTATTTCTGATATAATAGACCTCAAAATAAAGGACATAACAAAAGACGAAGAAGGTCACTACATAACACTAAAGGGGTCAATCCAACAGGAGGAAATAATCCTTATAAGTATATATGCACCCAATATAGGACCACATACACATATAAAAAAGTTCTTGGTGGAATTGAAAGGGGAGACAGACGACAGCACAAGCATAGAGGGAGACTTTAATACCCCACTATCATTATTGGACAGATCATCAAGACAAAAAATCAACAGGGAAACACAGACCTTAAGTTACACTCTAGCAATAATGTATTTAATTGATATTTACAGAACATTTCATCCCAAAACAACAGAATATACATTCTTCACAAGTGCACAAGGAACATTCTCAAAAATAGACCACGTATTAGGGAACCAAACAAGTCTTTACAAGTTCAAGAAGTTTGAAATCATATACAGCATCTTCTCAGATCACAATGGCATGAAACTAGAAATTAACCACTATAAAAAAACCTCAAAAATATTCAAACACATGAAGGCTAAATAGAATGTTAATAAACAATAAATGAGTTACCAGTGAGATCAAGGAAGAAATAAAAAAACTTCCTGGAAAAAAACGAAAAAGAACAGACAATAACCCAAAATTTACGGGACCCAGCAAAAGCAGTCCTGAGAGGGAAGTTCATAGCACTACAAGAATATCTCAAGACACAAGACAAAGCTCTAATGAACCATCTAACACAACAACTAAAAGAATTATAAAGAGAATATCAAGAAAATCCCTGAGTAAGCAGAAGGAAGGAAATAATAAAGATCAGAGCAGATATAAATGACATAGAGACTAAAAAAACAATACAAAAAATCAATAAAACCAAGAGCTGATTCTTTGAAAAGATAAACAAGATTGATGGGACCTTTATTCAGACGCATCAAGAAACAAAGAAAGAGGATTGAAATAAATAAAATCAGAAATGAAAGGGGCAATATAACAATGGACCCAACAGAAATACAAAGGATTGTAAGAAAATAATGTAAGCAACTACATGCCAACAAACTGGACAACCTGGGTGAAATGGACAAATTCCTGGAAACATACAATCTTCCAAAGCTGAATCAGGAAGAATCAGAATACCTGAATAGACAAACAACTGATGAAATTGAAGCAGTAATCAATAAACTCCCAGCAAATAAAAGTGCAAGACCATATGGATTTACAGGCAAATTTTACCAAATATTCAAAGGAGAATTAATACCTATTCCCCTCAAAGTATTCCAGGAAATTCAAAAGGAGGGAAAACTCCCAAACTCTTTTTATGAAGCCAGCATCATCCTAATCCCAGATAAAGACACTACAAAGAAAGACAATTACAGGCCAATATCCCTGATGAACATATATGCTAAAGTCCTCAACAAAATACTAGCAAACTGGATCCAGCAATGCATTAAAAGGATCATACAACACAACCAAGTGGGATTGATTCCAGGGATGCAACTCTGGTATGATATTTGCAAATCAATAAATGTGATACATCACATGAACAAAATGAAGATAAAAATCATATGATACAGAAAAGTCAATAGATACAGAAAAAGCATTCACTAAAATCCAGCAGCCTTTTTAATAAAAACTCTCAACAAAGTGGGAATAGAAGGAATATACCTCAACATAATAAAAACTATATTTGACAAATCTACAGCCAACATCACACTCAATGGACAAAAACGAAAACCATTTTCCTTAAAAACAGGAACAAGACAGGGTTGTCCACTTTCACCACTGTTATTCAACATAGTATTGGAAGTACTTGCCACAGCCATCACACAGGAAGAAAACATAAAAGGTATCCAAATTAGAAAGAAGGAAGTAAAACTGGCATTATTTGCAGATGACATGACATTGTACATAGAAAACCCTAAAGATTCCACCAAAGTACTTCTAGATTTGATAAATGAATTTTACAAGGTACCTGGATACAAAACTAACATCTGGAAATTGATGGCATTTTTATACACCAACAATGAACTCTCAGAAAGAGAAACTAAAAAAAAAAAAAAAAAAACCATTTACCATTGCAACTAAAGAAATAAGATACTTAGAAGTAAACTTAACCAAGGATGGAAAAGACCTGTACTCCGAAAACTACAAGACACTGAAAAAAGAAATAAAGGAAGATATAAACAAGGGGAAGAATATATCATGTTCATGGATTGGAAAAATTAACATTATTTAAATGTCTATACTACCCAAAGCAATTTATAGATTCAATGCAATTCCAACTAAAATACCAACAGCATATTTCACAGAGCTAGAACAAATATTCCAAAGATTCACATGGAACCAAAAAATACCCCAAATAGTCACAGCCATCTTGAGAAAGAAGAACAGAGTTGGAGGGAACACTTTACTGGATATCAAACTATACTACAAAGTCATTGCCATCAAAACATCCTGGTATTGGTATACCAATAAATACATAGATCAATGGAACAGAACAGAGACACCAGAAATTGACCCACGCCCTTTTGGTAAGTTAATATTTGACAAAAGAAGCAAGAGCATACAATAGAGTAAGACAGTCTCTTCAATAAATGGTGCTGGGAAAATTGGACAGATACATGCAAAAAAATTAAACTGAATCACCAACTTACTCCATACACAAGAATAAAATAAAAATGGATAAATGACTTACATGTAAGTCATGAAATCATAAAAATCCTGGAAGAACACATAGGCAGTAAAGTCACAGACATCTCACGTAGTATAATTTTCACCCATACATCCCCTAGGGCAAAAAAACCAAAATAAAACATAAATGGGACTACATCAAACTTAAAAGATTGTGCACAGTAAAAGAAATCAACCTCAAAATATAGAGGAACCTCACAGTATGGGATAACATATTTGCCAAGGATGCATCTGATAAGGTGCTAATTTCCAAAGTGTACAAAGAACTCATACAACTCAACAAGAGAAAGACAAACAACTCAATTAAAAAATCGAGGAGGGTGTACAGATGGCCAAGAGACATATGAAAAAATGTTCAAAATCACTAATCATCAGAGAGATGCAAATTAAAACCAAATTAGGTATCACTTCACATTTGTCAGAATGTCTACCATCAACAAGTCAACAAATGACACGTGCTGACGAGGTTGTGGAGAAAGGGGAACCCTGGTACACTGCTGGTGGGAATGCAGACTGGTGCAGCCACTATGGAAAACAATATGGAGGTTCCTCAAAAAATTAAAAATGGAGCTGCCTTTTAACCCAGTGATCCCACTTCTAGGAATATATCCTAAGAATCCTGAAACACTAATCAGAAAGAATATATGCACCCTTATGTTCATAGCAGCACAATTTACAATAGCTAAGATCTGGATACAGTCCTAGTACCCATCAGTAGATGAGTGGATAAAGCAAGCTTCGGGACATTTACACCATGGAATACTATACAACTCTAAAAAAGAAAGATCTCGTACCCTTTGGGACAGTTTGGATGGACCTGGAGAATATTATGGTAAGCCAAATAAGCCAGGCAGAGAAAGATAAACATCACATGATCTCACTTACATGTGGAATCTAAAGAACATAATAAACTGATGAACAAAATAGATTCAGTGACATAAAAGCACCGAACAGACTGACAAATCTTAGAAGGAAGGTGGGGGTGGGTGGGGAAGGATTAACCAAAGAATTTATATGCGTATATACATAACCCATGGACACAGACAACAGTGTGCTGAAGGCCTGGGAGAGGAGTGAGTGCATGGTGGAAGGGGTCAATGGGGAAAAAGGGGGACATCTGTAATACTTTTAACAACAAAGATAAATTAAAACAAAAGGAAAAAAAGTTGGGCACATTTTCAGTAGAGGGAGTCTATCTTCTCACTTTCTCACTCAGATTTTGTAGAGAACGTGGGAAAAGATTAAATAATTGCAGAAATCTAATTGTAGAGATACAGACAAAACTCCTTAGTGCTGTGCTTTCCCTAAATTCTTAGCTTTAAAACAAAAAATCCACAAATCTTGAAACAGTGTACTGGAATTTCTTGACTCCTAATTTCAACAGTTGACTGCAAATTATCAGTCATATCTTACTCAGAACTTCAGCAAACAACTGCTTTTTTGTTAAGTATGTGTACTGTCTACTTGAACTATGGAAATTCATTTATGAAAAAATATATTACAGTATTAAAATATTATTTTTATATGTTATCTTCTGACATCTAAAGTTTCCACTTCTAACTTAACTTCTTAGATTATGAAGGGTGGTTTCTTTATTTTTTGATGGGAGTTGGGAACAATTTGTCGTTATCCACTCTTTCAAACCTTTCCAAACGTGTTTTTGATAGTAGTCACATGGTCCCTTCCTGTCCTCCACATCTCTTACCCATTTTCCAGTCCTTTCAGAAACCTCTCTTCCCCAGTTTTCTCATTGTTCATGCAGTAAGTCTGAAATCACTGCAACAGTGGTTGACATAGTACAGCAATGGCTTTGAAGATGGTAAAGCAGACAAGCAAAAAAGCCACCAAACATCTTAGGTGTGGGAGAGAGTTTAACAATTTCTTGGCGAAAGAATACATTTATAACCTGGTAGCTCAATCATATAATAAAATTTTAAATTATATATAGACTCAGTTCCTTAGGAAAAAAGAGCATATTTTTCTATGTGATTCACTGAGAAATGAAGATTTTCTGTTTTAAGTTACTGTGTCCGAATGATCATTTCAGTTCCAGCAACCAAAGCTCTAAGTGAGTCACCACATTTATCCATTATAACCTTCTAAAACCTAAGGAATCAGTAACCTTTTTATGCCATCACATGTGCATGCTCACCATCTCCACTTCTGAAAAACTACCAGCAAAATCATCTTTCTAATAACAAAATCTGATGAGGTCACACCAATTCATTACAACCTCAAGACAAAGTCAGATCTCCTTAGTATAGAACATAACACCTTCACAGTCTAACCCCAGTCACCATGACAGCATTATTTTTCATTATCATACTATGAAACATTCTTGGTTCTAAGCAATAAATTTCATTTTCATTGCTTATTTTGCCTTTTCGTAACAACTCTTTTATGTCACCTTTTCATCTCTGTCTTACATACAATTCTCTCACCCTACCCCTTCTCTCACTGACACATCCTTTAAAACTGACTCAGATGGTACCTGTCTTGTGAAACCTTTATCACATTTAATGATTGTCCCAATAGGGTGATATCTCAAGTATACATGTATATCACCATCCTTATGCTTATTTTAGTACTTACTGCATTGTGTTAAATCAGTTTGTACACTCATGTTCTCACTAAAATATGAGTTGACTAAAGACCAGGATTACAGTTTATTAATCACTATATTCAGAAACCGGTACAGTGTGTAGGACAAATTATTCATCCCATTAATGATTGTTGAATGGGAGAATCACTTACAGTATGCATGTTAGCACTACAAAGGCTCTACCTGCACAATGTCTGTGTTGAGTTAATCAAGTATGACAGGCCTGTTATCATTATGAGGGCTGCCTTTGCACAAAATAGCTGGAGTTTGAATGACAGTCTAAAAAATTCATATTATTAGAAGTTCTTATATCTGTCTTTCAGTTATCCATTCCTTTATCTAATATGACACTCAATGCCTTATGTTGGACTTTTGGCTGTGGCTCAAGAAGTTTGCTGTAGAACACAGAGCTTTTGGAGTCTTAAAGGCCTATGTTTAAATTTTATCTCCACTATGTAGGCAATAAATGATTTAGGAAAATGCAATTAACTTCTCTGGTCCTCAATTTTCTCCAATAACTTAGAGGTTGCTTTAAAAATATATTATTAAAAAGATAAGCAATGGACAAACAGGAGATGTTTATTAAATGTCAGATCCTTTTCTAACCTCCCCCAAATCTCATTAACTTATCAATACCCACAGAGTTCTATTCATGTTATGTATTTTTTTCTGCTCACCCATCCACAATCCTTACCCATGTAATATTCCATTTTCTCAATAAATATGTTTTTTAAGGTTTTAATTAGCTAATCTTTCCTAATGGGTTAACTAAATAATTTGTTTCTTCTAACACATAATATAATGCCTAAGCCATGTCCAATGGGGAGTGTATGGTGGGAAACAAGACTGCTTTCCCCCCCAAAAATGTTATTGTTAACTTTAGTGAAGTAAATTTTGGGCAATGGGATTCTCATTTTATCTCAAATTATATTCAATACTTAATTGCTTAGTATATCCTTTCTTAATAAAACCAAATGTGAAAATTCCTGCCACCCTTTTACTTCACACTACTCATTCTTAGTTTTCAACTATCCCTCAAACTATCCATTACTAACAGTTTTTTAATTTGCTTCTAAGAAAGCATTTTTTTGGTATCTTCTGTGGTAGGAAATGCTACTCACCTAATATCCTTTCTCCCCTATTTTTCATAGTAAAAGAATCCTGAACCTCATGTACACAATGTGAACATATGACTAAGTTGTAACCAATGAGATGGAAGCAACATAATCTGTGGGACTTTGGGAAGAATTCTAAAGGGAGTTGACTCTGTTAGAAGGTACATCCCTCTTGCCATTCTCCTTTCCCTCCCTCCTGCCCCCTGAAGCACATAGCTTGGACCATGAGGGAGCCTTGAAGATGGAAGACAATGTCAGGAGGCTGGAGGAAAAAAGTATATAGACGAGCAAGGTTCCTGATAACTGTGGAACTTCCATACTAACCTTATACTGCCTACCTCAAGATTTCTATGTGAAGGAGAAGTAAACTTACTTTTACAGCTACTGTTATTTTGAGTTTTCTGTTAAATGAAAGTGAACATCACCTTAATAGATTTTAAATTAGACATATAATGCAAGTCATGTAGTAGAAGCATTTCTTTTCTTTTTTTGTCTTTTCCTCACTAATTCTCTTGCACTAGAGAAAACTTAGTCAGTGTATCCTTAATTTTTTTTTTTTCTGTGCAAAGGTGCAAGTATCATGGTCACTTCAAAGCCAAAAGGCTTAGATAACTAGATCTGTTTAAAAATAAAACAAAATAAACAAATAGGCAATCAAAAACCTACCGTCTATAAGCCCAAACTTAGAAAAGGGCTACAGCCAGTTAAACACAGGAAGAGTTTCTATTAGTTGTTTTACTTAAGTGGACATAATCTATTATCCAGTCTTCCCCAATTTTCTTCTTCTCTTCCCACTATCAAAATTGATAGCTCTGGGTTTTTTTCTGTTTTCTTATTTAGTTTTAGAATTCTATATCATAAATCTTCTTGTATTGATACTTTATGCACCATTGTGTTCTAATTTCCAAACTACCTGCTGTAGTGTGAACATAAAACTTTACTATTTCACTTTCCTGTCCCAAGGAAAATTTATCTCCTGCTTGAATAAATGACCTTCAGTTTCCACTGTGAATTTAAAACAAGCATCCATTTCTTTCAGGCTCTCCAGAGTACATTTCTTTGCCCTACCTCTGTACAACATTTATATTGACTTTCTTGGGGTCATTCCATTCTCTCTTTGTTGAATAACTTTTTTTTTTCTTTCTAAAATATTCTTCTGAAGTTTTAATATATATAATCTTACCATAGAATATTTACTTATATGGCTTCAGCCTGAAAAATAACAGGTTTTTAGATAGAAAAGTCTGAATACATTATATCTGTTTTATTTTTGTCATCCATATTTTAGCTCACTTCAAGGTGTAATGCATTGCCTGAAATGTATATAACCAGCCTAGTCAAGGTACTTGAGAGCAACACCAAAGTGTTAGTGATATGGTCACAGCCCTCGAGAAATTTAGAATTTGGTTAAAATTATAACATATAATGTGAAGTGAGTAAATAATACCATATGGCTTATGGGTAAATGTCAGACTGAATAGCATAGGCATTGTGGGTTTAATTTTAGGATTTTAGAAGTATTTTATAGTTGCTCCTATAAAATGCCTTAAAATGATTGAAATTTGTGTATCATGTTTCTGCCTTATTGTCATCTATTCTGTATACAAACACTTCCAGTGAGTGTGTTCCACTGTTTCCCTGTGCAACCTATTTCGTCTTTGAGCAAAGTCAAGTGTTTGAAATGCCCATGCTAATCCAAAATTCATCTTCTTTGTGTCTACCTAGTGATTTAAGGCCAGGCCATTCTCCTAGCATTTATGAGGTCTGGAGTAAGAATATAAATGGAAGCCCATATATATGTCTAAATGTTATAAAAGTATAAATTAAGCTAACCAACCTTTAAATAAAAATGTTCTTTTACATTGACAACTATACCATTATATCATTAAAATATTTGTAAAACAATGTGTTATATGAATGAAAATTGGAAAATATCAAGAAGTTCTGAAATATGCCATAGTTAGATATCAGACTACACTTTATATATGATGATAGTTCTTTTGGTATAATAACAATCTACTGAATGAGTCTGATGACCCATATAAATGACCTTGTAGTCTCTAGTGGCAAGCAGCCTTTCCAATTCTATCCAAATCCTTATAATTTTCTCCTTCACTGTATTCTCATTTTTCTCTTTCATTGCTTTTCTTATGTGCCCTCTTTAATCTTCTATATTTCCTGCTATACAGGGTGGAGCAAGAGTAGGTTTACATCTGTTAGTATGGAAAATAATATAATAATTAAAAAATAACAATACAAGAATAAACTCTTTCATTTGTTCACAACTGTAAACCTACTTTTGCCCTGTCCTATTTATTCCATGCTTAATTTCACACAATATTCCCTGACATTGTGTTACTTACTCAACTGCTACTATCTTATTACTCTGATTTTTGTCATTTTTTTATTTCCCTTAGTTCCTCTGCCCCTAATAAAGATAGGCCAAATTTAAGAGAGAGGAATACAGAAAAGAAAATGCTGAGAAACTTTAAAAAGCATTTTTAGGAGTTATTGGCTACTGCAATTCTAAAGAAAATATTATTTTAACAAGAATTTAAAATGAAACCTATATTACCTAATAGCAGATAAACATTTGAGTATTCTTATCTTCAATATGCTCTCTATTGAGTTTGTAACAGTGATTTACTTTTAAGGCTTTTTTTTTGGAAATTATTTCATTTCATCTATTAAAGCATATATTTTATGAAGAAAACTATTTTCATTGGTGTAAAATGCTTTTGAAATGTATGATTTTATTGAGTGGAGAAGTGCTTTAAATTTTTAAATATTTTATTACTTATTTTTTACTTTGCTGTATTTTCTTTATTATCAATCCTAAGTAAATTTTTTTTAGATTTTTAATTTAAGTTTTGTTGGACATTTTAAGGACATTGGATGTTTTGTTATTTACATAACAAAATAATCAAATTTTCTGTTCTACAAATTATCCCTTCCAAGAATATAAGCATGCTGCCGAGGTTTTAAATAAGCATTACCCTTAGCCTAGATACCACTGTCAATTATTAATCTTTTAATATTGAGTCTGGGGAAAGATTAAAGAAAAAGTGGAAACACAGCTGACAGTTTGGTTTTCACATCTGGAATAAATGAAAAGCATGGCCTGAATCCATCGGGAGAGATTGGGTAAATGTGAGAAATACTGATGATCTTTCACAAGTGTAAATTTAAACTAGTTCTAAATTAAGGTATCAGACTTTAGTCAGACAATACATATTGCCTGGTTAATACAATACAAAATAATTATCAGGACAGGTAATATTATATCAGCATGAAGCTGAAACCAAGGGTCCTTATGGCTTTGATTAAATTTAGTTTTAAATCCTAGCTCTAGAGATCATCTCTTTCTCTTTCTCTCTCTCTCTGTCTTTTGCTTTGCCTCAGACACCCATCCTTTCCCCCTGATAATCAGTAACCTCTGAGGCAGCACAGACATTTGCTGCACCTGACAAATTGGTCACCAGTTCCAGACCTCTGGCAGGCTGAAGATACCCTCTTGACCTGATTTATGTTTCAGCTCCTGAGCGTTAAGGTGGAATATGACCCCTTGGCTATGTTTCATGAGACAAGGCAGAGGAACTCAGAAATAGACCTCAAAACTGTCCTCAAGACCTGAAGAAATGAGTTATTATCCTTACCTCAGACCAATCAGCTCCCAGTATGATCCTGAACCTCTTACCTACTATGTCTTCTGATTTTTGCCCTATAGAATCTGTAACATACGAGCCATCCCGACTTGGGTCCTTAGAACATAAGCTCCTTGCCTCCGTATTCGCCAACTCACTATTAAACTATTTTTTTTTTTCTACACCGCAAACTCCTGCTTATACATTTCTTGGGGCCAGCGTGCGTGGGCGTGAGGAGTCAAATGGCCAGGCAGTGCAGGGGTGGGGACCCTGAGGACAAAGGAACCATTCAAAGGTGAAATGATCCAGGCAAACAGGATATGAGAAAAACAAGTTTGTCCCACAGAGAAAAACAAGTTTGCCCTACACCAGACCCCCTGAAATGGGAAACTAAAAACGAAAAAGGATTTGCTGTTACCAAGGTAGAATTCTTAGAATGAGCCAATGAAGAACAAATATAGGAAACATAAACCCCTAGACTAGTGAGCTTCAGCGGCAACCCTTTTCAGGACCCCTCCACACGCTGAGAGCTTTGCTTTTTTTTACACAATAAACTTTTTTGTCTTTTTCATTTTGAGTAAAAAGATTTTATTTACTTGAGGTAATTAAATCATTTTTCCCCACTCTGACAATTTCTGTCTTTTAATTGGTGTGCTTAGATCATTCATATTTAAAATAATTGTTGAAGTGGTTGCATTAACATTTAGCATGTTTGTAACTGTTTCTTAAATGTTGCATTTGTTCTTTGGTTCTCCCCCCTTTCCCTAGCTTTTTCTGTCTTCTCTCTTTTTTTTTTTTGAATGGCTTTTTTTGTTGTTGTTGAAAATATCACAGATGTCCCTTTTTCCCCCTATTGACCCCTTCCACCCCACACCCATTCCCTTCCCTGGGCCTTCACCACACTATTGTCTATGTCCATAAGTTATGCATATGTGCATATACATTTTGTGGTTAATCTCTCCCCACCTACCCACTCCCACATTCCCTCTGAGATTCATCAGTCTATTCCATGTTTCTATGTCACTGAATCTCTTTTGTTTATCAGTTTATTACATCCTTTAGATTCCACATAGAAGTGAGATCATGTGATATTTGTCTTTCTCTGCCTGGTTTATTTCACTTAGCACAATACTCTCCAAGTCCATACTAAACCTTTGTACTCTTTACTCTTCCGTCTCCCGTGAATTTCATTCTTGGACTCCAAGAGACAAAGAGCCCAGTAAGGAGAAAATCTGGTCTCAAGCAGATGGACTCAAGAAAAAACATTGGGGTTCTGGTAACAAAGCTGCTCTACAAATAATTATTAGAGAAGTAAGAAAATATAACTGTACACACTGCATTAATTGGGATCAGATATTTGATATCAAACTAGGTTGTTGAAACAAGGGTTGGTGTGATTCAACAGCAATCATTGTTATAAAATACAACCCCAATAATTTCAGCCAAGTAAATTACCCCACAGAAATAAAATTAATGTCCACTTTGTTCCAGGCACTGGTTAGTCAATTTCATGTGCTTTGACCAAACTAATATTATGTACAAACCATGATGAACTTGACATTTTGTTTATTTTACAAATTATTGAACTGAGGTTTCAAGGTTCTTCTTGAATACAAAATTTGAACATAAGTCCCCTGATTGCAAGCCCAGTACTCATATTCATATATTCATTCTACATGGTAGATAATTTTATTGTGAGTTTCAACTACTTCTGAAAGTTATAGTTTTATATATTGATTATGATTTTACACACACACATACATACACATATATAAAATTTAAAACTAAATATTTTTGTATAATGCAATGAAAATAAAATAAATTTATTCTTGGTCAATTGCCATTAGAATGATTAAAAATGAAATATCTTTTATTACTAAAGGGAATACAGTCATAAAATATAGTCCACTTATACATCTTCACTGCAGGTATAGTAATGGAGGCTTACATATCTCTGCTTCATAAAATGGCAGCATCTTCTCAATGATCTTCACAAAATAACAGAATAAGATATGACTAAAACAAAGCATTGTTGTGTAATGCAATGAAGATAACTACTAAGAGTATGAAACATACATACATATACAATTATGTTATATATTATTTTTATTTCAATTTTAAATTAGTTTGTACTTGGGTGTCTTCATTCCTAGAAATGAACTTCAACCGAGGCAAAAAAGAATTTTTTGAGTTGAAGAATATGCAGAAGAACATAGAAACATCAGGATGACTGAAGAACTTCTTGAAGAAAATGGATTAACCAAACAGCTAAGGCTGATCAATGACCATAACTATTACCACCACAACAAATGAATTTTTTTTTGTTTTTAAACACTGTTAAGTACTTTTTTGTTCCACATCCTTTCATATTTCAGAGTACAGAGGAGACCAACTAATTGGCAAATCCTAGGTCACATGATTATTATAGGTAAGGAAGAAAGTACAGACAGGAAATATCTGACATTGTTCAAATTCTGCCTCCTGTTAATACTCTACTCTGGGAATTCCTAAAAATAAACATGGTATTTGAGTACTGAGTAGCCAAGAGTATGACCTATGCATACTAGTGTCCATCTCATTGGCTAACAAACATCCATTGTTACCAGAGGAAATAAGTTTTTCAGCAGTGTTAGGGGCACTCATATAAGAAGATTTTAAGTGATAGTGGCAAGATTATTAGCGTGAAAAGTGATAATACACTCTCAGAAAGACAGAGAGTGGGCAGGCTAAAGTGTAGTGGCTGACCCGAGGCCCTTGCTAAGCTTCCATATATTTCCTTGGGTTCGGGAAAGGGCAGGCTTTCTTTGAAACTATCCAATGTCTTTTCCTGGCTTTTCCCAGCAATGTATTTGTGCCCTCTCCCTATCCGATCTTTTTCCCCCAAATTTTCCCAGACCAGTGCCCTTCCCCTCCTTAGTCATTTGCCTCATAGTTTCACATCGTGATTTGGCTTCTACTGGGCATGCACTTAATAAAAGGAATTTCCTCTGCACCATTTTCTCCCTCCCCACCCCAACCCCATTAGTCAGGCAGACTCCTTGAGGTGACCAAAATGCTGTCTTTCCGGCCCACTCAGAACCATGCTGGTTACTCCCTGCGGTGACTAAAAGGCTGTCTTTCTTCTTACTTAATCAGGCTTAATCAGATGTTTGGTTCCACTCACTCCCTCCTCTTTCTTTGATATGTAACTAACTGCATAGTATAACCTTCCCCCTCAAGAACTCTGGGCCCTTGCAATCTTACAAGAGTTTTGGTTATTTATTCCCCTAACTTCATCTGTTCTGGGGTTTGGCGGGCACTAACTTGGTCTCTGTTATCTCTCCCCTGGACCATGGTGATTTGAGCTGCTCACTCTCTGGTTGGGGAGGAAAGGTATAAACCATCTGCTCCTAAGTGTCCTTGGTTAGGGAGGAAAACATCTTGAGAATTAATAGTAGGCTGTTAATTGCTCAGCCGAGTTTAATTGTCTGTTTCCTTCATTCCACTTGCCAAGGAATCTTCATAACTTCTTATTATCCTGTCTCACAGTAAGAATCCTATTCTAAAATGTTGTCACTGCTCCTAATAGAACTGTTTCTAATACAAAGAAAAAGAGCCCACCTTCTCTTCAAAGAGAACCAAACCAAAATCTCTTTAGTTATCACATCTAGCTCCAAGTTCATGACCTCTGAGTAACACTCATTCCTACTATAGTTCTGTTGAATTTTGTTTTATTATTTTGCAACTTATCTATCAGCAAATTTGTATATTTAACCATCACCAATATATCTTACTTACAATAATATAGGAGTGAGAGAGAAAGAATTAAAAAATAGAAATGTATGAAAAATTGGTGGTATGAGTTGTTGAATAGATTGTTTGCTGTTTTCCCAAAATTGGAAACTGGAGTATATGCATCAGAACAAGGAGGCTTATATTATTAGAGAACTTGCTGCTGTGAAGACAACCAGTTCTCCACAGGACTTAGTATTTTAATAGAATCATTACTACAGGTGTGAAAAAATCTATTTATTTGCACCTTTTATATTCTAGAATAAGTATTGTGGCTGTGGTAAAAATAGCACCTTGCATTTATTTCTAGTTGATTATATACAAAATCCTGAAGAATAGGACCCCATTTTCCCAAGATGCCTAAAATTAAGTATTATTTTCTTTTTCAGTTTTTATACATTGCTCTTTTTCTCCCTTCAGCAACTCTCCAATTAGCAGAATGTATGGTCTGGGAGAAAACATCTTTTCTCCCACCTTCTAAGTTCTTCTAGCTGGGTGAATAATTAAATTAATAGAGACAGGTTAATAGGAAAAAATCAAATTCTAATACATGTGCACAGGGAATTCACATAAGCATGGAAATTCCAAAGACAGTGAGGCAATATTGGGCATACATGACATTTTGGACAAAGGAAAATGGGGCGGAATGGAATCTTAGATTTCAAAAGTGAGAATAGATGATTGGCAGGTAAGAGAAAGAGACAAACATTCAAGGCAGATAAATTTTTGCTAAGTTGCCCAGCAAAAATAAGACATGGGAGGGGATGTTATTTAAGAGCTCCTGCTGGAAACTTCCTGTTAAGGCTTACTTCCTGAACCAGCCTTTTTCATCTACATTTCTTAGACAGGAAAGGGGGAGAAGTCAAAAGGTTCTTTCTGAGTCTTTTCTTAATAACCAGCTTAAAAGTCAGTATCATAAAAGGCAAAATTTTTGGTCCCTTTTGGGTGAAAGTGCATACATTTTTTTAAATGATATTACCAGTTTCCACTTTTTAGTCAAACTATGAACACCATTCAGATTTTAGGCATTTTTCCAACTATAATGTGCTTCTTTTCTGTTCTAGGATCCAATCCAAGATACGGATAAGGTGATGTCTATCAGGTTTATTCACTGTAAAGTTACTATTTTTCCCTTTGTAAATAAGACATATTTAAGAGGAGATATTTTGAGGCTTTGCAAATATTCTGCTTCTCTTTAAATATCTGCCAACCAATTTTAACATTATTTATGAATGTTGCCTGCAGAAGTTACTACTGTGATGTTTTAATGGTATTTTTCTATTTCATTTCTTGCTTCTACATTTATTAATTAGAATTATTGTGTAAGAAAACATTGTCCTGCTCTCACATTTATTCAAGTTATATTAGTATGGACTGTGGTTATTTACATTATTCTGAAGGTTATAATCTGTAGAGGTTAAATAAAATATAGTATTAATAGTTTTCCTTCCACTTTCTAAGTTCTTCTGGCTGGACAAATAATCAATTTAACAAATTAACAGGAGGAAAATCAAGATATTAATACATGTGCTAGGGAATTCACAGAGCCATGAAAATTCAGTGAAAATTTCAAAGACAGTGAGGCAACATTAGTTATATAAGACATTTTTAGATAAAGGAGAAAGGGCGAGGGGATAGAGCCTTAGATTTCAGAAGTGAGAATGGGTCGTTTACAGGTAGTTGAGAGAGAGAAGAACACACATGGCAGGAAAATCCTTGCTAGGCCACTCAGAAAAAAATGGGACACAGGGTTATCTAGCTAACAGGCACCTGTCTGAAGCCCTGTATTTATTATGCTTAATTCAAATTAGGCTAAGGTGACATCTTAAGACCTCCTTCCTGAAGCAGGTTTCTCTGTTTGAAACTCTTGGACAGGAAAGGGGAGAGTGTCAAAGGCTCCCTCTGAGATTTGTTTCTTAATAAACAGCTTAAAATCAATATCCCAAAAAGCAGCTTCAGAGTAGTAAAACTTTGGTCCCCTTCAAATACAAAACTAGTTTTTGGGGTTTTTTTTTTAACACACAGCTTAGGTCATCAGGAGCTCTCTTAAGTTGCCTCCTGTGCCTTATGACATGCTCCAATATTTTTTATTTTTATTTTTTAGTTACCTCCTTACTATATTGCACTGCAATATACTCTAGGCTCATCTTGTATTTTCTTACCCCATCCTTGAAATCAACCACGTTCCCAAAGGTTATTGATTTTTTTATTAGAGAATGTTTTTTAAAAAACATTATCTGGGAGCTAAGTTTGCTCAGTGGTAATGGGATGTCATTGCTCCTAGGCCTTCTTTGTGGACAGAAATTTTAGTTATATCAAAAATTCTCTCTTCCTGTCCCCTTGTAGTCAACTGGATTAACTATTTTGTTCTACTGATTCATTTTATATTCTTGTGAGAGTTCAATGCTCTTTTGATTAAAATGGCTTCCTAATATATTTTAAAGACAGGTAGTATACAGTCCAGAAATTTAATTTCCGTTCTCAAAATTACTTTGGAAATACATTTTTACACTAATTTTAGAATCAGCTTGTAGATTTTTGTCCCCCAAAGGATGGTGGTTTTATGGTTGAAATTTTGTTGAATCTATAGATCAATCTTGGTAGAATTGATATTTCAACAATAAGGAATAATTGATTTATGTCATGGAATTTTTAAATAATGTTTTATAGTTTTAAGTGCAGATGTTTTGAAGGATTTTATTGCATTGTTCATAAGTATTTCATATATTCTTTTAAAACCATATGGAATTGTATATTTTTTTAAATTTTCTCTGTTTTTATTTATTTTCTGGCTTTATTGAAATAGATAGGGTCTCATGTTATGGAATATTTTTTCAATAGCTTTCTTTCTGCTGAGATTTCCTATATTTAATTCAATATGAGACTATTTCGCCTGGTGGGGCGTGGCTCAGCAGTTGAGCATCGACCTAGGATCCAGGCGATCAGGGTTCGATTACCGGTCAGGGCACATGCCCGGGTTGCGGGCTCGATCAATGACTCTCATCATTGATGTTTCTATCTCTCTCTCTCCCCCTTCTTTCCTCTCTCTGAAATCAATAAAGATACGTTTATATACATAAAAAAAAAGACTATTTTTTCTCTTACACGTTTGAACGATAAATTTTTTTTTTCCCCTAACAAAAATGATTCTTTTATTGCTATAATACACAACAGATACAAAAGGTACCTTTAGCAAGTGCATAAATCAGCAGTTGTTATGGCATAAACTACTACTTTAACTTAGGTTCTTGCAAAAAGGAGCTATTTTGTAATTAACTTAAAACTAGAAATCAGATCATTTGGCTGCTACTTAATGCCTGATAATTTACAAAACGAGGAAGTCGGCTTTAAGTCAAGTTAGGAGACTTTGCACAGATATCACTCACATTTACAACCCTGGCTCAAACCCTGGCCTCTGACCAATGATCTGTTTACAACATGTTCACAGGATTAGCCCCTTTGGTGCCCGGCATCTCTCTTTAGTGGCAGATTTCAAAGAGTGAGCAGTGGCAGAGCAGCAGTTACTCAAAGCTACAAATTTGCAGTGCAGTTTAAGGTCACAAAACGGGGTATTTGTTAATCTTCACCCCAGGATATTTTTTCATTGATATTTAGAGAGAGTGGAAGGGAGGGGGAGAGACAGAGAGAGAGAAACATCAATGTGAGACACATTGATTGCTCACATGTACCCCAACCAGGGTACGTGGCCTTGACCAGAAGTCGAACCCAGGACCTTTCAGTCCATGGGCCGATGCTCTAACCACTGAGACAAACTGGCTGGGGCCATGATTAAAATTCTTTTAATAACTTTGTCCACAAATCCTAGCATCTGGGTCATTTCTAGATTGGATCCCCGATCATATTTTTTTCTTTAAAATAGTTTGCTTTATTTGTTTCTACATATTTTGAATAATTTCTATATATTTTGAAGAATACACTATACAATATTTGGATTCTGTTGTGTTCTTAAGAGTTATGTTTGTTTTTAATTTAGGAATTTACTTGGCTTAACTCAAAGGTAAAAATCCAATTGCTGCTGCTACATTGGGAAACGGTTCAAAATTTATTTCAATTTTTCTATACTTAGCTGAGCTGCTTAGAGTTTGTCCCACTCATGAGTATTTTTAGGTTTCAATCTAAGATTCTGTGAGAGTTATACACAGAATGTGGGCCTTATATTTTATATTTCTTGCCTTAGTGTACTGTGTACTGTGTAATACCTTCCATTATTAAGTTGAAAAGTGTACATAATTTCGCTATTAAGAATAATGTTATGCCCGGCCGGGCGTGGCTCAGGGGTTGAGCATCGACCTAGGATCCGGGCGATCGGGGTTCGATTCCCTGTCAGGGCACAGGCCGGGATTGCGGGCTCGATCAATGACTCTCTCATCATTGATGTTTTTGTCTCTCTCTCCTTTCCTTTCTCTGAAATCAGTAAAGATATATTAAAAAAAAAAAAAAAAAGAATAATGTTAGCTGTAACTTTTTAATAGAAATTTGCTATCAGAATCCATCCCTTTTATAATTTGCTTGCTGATAGATTTTCATCATAGACTGTGTTGAATTTTGTCAGATGGTTTGACTGCATCTATTTATATAATTATTTCTTTATTTTATTAAATTAATGTGGTGAATTACATTGATGGCCTTATGTTAATCTAAGCTTGCATATGTGAAGTAAACTATACATATTTGGCCATTGCTATAGACAGAATGTGTGTGTCTTGCTAAATACATATGTTGGTATGTATTGGTGGTTTAGTTAATTGTCAGATTTTGCATATATTGTGCCTCCTCTGTGTGTTGTTTGATATGAGCTGAGGTGTGGCACAACAGGATAGGTAGAGTGGGAGCCAATGTGGTAAATTTTTTTCCATATCTCTTTATCCAAAATGTCTGGGTCTGTTATTTTCTACCTCTGATTTTGCCAATGTCTCACCCAATTAGATAACTCATTAGACACTAATTAGAAGTCAGTAGAAATATGAAAGTTAGAAAAATGTTTATCAAGGGTATATTTTTCTTCTAGGTGCATTTCATGCATCTCATTCCACTGATCACTTTGATCTATTTTGCCTATATGAAAATTGGAGTATTTGTAAAGAGGTGATAAGCTGCTGGTGGTGGTCCAATGTTTGGATCCCTTATATCCCAAGCTCACTCCATCTGTAAAGAAAAAACATTGTTTTATTTTTTTCTTTGAGAATGCTGACCATCTTTTCTGCAGTCTCCACTGAACAAGACTCAGAGATATTTCTGGGTTTTTTTGTTTGTTTTGGAGGGGGCATGTTAACCTAAGTCACAGGGCATGTGACTATTAAATCATAAAATTTTAATACTCCAGTACAATCCAGATTGATTCTGTAGATACCATTTCCATTTTTATAAGAAGCTGTTCCTGATCCAATTTTATAGGGAACTTTTTTATTATCTAAGGTATAGTAGAAATATTGATCCATGGGTTAATTTGCTCTGCCCAATAAGGTCTTCAGTTTTTGTAAATACTCAGTATGGCCCCAACAGTTGCCCCTCTAGTATTGAATACCTTTGGACTGAGCCTGGGACTGTATTACACCAAAAGCTTCTGGGTAAGCACTTGCCTGTCCATTTGGTCAAGAGGTTTGAGAAAGCAAATTTAAGATGGCCAAAATTTCTAATTTTAATTTCTCTCCTTGGAACACCAGTTCAAGAACCAAAGTAATAACCACCTTTAGTTTATTTAGTGCCCGTTGTTGCTCAGGTCTCCACTGAAAAATAAAAGTCTTATGAGTGACTCAACAGATAGGGCCAGCAAACATTGGCAGTGAGGCACCAGAATCCAGACATTCCTACCAAATATTGAGCCTCTTTTACTACAGTAAGATGTTAGAGTTCTAGGAGCTTGTTTTTAATGTTTGGGAATAGTTTGCCCTTCTGAGTTCCAAATATAATCAAAATATTTAAAAAGAAACAGAGCAGCCTTGTATCTTAAGGGTGTTCTAACAAAGGGAACAGCCTGGTTTAACTTTCTATAATATATAAGTAGCCTCCATCCATTAATTCTATCTCTAATCACAATTCATACAAGGAAGTTGAATGGTGAGATGGTAGGAATATGTATCCCTTCTTTAACTAAGTCATCTATGACAGACCATAATCATTCAGTGCATTGCCTTAGCTGGTACCCTGGTATGATTTGCCATCCACACCAACAGAGTAAGGTTAATTGGTTTCTGCCAGGTGGTGCCAACCAATAGCATAGACAACTTAGGCTTGCCCCAGGAGATGAACTGCTAACTGAAGAGATCCATTTTTCAATAATAGGAAAAGGGAAAGTCCTGGGGGGGGAGGGGACGCAACCAGGAAAAAAGCACCTTTTAGCAAAATTGGGCAAATATTAATAGTTAAGCCAGGCCAGTGTGGTTCAGTGGTTGAGCATCGTCCCATGCACCAAGAGGTCCCAGGTTCGATTCCTGGTCAGGGCACATGCCCAGGTTGCAGACTTGATCCCCAGTAGGGGATGTGTAAGAAGCAGCCAATCGATGTTTCTTTCCCATCAATGTTTCTATCTCTCTATCCCTCTCCCTTTCACTCGCTCTAAAATCAATAGAAACATACGTATTTTAAAAATATTAATAGTTAAGCAGGCACTTACCCATTTGACTAATCCTCCTTCCAAGTTGGTTATCTCCTAGGGCAGGGAGAGGTACCTTAAAAGTATGAGTGCTTCCTGAGTTTAGGGAGTTTTTAGCACTCATGTCAAACAGGGTCAGCCGGTGTTATTTTTTAATACCAAACCACAATTAGCATAGTAAGAAGGCAATAGTCTTTCAAAAAAAGGCCTGCTCAGGTGACTACTGAATTCTGTGGGAGTAGATTCCTGCCCTGGTGGAGGTCAGGAACAGGCAAAAAAAGGTAAGCTTCCTTCCAAAAGGAAGCCTGCCCTGGATTTCAGTATAAACCTAGTGAGATAATTGTTCCAGTTTGTGACCCTCATGTATCTTAGAGTCCAATGTAACCTCTTTTGTTCATCCCATGGTTCATGTTTAAGTGGGGGCCTGGCTGTCGGTGGTTTGTTTGTTCTAAGAAGGGAGAAGACTCACTGCTGATAACAACTTTGATTTAGGCTTGGAGCACTATCTGTGGATTTAATGGTCAAGTCCTCTATGCATTTTTAACTTGTGTTATTTTTTGTTGTTGAGTTATAGGAGCTTTTTATATATTCTGGATATTAATTCCTTATTAGTTACACTATTTGCAAATATTTTCTCCCAATCTATCATTTGCTTTTTCACTGTTGATTATGTCTTGTGATACACAGAAGTTTTTAATTTTGATGTAGTTCGATTTATTTAATTTTACTTTTGTTGCCTATGTTTCTGGTGTCTTATAAGAACAATCATTGCTAAACTCAAAGTCATAAAGTAAGTATCCTTATAAACATTCTACATTTTTAAAGATATTCTAATTTCCAAATCTCATGGGTGAAAAATAGATTCTTGGATATTTTTAAAACTCTATTTCCATTTCTTTTGACATTGTTTATTGAATTTTTAAATATTTTCCTTTGGGAATTCTCAATTCATAGTGTGTATCATTTATTTACTTAAATATCTGTGTTGGCCCGGCCTGGCGTGGCTCAGCGGTTGAGCGTGGACCTAGGATCCAGGCGACCGGGGTTCGGTTCCCGGTCAGGGCACATGCCTGGGTTGCGGGCTCAATCAATGACTCTCTCATCATCGATGTTTCTATCTCTGTCTCTCCCTCTCCCTTCCTCTCTCGGAAATCAATAAAGATATATTTTAAAATATATATATATATATCTGTGTTGTATTTTCATTTGGGAGAAAACATTTTTAAGTTACCTTGGATGCTAATTCCTTATTTATTCCACAAAATGCAAATAAACGTTGGCATTTTTTACCTAACAATGTGTATTTTTGTTACATTTTAGCATATATTTATGAAAGGGTGGTTAAATATAATTAAAAATTTTATTTTTTTGGTTACAAGTAATATTTCAAAATAAAACTTTTTTTCCAAAATGGTATAGGTACAAATATTAATTAAATGGAAACCAAAAACACTTGATGTAATTAATATAAAAAAATAATTTGTGAATAAAAGGTTATTAAAACAGTGATTTGTGAAGTCTTATTTTTTTCTAAGCAAATTCAAATTGAATTATATTTCCTTCTAAAAAGGTTACATAGGATCCACGTTTTTGTTAACATTTCATTTTATTCTTTTTTTCACACAAGGCTGAGAACTTTTTACTTTTATTTTTATTTTATTTTATTTTTGCTTAAAATATTACAGATGTCCCTTTTTCTCCCCAATGACCCATTCCACCCCAACCCATCCCCCTCCCCAGTCCCTCTCCCCACCATTGTCCATGTCCTTGGGTTGTGGATATATGCATATAAATTCTTTGGTTACTCTCTCCCCCTCCACCCACCCAGCCTCTGACATTCGTCAGTCTCATCTATGCTTCCATGTCATTGAATCTATTCTGTTCATCAGTTTATTAACTTCTTTAGATTCCACATATAAGTGAGATCATGTGATGTTTGTCTTTCTCTGCCTGGCTTATTTCACTTAGCATAATATTCTCCAGGTCCATCCATACTGTCCCAAAGGGTACGAGATTCTTTTTCTTTACAGCTGCGTAGTATCCCATGGTGTAAATGTCCCACAGCTTTTTTATCCACACATCTACTGATGGGCACTTGGGCTGTTTCCAGATTGTACCTATAGTAAATTTTGCTGTTATGAACATCGGGGTGCATATATTCTTTCTGATTAGTGTTTCAGAATTCTTAGGATATATTCCTAGAAGTGGGATTATTGGGTCAAAAGGCAGCTCCATTTTAAAATTTTTGAGGAACCTCCACACTGTTTTCCATAGTGGCTGCACCAGTCTGCATTCCCACCAGCAGTGTACTAGGGCTCCCCTTTCTCCACACCCTGGCCAACATGAGTGGTTAGTTGATTTGTTGATGGTAGCCACTCTTATAGGTGTGAAGTGACACCTCATTGTGGTTTTAATTTGCATCTCTCTGATGATTAGCAACTTTTCTCATGTGTCTCTTGGCCATCTGTATGTCCTCTTTGGAGAAGTGTCTATTCAGGTCCTTTGCCCATTTCTTAATTGGGTTGTTTGTCTTCTTCTTGCTGAGTAGTATGAGTTCTTTGTACATTTTGGAAATTAGCCTCTTATCAGATACATCTTTGCCAAATATGTTTTCCCAGACTGTGGAGCTCCTTTGTATTTTGAGGCTGTTTTCTTTTCCTGTGCAGAAGCTTTTTAGTTTCATGTAGTCCCATATGTTTATTTTTTCTTTTGTTTCTCTTGCCCTAGGAGATGGATCAGTGAAAATTACACTATGTGGGATGTCTGTGACTTTATATCCTATGTTTTCTTCCAGGATTTTTATGGTTTTATGGCTTACATTGAGGTCTTTTATCAATTTTGAGTTTATTTTTGTGTATGGTGAAAGTTGGTGGTCTAGTTTCATTTTTTGCATGTAGCTGTCGAATTTTCCCAGCACCACTTATTTAAGAGACCATCCTTACTGCATTGGATGCTCTTGCCTTCTTTGTCAAATATTAACTGACCATAATGGCGTGAGTCTCTTTCTGGGGTCTCTGTTCTGTTCCATTGATCTATATGCCTGTTGTTGTACCAATACCAGGCCATTTTGATTACAGTGGCTTTGTAGTACAATTTGATGTCCAGCAAAGTGATCCCTCCCACTCTGTTCTTTTTTCTCAAGATGGCTACAGCTATTTGGGGTCTTTTTTGGTTCCATATAAATTTTTGAAATGTTTGTTCTAGATCTGTGAAATACGCTGTTGGTATTTTATTAGGAATTGCATTTAATATATAAAATGTTTTGGGTAGTATGGACAATTTAATGATATTAATTCTTCCAATCCATGAGCATGATATATTCTTCCACTTGTTTATATCTTCCTCTATTTCTTTTTTCAGTGTCCTGTACTTTTCCGAGTTCAGATCTTTTACATCTTTGGTTAAGCTTATTCCTAGGTATCTAATTTTTTCAGTTGCAATGGTAAATGGTAATGTTTTTTTAATTTCTCTTTATGAAAGTTCATTGTTGATGTATAAAAATGCCATTGATTTCCAGATGTTGATTTTGTATCCAGCCACCTTGCCAAATTTGTTTATCGAATCTAGCAATACTTTAATGGAGTCTTTAAGGTTTTCTATGTACAGTATCATGACATCTGCAAATAATGACAGTTTTAGTGCCTCATTTTCAATTTGGATACCTTTTATGTTTTCTTCCTGTCTGATGGCTGTGGCAAGGACTTCCAGTACTATGTTGAATAAGAGTGATGAAAGTAGACATCCCTGCCTTGTTCCTGTTTTTAATGGAAATGGTTTTAATTTTTGCCCATTGAGTATGATGTTGGCTGTAGGTTTGTCATATATGGCTTTTATCATGTTGAGGTATGATCCCTCTATTTCCACTTTACTGAAAATTTTTATCAGAAATGGGTGCTGGATTTTGTTGAATGCTTTTTCTGCATCTATTGACATGATCACATGATTTTTGTCCTTCATTTTGTTTATGTGATGTATCACATTTGTTGATTTGTGGATGTTGTACCAGCCTCGCATCCCCGAAATAAATCCCACTTGGTCATGATGTATGATCTTTTTAATGTATTCCTGGATCTAGTTTGCTAGTATTTTAGTGAGAATTTTAGCATCTATGTTTATCAGGGATATTGGCTTGTAATTGTCTTTCTTTGTAGTGTCTTTATTTGGTTTTGGGATTAGGGTGATGCTGGTCTCAATTAAAGCGTTTGGGAGTTTTCCCTCCTCTTAAACTTTCTGGAATAGTTTGAATAGATAAGGTGTTAATATTTTGAATGCTAGGTAAAACTTGCCTATCAATCCATCTGGTCCAGGACTTTTATTTGCTGGGAATTCTTTGGTTACTGCTTCTATTTCATTAGTTGTTATCGGCCTATTCAGGTTTTCTGCCTTTTCTTGATTCAGTTTTGGAAAGTTGTATGCTTCTAAGAATTTGTCCGTTTCCCCCATGTTGTCCAATTTATTGGCATATAGTTGCTCATAGTATTTTCTTACAATCCTTTTTATTTCTGTTGGGTCGGTTGTTATATCGCCTCTTTCATTTCTGATTTTATTCATTTGGGTCCTCTCTCTTTGTTTCTTGCTGAGTCTGGGTAAAGGTGCCTCAATCTTATTTATCTTTTCAAAGATCCAGCTCTTGGTTTCATTGATTGTTTGTATTGTTTTCATAGTCTCTATGTCATTAATATCTGCTCTGATCTTTTTTATTTCCTTCCTTCTAGTTCCTCGGGTCTTTTCTTGCTGTTCTCATTCTTGTTCTTTTAGTTGTTGTGTTAGATGGTGCATTACATCTTTTCCCTGTTTCTTGAGATAGGCCTGTAATGCTATGAATTTTCCTCTCAGGACTGCTTTCACCGTGTCCCATAGATTTTGGGTTGTTGTCTGTTCATTTTTGTTACTTTCCATGAAGTGTTTGATTTCTTCCTTGAACACATTGGTAACCCATTCATTATTTAATAGCATGCTATTTAGCCTCCATGTGTTTGAATATTTTTCAGTTTTTTTATAGTGGTTGATTTCCAGTTTCATGGCATTGTGATCCAAGAAGAGGCTTAATATGATTTCAATCTTCTTATATTTGTAGAGACTTTCCCTGTGCCCCAATATGTGGTCTATTTTTGAGAATGTTCCATGTGCACTTGAGAAGAATGTGTATTCTGCTGCTTTGGGATGAAATGTTCTATAAATTTCAATTAAATCCATTAGGTCTAGTGAGTCATTTAATGTCTGTGTTTCCCTGTTGAATTTTGTCTTGATGATCTGTCCAATGCTCACAGTGAGGTGTTAAAATCCCCCACTATGATAATGTTGCTGTCAATCTCCCCCTTAAAGTCCACCAATAAATTTTTTATATATTTAGGTGCTCCTACATTGTGTGCATAAATATTTATAAGGGTTATTTCCTCCTGTTGGATTGATCCCTGTAGTATTATGTAGTGACCATCTTTGTCCCTTTTTATGGTCTTTATTATGAAGAATATTTTGTCAGAAATAAGTATTTCTACTCCAGCTTTCTTTTCCTTTCCATTTGCATGGAATATTTTATTCCATCGCTTCACTTTTAGCCTGTGTGAGTCTTTTGCTCTCAGTCTTTTGCTCTTGTAGACAGCATATATTTGGGTTCTGTTTTCTTATCCATTCAGCTACTCTATGTCTCTTGATTGGACCTATTATCCCTTTTACATTTAAGATTAACTATTTATATAAGCTTATTTAATGCCATTTTCCCCCTTTATGCTGATGTACCTTTGTCTCACTATTCTTTCTTTTTCTTAGAGCAGCCCTTTTAGCATTTCTTGCAATGCTGGTTTGGTGGTACTGAATTCCTTTAGCCCTTTTTTTGTCTGGGAAACTCTTTATTTCACCTTCAATTTTAAATGACAGCCTTGCTGGATAAAGCAATCTTGGTTGCATGTTCTTGCTTTTTGTTACTTTGAGAACTTCATGCCACTCCCTTCTGACCTGAAGAGTTTCTGTTTAGAAATCAGCTGTTAGCCATATGGGTGTTCCCTTGTAGGTCACTGCTTGTCTCTCTCTTGCACCTCTTAATATTTTCTCTTTGTCCTCGATATATGCCATTTTAATTATGATGTGTCTTGGAGTGGATCTCTTTGGGTCCCTCTTGTTTGGAACCCTCTGTGCTTCCTGAACTGATGTGGCTTTCTCCTTCACCAGCATAGGAAAGTTTTCTGTCATTATTTCCTCCACCAAGTTCTCTATCCCTTGCTCTCTTTCTCCTTCTATGGTACTCCTATAATGCAAATATTATTTTGCTTCATGTTGTCCCAAAGCTCCCTTAGACTGTCCTCATGCTTTTTAAGTGTTTTTTCTTTTTCTTGCTCTGAGTGATTTTTTCTGCCTTGACTTCGAAATCACTTATTCTATCCTCTGCTTCATTGAGCCTGCTTTTAATTCCTTCCAGTGTATTCTTGATATCAGATACAGCATTCTTTATTTCTGTCTGATTTCGTTTATGTTATGTATCTCTTTTTTCATGTTTTCACTAAGGTCCTCAATCTTATCATCTAGTGACTTGTTTTTCTCGTTAAGTTCCTTGAACTTCTTCATAATCAATACTCTAAATTCTGTTTCTAATAATTTGCATAACTCCATCTCATCAAAGTCTTTTTCTGGCAATTTTTCCTTTCTTTTAATTTGGGGGTTGCTTCTTTGGTCCCCATTTTGGTAGATCTTAGTGTTTGTATCTATATATTAGATATATTTGCTGTCTCCCAGTCTTGTGGGATGGGATTTTGTCTTGTGAGTTCAGTGGAACCCAGAGGTGTGTTTTCTTTATACTTCTGAGCTCTTTTCTCTAGGCCTGTCCTTTTTGTGGGTGTCCCTTTTGTGGGTTGTTTGGGTTCTCCTTTTGTGGTTGGGTCTAGATTGTTGTTGGCTAGTCTTCGGGAGGACTCTCCTATCAGGTTGGCTAACTGTCTCAGCCCCAACCTCATTGTGTAAGCTCTTGTACTGGTGCTGGGAAGGCAAGACACACACAACTAAACTTCCAGGAAACAAAGGGTATCTTACATAATATCTTGACAGTAACAATGAAAACAACACAAGTGAAAATAGAACTGGGAGAGTGAAGGGAGAACACACAAAAATTAAAAAAAGCTTTAAAAAAAAAATGAGAGAAAGAAAAGTAAAGCTTAGTGAGAGAGAATTATATTGTTAATAGTGATGAAAATTTAGAAAATGATAATAATAAACTAAAATGTAAACAATAGAGAAGCTTCTGGGAGATAACAGGGGCAGAGAAAAGATTGTGAAAGAAGGGCCAGCAAAAAATTAAGGGAGAGAATAGGAACAGGATAATAGTTGAAAATGAAAAAATAAAAATACAATAAAGAGAATAAGAGAAACTAACAATTGAACAAAAAGAAGGGAAAACAGAAAAGAGCATAACAAAAGAAAGAATGAAAAGAAGAAGAAAAAAAAGTTATGCCAATGGATTGAGAGGAGAGAGAAAGATAAAGCCTGGGCAGGGAGTGAGTCCAGTAAGAGATTTGGGGGAAACTATAGAGGAAAGCAGTAAATTTGTTGGCAATAATGATAAATTCCCAGCAATTAAGCAGGGATATCAAGAAAGTCTTGATAGTAGAAGCAAGGATAAAACAAAACAAAGCAAATAAACAAAACGAAACAGAGAAACAAAACAAAAAACAAGCTAAACAAAATTCTTTTATTAAAAAAAAAGAAAAAAAATTCAGTTAAAAATGTTTTTAAAGCCCAGCCAGGTGTGGCTCAGGGGTTAAGCATTGGCCTAAGAACCAGGAGATCATGGTTCGATTCCTGGTCAGGGTACATGCCCGGTTTGCAGGCTTAATCCCCATTCCGGGGCCTGTAGGAGGCAGCTGATCAATGGAGACTCTCTCATCATTGATGTTTTTCTGTCTCTCTCTCCTCCTCCGTTCCTCTCTCTGAAATCAATAAAGATATATATTCTTTTAAAAAAAGTTCTTTTTAAATTTAAAGAAATTATTATAAAATTTAAAAAGAAGAAAAAGCAAATTTCTTTTTTCCCCCTTTCTTTTCTTCCTAAGGGAGAAAGAGAAAACACACACACACACACACACACACACACACACACACAAAACAGGAAAAAAAAGTCAATCAAGAGAGTTTCTTCTTGGCCACTTGTGTTGTCTGCAATTCACTGTTTTGTATGCTTATTTCCGTTCTTCTGGGAGGTACTTGTGTATCAGCCAATGTGAGGAGCCATCTAGGTTTGGCTCTAGCTTCCTTAAGTAGATAGCTCAAAAGAGGAGGTGGTACACAGATCAACCATTTTGCAACCTTGTAGTTGCCTGGTCTTGCTCCAGAGTCTTCTGTAGAGCCTTTAGGGTGCAGAATGGCTAGTGTAACTCAGGGTACCTACCACTCCCCTTAGAGGTGTTGCTGTCAGGCGCTCATTCTGCGGGAGTTAGTCTTTGCTTCACCGCCAGCTCCTTTGTCTCTACCCTGTCCTCTGATTCTAGCTCCCCAGGCTCTGTCCTGCTGTAGCTTCAGATTGATTTCAGCCTGTTGCCTTTTCTGTATGGGCCGTTTCAGCAGCCAGGGCTCAGTGGGTTCGATTAAAAACACATTCTGGTGAGCCCTTTGCCTATCTAGCCCCCTGTAGGGGTTTTCAGCGTTTCCTCCAGTTCCCAAACAACAATCCCTGAGAGTCTTATTCTTGTAATGTCCTACTGTGAGCTGTTCCCCTTCCCCCTCAGGACTGTGCCCTTCGGGTGTGTCTGGGGCCTCAGTGAGCTGGACCCGCCCCTTTCCTATTGGGGGCGGTGCTCCCGACTGCTGGAGAGGCAGGCAGGCTCCGCTCCTCCCTGCTCAGCTCTGGATGGCTGGTCTCACCAGGCCCGCCCTTCACACTGTCTACTGTGCAGACCCTAATCCCAGCCTCCACTGGTCTGTCCCCCAGTGGATGCCGGGAAGGTGGGAGCCAGTTCAGTGATCAGAACTCAGAAATGCACAAAGCAACACACAAGCAGGGAGTCAGCCCTGCAAAGTCCTACCACCCATGCCCAAGGCCCCCAGTGGGAGGGGACCCAAAGTCAGCTACACGCAGCCCCCCTCACCACTGGTCTCAGCAAAACTGGGGAGGCTCCACATGCCACCACGGCACCCCTCAGGGCTAGTCGCAGATCCCAGCCTCCCGGAACCAGGAGCTCAGGGCGGGAGGGCCCCTTCCCTCTCCCCTGCGCCACGCAGACTCAGTACTTTCTGGGGCTCAACACAGTGCCCCACAGGGAGGCAGAGGGTCCCTGTGTGCGGCTGCTCAGTGCAGTCCTCTGGTCCCTTACCACTAGGGTGCCAAACTGGGACAGCCTTTCCTATGCTCAGTACCCTGAGCATCAGAGGCCAGTCGCTTCTGCCACTAGCAGCTTTGTTTCCTAGGAAGGTGCCGTCCCCTCCTCCGGGACTCACCGCTCCCCGGGGCCCCTCTGTCCTGTGCGCGGGGCGCTCCTTCCCCTCTTGTTGCTCCTGGTGTGGGATCCCCACTTTTGGATGCCGTCCGCACTCCTGAGGGGAGGGAGCTTTGCAGCCTCCAAGCCTCCGTGCTCGGAGCCCAGCACAGGCTTCAAGGGGACTCCCCCTTCCTATGCCCCCCCTCTTACCGGACTCCGTGATATGTCTTCAGTGCTCCCCACTCGCACCCTGTCCACTCAGGTATGTTTCTCTGCTTTTTCCAAGCTGGCTACATAGGATTTTAGGAGTAAGTCAAGTCTGTGGCTGGGAGCAGGGACCTCTGCTGCTTCTCACAGGGCCGCCACCTTCCCTCCCTGAGAACTTTTTAAATTTGAATCTCCCTGTCTTCAATGAAAATGGAGGCTGTTCCTGTTCACTGTTGTCCAAGGGAACGAGCCCTTCTCTGTTTAAAGCTTCTTAAATGATTGGAGTTGAGAAGGTGCTTCAGTTGCCCAGAATTTGATGTCTCTTGTTAGCATTTTAAAAATATAACATTAACAAATAACAAACACACAGTTTTATTTAAAATATGTGTGCAACCACAAATATATAGAAATAATGCACATCTCTTAAGCAGACTAACTTGCATGTAGTAGTCTATATCTGTGGAAGGTGGCCATCCACATAATTTCTCATAACTAAAAGACTACAAAGAAACAGTTATTAAATATTTCATTGTCAATTTTCTAACTTTTTATAAACTGTTATGGCTTTTCTAGTCATGTCTTTACCCAGATGCTAATTAGGCAGAGGCTTATTTTGCACATCTTTTCTCTTTTCTTTTCTTTTCTCTTTTTTTTTCTTTTCTTTTCTTTTCTTTTCTTTTCTTTTCTTTTCTTTTCTTTTCTTTTCTTTTCTTTTCTTTTCTTTTCTTTTTTTCTTTTCTTTTCTTTTCTTTTCTTATATTGTGGTTCTCAGTCTGTTTCAGCTGCTGTAGCAGAATACCATAGACTAAGTGGCTTATAAACAATTGAAATTTACTTCTTACAGTTCTGGAGGCTAGGAAGTCCAATATCAAGTTGATACTGTTATAATAATCTTATTATTTAACAGGGAGAGAGTAAAGAGAAGACTAGATAATATAAGCATGCCATTTATACAGCTGTGCCAGGAAGCTGCAGTTAACTCTCCATGTCTGTTCCCTGCAAATTGCTGGGGGAAGGGACTGGAGAATAGACGCATGCCCAGTAAGGTCTGGGTGATGTGGGAAGATGCTTACCTGTCAGTCACACCTGGGAATAAGTCAGTGGCCAGAATAGATATGGCCTCTACAAGGGAGCGAAATCGAAGATACTTGACTCCTGAACAAAAGAGCCCCTCACTCTCTCTCTTGCTGTTTGGGCTCGACTCCTGACTTGCAGGGCTCAGATGCCCTGCACTCGCCCATGGGGCCCACAGCCAAGTGGACTCCACACAATGGACTAAGGAACTGTGATTAGCCTATACCCCACTTAATGCCACCATGGAACGGAAACGCTGGACACTGATTTTGCTTTTTGCTCTATTAAAGCCCCAGCTGCATCTTTTTCAGGACTGGGTTAAGGGACATGGGACTTTATAATCCAAGGAATGTAACTGCATGAAAATAAAGCCTTTTACCGTATCTCATCCTCCCATGGGGGCCTCCAGAAGTGCTCATTTCAGTGACACCCTGAGAACCCCATTCCCACTAGTGACAGGAAATCCACTCATGTAATCCTCCAATAACAAAGGCACTGACAGATTCGGTTTATGGTGAATGCCTGATTCCTGATTCTTTAATGGCTTTTTGTTGTGTCCCCACATGGAGAAAAAGGGGAGAGATTATTCAGGGGTCTTTTTTTATAAGAATCCTAATCCTAATTCCATTCATGAGAGTTTTGCCCTCATAACTTGATTACCTCCAAAGTCCTCACTTCTAAATACTATCACATTCGAGATTAGATTTCAACATGTAAATTTCAGGAAAACAAAACATTCAGTATATAATTTTCCATCCCTAACCTGCCAAAATCCATGTCCTTGTTGCATGCAAACTATGTTTATACCATTCCAATAGCTGTAAATGTCTTAACTTGCTCCATCATCAATTCAAAAGTATAAAGTCCAAAGTTTTATCTAAATACCATGTAAAACAGATATGAGTGTGACTCAAGATACAATTTTTCCATCAGTCAACCTTTATACATTACCATGTCATCTGTAAATAATGACAGTTTTACTTCTATTCCAGTTTGTATGGCTTTTATTTCTTCTCTTGTCTGATTGTTGTAGCTAGTATTTCTTGTGCTATGTTGAACAAGAGCAGTGACAGTGGACATCCTTATCTTGTTCTGGCTTTTACCAGCACCAGGCCAGGAGGCAGGTCAACAAATGTCCCAAGACAACATGAGATCCACTTCCGCCTGCCTACAAGTACCAGGTGCCTGTTAGGCTAAGTCGCTAAAAAAGCCTCTAACAGTACTCATATAGTATGAGATAGGTTCACAGTGAGTCACCAAGTACATGTGACTGGTTGTCACCTGAAGGGGAGGTGCTGGTCAGGCTTTGGGAAAGGTGGGGTATTTAGCTTACCCCAGAGCCACACAACTCAGTCTGTTCCAGATTTTGCTCTGATAATGCCAGGTGGAGGAACTAAATGGGGCTTTCAGAGCCCAGAGGTTTTCCCTTCCAGAAGCCCAGAGGTTGGTTCTAGTGGATCTTCTGTGAGGGGGAAGTGCCAGTTAGATTCATAGGAAAGTGGGATGAATGATTCTTGCCCCAAAGCCACACTACTCAGTCACTGACACCCTCTGAGTCTGCCCAGAGGCCCACATCTTTGGCAAAAGCAGCTGACTCCTCAGCAGAGTGTAAGTTCTGCAAAGTGGGGCAAAAGTGAGCCCAGAGGGTAAGGGGTTATTGCCTTCCTCCAGGCTGATACTACACAGAGGGGAGCACTCTATGCAAGAAAGATCGCATTTGCAATATGGGAGAATAACTCAGCACAAGGATCTCAGCAGATATCCCTTCAACTCTGTCCCCAGAACCACAAACTCCAGACTCTCTTCATACCACTCTAATCTGCTCCACACTCCCTCTTCCAGAGCTCAGGATAAGTAACTGTGAATAAAATTTCATGTTCTTATCCTTTAAGAGGCTCCTTGTGTTTCTAGCAGACTCTTATCTTTTTCTGATGGACAGAAACCCCTCTGCTTTTCATAGCCAGATGTTACGTGTGTACCTCTTTCTGGCTCTGGTGCTCTGGGCTGGGGAGTCAGACTTGGATATTAGACCCCACACTTCTCAAGGGGAACCTCTCACAGCTGATATTCTTCTGGAAACCCAGCCATCACCCATGGGAATGTGACCAGCCCTTTTCACATCTCCACCTTTCCTACCTGTCTTGATGTGGCTCCTTCTGTAAATCCTTAGTTATAAGACTTCTCTTCAGCTAGTTTTCATTTGCTTATTCAGGATAATTGTTTTATAATTTAGTTGCAATTCCAGTTTGATTTTGGGAGGAGGTTAGTGTAGCTTCCACCTACTCTGCTGCCATCTTGAATTTTAAAAATGCAACTTTAGACCCAATACCATGTCAATCAAAATACAAACAGACTTTTTTTTTTCTGGAAAAAGAAAGTTTATTTTTAAAAGATTCTATTTTTCACATTAGACATCTTATTTAGAAAAAGAAGCCTGGCCAGCTACATGTGATATATAAAGGTAATATGCTATTATTAATGGAATTAGTTTCTTAATTTTATTTTATGTTTATTTTCAGTGTCTATAAATGTAAGATTTGTGTACATTGATTTTGTATCTGGAATCTCTGCTGATTTTTTTTATTGGTTCAAAAAATTCTAACAGTGATCTTAATTGTAAAAATCATCTTTGCAGGTAGAATTAAAGATTTCAAGATTAGATTATCCAGAGTTAGCTGGATGGTCCCTAAATCCAACGTCCAGTGTCCTTATGACAGATAGAAGGGAAGAACATGTAATGACTGATATTAAGGTGGAGGTATATTGGAGTTATGTTTTCACATGTTGAGAAACATCTGCATTCATTAGAAGCTGGAAGAGGAAAGGAAAGATTTCTCTGTAAAAGAGAAAAAAATAATTTCTCTGCTGTGCTTCTAAGTTTTTAACTGGTATCCCTTTTACCAAAGAAGATTAACAAGTGAAAACATAGAAGTTTATTAACAAGTATAAGTCATGCACACATGGGAGATATCCAGAGAAAAATGAATAACTCACACAGGTGGCTCAGAATTCAAGCTTAAATGCTTTCTTCACCTAAAAGCAAACAAGCAAATAAAAAATGAGTGCATGGGAGGCTAGCTAAGGAGTTAGTAGGAAAAATAAAGCAAACAAAAATAGTTTGTGATCTCCATATATGAGTCTCTTCTGATTTAGTCATCCTATTCCCAGGGGTACAGAGAGGGAGAGACCCCTACAAATGAAGATTTTCTTTATAAATGTAAATTTTCCTTACAAAAGGATAACTCGTATTCTGTTTTTAGAGTTTCTCCTGTGTGTTACTTCTCAAATAATCAGCTCAAACTCACTGAAGCGTATTTTAGAATGGCATATTTTGCCAACCTTTACTTTTCTAGATCTTTTGGAGCAGGTGCATCTCTGCTGACACATAGATTTCCAGACTTTTGGCCTCGGGAATGGCAAGAAAGTAAATACCTGCTATTTTAAACTGCATGATTTGTAGTAACTTGTTGCAACAATCTTTGTAAACATGGCAAATGACACCATACAAGTACCATAATGGATAATCAAAATGGAAGGAAGAAAATAAAAATAGTAAATATCTGATTAAGAAATATTGCATTTAATTCTATTAATTTGAAAATGCAAATTGGCATTTAATGCAAAATTTGGAGTATTGAAGAGTGAAATTAACAACTTTGAAGTAATATATAGAATATATATAGTATAAAGCATGGGTTGTTTCAATAAATATATAAAGTTACAATGATTTTAGAGCTTATGTGACATTATAAACTAGTAATTCTAAGTAAAATGAGAAGATTTAAGGATACATATTATAATACATAGAGAAAGCTCTGAAAATAATGCAAAAAACATTGAATCTCAAGAAACTACTTAATTGATCCAAAAGAATAAAATTTAAAAACAAAGTAATAAGGATAAAAACAAAAAAAAAATCAGAAAACTTAACAAAATTCTAAACCAGATTTCAACCATATTAATTTGCAAAAGATAATAAATGTAGTCACTTTAAAATTGAGTCAGATCGGCCGGGCTTGGCTCAGCGGTTGAGCATCGACCTAGGATCCAGGCAATTGGGGTTCAATTCCCGGTCAGGGCACATGCCCGGGTTGCGGGCTCCATCAGTGACTCTCTCATCATTGATGTTTCTGTCTCTCTCTCTCCCTCTCCTTTCCTCTCTCTGAAATCAATAAAGATATATTTAAAAAATAAAAAATAAGTAAATAAAAGTTTTGGAATGTTAAAACAGGGCAAAATAACCTGTGGATTACACCTAAAGCAATATTGTGTCCCAAAGAACTGTTTGCAAAGTTAACCAGAAAGCAGATATTATGACTACAGTACTGAAAATTAAAAACATTTTCTAAAATTATCATCAATATGTTTGTCTCCAGCAATGAAAATGTCTTTCTCCTATTGATGTAATTGTTTCCTTTCCCTTTCGCATAAGTACCCCTTGCCTTTGTCTGCTATTTGGAATACTATTTGGGTTTCTGTCTGAATCAGTGCTTTCAGAACAGCTTTTCTTTTTTTCCTTTTTATATCAAATAAATGCTAGTTTTCTCTGTTTGACCTTTTAATTTTTAAGTTATCAAATTGTTACAATAAATGTCAATAAACTAAATATTCCAATAAAAGTTATAGTTTCTTTCAATGAATGAAAAAGGAATATTTAATTATGTGCTGTCTCTAAAAGACAATGTTTATATATAACACAAAAGTAGATAAATAACACAAAAATGTTAATTGATGAAAAAAATAAGAGTATAAATATTACAGTGACTATGTCACTAACAGATTAAATATAAAGACAAATCATGTTATCTGTGATAAAGATGAGAATTTCATAAACATAGTAATTTCTGTTTATCCAAAAGACAAAACAATTATTAATGTGTATGTTTTTAATGACAAATTCAAGCATAGAGCAAAACCAGTCTGAGCTAAAGGGAGAAATTGACAATTATATAATTATACTTGGAGATTTTAATAGCCTTTCTCAACAACTAACAGAACAGCCTACAATTTTGAACAACACTATTAACTGTTTTGACTAAATTGATATTTATAGACCATTATACCCTACAATTTCAGAAGACCAGGTTTTTTCAGGTCTACATTATGTTATCAGTAGGGTGCCATCTGTGTCCTCATCTGTCACTGGTGGAAGTGGAGTTCTTCACAAGGAAAGGAATTTCCTGAGACTCACTTGGAAAGATGAATGATCTTTATTTTTATGGAATTAAATCCCCGAATTTCCAATGTCTCATTTCTCTCTGTCCTGCCATAGAAGAAGTCCAATCTTGTCTTCAGCAGTGCTAAAATTAAGGCCACTTCCCAGAGTTTCTGCTCCATGTCAAAGTACAGTCCAGTTCAGCATCTGCTAGTTTAGCTTCTGTTCCCAGCTGCAGTCCATTGTATGTGGGATCCACTTAGCCATGGGCTATGCAGCTTCTTAAGGCCACATGGCAGGCTAGTGCATGGGGGAGTGCAGGTCATGGAGCAAGAGAGAGCAAGAGCAAGAGACCAAGAGCAAAGCAAGAGAGAGAGAACTTATTTCTGGGCATTATAACTAGTTTAACCAATTAACCCTTCAAGAGATTTCATTCAATTTCAGTGGCTCTACACCCCCTCACTAATTATCTTTTTTCCCAAGCTAGACTGACAAGCAAGTATCTCCTATCACCCTGACTTCGCTGCGCATGCACCTATTTCCCCTTTGTTCAATCCCTTCCCCCAGTGATCTATAGGGAATAGACCAGTGCCCTCGAGAGAATGAAGCTATAGCTTCCTGGTAAAGCTGCCAAATGACCATGCTTCTAATATCTGGCCTTCCCTTTGCTTTTTTCTATTATTAATAACTAGTTAACTATGACAATAACAATTACATGTTAACAATTACATGTTAACAATTACATGTATAAAGATAGAACATATATTGAGCCATAAACAAGTCCCAACTCATAAAAATTAAAATAGTAGAAGATAGTTTTTAACAAAAATGGGAATAATTAGGTAACTACAAAGTTGGGAGACAATTATCTATGAATCAATTGATTTTTTTCCTTTCCTTTGAGAAAAAAAAAAATGACAGCTTTTATTATTGACTCTTACCAAAGATATTTGCATGTAAACAGCCTAGGAGGACAATGATAGCACTTCACCCTAGAGCAGTTAAAATATTTGCTTTCTGACTAGCATAATAAGAAAAATATATCTCTTCAGGGCAAAGACTGGGAAGGTTTTCCAGTAGTCCTCTCATATGAGTGCTGGTTCCTATGCACTGGATTCCTCAGCTATGGGCACAAACCCAGTATATGTACAGCATCCAACTGGGCTATCCACTACATTGCCCATGTGTGTCTTGGAAGGCAAAGAAAACTGCAGACATAGAGCTCATGATACCTGCTGTGCTGTGCTATGAGTAATAAATTTATTTGTCTCTGACCTGAGATTCTTGTGTCTTCTCTTAGCATCTATAAAACTTTGACAGACTAACTTGCTAGTTTGCAAGTAAGGTAGAATATTAGGTCCTTCATAGTTCTTGATAAAATTATTGATGAGAATGAAATCATAGCAGATAACATGACGTTCTGAAAGAAGTGAGGACAAGGGTCCTACATGTGTCAGATTAAGGGATATGAGAAATCTCCCTTGGATCAGATAGCAAATGTTTTTTCCAAGAGATAAGAGGGTTGAGGATAAAGGTAGCTTACTGTCCAATTTCTTATTAAGGCTGAATGTGGGGAGGTAGAATTAAAACAGGCTGCCTAATACTTTCTTACTCACTGTCCTCCAAGAAGGAAGAGGCAGTGAGTCAATTAATCTGCAATGCCAATAAAAAGCATTAGATTGACTGATAAAGCATTTCCTTGAAGTTTATTTGCTCGTATTGTAAGCAGCTAACAGATCCCTAGAGACAGGAAGTCCATGTGTCTTAATTACTGGTACAGAGCTGTTCTCTTCTTTCATGTTCCCTGATCCCTCTCTCTCTCTCTCTCTCTCCCTCTCTACCTTAACCTCAGTTACTTTAAAAAGCTGGGTATGCTGTTAGGGTGAAGGGAGGGACTAAAATTTTCTGGCTCTGTTGAATGCATGTGCTTTAAATACCATCCTGCCTGAATCTATAAACAGTGATTCAACTAATGGTGTTTGTGCAATATTCATAGTGGAAGAAGGAAGCAAACATGAACTTGTGACTGGAGATTTTTGGACCAACTTAATGTTTTTCTGGTTGCTTCAACACCTGAGTCTATAGCAGGAATTAATATGCTATATGCTTGTACTTTCCTTTCCATAAGTAGCAGAGAAGATTATCTTTTTGGGTTAAGAGCTGCAAATAGAGGAGTGCTAGTAGGACAACACCCCACCACCACCCACCCACACACACCCACACACACAATTTTTACTGAGTATGTCAAGATTTAGTATCAGTGCCTCTACCTTCTGATGTCTAAAACTTTCAATATATAAATGACATCAAGGTTGCAACAGCACTGACTAGTATTATTACACTTTTGCCAGCAAAGGAATCGGATGAATCTTAAAAAAAAATTCTAGGGCCTACTTGTCTAGTAAATATTCTTGGGACTACTTGTGAATTTATAACATTCAGTCCCTCTAACATTGAAAAACAAACAAACTACTTTCTCTTGATTTCATCTGTCCTTCTACCAAAAGAAAGCCTAATATCTTATTAGAATTTTTGGATATTAGACACTATATCTGTCAGGGTTCTTCAGATCCATTCAGCTACCCTATGTCTTTTGATTGGAGCAATTCAGCCATGTACATTTAAAAGGATTATTGATAGGTATGTATTTATTGTCACTTTATGCTTCATAAATATGTTCCTCTGTTTTTGTTGTTGTTATTCTTTCATCTCCTTAAAGAAGACCCTGTAACATTTCTTGAATACTGGTTTGGTGGTAATGAACCTCTTTAGCTTTTTCTTGTCTGCAAAGCTCTTAAATTCTCCTTCAATTTTAAGTGATAGCCTTGCTGAGTAAAGTAGTCTTGGTTGTAGGTCCTTGCTTTTCATCATTTTGAATATTTCATGCCAGTCCCCTCTGGCCTGAAATGTTTCTGTTGTGAAATCAATTGGCAGTCTTATGGGAGCTCCCTTGTAGGTAACTGTCTCTTTTGCTGCTTTTAAGATTCTTTCTTTTACCTTCACCTGACGTCTCTTGGTGTGGGCCTCTTCGAGTTCATCTTATTTGGGACACTCTGTACTTTCTGGACTTGTGTGTATTTTTCCTTCACCAGGTTAGGGAGGTTTTCAGTCATTATTTCTTTTCTTTTTCAAATGACATAAAATTATTCTTCCATTTGACCCTAGAAAAAAATGCTTCTCAACATAGACATTCTAAAGAGAAAAATGTTGAACAAATTGATTACTGCCAAAACAAAACAAAAAAGTGACATTCTTATTTTAGTTTACACAAGTATGCAAAAATACATTGATTAAGATACTTTTAATTCCAAAAATCACATAAACTGGTTTAATCAAAATTATTACTATAAGAATATGAGAGTTGCCTGGACTCCAAAGACAGGAGTGAGGCTGGGCACTAAATATCAGAAACTGTAAAACTATCAAGAATTTCTGTCATCTTTCTTCAAATAGGTTCTTGATCCCTTGCTTCCTTCTCCTTCTGATAACCTTATGATATAAATGTTCTTACACTTCATGTTGTCCCCAAATTTCTTTAAACTATCCTCATTATTTTAAATTTTTTCCTTTTCTTTTTGCTGCTCTGATTGGGCATTTTCAGCTTTATCTAACTTACTATTGATTCCTCCTAGTGCAGTCCTCATTTCAGATACTGATTCTTCATTTCTTACTGGTTCTTTTTTATGGTTTCTATGTCCTCTGTCATGCTTACTATCTCTTTAAGTTTTCACTGATTTCATTCACTCTTCCTCTAAGTTCCTTGAACACCCTTATAACCATTTTTCTGAACATTGTATCTGGTAGATTGCTTGCCTCCATTTCAGTTAGCTCTTTTCCTGGAGATTTCTCCCTTTGTTTTATTTGGGAAATGTTTCTTTGTCTCTCCATTTTGGCTGCCTCTTTGTGCTTGTTTCTGTGTATTAGGTTGATCTGCTATGTCTTCCAGTTTTGGTAGGGTGGCCTTATATATGTAGTAGGTGTCCTGTAGGGTCCAGTAATGTTATCTCCTTGATAGCATGATCTGCATGCTCCAGGAATATCCCTTGTGTGGTTTGTGTGAGCCTTCTTGTTGAAATTGAGTCTTGATTGTTGTTGGCTTATTCATGCATGGGGTCAATCTTCAAGATGGCTGGCTGTGAGGATTGATCTCAACCCCAGTGTGTGAGCTGCTATGTGGGTGGTGACCACATGAAACAAAATTCACCTCAGCAGGGTCTGGAACTTGCTGAGATCTCCCTTTGGATGTGCCACTTGTGAAGATAATTGGATCTTGCTCTGTTATGGTCTAAAGCTCACCCTTGGATGTGTTGTTTCTAGGGCCTCTTAAGAGGGACTCTGATGGAGGTCAGTGTCAGACACTGCCTATGACTGGCCCTGGGTAACCTGTTTGGAGCAACAAAGTGATCCACAGTCTGTAGCTGCCCTTGCTGGACCTGGGTATCTGTGGGAAAGATCAAACTGTGCACCAAGGCTTGCTTCTACCAGCATTGAGCCCAGGGGCAGACCAGCAAAAAGACCAAGCCACTTCAAGATCCTGCTCTGCCTACCTCCACCTGACTCAACCTGCAGGCACCTGTTAGGCTCAGTGATTGAAAGAGTCTCTGGCAGTACTCAAGTTGCATGAGGTAAGTTCTCAGTGAGTCACTAGGTAGGAGCGAATGGTGTACACCAGATTGATATAGGTTGAAAGTTGGTGTCAGTGCTGGTTCTGAGGTCACTCAGCAAAAGTCCCAGGGTATACCAAGGCTAGATGCCACCCACTGGATGCTTACAGGCCTTTGTGGTATGGCAGGGCATCAGTGAGTTGTCAGAGTGAGGCCAGAAGAGTTTATTTGGCCCAAACAGATCAAGATTTGGCAGTGTGAAAGGAGGGCTCTGCATTGGTTAGGTGTTCCAGGGAAAAATAACCCCAGTCCTAGAACCACACAACTCAGTCTTCCTGGATTCTGCACAGACCTCCTGGAAAGCCCGAGTTTGGCAGGGCAGAGAAGCCAGGAGTTGGAAGGGTGGGGTCACTAAGAGTCTGGAGTGTGGGGATAGTGGATCTCCTGTGATGAGAAGGCACTGGTGGGGCTCACTGGAAAGTGGATGGAATGACCCCTGCTTCAGAGCCACACAACTCAGTCACTGATTCCACCCCTCCCCCTTGCCCTGAGCCTTCCAAGGCCTTTAAATTCTGATCCAGTAGCTGAATCCTCTGCAGGATATGAGCTGTGCAGTATAAGGCAATAGGGAGTTTGGAGGTTGGGGCTATTGCATTGCTCCAGGCTGATGCCATGTGGAGGGGTGCTCCACCCAGGAAAGATGTTATCTGCAGTGTGGGACATGGATTCAGCCTAAGGACCCTGGCAGCTGGCCCTTCAGCTATCTCCCCAGAGCCACAAACCCCAGGCACGCCTCACATGACTCTAATCCACTTTAACCTCACTCCACCAGAGCCCAAGGTGTGTGGCTGTGAAAGAAATTTTTTTTGGTGCTGGCCTTTCAAGAAGGCCCCTGGGTTTCTAGCTGACTCCCTCCTCTCCCTGATAGACAGAACCCCCCTTAATTTTCACAGCCAGATGTTATTTGGATGACTCTTCCTGGCTCTGGTGGTCTGGGTTGGGGAGCTTGGCATGGGGTTTAGGACCTTTTGCTTCTGAAGGGGAAACTTTGCAACTGAGATATCCTTCCAGAACCTCAGCCACCACTTGTGAGAGCAAGGACATCACTTTTCACATCTCCATCCTCCTTACCAAGTGTAGATGTGGCTTCTTCTATAAAGCCTTGGTTATAAAACTTCTCTTCAGCTAGTCTTCAGTTGATTATTTAGGTTGGTCATTCTATATTTTAGTAGTAATTTCAATTTGGTCCTGGGAGGAAGTGAATGTAACTTCCACCTACCCTGCCATCATCTTGGATTTCCCAGAGTTAGGGTTTTTCAGAGAAACATAACCAGTGGTGTTGGGACAGCTGGATAGCCATATGTAAAAGAATGAAGTTGGACCTTTACCTCATACTATGTACATACATTAACAACAACAAAAGAAACAAAACATAAATGTAAGAGCTAAAAGTATAAAATTCTTTAAAAAAATAAGGGAGTAACTAAATCAGGTTTATACATTGCAATAGTTTGTTGTTTCCTATGTCTGTAAATTTATGGATGCTTTCTTTTACTTTTTGCCTTTGTTCTCCTCCTTTTATTTTTTCTTGAACAGTATACCAAAATCTGAAGTTTTGTGATCATAGCACCTCAGTGCTATTATATATTCCCTCATTCAGTATATTTCCAGTAAATTTATAACTTAGATGAATGATCAGATTCAGAGGTCGTTTTGGATTCAAGATTACTTCATAGGTGATGTTTCAGTTTTAGTCATTAGATGTATGAAGTCTGATGGCTTTTTTTATGAAATTAACATCCACTGATAATTAATGTCCAAATCCATTTACTCTTGCAGAGTTATAAAATTGTATCAAAATTACATGAGCTATAGATATGACTTTATTCCACTTTTTTAACTGAACTGATTTTCAGATATTAAACTACTGAGTAAGTTTTCATTGTTTTGTAAAACTCATGAGTTTGGGATATTTATGGTCATTTAATAATGTTTAGGTTGCCAGCTTCTTTTCATCATTCATATGAATTTAGTCTCTGCAAAGAGGCCTTCCTTGACATAACAATCTGTATTTCCTCACATTTCCAAATGAGTATTTGCTTGAGGACTTATTTTCAATCATTTGTGTTTATACCTTGAAGTAGAATTTCTGGGTCATGTAATAATTTTACATGTTTAACTTTTTGATGAACTTCCAAATGTTTTCTAAAGTGACTTGACCATTTTATAGTTTCATTCATAATGTGTAAATATTTCATTTTTTTATATGCTTGCCAATAGCTGTACATTGAGAAAAGGAAATAATCAGAAATTTCAGGGACCACTGGACACTTACTCTGAACTGACACTAATTTCAGGACACTCAAAATGTCACTATGGTATACCAGCCAGAGTAGGGGCTTATGGATGTCAGGTGATCAGTAAAGTTCTAGCTTCATGCTAATGGCTCCCATGATTTTGCAGGCTGAGCACATGCCAAATAGGACAGTTGAATGAAGATATGATGGGAATCACCACCCCTGCATCTTTTAGCACAACTTTTATCTTTTCTTTTCTGTTTTGAATCCTTACCTGAGGATATGTTAAGAAAGAGGGCGAGAGAGAGAGAGAAATAGATGTGAGAAACATTTGCCTCCCGTATGTGCCCTGACTGGGAATCAGACCCACAACCTTTTGGTGTGTGGGATGATGCTCCAACCATCTGAGCCACCTGGCCAAGGCTCATCTTTACTTGGTGGCACTAATCTCTGAAACCCTTCCAAGAATGTGGCATTATTTTTAATTTACTGTGTTCCTAGATAGTAGTTCTACTGGTTTCCACTCAGCCTTTCCCACTGTAATAACCCTCACTACATAAGTCAGGGAACGAATGTGGGTGATCTGCCAGGTACTAAGAATGTCTATTCCAATTATGCATACTAGAATTGGGAAAATAACCACATAATAGGTTTGAGGACTCACTGTGAAACAGATATGAGCTAAAACCCCATTAATCACCTCACCGCCATAAGGCCCACCAGAAGCAGTTTTCTTTCTGTGAAAAACTCAATAACACACTTTTATTGTCCTACATAAGAAGTATATCAACTTTCTAACCCTATGTCATAATTTAGTTGCAGGAATCTTCATTACTTTTCCCATTCTAAAGCTATCACATTACTCCCTTACATTAATGAAATGATTCTGATTAGACCTAGTGAGTGAGAAGTAGTAGCTACACTAAACTTACTGATAAAACATTTGCATGTCAGAGGCTAGAAAATAAATCTTATTAAAATTCAGGAGCTTTCTAACTCAGTAAAATAGGTAAGGGTCCAGTAGTTTGGGCATTTGGGGATATATCTTCTTTTTTTAATATGTTTATATTGATTTCAGAGAGAGGAAGGAGAGGGAGAGAGAGAAAGATACATCAATGATGAGAGAGAATCATCAAAAGGCTGCCTCCTGCATGCCCCTTACCAGGGATCGAGTCCGAAACCCAGGCATGTGCCTGGACCAGGAATTGAACCATGACATCCTGGTTCATAGGTCAACGCTCAACCACTGAGCCATGCTGGCTGGGAGGGATATATCTTTTAAGGTAAAGTATCTGTTGTTGCATTTTTCCTTCTTGTAAATAAGAAAGAGACACAATGCTCAGTAAGCCTTTTTGGATTTTTGAGGCAACATGTTCCACATTTAGGTGTGTTACTTCTGCTCATTTACCTAGTGACCCAAAAAGCTGCTAGTTTTAAGTGAGACCCAGAAATAAATAAGGCTATGGAACAGGTCCAGGTTGCTGTGTAAGCTGCTCAGCCACTTGGATCATATAATCCAGTAGAACCAATAATGTTTGAGGTGTAAGGGGCAGATAAAAATGCTGTTTGAAGCCTTTGGCACACTCCTATGAGTGAATTGCAGTTCAGGCGTTTATGATTGGAAGAAAGCCTTGCTATCGTCTGCATATAACTACTCCTTTTTGAGATATGACTCTTGGCCTACTACTGGGTTTTAGTAGAGACTAAGCTTTTAACCAGGGGCCATCAAGTTCTATGAGACTTGAGCTGCCTGTCATGAACTGGTTGTTATCTGATGTACCAAGCCCTAAAGTTGAGCATGCACAGTAACACTTTGTTATCAAATGGGAATGGTATATACATGATTGGACTTAAGTAGTCAATGAGGGCATAAGTAAGATACATAACAAAGGGCTCCACATGCCCATAGTTCCCATTCCTGTTAGTCTACCTTCTTTCTCCCAGTCTGCATCTATGGTTTCATAGATTGTTCACTACAGTCAGTTTACAGAGGAAGATCAGACTTGGATCTTTTTTACATTTGGTTCTGCATGATATGCAGGTACCACCCAAAAGTGAATAGCTGTACCACCATTGCCCACCTCTGGACATCCCTGAAGAACAATAGTAAAAATCATCTCACTGGGAAGATATCTGGGCAGTGTGCCTGATGTGCACTTTGCTTGAAAGAAGAAATAGCCAGATGTGCAAATATACTGATTCATGGTTCATCTGGATGGTCAAAGACTTGAAACATAATTGGAAAATTGGTGGGGAAAAAACTGGGGGAAGAATTACATAAATAGAACTTTCAGAATGGGCAGAGATGTGAAGATATTTGTGTCTCATGTGAATGCTACTGAAGTTTGATCTCAGCCAAGAAAGATTTTAATAGAATGGATAGGATAACCCCTTTTGTGGATACCAGTTAGACTCTTCCCCCAGCCACTCCTGTTATTGACTAATGGGCTTAAAAACAATGTGGTCATGGCGGCAGGAATGGAAGTTAATGCATGTGCTCAGTAACATGACTTCCACTCAGCAAGGCTGACCTGGCTACAGCCACCAATAAATACCCAATCTACCAGCAGAGAAACTAACAGTAAGCTCCCATATGTGATCAGCTAGCTACTTCAGTTTGATTACGATTGAACTGCTTTCATCATGAAAAGGGCAGCATTGTGTATTTGTTGAAATAGACTCATAATCTGGATGTGAATTTGCCTTCCCTGCATGCAATACTTCTGCCAAAACTACCATCTCTGGACTTATAGAATGCCTTATACACCATCATAATATTTCAGACATTATTGCTTTTCATCACTCAACTCACTTTATAGAAAAAGAAGTATGGTAATGGACTTTCGATTATGAAATTCACTGGTCTTACCAGTAGCATGTTCGCCACTATCCTGAAGCAGCTGGCTTTCATAAGAGCGAGCTAGGCAGCAATACCTTGCAGGACAGGGGCAAAGTTCTATCGAAGGCTGTATAGGCTCTGAATCCGTGGTCAATATATATGGTGCTGTTTCTCCAATAGTCAAGATTCACTGGTCCAGAAATCAATGGGTGAAAATGGGAGTGACACCATTTATTGTTATCCTAGTAACCCACTAACAAAATTTTTGCTTCCTATTCCCATGACTTTATGCTTTACTGGCTTAGAGGTCTTGGTTCCAGAGGGAGTAATACCTCCACAAGGAGGCACAACAATGATTCCACTTAACTGGAAGCCAATAATGCCATCCAGCCACTTAGGACTCTTCATTTCTTTAAATCAACAGGCAAAGAAGGAAGTTGCTGTATACACTGAAGTTACTAATTTTGACTACCAAGGGGAAATTGGACCACTACTGCACAGTGTAGGTAAGGGAGAGTATGTCTGGAATACAGGAGATCTCTTAAGGCCTATCTTAGTAATAAAATGCCCTGTAATTAAGGTCAATGGAAAAATTTAACAACTCAATTCAGGCAGAACTATGACTTGCCTAGACCCTTCAGGAATGAAAGCTGGGTTATTTCACCAGATAAAGAATCACAAGCAGCTAAGATAATTGCTGAAGGCAAATGAATTCAGAATGGGTAGTAGAAAAATATAGTTATAAATACAAAGTACAACCACATGACCAGTTACAAAAATGAGTACTGTAATTGTCATGAGTATTTCCTCATTTTATCATGAATATTTGTGTGTATGTTTGCATATATAATAAAATATTTTTGTTTTCTTTCCTCTCTTATTCCCTTATTATGTAACATAATATGTATCATCTTTATAATAGCAATTAAGTATAGCTAATATTATATTATTATATTTAAGTTATAGGATGTCAGGAGAAGAGTGCAAGGTCTTTACTTTCTTCTGGGGAAGAGATTAGTGCATTTATAGTTGTATAGAGAATAGTAGTATCCTGTTAGGCAGTCTTATGACCTTATTTTTGTGCGTGTTTTTTGGAAGATTAACTATGGATTAGGGATATGCATGTGAGTGTTAATGTGACAAGGGGTGGACTTGTGATGATTAATTTTATGTGTCAGCTTGACTCAGCTGATAGATGCCCAGATAGCTAGTAAAAAAATATTTTTGTGAGTCTCTGTGAGGGTTTTTCTGGAAAGAATAACATTTAAATTGGTAAACTGAGTAAAGAAAATTGTCTTTACTGATGCAGGAGGATATCATCCAATCCCTTGAGAGCCTGGATAATATGAAAAAGCAGAAGGGCAAAGTTCTCTCTCTGAACTGAGACATCAAACTTCTCCTGCCATCAGACATCTAAGTTCCTGATTCTTGGGCCTTCACACTCAGACTGGGACTTATTTATTATTAAGTCCTCTAGTTCTTGGACTTTGGGGATTGAACTAGAGCTACAACGTAGGTTTTTCTGGGCTTTCAACTTGCAGATGGCAGACAATAGGACTTCTCAGCCTCCGTAATCACATAAACCAATCCCTCAAAATAATCTCTTCCTGTCTACCTATTTTTTATATCTATCATCTACTATCATCTATCATCTATCTGTCTATCATCTATCTATCTATTATCTATCAACTATCATTTACCTATGTATCCATCTTTCTATTATTCTCTTATTGGGTCTGGAGAACCCTGGCTAATCTAATACACTCGATTTTCATTTGTTTTCTTTACTAGTCCTTTTGTTTTTTTGGACTAACTGCTCAATTATGATGCCACAATTTGACTTCTAGTCTGACCCACACCCTGTATTGACACTTTGGCTTTAAGGTTTCTCATTATTTACATCCTGTAGAGTCTCTAAAACAGGCTTTATCTTAGGTGAGGAACACTCAACTCTCATATCCTTTTTGAGCCTCATGAGCTCACATGTATCAGGAAATTTCTCATCTTTAATTAACCCAACAGCAGATGGGAATTAGAAATATTATGAAGACATGAACAAAATAAAAGTACATTGATAAGACTCAAAAAGCTTTTCAAAGAATAAAGATCTCCCTGTTGATTGATGATTGGAAGCTGATAAACTAAAGGGAAATAAGTTAGGTAATAGAAATAAAATATTCACTGAAACAAGCAAATAAAAAAAAAAAAAAGCAAATCATATAAAGACAAATGTTTGTAAACCAACCTAATGAAGTGTAACAATTAGTCGTATATTATCTAAATATCAGATTGCCAGATTTAGTAAACAAAAATGTAAGATGCTCAATAAAATTTAAATTTCAGAGAAAAAAGTATATATATATGCACATATATATAGTATGTCGCAACACATATTTGACCATATTTGCTGCATACTTATACAAAAACAAGTATTTATTGTTTATCAGAAATTCAAATTTTACTGAGTGTCCTGTATTTTATCTGGAAATCTTATCTTCACACTGTTTCAATTTGGGGAACTGCACATAGTTAGAATTTTATCTGTGATAAGGCAAAAATTATGAACCTATAGGTATTCACAGCCTTTGCTTCTCCCCTGCCATCTAAAACCAGTTCTAGGTTTGCCATTTCAGTTATTCCCCCCTCCCATCCACTGCAGAGAGTTCTGTTTGGTTGCTAGGTTACCAAGTTCTGTGGACATTATGATGCAGTCAAAAGAACTTTGAAAAGGTATAAAAGGGGAGGTAAAGCGCAGAAGGAAAGGAGGAGAGCAGTGGCGGCCTAGTGAAGCACAGTTTTCGGGGTAATCTACACTACTGAAAATGGAAATAAACGTAAGTTGAAACTAAAAAAGTAAAATATAAGGACTTTTAAATAAATACCTCTTAGTTTATGTATCCATTTTATAGTATTCAAAATTATTTTGAGATTTGCTTTGGTTGCTTGATTTATGATTTTTTGATAGAGATCCTACCCTTAGACTTGTTCTTTTGGGTCAGACCTTCACTATGTTCACATGTGATTCTGTAAATATGCCTCAACTGGAGAAATGTACCTTGTTTTATATGTGACTAAACTTTTTGAGTGACAAAACCATTTCAAAAGTATAAGTTTGGGGAAGAGAGGTGAGAGAATTTATGGTGCTTCAAATGAAGGAGTTGGGGCATAGAAGTCTCCTGACATATAAGTAAATGGGGCTCAGGGACATATGTTAATTGAGGAACTTCCATCCAAGATAATGTAAAAGTGTACCTTGGAGAGTTTGTCTGAAGGGAAACAGGAGCCATTTAATTTATGTAAAGAAGTTTTGACTGAGTTGATGAGGCGTTAATGCAATTTGGTGTAACATTTTTAAACTGTTGGTAGAAGAAATAAATCAGTTGAATCTCATTTTAAAAGGTTCAAAATAGCCAGGTTCATTTCAAAGTCCACGATATGTATATTTTAAACTTTATATGTAAAATCTAAATCAGAAGAGAGAATATTTGAGAACACCAACTGTGATATTAAGTTATAGTTTTTGTTTTATAATACTTTTTACAAAATTAGCTTTTATAAATATGTAACTGCACTATTGTACTTCCTCAAGGAACTAGTAACCAATTCAAAATATATCTTATTTTTAAGAATTTAAAACATTATAATTTTATAAGCTATTAAGTACATTTACATTTATCTTGGTGAAATATAACAATTTTGATTTTCTGTCTAATAAACAATGAACTGTTGCTTCCAGTAAATATAAAATCATTAAAAATATATGAAGACTTTATTACTGTATTGCTTAAATAAACATATATATTTGACTGAGTTATTAAAACATGACAAAGCAAGACTTATGACCCTTGACCATTTCCAAAATAAATCCAGGAATTTAAAAATAAATATTAGTCCATTGAATAGAATAACCCACGTGCTTCTTGTGCAGTCTCAAACAGGACATTTTAAAAATATTTTATTTAATTTTTTTCCATCACCATTTATTTCCTTTATGCCCTCTTCCAACTGCACCCACCCCCACCCCACCCCCACAATCACCAAACTTCATGAGTTCTTTCTCTTTTTTTTTTCTTTTCTGCTCAATTTCTCCACCCCCTACCCCCAAATCACCCTTCATCAGAGCTGTCTGCCTGCTCTCTATCAGTCTGTCTGTATTGGGCTTGGTAGTTAAGTTTGTAAATTAAATTCAACACATGACTGAAGTCATATGGCACTTGTCTTCTGACTGTCTTATTTTACTTAGCATATTGTTCTCCAGGTCCATCCATGCTGTCACAAAGGGTAAAATTTTCTTCCTTTATACAGCAAAGTAGTATCCCATTGTGTAAATGTACCACAACTTTTTTATCCACGCATCTACTGATGGACACTTGGGCTGCTTCCAAATCTTGGCTACTGTAATAATGTTGTAATGAACATAGGGGTACATAAAATCTGTCAAATTAGTGTTTCAGGTTTCTTTGGATAAATTCCCGGAATTGGAATCACTGGGTCATAAGGCAATTCCATTTTTAATTTTTTAAGCTAGCTCCATAATGCTTTCCATAGTGAATGCACAAATATGCATTCCTACCAAGAGTGCACGAGGGTTCCCTTTTCTCCACATCCTCAACAATACTTGTTGTTTGTTAATTTATTGATGATAGCCATTCTGATAGGTATGAGGTGATATCTCATTGTGGTTTTAATTTGCATTTTTCTAATGATTAGTAACTGAGCATATTTTCATATTTCTATTGGCCATCTGTATGCCATCTTTGGAGAAGTGTCTATTCAGGTCTTCTGGCCATTTTTAAATTGGATTATTTGTTTTTTGGTGTTGAGCTTTATAAGTTCTTTATAAGTTTTTGATAGTAATCACTTATCAGATGTATCATTGGAGAATATGTTCTCCCATACAGCAGGTTGTCTTTTCATTTTGTTGATGGTTTCCTTTGCTGTGCAAAAACTCCTTAGTTTGATGTAGTCCCATTTGTTTATTTTATCTTTTGTTTCCCTTGTCCAAGGAGATATATCAGAAAAAATATTGCTATGAGAAATGTCTGAGATTTTACTGCTTATGTATTCTTCCAGTATTTTTATGGTTTCAAGTCTAACATTTTAAGTATTTGATTTTTAGTTTATTCATGTGTGGAGTGTAAGAAGGTGGTCTAGTGTAATTTTTTTTGCATGTATCTGTTCAATTTTCCCAACACCATTTATTGAATAGACTATCTTTAGTCCATTGTATGTTTTTGCCTCCTTTGTTAAATATTAATTGACTATAAAGTTGTAGATTTATTTCTGGGCTCTCTGTTCTGTTCCATGGATCTACATGCCTGTGTTTATGCCAGTAACATGCTGTTTTGATTGCTATGGCCTTGTAAAATAGTTTGACACCAGGGAGCATGATTCTTCCAACTTTATTATTTTTTTTCATGATTGCTGTGGTTCTTCAGGGTCTTTTGTGGTTCCATATAAATTTTTGAAAACTTTGTTCTAGTTCTGTGAAATACGCCATTGGTATCTTGATAGGAATTGTGTTGAATGTGTATATTGCTTTGAGTAGTATGGACTTTTTAATGATGTAAATTATTCCTATCCATGAACAGGTATATGCTTCCATTTATTTGTATCTTCTTCAATTTCTTTCTTTAAGATCTTACAATTTTCTGAGTACAGGTGTTTTAACTCCTTGGTTAAATGTATTCCTGGTCACTTTATTATTTTTGATGCAATTGTAAATGGGATTGTATTCTTAGTTTCCTTTTCTGATAGTTCATTATTGGTGTATAAAAATGCAACTGATCCTGGATATTTATTTTGTATTCTAATATGTTACTGAATTCGTTTATCAGTTTTAGTAGTTTGTTGGTGGAATCTTTTAAAAAAATTTTTTTTTAAATTAAATTTATTGGGCTGACATTGGTTAATATGATCATATAGGTTTCAGATGTGAGCTTCTATGTTACAAGATCTGTATATTGCACTGTGTGCCCACTACCCAAAGTCATATCTTCTTCCATCACCATATATTAAGATCCCTTTACCCTTTACCCCCCAACCCCTTCCCTCTGGCAACCACCACACTACTGTTTGTGTCTACAAGTTTCAGTTTTATATCCCACATATGAATAAAATCATATGGTTCTTAGCTTTTTCTGACTGGCTTATTTCACTTAATGTAATATTCTCAAGGTTTATCCATGTTGTTGTAAATGGCAGTATTTCATTCTTTTGTATGGCTGAGTAGTATTCCATTGTGTACATGTACCACATCTTCTTTATCCAGCCTTCTATCACAGGACACTGAATATTTCCATGTCTTGGCCACTGTGAATAATGCCTCCATGTACCAAAATTTGGTGGAAGCTTTAAAATTATCTATATACAATATCATGTCATCTACAAATAATGACAGTTTCTTCTGCCTTTCCAGTTTGGTTGCCTTTTATTTCTTCTTGTATGATTGCTATGGCTAGGACTTCCAGTTCTATGTTGAATAAGAGTGGTAAAAGCAGACATCCCCGTCTTTTTCCCAATCTTAAGGGGAATGCTTGTAGTTTTTGCCTGTTGAGCATGGTGTTGGTTGTTGGTTTGTTGTATATGGTCTTTATTACATTGTGTGTGTTCCCTCTGTTCCCACTTTGCTGTTTGGAAAGTGGACATCTGCTTGATTTTTTTATCATGAATGGGTGCTGGATTTTGTCAAATGCTTTTTCTGCATACATTGATATGATATGGGTTTTATCCTTCAGTTTGTTTATGAGGTGCATCATATTTACTGTTTTGTGGATATTGTACTAACTTTGCATCCCCAGAATAAATCCCACTTGATCATGGTGTATGATCTGTTTAATGTACTACTGGATCTGGTTTGCTAATATTTTGCTAGGGCTTATAACATCTATGTTCACCAGAGATATGGGCCTATCCCCTTAGACATTGTCATGTCTAAGTGGTTTTAGAATTAGAATAATGCTGGCCTTGTAAAATGAGCTTGGAGATCTTCCCTCCTCTTGATTATTTTGGAATTGTTTGAGATAGATGAGTGATAGTTCCTCTTTGCATGTTTGGTAAAATTCACACATAAAGCCATCTGGTCAAAGGCTTTTGTTTGCTGGGAATTTTGGGGGGTGGTGGGGAAATTTTTTATTACGCCTTCAATTTCACTAGTTGCAATCTGTTTATTCAGATTCTCTGAGTCTTCTCAATTTAGTTTTGGAAGGTTGTATGTTTCTAGGAACTTATCCATTTCTTCCAGATTGTCCAATTTATTGGCATGTAATTGTCTGTAATATTTTCTTACAGTCTTTTGTATTTCTTTGGTGTCAGTTGTTACTTCCCCTTTCTCATTTCTGGATGGGGCTATTACTTCCCCCCAAGCTAATGCTGCACAGATGGCAAAACTCTGCCTTAGAATGATGGCTTCTGCGGTATGGGGAAATGACTCAGTACAGGGGTTTTGGTGGCTATTCAAAGAGGACATAATTTTTAAATGAACAATAATGACCTTAAATACATATATTTCTGATATGGCTTCTTTGCAGAAATAAGGAAAATTTCAAATATAACTTAAATTCAGTTGACAAACAACATATTCTAATAGCATTAATATCTGTGATGAGTATATGCACTGGATATATCATATAAAATGCCAGTGCAGAATGTGGAAGGGAACAATGAATCTTATAGTTAGCTTCAGAGGTGTAAGTGGAAGACCCTATCAAAAGGCAAAGCAGAAGAGCTACTTTACTTGGAGAGAGAAGGTACAAGAGCTAATTAGTCTACATCTGTTCTATGAAAATAACATTATTTGATTTCAGGGGGCGTCTGACAAGACCTAGATGACAGCCAGGAACTCCAGTTCCCACCGACTTTTTGGATCTCAGCCTTAGAAGCAACCAAACTTAGTGAGTTCAATTTTGTTATTATAGACATCTACTATAATGTAAGTGCTGTTTATTATCTTACCCTTATTATAACTGTGCTGATGCTGAAATATTTTGGTAATATAGTTTCTCTAATTGACAATCTCAAACGGATCAAACTCAGTTAAGCTCAGCAAGGACCCTCTCCTTGAAATTTCAGGTGTGTATGAAAACACTGAAGAAGAGAGTTAAAAAAAAGAAAAGTAGACTAGAAGATCAAGAGATGTCTTGAGGAATGCCTACATATAAATATTAGGAAGAGTAAAAATAAAGTAAAAAAGACAAATTAGATAAGGATAGAAAAAGGAGAAAGGTAACAGACTATCATATGGTAACAGAAGTCAAGAAATAACATACTTAAAGTGGAGGAAGATTAAGAGACTACAATTCCATGACCTTAGTAGAGCAGCACTAAAGAGTAGAGCATACTGAATAAAATCTTATTGTAATCATTGCCTTCAGTAAAGGAAATAAATAAATAAAATAAAGTTTGCAATAAAAAGTCACACTTGAATTAATATCAAATTTCGGGGGGAAAATCGTAAGTTAAATGTAAGTATGAAATTACAAAAAGACCAGCAGTATTAGAACATAAAAAGCATGTTGAGTAAATGGAGGAAAGAAAGTTAATCAGAGGAGATGGGGTTAGAGTATGGAGGGTCTCTTAAGATAGCAGTATGAGATAAAGGCCTATGTTACTTCTGTAAATCCAACTGGCCTATCCATGCATTCTGTCTAGGTTAGCTCCTAAATCTAGCTATAAACAATGGAAGCAATGTTTCTTGATTTTTCAACTTCCTCAGATTTTTTTTTTTGAGCCACCTGGCATTTCCTTTCCCCACTATTGCCTTCAGTAAGAAATCCTCCTACCCATTTTCCTACTCTAAAGAAATCTTCCAACTCAGATTGTCCTAAGTCCCCTCATAGAAAGGAATGGGAATATTTAATTCAGAGTATTAGTATCTGCTGAAGGTGTTTGAGCAGGTAGGTGACATGAAAGAAATATGCTAGAATAAAAAGGTAAACCAAGAGTTTAGAATCAGGAAAATCAGGTACTACCAGCAGTAAAAGAGCATGATGTGATTATCAGCTTGATTAGTGCTGAGGCAATGAGAATGAAAAGAAAATGATGAGTTGAAAAGATATTTTAATAAAATGACTCAGAGTTTGGACTTCACCCTTGAGATTCCTCCTCTTTTACCTGCTCTGCCTTCCCTTCCCACACATTTCATAATGCTTGCTCTTTGCATAGATATTGTTCAAAAAGAACAGATAAAATAATAAAACAAAAGACAAATTCCCAAGGAATTGTTCTTCATACAAATCCAACCATTTCATTTCCACATAAATTTTAACATGTGTATTCATAAAAATAAATACATTCTCCCTTAGCCTCATTTTAAAATCCCAGATCATTAATTTGGATCTATCTTATTAAATAAAAATTGTATTTAATTCACCATCTAAAATGAAATAATTGGACTTTTATTGGAGACTAAATGCACTCTAGTGCATTGAGTACATTCTTATATTAGCCAGATGAAAATTTATGTTATCCCAAGTTTACATAAGTTCCAGACTAACTAATGAGAACACCTATTTAATAGGAGTTATATTTGCCCTCAGTTTTGTTTTTTCCTTATTTTATTTTGTGAGTCTGTGACTCTGATATTAAAGGTGTAAGAAAATATATGTATTTAAAGTATGAGAAATGAAGGAATACCACATCCACATGTTTTTTGCCATGATTAAGTAACCAACTTCTTATGAATTAAAGCATTCCTCAACTGAATAGATCTTTGTCTTTTTTCTCATAAATAGAACCCAGGATGTCTTCTCCTAGTAAAGAAGAAAGTGATCCAGCTGATAATGCTCTTAAAAATTCAGAAAATGAGGCTCCAAATGACTGTAGTTCAGATATAGAGCCTTCATTTGTAGAATCTAATATGATCTCTCAGGTCGATAGCAACCCAATGAACAGGGAGCTAGACATACCAACCTCTCAGGACCATGCTGTTCAACCAGCAGAAGAAAACGACCTTGAAGTAGAGAAGAACCAAGAAAATCCTCAAGAAGATTTAAAAGAAGAAGAACCCCTTCTAATTCAGATTCCTATTCCTAGAAAATGGATCTCTCTCATGTCAGGATTAGGCAGATTTACTCATCTGAATACATCACTAGTGAAAATTAATAAAACAAATTCCTTAATTAATAGAGCCAGATTCCACTCTGAAAAAAATCAGAGGAAAACAAGTAATATCTGTTATGTCAATATAAATTACAAAATTCCTTTCCAGTTATCAATTTCATGGAGAATGTCATTTATAAACCGTTATGAGAGAAGAAGAATGGTTCTTCGTCAGTTGTGTGAGAGACATCTCCCTCAAAATACCATGTGGGGAAAGCAAAAATTTGTAGCATTTGTCGTTCGCCCAAATGTTCTAAACAATAGGGTAAGAATGACAGTATTTGGAAGGCCTATGAGGGTGTACTACTACTACCCCCTCAGTGAGAGAATAGCATTAAAAATAGTGTCCAAGTCAACTGATACTAAAAGGAGGCTGGAATTTCACATTTTTGTGCGACCTACTTTTGATGTTCCGCGGACCCAATTTGAAAACAGATTTACTAAAAGAGCTTTTGAAGATCATCTGAGATCACAGCATTACATCAGGGTAATGATCATAACAACTGATAATGGTTGGAAATACTTATGTCCCATTTGTAGGAGTGTTTTCAACAGTTTGGCTGAATTTAGACAGCATTCTTGCAACCATCTTGCAAATTAAGTTCAATTGGGCAATATTTTAAAATTTAATTTCTAAAATTCATAATTTGGCGACAAAATTGAGACAAAATTGCATGAACATAAATTTTAGGAGTGTTAAATGGAGTTGCAGATAGAAAGATAAAATAATAAGATATATCAAAAAGAAACACCTTGACAAGAGAAGAAAAATTCATAAGGAAACCACTGTTTATATTCTGCTATTACAAACAGAGCATCAGAATATCAGGCCCTCCATCTGTATTTAGTCAGTAAATGAACTAAGAAAATGTTTGTACTTTCTTAACATCTATTTCTGCTGATAGAAATATTGTTAATATTATAAGATTCCAAGTTTATAAGACCTGACTGTGACAGCAAACATATTAAAGGGTTAGACAAAGCCCTACCAGGTGTTTCTAGAGACTCTGCAAAATTTCATATCTGAAATGTTCTCCATTAATTCAATAAAAATAAATTTAAAGACATTAAAAATTGCCTTGTATGATTATAAGTAAGTAAAAAATATTGCGTCCGGGGGGAAAAAAGGTTCACATATCATAAACGTGCTCTTTAGATAACAATTTTGATGATTAAAAATAAAAATTGAATTCCTAAAATAATGTGATAAAATTGAGATAGATGAGAACAAATATTAAACTAGCAGCATACAACTGTAATATTTTATTTTCTTAGGTTCTTTACCATTGCTTACTATTACCGTCAATATTTTACTTTCCCCCATATGTACATGCACAAATACGCACACATATTTAAAGAGTTCCCTATCTTGCTACTTGCAGCTCAAACTTCTGTACCTCTTCTTTCCTTTGACTTGCATAGTCATAAAGATTAAAGACAGACTTCCTAATTTCATCTCTAAGTCAACTTATATTAATTGGTCATTCATTATGCATGAAGCACTATCCTAGAATCATTGTATTTGTTAGTTAATCTTCACAATAATATTACATGTATGTATTATGGTACAAATAAATACATAGAAAACGGTTTCCAAAAAATATAATCACTTTCCAAGGTCACACATTTGGCAAGTGTGTACTTCAGTGGGAGGTTTGTTACATGTTATGCCTTATTTAATAAGTATGTATGTGTGAAATATTTAATCCATAAGTATACTGTATTAAATAAATTCTAATCTCTCATGAAGCACAGGATAATTAGGCTGTATCTAGCGAAGGTCTTTTTTTTTTCATCTGGAGGCAAATTTGCTACTTCCAGATACAATTATTCAGTGTCAGCAATGAATCAGAGTAAACAATTAAACTGATTGAGACAATTCAAGTAACTAAATAAAATGTTTCTCCATTTAAAAAAATATATGCTATTTTCATTTTTAATATCATTAAATTATTATAAAATTTAATATCATTAAATTAATATAAAATTATTTTGTTCTTCATTTTTCCTGAGGATAAAATAACAATTGTATTTTTAAAATTTGGTTTTATCACTGTCATATTACCATCTATAGAATCCACATCTGAGCTGCAAATCTCCACAAAATTTGAAAACATGATGTAAATGTAAAACAAAGTATTTAAACTAAATATCCACATTTTTGTCATATATAAAAGGTTTCTATTGAGCTAAAATTTTGAAAATTACAAATGATAATCAGAATTAAGTCATACTAGTGAAATCAGAAGAACCTAAAATAAAGAAACCTAGATATATCTTTCTCTAGCACTTTGTAGCTATTCTCAACTTCAGTAGAGAGGGAAGGCAAGCTTTTATCTTGGAAAAAAATGAATGAGTAAGTGAACTTCAATGTTTAAAATGATTGAATTTTCTATCTTTGATAATTCACAAACTCAGTGTCACACAGGTGCATTTACTTTTTTCTCAAAGATACATGAATAAGTACATAATTTATTTCTTTATGTTTGTATTAGTTTCAGATTTCCTTTACAAAGCATTATATTTTAAAATATAGGTACAGACTCTGGCCAGGTGTCTCAGTTGGTTGAAGCGTCATCCCATACACCAAAAGGTTGTGAGTTCAATTCCCAGTCAGGGCACATACCTAGATTATAGGTTCGATCTCCCGTTGGGGCAATTATGGGAGACAAATAATATTTCTCTCTCTTTTCCTTCCTCTCTCTCTCTAAAAAAAAAAAAAATCTATAAAAAACATATCCTTATATGAGGACTATATAAATAGATGTACAAGATAATATCTTTATTTCATACATATACAGTAACTAGCATGTATAATAATACATTACATTAACATCATCAAGACCGGCAAATTATATACTCAACAAAGAATATAATACATTTTTAGAATAAATTAACCTAGAGAACCCTGAAGATGGCAGCCTTATACCATTTTAATGTTCTCAAACTTTGACCAATTAGAATTTAAAACTATATTTTTAGGTTTTATTTCAAAAATGTAGCTGATAACAAAGTTTACTATTTGCCTTCTATTATTTATCTGGTATTAGTGTGTTGGATATCTCTTTGAAAGTTATGTTTTAGACCTATTTTATCTGAAAATATTCAAGTTTTTAAAAAGTTCAAGCTACATCATAAGGATGGTAATAATTTTATTCTAATTTATGCAAGAAACTTTAAATAAAAACATGAAAAATATTCAGAGAAATCTAATATTAAAACAACACTGAATTATTAAATAATATTTTATTTCATTCACACTTTCAGTGAGCACATTTAGTGACTAATATCATTTGTTTTACATAGAAATAGTCTGATCTGACTCAGTCGATAGAAATAAATAGAGTTGTTAATGAGGTCTGATTTTGGATTTTTTCTTGCTTCAAAGTTTGGAGATGGCCACTAAACTGTGAATTTATAAACTTAAGAATCTAGCACTACAAAATATTTATATTCAACAAAACAGATCTCAATTTTAAGCAGACACTTATTATTCAACTCTCATGTATGAAATGCATTATATACTAAAACAAAATATAGTCATTAGTTATTTGCTCAATATTTAATTTGAAATAAAATATGCATTTATTAATTTAATTTATTATATTGAAATCAGCTTACAAATTTTATAAAATTTGACTATTATGATGCTAACAACTGATCTTAAAAATTTTGTGAAAGTTTTATTTCTCAAAATAGAAAACTTGGGTAACAAGCATTTATCATTTTTTCTATCTCACAACCAGCTATGAAAAAGTAGTTATTGTTCAATAAAGTAATTATTAAAATTATCCACAGACTTGATAAAAGGTCATTGAATGTTCTTGTTCTTGATATATTCTAATTATATGGACTGAGGGAAAAGAAGGAGGATATTAAGTATGGTTTAAAATTGTAAATTTCAAACTTAAGATAAACTATAGCTTATGTTAGCTAATGGATATTTCATTTAGAGAATTTGCCCTCTTTCTATGTCTCCTGAAAAGGCAATGAAACATTTTTTTGTTTGTTTGTTAATCTTCACCTTAGGATATTTTTTCCATTGAGTTTAGAAAGAGTGGAAGGAAAAAGGGGAAAGAGGAGAGAGAGAGAGAGAAATGTCAATGTGAGAGAGTGGTATCAGTTGCCTCCCACACGTTCCCCATGGGGGCTGGGAACTTCAACCTAGGTACTGGGAATTGAACTTGTGACCCTTCAGTGCATGAGCCAACTTCTTAACCACTGAACCACTCTGGCCAGGGTGGCATTGACAGTTTTTGTTCATAATTTTTCAAAGATTATTGTATATCAAAAAATCTTGGAAACTAGAAACAGTGTCTCCCACCAAAGCAGAGGGTTGATAAACATAATGTTCCCCTCAAAGTCAAATGTTGGGCAAACTTGCAAGCAGTCCTCTTGTAAGACTGGGAGTTTCCTAAATTCAAGGTTCCTCAATTATGACACAAACCCACTGTGTACATAATATCCATCTGTACAAGTTTGCATCAACACTGTGTGACTTGGAGGGCAAGGGGAAAAATGCAAATATAAAGTTCATGCTGCCTGCTTTGTCATGAGTAATAAAGTACTTTGTCTATGACACAGGAGTCTTTTGTCACCATCTATAAAACTCTGGCAGGCTAACTTTGTAGCTTTAAAGCACAGCAATATCTCAAACTCTTCATATGTGAAAGAAAGCTGAGTGAATAAATTCCTTGTTAAGAAAGTTTTGTTATTTTTAATAAGGGACACTCACAACACAACATTGTTGAGAGTTTAACATGGTTAACTGGGGTAAAGTATTTGTATAAATGTGTGAGTTCACAAAGCTTAATGAAAGAAGCACTGGGATAATTTAACAGTTTATCATTCTGATCTTTACCAAATCAAAACTTTTATTTATGGGAGAACTTCCATATCTGTTACTACTTCTTGGTCTGTGCTTATAGATTATAAATGATTTAACCTTCAAATGTTCAATAAATTAAATATTAGAAAATTGTATCTTCATCTGCATATTCTGATGACAGTACACACACTTTCTTGGTAACATCAAGAGGTACCTGTCAGTCAAAATAAGAACAACAGGATCCAAGAAGGCAGTAGAGTAGGTAGAAGTTACATTCACCTCCTCTCATGACCAAACTGGAATTACAACTAAATTATAAAACAATCAGCTCAAATAATCAGCTAAATACTAGCTGAACAGAAGTCTTATAACAAAGTATTTACAGAAGAAGCCACACCGAGGTTGGAAGGAAGAACAGAGACTGTAAAAGGATAGTCCCACACCCACATGTGGCAGTTGAGAATCCAGGGGGATATCTCAGCTGCAAAGGTCCCTCCTGTGCATTGAGGCATCACAACCCCAAAGAGGGCTCCCCATGGCAAAGAGCTAGTCCCTGGAAGAGGTGCCCACTGTGAAAATCCCTGGCTGTGAAAATCCACAGGGAATCTGACTGTCAGGGAAAGATGGAAACCTGCTAGAAACTCAGGCACCCTCTAAAGCGCTACCACACAAAATCTAATTTTCAATCACTCACCCTGGGCTCTGTCAGAGAGAAGGCAACTCAGGGTAGAATAGAGTCAGACAGGGAGATACTGGATTGTGTGGCTTCAAGGAGACAGATGGAAAGACAGCCACCATTGTCCCTGTGCTGAGTCCCTCTCTCACACTGCCCACAGGTGCCATCCTTCCTGGGTAAAATATGCCCCTCCATACAACATCAGACTGGGGAGATGCACTAGCTCTCCCTTGCTGACTCCCTGTGGCCCCACCCTGACCAGTTTGTGCCCTGTGTAAGAGTCTGCAGGCTGCTGCTAGCCTGAGCCCATAGTGTAAAAGTTCTTGAAAGGCTCTTGAAGAGATCCATTTTTCCTGCAAGCCCTGACCAGAACCACCATTCCTGTGCAGATTCCTTTCTCCACAGGACCAAATCGTAATCTGTTTTAGCCTGATTAACTCTATTAGCCTCACTCTGGTGACTCCTTGACACCCTACCCCACTACAAAAGTTAGCAAGACACAGGTAGGTGGTGGCTGGCCTTGGTGTACCCTGAGACATTTGTTGACTGTCCTCAGACTCTGCACTGGCACTGAGTTTGTATGTCTATCAACCTGGTTAACATCATTCACCCTTACAGGGTGACTCACTGGGAACCTGCCTCATGCAACTCATGTACCACCAGAGCGTTTTTTCAGTAACTGAGCCTAATAGGCAGTTAGTAGGTGAAAGTAAATCTAAGGGTGCCTTGGGCCTTTTGCTAACCTACCCCCAAGCTCAGTACTAGTGGAAAAAATCACTTGGTATAGAACTTGGTTCTTCCCATGTATACACAGGCCCAGAAGAGGCATGTGCAAACTGTGAATCACTTTGTAGCTTCCAACAGGTAACCCAGAGTTGGTCACAGGCAGCACTTGACATTGACCTGCACCAAAGTCCCCTTCAAGAGGATCCAGAACCAAAACACCTGGCTGAGATCTTCAGACCGCATCAGAGCACTACCCAATTAGTTCCACAAGCAGCAGACCAAAAGGGAAATCCCAGAATATATCAGACACTGCTGGGGTAAATTTTACATCACGGGCCCAGGCCCCATATAGCCGCTTGTATGCTGGGGTCATGGTTCATCTTAATAGCCAGCCAGCCTGAAGGTCAGCACCACCTACAGATCAGCCAACAGCAATAACGACTCAATTACAACAGTAGAGCACAGATAACCCACATGAGGGACACTTAGCTCAGGTGATCAAGGAGACTGCCACTGAGCCCCACAATATATATACAAAGTAAGGCCACTTTACCAACATTGGGAGACATAGCAGATCTACCTAATACACAGAAACATACAGAAAGGCACCAAAATGGGTGAAAAAGAAACAAGATGCAAATAAAAGAAAAAAAGAGCTCCCAAGATTACTCTAACCAGCAATGTTATCATTTAAAATTGATGGAGGATTTTGTATCCTTTGGGACAATACAGATGGACCTAGAGAAAATTATGCTAAGTGAAATAAGCCTGGCAGAGAAAGACAAACATCACATGATCTCGCTTATATGTGGAATCGAAAGAATTTAATAAATTGATGAACAGAATAGATTCAATGACATGGAAGCATAGATGAGACTGACGAATGTCAGAGGGATGGAGGAGGGCAGGTGGGTGGAGGGGGAGAGAGTAACCAAAGAATTTATGTGCATATATGCACAACCCAAGGACACGGACAATGGTGGGGAGAGGGACTGGGGAGGGGGATGGGACAGGGTGGAATGGGTCACTGGGGAGGAAAAGGGACATTTGTAATATTTTAAACAAAAATTTAAAAAATAAAATAAAATTGATGGAATTAGAGAAACAAGATGGTGGCATAGGTAACAGCTGCACCCGCTGCCTCCCACAACCACATCAAAATTACAACTAAAGTACAGAACAACCATCACTCAGATCCTCCTGAAATCTGGCTGCACAGAAGCCCTACAACCAGGGAACTGAAGCAGCACCGAGACCTGTAGGATGGGTGGATAGGGGCAAATGGAGCTGAATCCTGGAGACCCTGCCACAGGCCCACACCCAGTGCTGCGGGTTAAACCCCAGAGCGACATCTCAGCTGGTGGAGGTTTCCCGGAGGAATGAGAGGCCTCAGCCCCACATCAGGCCCCCAGCCCAGGGCTCCAGGGCCGGGAAGAGAAGTCCCCACAACCATGGTCTGTGAAAATCAGCAGGGACTGTCTCTGATGGTCCAGGAGGGTGCGGGAGTCCCAAGCTTTCCTCTTAAAGGGCCTGCACATAGACTCACTCAGAGGTGCTCCCTCTGAGCCACAGCGCCGGGCAGCAGCTGGAAAGGAATCTGGGACACTTGGGGAGGAAATAACCTGTCTGAAATTGGGGAGAGAGGTGGAGGGGCAGCTTTCTCCCAGACAGAAGACCTGGCAGAGGCCATTGCTACTTTGGTGAGTCCTCCCTTCAAAGAACCAGCAGGCAGGCGCCATATTTGAATCATCATCACCTGACTCACACGTTTGGCCCCGTCCCTGTGATTCCCAGAGGACCCGCCCCTCCCCACCTGCAAGCTCATCCAGGCCATTTTCAGTGGCTTTTCTGTGCAAGTGGCCTCTGGAGCCTTATGCTTAAGACTTTCCTAAAAGCTCTCAAACAAATAACAGCAGGCCCCATATGGCTTGATAAGTGGCCCCAGGCCTGGCACTAGCGGCAGCCTGCATTGGTTCATAGCTTGGCCTCTCCTGGACACCACCAAGCCCAGCACAAGTAGCAGCCAACTACAGTTTGCTGTGTAGCACATGCTGGCTGGCCCTGGGCAAGGCACTGGCAGAGGCTGATTCTGCACCTCCCAGGAGGCCCCAGAGACAGTACACCTGGTGGTCAGACTCGACCATGCTGGATTACAACCCTACCACATCCAGGAGTGACACACTCAAGGGGCGCACTTGGTGAACACCAAAGATCCATTGAAGTATATCCTGCTCCAAAGGGATGTTTTCAGCACAGCAGCTCTTTGGCTGTATTTGCAGCTGGTTCTCACAGCTGATTGACCTGGGGGGTCAGTTCCTCCCAGTGATGCCAACATCAACCAAGACTCAACTACAACAGGCCAGAGCACACAGCACGCACAGAGGAGCACCTAGAAGGTTCAGCTCAGGTGACTGGGTAGGCTGAGTCACTGGACCCTATAAAACACCTACTATACAAAGCCACTCTAGAAATTCCAGGAGACAAAGCAGCTCTACCTAATACATAGAAACAAACACCTGGAAGCAGCCAAAATGTGGAGGCAAAGAAACATGTCACAAAGGAAAGAACAGAATAAATCTCCAGAGAAGGAACTAAGTGAAATAGACCCAAGCAAGCTAACAGATACAGAATTCAGAATTATGGTTATAAGGATGCTCAAGCATATTAGTAAGATTATTATGGAAACAAGTGAGACCATCGATGACACAGTAAAGTACCAATTTGAAATGAAGGCTACACAAACTGAAATGAAGAATAATTTACAAGGGATCAACAGTAGAGTAGAGGATGCTGAGAATCAAATCAGCAATTTAGAACAGGAAGAAACAACACCCAACCAGAAGAGCAAAAAGAAAAAAGAATCCAGCCCGACCGGGCGTGGCTCAGGGGTTTAGCGTCAACTTTTGGATTCAGGCGGTTGCGGGCTCGACCCTCAGTCAGGGGCATGCAGGAGGCAGCCGATCAATCATTAATGTTTCTATCTCTCTCTCCCTGTCCTTTCCTCTTTCTGGAATCAATAAAGATATATATATATTTTAAAAGTATCCAAAAATATGAAGATAACATAAGGAGCCTGTGGGAAAACTTCAAGAGGCTCAACATTTGTATTATTGGGGTGCCAGAGAAGAAGAAAGAGAGCAAGAAATTGAAAACCTATTTGAAAAAATAATGACAGAAAACTTCCCCTACCTGGGGAAAGAAATAGACTTATAAGTCCAGGAAACATAGAGGGTTCCAAACAAGAGGAACCCAAAGAGGCCCACAGCAAGACACATCATAATTAAAATGCCAAGGGTTAAAGACAAAGAGAGAAGATCTTAAAAGTAGCAAGATAAAAGCAGTTAGTTACCTACAAGGGAGCAGCCATACAACTATCAGCTGATTTCTCAACAGAAACTTTGCAGGTCAGAAGGGAGTGGCAAGAAATATTCCAAGTGATGAAAAATGAGAACCTACAACCAAGATTACTCTATCCAGCAAAGCTGTCTTTTAGAATTGAAGGTCAGATAAACAGCTTCTCAGACAAGGAAAAGCTAAGGGACTTCATCAACAGCAGACCAGTACTACATGAAATGTTGAAAGGTCTTCTCTAAGAAGCAGCTAATGAACAAAAGAATCTGATGAACTGAATAGATCCAGAGACATTGATGCATGCCACAGATGGTCATATTTCAGAGGAAAGAGAGAAGGGGTGTGAAGGGTGGGAAGAGATTAACCAAAGAAGTTATATGCATATATGCATAACCCATGGCCACAGTCAATAATGGGGTGAAGGCCTGGGGTGGAGGTGGGAGAGAGGTGGAGGGGGTCAATTGGGGGGGAAAATGGGACACCTATAATATTTTCAACAATAAAGATAAATTAAAAAAAAAATGATGGAGAAATGAAAAGCTTTCCAGACAAGAAAAAGCTAAAGAAATTCATTACAACCAAACCAGTATTACAAGAAATATTTAAGAGATTTTTTTTAAGAAGAAGAAGAAAAAAAGAGGAAAATAATTACAAAAATAAAATGTCAATAAAGAGGTACCTATTAATAATCATTTTAAATGTAAATGGATTACATGCTCCAACCTAAGGACACAAGGTTGCTGGATGGATAAGAAAACAAGACCTGTATATATGCTGTCTACAACTGACCCACCTAGAACAAAAGACACTCATAGACTGAAAGTAAAAAGATGAAAAAATTCTGACACAAAAGAATACATACTATACAAGTCAGTCATCTATATAAAGTTGTAAAAAAGCAATACTAACGTATTGGGACAGAATCCATATAATACTCACTTCCAGAGGGGCTAGTAACATTCTGTATCTACCTGAGTGTTGGTTATGCATGTGAGTCCAGTTTATAAAAAAATCATTGAACTATATATTTGATTTGTGCACTTTTTAAATGTACAATATTACAATTATTTAAATGTTTAAATAAAATAATTCACTTTCTAAAAAAGCATTTTGGAAAGGGATTCAAAGCTGCCACTAATTCTTGTGTGAGGGAGACCCTGAGTCTCTTAAAGCTCAGCCAAGGGAAGCTGCAGGAATGACCTGTTTAAAAGAAAAAAATAAAGAGATCCCTGGAGAGTGATAATTGTTTAAGTTGGGTCATGGGTGCATGTGATTTCATTATATTATTTTCTCTAATTTTGTATATGGTTTTAATTTTCCATAATAAAATCAAATTTTTTCTAATAAAGAAAAAACAACAATTAAAAAAGCTAATAAGAAATTTGTATTATTTAACAGAAAAACTAGACTACTTATAAATGAATAGCAGTTAAGAAAAATTAGAGGTTCAAGGTTAATGCCAAAGATTCAAAAAATATGTAAATACCTTTGAAATGCATTAGTATTCCTAAGTATTGGGCAGTATATCCTTTCAGAGATTATTCATGATGTTTTACTGTAACCAATATTTATTTTTCAATAAAGGTGTTATAATTTGAAATATCATTGCATATATAAATATATTGCATGCAATATATGTAAATGTGAAGCTATAGTACTGCTAACAACATTTATGATTTATCTTTAAAGGTGATTATATCAACATACAGTATGGGCAACAACAAATACATACTCTCAAAGTATTCTCTATAAACAGTTATGTTCTTAAATAATATCCATACATTCTAACCTTTAATATGGAGAGAAGGCTGTTTATTAAAATGTAGCATTAATTATTTAAAAATATATACATATATATATTTACCAAAGAAAAGAGAAATATAAATATAGATTTGCTTTGTTTTAGTCTTGTGAAAGTTGTTGGCATCTAAGAAAGTATAAAGAAAGTTTCCAACCTAAGTCTGGAAGAGAAAAAATTTTGACATGTTTTTTACACAGATGTTATAGCATATTATTCAGTATGTCACTCAGATATACCTCTTGAGGACTTAGACACTCATTTCCAAACACTAATAATTGTTTCCTGCTGGCCACTCACAGTGGAGTCGCTTCTTAGTAATTGGCCTCTACCAAGGTAGCTGCCTCTCCTGAGGTTATAACCCCTTCCCAGTGCCAGCCTACATCAAATTACTGGCCAGTGCGAAGAAAAACATCTTGGTCCCCTTATCACTTAAGGACATCTCTGAAGTGCCATCTCAGCTCCAGAGTTACCTTGAAAATGTCTAAAGTCTTCCTTTTAACTGCTTCACATTTAAATTCTGCCTCTAAATAATACTGCTTCCCTTACTTTCTCTCAGGTTTTGTTGTCAGCACTATCACACTCAAACTCATTGGGGGGGAAAAACAACACAACTCCTAAACACAAATCTCTATTTCAGAGTCTTTTTCCTAGTGAAATAAAGAAAAAAGGCAAGAACAATTAACAAAGACAGAAAGAAATAAAATGACCTAATGTCAAAATCATTAACTTGAATGTGATTCAGAGGCATAGACAGGTGTTTTAATAAGAGTAAACCATCTGGGAAATCTGTGAAGCATGAAGCAGAAGAGGGAAATGGATAATCACTAACGTTAAAAGTCATAGCTACAAGGTACATTCTTTTTAAAGACTATAACAGACTGTTCTAGATGTCATTAAAGCTATAACAGACTGAGCATTTTGTTCTTATTTGTATGTTTGAGAATACTTTCTACACACTTAGAACACATTTATAAAATCATAGCTTACATATTTGAATACATATAAAGAACAGCACAGGTTTTCCAAGTGTATTACATTTTTAAAAATTGAGTATTAAGAAATATATACATATCAAATTAACTTTTTTCCACTTAAAAGATGAAACAACAAAAATTTCTTACTTATATAAACCCCTCCCACAAATCTCCATTCTCTACATTTCTTCCAATATTAGCTTTGAAATTTTCAGTAAAGGTTTATTTAGCAACTCAAAATTCACAAGTAATACTACTCATTCATTTTCATCTCACTTGTATTTCTTTCTTATTTATGTTTCTCTTTTTTTTTCCTTTAAAAGAGGATACAAGTAAAGGAACACCCTAAAAATCCTTCAACTTTGTTGAGGAGAGCAGCTATAAATTGAAGATCTATTTTCCTGATTATATCCATGCAATATTAATGTGAATAATTATTAAACATAAAATCTAGAAGAAAATCTAACAACTTCACTGAGTTTCCTCTAAGTGCTTAAAACTGTGTTAGACACATTAAGAACAGTATTTGCCAAATTTCAGTTAATTGCATTAACCCCCCAAGATATTTGCCATATTCAAATAACACTTGTATTATTTATAATGTTTAAATTGGATTTTTTTTGTTTAAATTAATTTATAATGGTCATTAGTATGTAAAAAAAAAGAGAGAGACAGATATGAAAGTTGAGCAGGGCAATAGCCTCTGGAGAAAAAGCTGCACTAAAAGTTGGAGAGTAGTGACTAGCAACTTCAGGGAAAACAAGAAAATTAGGCCTTGATCTGCTGATTCAAGTTTCTAGGGGCTAAGAGCAACAGTGGGCAAGAAAGAAAAAAAAAAGAAACACTGAAGTTTAGCTGTACCTACAATATTCTGAAAACTATAGAGGGAAAAAGGAAATCTGGTCCAAGGAAAAATTGAGGCAAGAAAATATGCAGAAATAGAAAGTAAGGGATTGAGCATCTGAACAATTAGTTTCATATAAGGGTATTTTAAAGAGTGGTTGCAATTTGGATTAGGCTAAAACTAAAGAATTGCTAGGAGTGAAGGGAGGAATGTAGTGTGAGTTTTAAGATCTAAAATGAAATATGGAGAGGGTTAAAAGAAGAAAGGTTAAAGACTAACAATATAAGAACTGAGGGATATATTGGGCTTTTAAAAGTGGAATTCAAGAATTGGGAGTTTAAAAAGGGAAATTGAAGATGGAGGTTCTACAAGTTGGAAGATGAGAAAGATGGGAACAAAGAGGGACATCTGAGAATTGAGGTGGGGAGTAAAAAAGTAGTAGCACGTAAAGAAGTGGACAAACAAGCTCAAGAGTGTCAGAAAAACAATCTCAGGAGGTTAATCTTCTCATTATGAGGATTATAGATAATCTTTATAATTACTTTACTGAAAATGAACAGTAAAAATAGCTTTGCTTGTCAGTATTCAGCAAGTAGAATTCATGTGTCCGTGCACTACTTAAGTCATCTAGCATCCCAAGAGAGGCATTGGTACTATGAAAAGGGCAAAAACATCTAGGCACTGCGAATATATAAAAGGGAGCCTGTGAGTTCCATTAGTTTAAAATGTAGTTAGGAAGATAAAACTTGCATATATGAAATAAAAAACACTAAGTGCTAAAATGTTTCCAGAGTAATTCAGAAAAAATGAGAAATATTAATGAACAAAGTAATGAGATATAACTTTGCAAAGTAGAAATGAACCTTAAAATGCAGACAAGGTAGGGATATGAGACTAGCAAAAGCTTAAGATTATGTTTGGTGTGTAGTAAGTAAAAAACATGAAGAACAAAACTGACACATGCCCACGTGGCAAATTTTGAGAAAACTAACTCATATTAAATGACAGGTAGGCAGTAAACATGTTTCTGATAGACAATATGTGTTATTCCTTCTTGTAGTACTAATATTCAATAAAAATAATTTTAGCGGACCCAAGATGGAGGCCGACAGGACCTGATGGGACTCAGAGTGCGAGTGGATGAGAGTGTGGGGGGCATGTGTCAGTTAGTGCAAGAGCCCCTTGGGGGTGCGGGAGCTCCTAGCAGAAGGGTTGCAGCCCCTGCAGTGCTGTTCAGCGCAGTGCTTCTCTCTGATTGAGAGTGGAGAGCACACCATTTTGGAGGATTCCCAGGGTCTTCCTTGGGAGGAGGTTGCAAGGAGCAGCCCGACCCAGCACCCTGAGGCCACTGACAGGCACACCGCTTCCCTGACCCAGCGGCCACAGCCTGCCTCCCTGCCAGTGGTGCCTCCCTGACCCAGTGCACAGACCCAGTGCACACAGCCGGCCTCCATGCCAACTGCTCCTCCATGACCCATGGCAGACTTGGCTGCCACCTTGAGAAGATCACAGTGCTGGCCTGCCTACCTGTGTCCCAGCCAGCAGGACCTTCCTGACGCAGCACAAAAGGCCTGCCTGCCTGTTGTGCACCCTTTGCACCCTGCTTGCCTGCTTGCTGTGTCTCCTTGATGTGGTTCAAGGCTTGCCTGCCTGCCAGCTTTGCCCACCCCCTTGACAGGTCACTCACAATTTGCCTGCTGGCCTGCTACCTGCTGTGAGGCCTTGATGTGGTGTGAACAGCTTCCCTGCCTGCCTGGCTGCTTCGCCTCCTTGACAAGACCCTCCAGGCCTGCATGCCGGCCTTCCTGACTCCTCCGCCCAGAGCAATCTGCCTGCCTGCCTACTTGGCCTACAACCTTGAGGTACTGCCCCTGGCCCTGCCATTGTGACCCAACTTCCCAAACACACAGGCCTGCCATTAGGACCTGGTTGACTGAGCCAGGGCCTTGGGACTACTGAAAATGAGGCCCTGTTCACACCCTGAAGACTTGACCTGGTACCCAGGGAAAAACAGCACAATAAAATGGGGAGGCAATGAAAAGGAGAAATTGCCAGGAAAAGAACTAGATGAAATGGAGCCAAGCAAATTATCAGATATAGAGTTCAAAATGATGGTTATAAGGATGCTCAAGAAACTTAATAAGAATCAATTGGAAATGAAGAATGACATAGCTGAAATAAAGAATACACAGGAAGGTATCAACAGTAGATTAGAAGAAGCTGAGAACCAAATCAGTGAATTAGAAAACAGGGTAGAAAAAACATGCAATCAGAGCAGCAATTAGAAAAAAATTTTAAATGCAGGAAGGCAGTTTAAGGGAGCTTTGGAACAACGTGAAACGTAACAATAGCTGCATCATAGGGGTTTAGAAGGAGAAGAATCCAAGCAAGAATTAGAGACTGTGTTTGAAGAAATATTGACAGAAAACTTCCCTAAAGTGGTGAAGGAAAAAGTGACTCTCAAGTTCAGGAAACAGAGAGAGTCCTAATCAAAATGATTACCCAAAGACCCACACCTAGACACATAATTAAAATGGCAAACATCAAAGATAAAGAAAGAATCTTAAAAGAAGGAAGAGAGAGACAGAAAGTTACCTACAAGGGAGCGCCCATTAGACTGAGAGCTAATTTCTCAATAGAAACACTTCAGGCCAAAAGGGAGTGGCATGAAGTATTCAAAATAATGAAAAATAAGGAACTGAATTCAGGACTACTCCATCCAGCAACGCTATCATTCAAAATTGAAGGTGAAATAAAGAGCTTCACAGACAAAAGAAGGCACTACTAGAAATGCTAAAGGGGCTGATGTAAGAAGAAGAAGAAATGTAGAGAAAGAGAGGAACACAGACATAAAGAAATAATGGCAATAAATAAGTACCTATCAATAATAACCTTAAGTATAAATGGCTTAAATGCTTTAATCAAAAGACATAGGGTAGCTGAATGGATAAGAAAACATGATCCATATATATATTGCTTATAAGGGACCCACCTCAGAACAAAAGACTCACAAGGATAAAAGTGAATGGATAAAAAAATATATTTTTCATGCAAATAGAAATGAAAAATAAGCAGGGGTAGCAATACTCATACCTGACAAAATACACTTCAAAATGAAGACCATAATGAAACAATGATGGTCGCTACATAACACTAAATGGATTGATCCAACAAGAGGATATAACTCTGATAAACATATATGCACCCGATATAGGAGCACCCAAATATATAAAATCAATTCTGGAGGACTTCAAGGGAGAGATTGACAGCAATACTAATCATAGTAGGAGACTTTAAAACCCCACTGACATCACTGGATAGATCTTCTAAACAAAAAATAAACAAACAGCAATCTTAAATGACGCACTAGATCAGATATAATTAACTGACATTTACAGAACATTCCACCACAAAGATACAGAATATGTATTCTTCTCAAGTGCACATGGAACATTATCAAAGATAGAACATATGTTAGGACACAAAACAAGTCTCTGCAAGTTCAAGAAGACTGAAATCATATCAAGCATTATCTCAGATCACAATGGCATGAAACTAGAAATCAACTACAATAAAAATACTAAAAACCATTCAAACACATGGAGGCTAAATAACATTTTTAAACAATGAATGGGTTACCAAAGAGACCAAGGAAGAAATCAAAAACTTCCTAGAAAAAAATGAAAATGAACACACAGCAACACAAAATCTATGGGACACAATGAAAGCAATCCTGTGAAGAAAATTCATAGCATTACAAACCTACCTCAAAAACCAAGAAAAACTTCTAATAACTTACCTAAACCTACAACTTAAAGACTTAGAAGGAGAACAGGAAAAGCCAAAAGTAAGGAGGGAGAAAATAATAAAGATCAGAGTAGAAATTGATGACATAAAGACTGAAAACACACAACAAAAGATCAATGAAATCAAGAGCTGGTACTTTGAAAAGATAAACAAGATTGATGCACCTTTAGCCAGACTGAGAAACAAAGGGAGAGGACACAAATAAATAAAATTAGAAATGAAACAGGCGGTATAACAACTGACCCAGCAGAAATACAAAGGATCGTAAAAAAATACTATGAGCAACTATATGCTAACAAACTGGATAAACTAGGTGAAATGGACAAATTCTTAGAAACATACTATGTTCCAAAGCTGAATCAAGAAGAATCAGAAAACCTGAATGGGCCAGTAACAACTAATGAAATTAAAGTAGTAATAAAAAAAACTTCTAGCAAACAATAGTCAAGGACCAGATGGATTTAGAGGCAAGTTTTACAGAACATTCAAACAAGAATTAATACGTATTCTCCTCAAACTATTCAGAAAATTCAAGAGAAGGGAAGACTCCCAAGCTCGTTTTATGAGGCTAGCATTATCCTAATTACAAAACCAGATAAAGAAACTACAAAGAAAGAAAATTACAAGCCAATATCCCTGATGAACATAGATACGAAAATCCTCAACAAAGTATTAGCTAACCGGGTCCAGCAATACATTAAAAAGATCATACACCGTGACCAAGTGGGATTTATCCTGGTGTTGCAAGGCTGATATAATATTCACAAACCAATAAATGTATCTGATAAGGGACTAATTTCCAAAGTCTACAAAGAAATACAACTCAACAAGAGGAAGACAAACAACTCAATTAAGAAATCGCAAAGGACCTGAATAGACACTTCTCCAAAGAGGACATACAGATGGCCAAGAGACATGAACAAATTCTCAACGTCGCTAATCATGAGAGAGCTGCAAATTAAAACCAAAATGAGGTATCACTTCACACCTGTCAGAATGGCTACCATCAACAAATGACATGTGCTGGCGAGGATGTAGAGAAAAGGGAGCCCTGATACACTGCTGGTGGGAATGCAGACTGGTGCAGCCACTATGGAAAACAGTATGGAGGTTCCTCAAAAAATTAAAAATGGAGCTGCCTTTTGACCCAGTGATCCTACTTCAAGAAATATATCCTAAGAATCCTGAAACACTAACCAGAAAGAATATATGTACCCCTATGTTCATAGCAGAGCAATATACAATAGCTAAGATCTGGAAACAGCCCAAGTGCCCACCAGTAGATGAGTCGATAAAATAGCTGTGGGACATTTACACCATGGAATACTATGCTGTTATAAAGATGGAGGATCTCGTACCCTTTGGGAAAGTATGAATGGACGTGGAGAATATTATGCCAAGTGAAATAGCCTGGAAGAAATAGACAAATATCACATGATCTCACTTATATGTGGAATTTAAAGGACATAATAAACTGATGAATAAAATAAATTCAGTGGCATAGAAGCATGGAACAGACTGTCGAATCTCTGAGGGAAAGTGGGGGTGGGTGGATGGAGAGAGATTAACCAAACAATTTATATGCATAGTATACATAACCCATGGGGACAGACAATAGTGTGGTACAGGCCTGGCATGGGGAGTGGGTGGGTGGAGTGGAAGGAGTTAATGGGGAAAAAAGGAGACATCTGTAATAGTTTCAACAATAAAGATAAACTGAAAAATAATATTAATAATTTCAGCTAGATGGCATAAAAATATTTGTGAAAAGTTCTAGAAGCCACACATAAATTATAAAACTTAATATGGTGGACACAAGTAGCACTTGTATAACTTTTTGGTGACATGGTAGCAGCAGGGTCATTTTTTAAAAATTTATTTTTATTATTGACAGTATTACAGATTTCCCCATTTTGCCCCATTAACTCCCTCCACCCATCCCCTGCCCTCTCCTGAGGCCTTCTCCCCACTGTTTTCTGTGTTCATGGGTTATACATATATTCATATAAGTTCTTTGGTTAATCCCTTCCCACCCTCGACCCCCCTTCCCTCTGAGATTCATCAGTCCATTGCACACTTCCATGCCTCTGGATGTATTTTGTTCATCAGCTTAACTGGTTCATTAGATTCCACACGTAAGTGAGATCATGGGATAATTGTCTTGGCTTATTTTGAAGCAGTGTCATTTGATGCTGCTTTCTGCAGTGTGAACGGTAGAACAGAAGAGAATAGAGAATACATGAGGATAAATACTATTAGCTTATTGCAGACATAGAGATATGGTTTGAAGTGGTCACAGCAGGAATAAAAAAGTATAGCTAATTTAATAAAAGTGGCAAAGACAAAATGGCAGGCACTGGTGAGTGATATTAAAAAATCTTGGTGTAAGAAGTAAAGAGTCAAATACTACACCTTTGTTTTGTTTTGTTTTGTTTGTTTTGTTTTGTTTTGTTTTGTTTTGTTTTTGGAAACCACAAGAAATATGGTCCACAAGACTAAAATAAATTTAATGGAAATGGAGGAATTAATTCTGTATATTTGGCTGAGGTCACAATTAATCATTAAACTGAGAATGATCTGCTCTAGCTAAAAATAAGTGTTATATGTAAAAAATATGTATACATACACTGATTTGGAAATAGTTTATGCAGAGGTGGGAATAAGACTATGAAAACGGATAAATTATTAAAGTAATTAATTAAAGACAGAAAACATAGTTTTGAGGATTAAGTCTTGGGAAATATTCTATTAAAGAGTGAAGAAAGAAAAAACAAACAAACAGAGAAACTAAGACAGAAAGGAAAAAAGCTGAATGATAAAAGTGAAACCAAGGAAATCCAGTGTCCTGAAAGCTAAGATAAGGAAGTGTTTTAATGACTGAGTTATCAAATGAAACAAAAATCAATGCAATGGGGGACTATTTCTTCTATTTATTTCTTATATAAAGTTTAGTTTTCAATCACAGTTTAAAGTAACCATCATAAATATGTTTAAAATCTTCAGGAAAGCCTGCTTAAAGAAGAAAAGTATAATGACAATGTTTCATTAAATAGAGGCCATCTATACACAGACAATTTTTAAAGAGAAATTCTGGTATTTAAAAGTACATAAGTGTAAAAAATATCATTAGGGGGCCTGAAAAAGTAGATTTGAGATGGAAGAAGAATCAGTGAGATTGAAGATAAACCAAAAATAGCTTATCAGAAAACTCTTTATTTTTAGTCTTCTCAAACACAATACTACATGTATTATAGAATGTGTATGACTTTTGTTAATTAAAATAACAATGTGCTGAAAACAGCTTGCAAGTAGATTTTTAAATGGTATCTTTTTTACACTCTTCAAGTGTCAAATTTTAGGTTGTCATCTGTTTCCTGTTGAACCAAGACTGATTCAACATGCTTTTTTATTTAACACAAAACACAAATTATAAAATATGAAGAACAGAGAAGTAAAAAAATGAAGAAAAATTAGCACAGCATCAGAGAATTGTGGGATGCCATTGAGTGCAAAAACATGCAAAATGAGAGTAGCAACTGAAGACAAGCTGGGGAGCAAACTCATAACCAAGGACCTAAATTGGACACCACCTCATAGAGACTGGTAGGAAGTTCGGAGGTGCAAGAGGGCTGGCTGGGCTCTCACAGGCAGCAGCTGAATGTCCAGAGGGATATCTCAGCTGTGTGGGGTTCCCACTGAGGACTCTGGGGTCTAAACCCCAGGCTGGTCTCCCCAGCCCAGAGCACCAGAACCGAAAAAGGTGTGAAAAGCAGAAGAGTTTTTGTCTGCCAGGGAGAGATGGCTGGAAATGCAGACACCCTCTTAAAGGGCGAACACACAAAGTTTTGTGTGTAGTCACTCACCAAAGGCTCCAGTGGATGCAGAGTGGATCAGAGCTGTGTGAGAAGAATTCAGAGGGGCTGGCTGGGGGAATAGATCTGAGGGCATCCATCTGGACTTCGGTGCTAAGTCATTTCCCCATACAGCAGACCTATTTCTCAGGCAGACATCTACCTTCCAAGCAGTTTTTGCTGGGCGGGGGGGGGGGGAGAAATTGCCTCACCCTGCAAGGAGAACCCAAAGAGGCCCATGCCCAGACACATCATAATTAAAATGCCAAGAATTCAAGACAAAGAGAGAATCTTAAAGGCAGCAAGAGAAAAGCAATCTGTTATCTACAAAGGAGCTACAATAAGGCTGTCAGCTGATTTCTCGTCAGAAACTCTACAGGCCTGAAGAGAATGACAAGAAGTATTCAAGATAATGCAAAACAAGAGTCTGAAACCAAGGCGACTCTATCCAGCAAGGCTATTATTCAAAATAGATGGTGAAATAAAGAGCTTTCCAGACCAAAAAAAAAGCTAAAGGAGCCAAACCAGCATTGCAAGAAATGTTAAAGGAACTTCTATAATTGGATTAAATGTCTTAATCAAAAGACATAGGGTACCTAAATGAATAAGAAAACAAGATCCAAATATATGCTTTATACGAGTCCCACCTCAGAACAAAAGATTCACACAGGCTGGAAAAACAACAACAACTCCTGAGGGCTTTAAAAGAGAGAGTGACAGTAATACAGTCATAGTTGGGGACTTTAACACCCCATTGAGTTTACTGGATAGATCTTCCAGACAAAAAATCAACAAGGAAACAGTGACTGTAAATGACACACTAGATTAGATGGATTTAACTAACATTTACAGAACATTCCACTCCAAAGCTGCAGAATAGGCATTCTTCTCAAGTGCGCATGGGACATTCTCAAAGATAGACCACATGTTAGGACACAAAACAAGTCTCTACAAGTTCAAGAAGAATGAAATATCAAGCATCTTAGATCATAAGGGCATGAAATTAGAAACCAACTACAGTAAAAACACTCAAAAACATTCAAACACATGGAGGCTGAGTAACATGTTATTAAACAATGAATGTGTTACCAATAAGACCAAGAAAAAAATCAAAAACTTCCTAGAAATAAATGAAAATGAACACACAACAACCCAAAATCTATAGGACACCCCAAAAGTTGTCCTAAGAGGGAAGGCCATAGCACTACAGGCCTATTTCAAAAAGCAAGAAAGCCCTACAACTTAAAGAATTAGAAAGCTCTCCTGTGAAGCTGTCCAGACCAGGGCTTTTTTTACTGGGAGTTTTTTTTTTTTATTACTGCTTCGATTTCATCAGATGTTATTAGCTTATTTAGGTTTTCTGATTCTTCCTGATTCAGTTTTACATGATCTCACTCATATGTGGAATCTAATAAACAAAATAGACTGAAGTACACAATAGATTCAGAGACATAAAAGCATGGAACAGACTGATGAATTTCAGTAGGAAGGTGGGGGTGGGGGAGTGGGTGGGGAGAGATTAATCAAAGAACTTTTATGCATATGTGCATAACCAATGGACACAGGCGATAGCGTGGTGAAGGCCGGGAAGGGAAGATGTGGGGTGGAGGGGGTCAATGGGGATAAAGGGGGGGATATCTGTAATACTTTCAACAATAAAGATAAATTATTTTTTCAAAAAATTAATGAAAAAAATAACATTACTATTACCCATACAAAAATAAAAATCATTATAGGGGAATATTGTGAAAAATTTCCTTCCAACAATTTTAGAAATCCTAAATAAAATAAACAGATCCCAGTACACAAAAACTATCAAAACTGACTCAAGAAGACACAGGGGCTCTAAATAGACATAACAAGCAAATATACTGAGTTAGTAATAAACATTTTCTCACAAAGAAAAGTCCAGGCCTAAGTGCCTTTACTAGTTAATTCTACCAAATTTTTAAAGAAGAATTAATACTAATTTTGACAAACCCTTCAAAACAACAGAAGAGGAAACATGTGTCAATTCATTTTATAAGGCCAGTATTACACTCACACCAAAATCAAAGACATCATAAGAAAATAAACCTACAGGGAAATAGCCCTTATAAATGTAGATGCAAAAACCCTCCATAAAAGACTAGCAAAGTAAATCCATCAATATATAAAACAATTACATACCATAATCAAGGACCTTTATCTCCAGAATGCATGTGGTTTGACATCTAAAAATGTATTTTAATATAATGTATCAATATAATAAAAGATAAAAACATCTCAATAGAGAAAATATATTTGACAAAACCCAACAGCCCTTCTTAATAAAAAGCGCTCAAAAAAATAGGATGTGAAGAAAAATTCTCAACCTAAATGAAAGGCATTTATAAGAAAATCCTACAGATAAGATCATACTTAATGATGCAAAGCTAAGTACATTTTTCCAAAGGTTATTATAAACACAAATGTATTCAGCCAGTACCACTTCTATTCAATATTGTACTTAAGATTCTCAGTGGGGCAACTGTGAAAAAAAAGAAGAAAATCCGTCATTAAAATATTAGAAACAAAAAAGTAAAAATATATTTGCAGATGACATGTTCATGTATACAGAAAATTCTAAGTGCCCCACTACAAAATTATCTAAACTAATAAATGTGCTCAGCAAAGCTGCAGGGTGAAAAAAGCAAAAGTACCAAAATGTCGAGTACTTTATGTAGCCACTACAAGGTTCTCTATATAAAATTGAAAACTATAAAGTTACTTTAAAGAACTGTACAGTTTTATGCATGATAATAGATGGAGTAAATAATGCAGCTGCTCTGAAATCAGATTGCCACAGATTTTTTGCAAAGAACAGTAGATATGATTCTGGTTTATGATCATTTCTGAGCCATAACGTCTGCAATTTAAGAGGGTAAAGTTATGTACAATAATCTTTAAAATGTTTTTAAATTCAACTCAGCACTGATATAGTTGCATAAACTTTAATTTTAATGTCTACATTAATGAACTTTCCCATTCCTTTCAAGGGCATGCAGATGATATAAATCAGTATTAATATGCATGAAGTTCTAGTTCAAAGACTCGAGAGTAAACCCAGTGGATAAAGGTGTCAGTTTTAAACCGCTATACAGCTGAAAAAATAGCATTTTGACCAAAATCTTAATAATGGAAATATTTGTTTCAACAATTATTTTGTGAAGTACTTTGTCTTTTGGTGGGAAATATGAAAAAATGTGGTAATGACCCGAGACACAACAATAACCTTCACATTTTTGCATTTATGTTTAATGTGTAAGTTCCAGATATTAGGCAAATTCTTTGTGTATTAGGGTGCATGGTGGCAGGAATTATAAAATAAACAAAAAGTTTGAAAGGAACAGGGAGAAGATCCAGAGCAATGAAAGTATAATGTCATCATTTATATTGAAGTATGATGCATAGTGCACAATTTTTAAAAAATATATCTTTTTTGATTTCAGAGAGAAGAAGGGATACAGAGAGAGAAAGATAGAAACATCAATGATGAGAGAGTCGTCATTGATTGGCTGCCTCCTGCACGCCCCCTACTGGGGATCGAGCAACCCCAGCATGTGCCCTGACCGGGAATCGAACCATGATCTCCTGGATCCTAGGTCAATGCTCAACTGCTGAGCTACGCCTGGCCTGGGCCATATTGCATTATTTTTAACACACTAGGAATTTCAGTCTAAAGGTCAACTGAAAAGGCAAGTTCAATAAGAAAAATGAAGATTTGATAAATTTTAAATTTCTATTTCGTTGACTAAAAATTAACATAAATATTAAAGACTGGATTAAAGATTTTAAACTGCTGGCAGTAGCAAACGATATTATGCAAGTTTGATAACATATTCCTTGATTTAAATAGACTTCTGTGATTGAAGGGGAAATTTACAAAGTACATGGTCAATTAATTAATTTTTAAAAGGACAAAACCAGAATTACCTTCTGCATATAAAGAAACCTAACAGTACAAATAAAGTATCTACTATCTACTTTAGATTGTTATATAGATATATAGATAGATATGCATTCTAAAACATACTATTTATTATGATATTGCTTTCTTACTAATACAAAAATAAATTTAATCATTTCAAAGGCATTCTGTTTGGTTTAGAAGTTGAGTACCAGGAGTGCCATATTCCAGCTTTTGTATATCTCCCTTTTTTCAGCAACATAAGCAGCTCAGACAGCTTATGCTACCATTTTTTATCTCAAGATTTTTTTATTTTTTTTTAATAATAGACTACCTTTAGAGCAGTTACAGGTTTGCAAGAGAAAAAAATGAGCAAAACTTGCAGAGGTCTCATATGCCCCTACACTCTCCAAATGTTAATAACCATGCATTAATGTGATATATTTGTTACAATCAATAAGCCAATATTGATAAATTATTGTTAACCAGAATACATAGTTTACACTAGGATTAGTTCATTGTGTTGTACATTCTATGGGTTTTGGCAAATGTACAATGATGTGTCCATCATTAAAGTAAAATAAAAAAAAATTTCACTGCCCTAAAACTCGCCTGTGCTGCACTTACTCATTCCTCCTTCCCTCCTCATCCTCTGACAACCACTGATCTTATTACCGTTTTATAGTTTTTCATTTTTCCAGAATTTCATGATTGATATCTTTACCAATATCATATAGTATGTAGACTTTTCAACTGGCTCCTTTCACTTAGCAATATGCATTTAAGTTTCCTCCATTTGTTTTTGTAACTTGATAGTTCATTTCTTTTTGTCGCTAAATAATATTCCATTTTATGGATGTTCCAGAGTTTGCTTATTCATTCACCTGCTGAAGGACACATTGTTGCATCCAAGTGATGGGAATTATAAATAAAGCTGCTAAAAACATTCACGTGCAGATTTTTATGTGAGCATAAGCTTTCAAATAATTTGGGTAAATAACCAGAAGTGCAATTGTTGGATCATATGGTAAGTGTATGGTTAGTTTTTTGTAAGAAACTGCCAACCTATCTTCCAACATGGCTGTACCTTTTAGTACTTTTAGTGATAATGAATGGCAGTTCCTGTTGCTCCACATTCTGGTCAGCATTTGATATTGTCTGTGTTTTTAATTGAACAATTCTGATAAGCATATAGTGGTATCTCATTTTGTTGTAATTTGCATTTCCCTGATGACATATGATGTAGAATATCTTCTTTTGCTTATTTGCTATGTGCATACCAACTTTGGTGATGTGTCTTCTAAGATTTTGGCTCATTTTTCAATCTAGTTGTTTGATTTCTTATTGTTGAGTTTTAAAAGTTTTTGCTTTTTTTTATATTTTGGATACCATTCCTTTATCAAATACATCTTTTACAAACTTTTTCTCCTAACCTATGACTAATGTTTTCATTATCTTAACATTTCTTTTGCAGAACAGAAGATTTTTAGGTTTTTTATTTTAATTAAGTCCTATTATTAATTATTACTTCCATGGATCAAGCCTTTGGTATTATATCCAGAGAGTCAAATGCAAGGCCATCTAGATTTTCTCCTGTTATCTTCTAGAAACTATAGTTTTCATTTACATTTAGGTCTATGAACTCTTTTGATTACAATAAAGTATGATGTTATCTATAGCTTGTCTGTATATGTTCTTTATCAAGTTGAACATTCCCCTGTCTTTCCAGTTTGCTAAGAGTTTTTGTCACAAATGAGTGTAGGGCTTTATCAAATGCTTTCTCTGCATCTATTGACATGATCATATAATTTTTATTCTTTAACCTTTTGACAGATTACATTAACTGATTTTCAAATGGTGAATTAGCTTTGCATACCTGAAATAAATACACTTGGTCATAGTTTATAATTTTTAATACATTGTTTTGAGTTGTTAACATTTTATTCAGGATTTTATATCTATGTTCATGAGAGATATTGGTCTGCAGTTTTCTTTTCTTGTAATGCTTTTGTTTGATTTTAGTATTGTTGGCCTCATGAGTTAGGAAGTATTCCCTCTGTTTTTATTTTTGGAAGATGAGATGTTGTAGAAAATTGGTATGATTTCTTAATTAAATATTTGTTAGATTTCACCTGTGAATCCACTTGGGTGTGGTGCTTTCTGTTTGGGAAGGTTATTATGTATTGATTCAATTTCGTTATTAGATATAAGCCTATTCAGATTATGTATTTCTCCTTGTGTCAACTTTAGTGTGTTGTGTCTTTTAAGAAATTGGTTCTTTTCATCGAAGTTATCAAATTGTGAACATAGAATTGTTCCATAAGATTACATTATTATCCTTTTAATGCCCATGGAATCAATAATAATTGCCCATCTTTTATTTCAGATATTAATAATTTACACTTTATCTCTTTTTTTTCTTGGTTAACCCAGCCACAGATTTATCAATTGTACTGATCTTTTCAAAGTTGTCTGTTTTGTTTTGTTTTAGCTTGGTTTGGTTTGGTTTTACTGCAGAAAATGTGACCACTGTTAGATCATTACTTTTTTTTTTCTTTTCTGTATTGCAATTTGTGTAAATGTTTGCTTTTCTTAGTAAGTGGAAAAAATAAAAATAAATAAAGTCTGCATGAAGTCAGAGAAAGATTGTAAGCATTAATCTCTGAGTTGTGTATTAGAAAATCAAGCTTGAAATTACAGATCAATCTTTTACTTATTAAGTATCCACATGGAAAAGTCATGAGATTCAAAAGGTACCATATAATTTATTTTTAAGTTCATAAGTTAGAAAAGAATATATCTTATCCAAGCTTTGCTAGTAACTAGATCTGTGTTCTCAACATGGAGAGGAGAACAAAAATATGTAGTTTCTAAATGTCAGGTTCCATACTAGGAAAATAAGGTGTTTGGACAATATCTAAGGTCCCTGACAGATATGAAATATTATGACTCCATAAAATTGATTTTTTTCAACTGAGCTAAATAATAAGTTGAGTTAAATTAAATTGCTAATACACAATAATTTTATTTTTCTACAAAAACAAAAAAATCATATGATTCTACCTGATGCTTTAAAAGCTTCATTTATATGCCAGACTATACTGGACACTGATGATACAGGGATGTGTGTTAGGTTACCTCATTGTCATACTATACTGAAACCTCTCAAAACAATTCATAGTACTTTCAAGTTGCTCCCTGACAGCCAGAGCACAAAAAGTTATTCAGAGTGAATGTAAGAGAGTAACTCAAAAGTTCAACAATGATCAATCTTGAAGCAGAAGATACAACTCAAGCAGTAAAATTACAGATTAGGAATCATCTATTTTGTTTTGTTTTTCTTCCTTTCTTTTAATCTCTTCTCTGCTCCCTCTCCATGTTTTCAATTCACAGTTTCTGCAGTTTGGTCCCATTCATATAAATACTTACCTCATCTCCTTTAGAGTTTATTCTATAAGCTATCAGAGATGAGGCAACTCTGACTATTTTCAGGAGGATGGACACTTTATTAGTAGAGAAGCTAATGATATGCAAAGCAAAATGCTAAATAACTTATTCCACTATTGTGGAAGTCCTGGTTAGAAAAAGGCAAACTACTGCCCAGCCGGGCATGGCTCAGCAGTTGAGCATCGACCTAGGATCCAGGTGATCAGGGTTCGATTCCCAGTCAGGGCACATGCCCGGGTTGCGGGCTGCAGCTGATCAATGACTCTCTCATCATTGATGTTTCTATCTCTCTCTCTCCCTCTCCTTTCCTCTCTCTGAAGTCAATAAAAATATATTTTTAAAAAAAGAAAAAAAGAAAAAAAGGCAAATTACTGAGAGCCTTAGTGAAAATTTGTTATGATCTCTCATCCCAAGAAGCCATATTCTAAGTAAATATTAAAAATGCATACCTTATGTTTTTCTAATTTAAAGACAGAGTGCTGGATCCTATCTTTGATGTCATATCTTTTAATAAGTAATAAATCCATTCAGATTATGTCACATATAGTCACAGTTTTGTAATAGAAACTCTCTGATTTGTAAGACAGAAAACATTTCTGTTATGGAATGAGAAAGCTAAATTAAGGATTTTTTTTTCTCAGATTTTAATGTACTCACTAAGTTATGACATGAAGATTTTGGAAAAAAGAAGGCCTCTAAGTATATTGAGATCAGGATGATGTTGAAGGTGGTAATGGATAATTTTTTAATTTTAAAACTTTTAACATTAAAATAAGAAATAGTATATCTTTTATATACATATATTTTTTATCTTGGTTTCCCCCTGCCATTCCTGCAATTCATTTGCAGAAATTCAAATACAAAATTTTCTGTTTCAAAAATTTTAAATAAGTTATATGAATGGTTAGCTTACATCTGAATGCTCATTTTAATAATTCCATAATTGACAAAAAAAATGGGTAATCAATTAATGTTTGCTGATCTTTAAATTTGCATATTTTCTGGTTCTAAGTAAAAAAAATCCATTTGCCTTTTTTGGAGCCTAAGGTCTATGTGTTTCAATATCCTTCTTTTGGTCTTAGATATACAAATTAACCCCTTATAGATAGCAGTTTTATTAAATTCTAAGAAAGGTGCATGGAAATAAAAGTTAAATGTATTACCTTAAATGTTAAGACACCAGGTAAAGGGAGCAGTAAAATGTAAAAAAAATCTTAAATCTAATGCATTGTCTTTCATTCAACATTTATCATAACTTTAGTTGGGATACTTTAGTGAGTATTGCCAAGACAATGACATGATTTTTGAAATTAAATTTTGTGCTTACATATTATTGTTTGTATTGTTTGTATTAAGATAAAATCTCTCTAAATTAATGTGGTTTGTTATATTTTGAAGTGTGGCTTTATTATGTCTTAAAGTAAAACTTTTTGCCAGATGTGCATAGTAAAATGTTTATGTTGAAAAGCAATGATAACATAGATTTGGTATGTATGCATTCATTTTTCAGACAACTCTAAAATGATGCATGCACTCTATACAAGAAATTATAATTGAAATTCGGACCTGAGTTCTTTAAAGAAGATAAAGTATTTGACAGTTATTTGTGTCATCATTTCTTGTAAGCTTTTAGAAACATGGGTAAATCTTTCCATATATTTGAAATAAATTGTTTTATAATTCTCAGAATGCTCTGCTCTTCCTGAAACACCACAATAAATTTTCAGTGGGATTGGTAGAAATAGTATAGCATGCAATTTAAGATTATGTACACAAATACAAGAAACATTAGCAAGAAATAGTATAATACACTGTATCTAAAAATAAGCAACCAAGCTATGAAAAATTCTTATCAAGTTTTCCACAGATTTATTATTTATTTAATATTTACTGGTTTGAAAGGAAAACACACCATTTCAAAATTTATTTGTGGTTTTTTATTCATTTACGTGCTAAATGTTTTAAACACTTTTTTCAAACCTAACTGAAATCTACCTGAGTAGAAGTCCTACAACTAGGGATTTAAAGAAGAAACCACATCAAGACTGGTAGGAGGGGTGGAGACATGAAATGGGTTGGTCTCTTACCCACATATGGTGGAATAAAATCAGGAGGGATATCTTGTCGCTCCCCTCAGGAGAGAGGGGTCCCAGCTTCACACCAGGGCTCCCAGCTCAGGGTTCTGGGGCTAGGAAGAGAAATATCTATAAATTCTGGCTGTAAAAACAAGCAGGGATTGGGGCTGAGTGAGAGGGAAGGCTTCAGGAGTCCTAGGCAGTTTCTCTTAAAGGACCAGTGCATTGACTTACTCAAACTCACTCCTTCTGAGCTCCAGAGCTGGGATAGCAGTTTGAAAGGAATCAAGGACATACAGAGAAGAACTGAACAGTCTGGTATCAGGGCAAGAACTTTAGGTGGGTGGGCAGCTGTCTCCTACACAAAAGTGCTGGCGGGGGCCACTGTTCCTTTGATAAGCACTTCCCCCACAGAGACAGGAAGCGGGACCCATGTCTGAGTTTCCATCAAGCTGGTAAACACTGTTTGCCCTTCCTTGGAGATTCCCTGAAACCCTGCCCCACAAAACTTGCAGGCCCACCCAAGATCCTCCCAATGGCTTTTCCATACAAATGGTCTGTCTTGGCTCATGCTTCAGACTTTCCTAAAATCTCTCAAATAAATGGCATCTGGCCTCAGCATGACCCACTAAGTGGCCTCAAGCCTGGCACTACCAATAGCCAGCTGTAATGCACATCTTGGCCTCTCCTGGGAACTGCCAAACTCAGCACAAAAAGCAGCCATCTGCAAATGGCTTTGTAGCTCAAGCCAGGTGGCCTTGGGTGAAACACAGGTGGCAGGTGACATTGGCCTGTACCTCATGAGGTCCCAGAACCAGCAAACCTGTTGAACAGCTTCAGAGCACCACCCAACCTCCTCCACAATGGGCACACACAAGGGGCAGACTTAGCAGGACCCAGATACATGCTGAAGTAAGTTGTCCTGCTCTGTGAGGAGGGCACCAGCACAGCTAATCCTCCATAGTGGTGACAGTCAGTCTTTGCAACTGATTAGCTTGGGGGTAAATGCCTTTCACTGGTGTGCCGAGAGCAATCAAGGCTCAACTACAACAGGAAGGTATACACTGCCCACACGGGTGTGTGGGAAGAGGGGAGGTATACCTGGGGTACCCTGCTGGGGTAATCAGGGAGACTGTACCACTGGACACTACAGAACACCTACTACATTAGGCCATGCTACCAAGCCCAGGAGATATAGCACCTCTACCTAATACATAGAAACAAACACAGGGATGCTGCCAAAATGAGGAGATAAAGAAAGATGTCTCAAATGAAAGAACAAAACAAAACCCTAAAAAAGAACTAAACAAAATGGAGACAAGCAATCTACTAGATGCAGAGTTCAAAACACTGGTTATAAGGACACTCAATGAACTTAGGGGAAGGGTGGATGAACTTGGTGAGAACTTCAACGGTATAAAAAAAGAACATGAGGAGAGGGAAGATGACAATACTCTGAAAAGAGGCAGCACACCCTTGCACCCAGCCACAAACTGGATTTACCACTAAAATACTGTGTAACGAGCTTGGAAAAACAAGAGAAATATGCCTGAGTAGATATATTTTGAATAAGGATCACTGAAGAAACATCAGAGTCTGGTAAGAGAAGGGGGCAGTTTAGAAAGGAATAGTCCCTCCTAAAGCCAGTGCTGGGCTGTGAGGCCAGAGAGTTAGAGGCTGCAAAGCTCCTTCCCCTTGGAAGTGTGGACTGGCACCCAAAAGCTGGATCTCAAACTCAGAGCAGAGGAGAAAGGAAAGAGGGCGGGTGCAGGGTGGGCAGAGGGAGCCAGGAGAAGTGTTCATGGGAGGAGGGGATCATGCCTTCCCAGTGAAACAACACACCTAATGGCAGCAGCTAGGGCAGGAGAGTTTCACCCAGGGGTGCTGACCACAGGGTGTGGCTTTCAAATATTAAAGGGCCAGAGGGCTGCATGCAGTAGCCACCTACAGGGACACTCTGCTTTCCTGTAAGGCATTGTTTAGAGCCCTAGAAAGCATTTGAACTGTGTGGTGTGGGTAAGAGGAAGAGAGCCCTCCTGTTCCCACAGAAAGGACCAGAGCCACCAGAGGGGCAGATTGTGTCTCCAGTCACTGGAACTGATGGTGGGGTCGATCGGAGATTTTTGACTAGCTCTGAGGGGAGTCAAGATAGCACTGGAGGAGGTGCCCCAGCTTTACAGAGATCAGCTGTGCAGGAGACATGCATGGGGCTGACTTTGTGGCCCTTCCTGCTTGGTTCCAAGGTGCAAGGGCACTGAGACATTGCAGGGCAGGTTCCCTGCCTATTTGTTGCTTTGTGTGTTTTTGAGTTTTTGATTGCTGAACGGGCATCCATCTTCCTGGCTTGCACTAGGGAGACACTGGCAAAAGATGGGATTTGTGTCTGCATTGTGGAGAGTTTGAACTGAACATCCTGTAAGATGAGCCAACCAGATCTGGGAAAGAAGGGTGGGACACATCTATGTTTCCCACAGGCTAAGAGCACCACTCCAAACAGAAAAGAGGTTGGTTCAGCTCACTGAAGCCCCTGATATCCCCCACAGGACATAGTCATGAGGAGGAAGGGAGAACAGCCCACAGGATGAAAATACAAGAATAAGACTCTCAGGGACTACTGTTTGGGAACTGGAGGAAAAGATTAAAATACCTGCTGGGGGCTGGGCAGACAACATGCTCACCAGAATCTTTTTTTAAATCAAACCCACTGAGCTCAGGCAACTGAAACTGCCCATTTAGAAAAGGCAACAGACTGAAGTCAATCTGAACCTGCAGCAAGACATTGTGTGGGGAACTAGAATTGGGGGATAAGGTAGAGACTGAGGAGTTGTCATTGAAGCAGAGACTAAATTCCCCACAGTGAGTGCCTGACAGCAAAACCTCTAAGTAAGAGGAGAAATATCTCAAGCTACATTAGCAGGCCTCTACTCTAAAAACTCTTCAGAAGACTCTAGAGTAAGAACAGGCAACCACAAGGGGGAGGCAAAATAACTGACAGGTGGAGGTGGCCCACAGAGAGCTGCAGATCAGCCAACTCCCTAAGGACACCAGAGCCAAACTTAGACAGCACCTGACATTGGCTGATACACAAGTACCTCCCAGGAGAACTGAAATTGGCATACAAAAGAGTGAGCCACAGACAACATAAGCTGCCCAGATGAAACTCATCTGATTGATTTTTTTTTGTTCAGAAAAGAGAAAAGAAAAAATTTTCTTTTTAAATTTTTTGTTTTTAATTTTTTAATGACTTTTTAAAAAATTTCTTTTGTCTTGCTTTGCTTGTTTATTTGCTTGTTTTACTGTTCTATTATCAAGATTTTCTTGATATTCTCTGCTTTATTGCTGGGATATTACCATTTTAACCAATAAGTTTATTGCTTTTTTCTATGCTTTCCCCCATATCTCTTATTGGAATCCTTCCCTGCCCTTGCTTCCCACTCTCTCTTCTTGTTCCATTGGCATAACTTTATTTATTTTTTTATTTTCTTCTCCTCTCCTTTTATTCTCTGTCTTCCTCTTCTTTTTTTGTGTGTTTGTCTCTCTATTTAATTTTTATTTTTTTATTTTTCAACTATTTTCTTACTCTTACACTCTGCCCTTAACCTTTTGCTTGCCCTTGTTTCCTTAAAAATTTTTTCTCTGTCTTTTTTATCTCCCAGTAGCTTCTCTATTTTTCACTTTTTATCTTATTTAATAATATTATTATTATTATTTTGCTATTAGCAATAATATCCTTCTCTTTTTTTTTTTTTTTGCTTTAGCATTTGTGTTCTTGCTTCACTCTCCCAATTTTATATTCTCTTGGGTTGCTTTCATTGTGATTGTCAGGATGTTTGGTAAGTTACTGTTTGTTTACTGGCAGTTTGATTGTTTTGTTTTGCCCTGTAGGCACCTGTACAACAGCTCACATGATGTGGTTGTGGATGAGCTTCACAGTTAGTGATCCTGAGAGAAAAGTCCTTCCATGAACAGGTAAGCAATAATCTAGACTCAGTCATAACAAGAGAGCCCAAAGAACCCACAAAAGGGACACCCACAAATGGGACACCCCTAGAGTATAGAGCTCAAAAGTATAAGGAAAACACACCTCTGGTCCCAACGCACATACACTACAATACCTCATCCCACAAGACTAGGAGACAGCAAATATATCTAATATACAGATAGAAACACAAAGTCACTAAAATAGGGAGACAAAGAAACAACCCCCAAACTAAAGAAAAGGAAAAATCACCATATAAAAACCTTGAAAGACTGAGTTAAGCAAGTTATCAGAAGTAGAGTTCAGCCCCACAGGGCATAGCTCAGTGGTTGAGCATCGACCTAGGATCCAGGAGATCAGGGTTCAATTCCCAGTCAGGGCACATGCCCGGGTTGTGGGCTAGGCAGCCAATCAATGACTCTCATCATTGATGTTTCTATCTCTCACTCTCTTTTCCTCTCTCTGAAATCAATAAAGATATGTTTAAAAAAAAAAGAAAAAAAGAAATAGAGTTCAGACTACTGGTTATAAAGATGTTCAAGGAAATTAATGAGAACCACAAGACACTTAATAGAAAGGTCCAGGAAGTTAGTGAAAGCTTCATCGGCATGAAAAAAAGATATAGATATGATAAATAAGAACCAGGCAGAAATGAAGATACTATATCTGATATCAAAAATACCCTGGAAGGAAATCAAAGCAGGCTCAATGAAGCAGAGAATAGAATAAGAGAATTAGAAGATAAGGTAAAAAAAAAACACACTCAATCGGAGCAGTGAAAAAAAAAAAAACACACCTAAAAAGCATGAAGACAGTCTAAGGGAGCTTTGGGACAACATGAAGGGATACAACATTCACATTATATGGGTACCAGAGGGGAAGAAAGAGAGCAAGGGATAGAGAACTGGGTGGAGAAATAATGACAGAAACTTCCCTATGCTGGCGAGGGAGAAAGCCACACAAGTTCAGGAAGCACAGAGGGTTACAAACAAGAAAAACCCAGAGACCCACTCCAAGACACATCATAATTAAAATGGCAAATGTTAAGGACAAAGAGAGAATATTAAGGGCTGAAAGAGAGAGACAAGCAGTGACCTACAAGGGAGCTCCCATAAAACTGACAGCAGATTTCTCAACAGAAACACAAGAAAGAAGGGATTGGCATGAAGTTCTCAAAGGAATGAAAAGCAAGAACATGCAACCAAGACAGCTTTATCCAGCGAGGCTATCATTTAAAATTGAAGGTGAAATAAAGAGCTTCCCAGACAAAAAAAAGCTAAAGGAGTTCAATACCACCAAACCAGCATTGCAAGAAATGCTACCAGGACTGCTTTAAGAAGAAGAAGGAATATTGAGAAAGGTACATCAGCATAAAGGAATATAATGGTATTAAATAATATATCAATAATAACCTTAAAAATAAATGGATTAAATGTTCCAATCAAAAGACAGGGTAGCTGAATGGATAAGAAAACATGACCCATATATATACTGTCTACAAGAGATCCACCTGAGAGCAAAATATTCACACAGGCTGAAAGTGAAGGGAAGGAAAAAAAAATTCCATGCAAATGGAAATGAGAAAAAAGCTGGAGTAGTAACATTTATTTCTGAGAAAATAGACTACAAAATAAAGACCATAATAAGAGACAAAGTAGGTCATTACATAATACTAAAGGAATCAATCCAACAGGAGGAAATAAACTTTATAACTATATATGCACCCAATATAGAAGCACCAAAATATAATGTATAAAAAATTTCTTGGTGGACTTTAAGGAACAGATCAATAGCAACACGATCATAGTGGGAGACTTAAACACCCCACTGTCATCATTGAAAAGATCATCAAGACAAAAAATCAACAGGGCAACACAGACCTTAAATGACACACCAGTTCTAATGGATTTAATTGACATTTACAGCACATTTCTTCCCCAAGCAGCAGAATACACATTCTTATCAAATGCACAAGAAACCTTCTCAAAAATTGACCTCATGTTAGGGCACAAAAAAAGTCTTTACAAGTTTAAGAAGACTGAAATCATATTGAGCATCTTCTGAGGTCACAATGGCATGAAGCTGGAAATCAACCGCTGTAAAAAAACTCAAAAACATCCATACATATGAAGGCTAAATAACATGTTATTAAACAATGAATGAATTATTACTGAGATCAAGGAAAAAAATCCAATAAAAAAAAAGAAAAAGAACAGACAACAACCTAAAATCTATGGGACACAGGGAAAGCAGTCCTGAGAGGAAGTTTTTAGAATAACAGACAGACCTCAAGAAAAAAGAAAAAGCTCTAATAAACCATCTAACACAACAACTAAAAGTAGAGTACAGCAAGTAAAGCCCCGAGGAAGTAGAAGGAATGAAATAATAAAGATCAGAGCAAAAATTAATGACAGAGACAAAATAACAACACAAAAAATCAATGAAATGAAGAGCTGGTTCTTTGAAAAGATAAATAAGATTGAGGAACCTTTAGCCAGTCTCACCAGGAAACAAAAGGAGAGGACCCAAATAAATAAAATCAGAAATGAAAGAGGTGATATAACAACTTACCCAACAGAAATACAAGGGATTGTAAGAAAATACTATGAGCAACTATATGCCAACAAACTGGACAACCTGGATGAAATGGACAAATTCCTAGAAACATACAATTTTCCAAAGTTGAATCAGGAAGAATCAAAAAACGTGAATGGGCCCATAGCAAGCAATGTAATTGAGGCAGTAATTTAAAAACTTCCAGGAAAAAAAAGTCCCAGAAAAATAGAGTTACAAGAGACTTTTACCAAACATTCAAAGAAGGGTTACACTGATTCTCCTCAAACTATTCCAGAAAATTTAAGAGTAGGTAAAACTCCCAAGCTCTTTTTATGAGGCCAACATCATCCTAATCCCCAAACCAGATAAAGACACTACAAAGAAAGAAAATTGCATGCCAATATCCCTGATGAACATAGATGCTAAAATCCTTAACAAAATACAAGCAAATCAGATTCAGAAATACATTAATAAGATCATACATCACGACCAAGTGGGATTTATTCCAGGAATTCAAGGTTGATATAATATTCACAAATCAATAAATGTGATACACCACATAAATAAAATGGACAAAAATCATGTAATCATAACAATAGATGCAGAAAAAGCATTTGACAAAATCCAGCACCCATTTTTGATAAAAACTGTCAGGAAATTGGGAATAGAAGGATCATACCTCATCATAACAAAGGCTATATATGACAACCCTACAGCCAACATCATACTCAGTGGGCAAAAAAACAGCAATACATTTCCCTATAAGGTGAAGGCTGTCAATCTGTCTCATACTGTGGCATTCTCATCCCTACTACTTAAACACTTTGAAACAATATACACAATGTTCAAACTGCTACATAGCTCCATTCACAATGCAACTTCAAAGACACCATTCAAAGCCAATTTAAGTATAAATGGTGCCCCTGGAATTAGAGAGCACCCAGCATTCACAATTATATATTATAGCTCTGACAATTATACGGCAGAGTAGAATTCTCTTTATATCTGTAAGTAACTCTTACAGGAAGTCTAGAGCAGATTTCCCTAAAATTTTAAAGCTAATGACCTTTTGGGGTAAAAATGCAGACATTTCCAAAAAGTCATTTTAGCTTTTCTTGGGGCTGATGCAAATTTAATTCTTTACTCTGAAGAAAGAAAGAAAAAAGGGGGAAAAAACATTTCCCTTAAAAACAGGAATAAGGGAAGGTTTTCTGCTTTAACCACTCCTATTTAACATAGTACTGGGAGTCCTTGCCAGAGCCACCAGACAAGAAGAAAACATAAAAGATATCCAAATTGGAAAGGAGGAAGTAAAACTGTCATTGTTTGCAGATGACATGGTATTATATATAGAAAACCCTAAAGAATCCACCAAAGTACTATTAGATTTGATAAATGAATTCGGCAAGCTGGATATGAAATTAACAACCAAAAATCAACAGCATTTTCATACACCAACAATAAACTCACAGAAAGAGAAACTAAAAAAGCAATACCAAGAGTATTAAAGATGTCCGCAGACTAAGTGGAAGCTACACTGACATTCTCCTGGGACCAAACAGAAATTACAACTAAAATAGAGAAAATCCATCCTGAATAATCAATTGCAACTGAAGATGAGCTGGGGAGCACCCTGATAACAAGGAGGAAGAGCGGAGAATACATAGAGACTGGTAGTAAGTCTGGAGGTGTGAGAGGGCTGGCTGGGGTGCCACAGGCACCAGCTGAAGGTCTGGAAGGATATCCCAGTTGTGGAGGATTCCCACTGAGTACTCTAGGACCTCAATCTCAGGCTGGGCTTCCCAGCCCAGAGCACCAAAACTGAGAAAGTTGCTTACATAACATCTGACTGTAAAAAGCAGCTGGGTTTCTGTCTGACAGGGAGAGACAGTTGGAAATGCAAGCACCCTCTTAAAGAGCCAACACACAAAGTTTCATGTGCAGCCACTCACCTTGGCTCCAGCAGAGTGAGGGAAAGTAAAATGGAGCTGTGTGAGAAGAATCTATTATTGTAGGCTCTGGAGAATGACATCAGAAGATACCCCTCTGGATTCCTGTGCTGGGTCATTCCCCCATACTGAAGAGGACATCTTTCTCAGGCAGACAATTTGCTGCTTTTGCCTGGAGGGTGGGAGAGATTGCCCCACCCTGCTGGAAACCTTTTGCCAAACTGAGGGGAGTTTCTACAGCCTGAGGATCATTAAGAGGCTGATAAGAACTGACCCCACCCTGTGGAGTTTCTACAGCTTGAGGCTCATTTAAAGAATCAGATTAATTAGTTCACCAGCAGCAACAGACCTCAGAGTGCTTTGAGCATTTGCCTGATTTGCTCCTGACCCTGGGCCTTGGAAAAATAGACTTTGAGGTGCATGTTGGTCTTGTCCAACAGCTCCCATCCACAGCAGAGGAGACTTCAAGTCTAGGATTGTTGATAGCTCCAAACAGGGTACTCAGGGCCAGTCACAAACAGCATCTAACATGGCCTGCACCAGAGACCCTCCAAAAAGACTCAGAGGCCTAGCAGAGCTGCCTAATACATAGAAACAAACCCAAACGGGCAGCCAAAATGGGGAGACAGAAAAAGAAACCCCAAATAAAAAATAAGAAAAGTCTCCAGAAAAAGAGTTACATGAAATGGAGATAAACAATCTATCAGATATAGAGTTCAGAATAAAGATTGTAAGGATGCTCAACAGCATGAAAAAAAATATGAAAAATTAAAAATGACATAACAGAAATAATGAATACATAGGTAAGAATACACAGAAGATTAGAGGAAGCTGAGGATTGTATCAGTGAATTAGAAGATAGGTTAGAAAAAACAATCAGATATCAAAAAAAAAAGATAATTAAAAAACAGGAAGACAATCTAAGGGAGCTGTGGGACAACATTAAATGTAATAATATTTGCATCATAGGAATGCCAGAAGAGGTCGAAAGTAAGTAAGGGTTAGAAAACCTGTTTGATGATATAATGGCAGAAAATTCCCTAACCTGGTGAAGGAAAAGGCCACAGAATTTCAGAAGGAACAGATAGTCCCAAGGAAGAACAATCCAAAGAGGCCCTTGCCCAGACACATCATAATTAAAATGACAAAAATTCAAGACAAAGAGAGAATCTTAAAGGCAGCTAAAGAAAAGCAATCTGTTTCCTACAAAAGAGCTCCCTTGAGGCTGTTAGTTGACTTCTCATCAGAAACTTTACAGGCTAGAAGAGAATGGAATGAAGTATTCCAAGTAATGCAAAGCAAGAATCTGAAACTAAGACTACGCTATCCAGCAAGACTATCATTCCAGATAAATGGTGATATAAAGAGTTTGACAGACCAAAAAAGGCTAAAGGAGTTTATCACTTCCAACCCAGCATTGAAAGATATGTTAAAGGAACTGCTGTAATTAGAAGTAGAAATGGAGAGAGACAGAAACATAGGCATAAAGAATTAAAATAGTAATAGATAAGTGTCTATCAATAATAGTCTTAAATGTAAATGGATTAAATGCCCCAATAAAAAGATATAAGGTGGCACAATGGGTAAGAAAACATGATCCAAATATATACTGTCTAAAAGATACCTACCTGAAAACAAAAGAGTCATACAGGATGAGAGGGAAGGGATGGAAAAAAATTTTCCATGCAAATGTAAATGAAAAAAAGCAGGAGCAGCAATACTCATATTGGACAAAATAAGCTTCAAAATGAAGACCATAATGAGAGACAAAAATGTCACTACATAATACTAAAGGGATTGATCAAACAAGAGGATATAACCCTGCTAAACATATATGCACCCAATATAAGAACACCTAAATTTTTTTAAAAACTTCGAGGGGACTTGAAGGGAGAGGTTGACAACCACACAGAAACAAAGAGAGAGGACCCAAATAAAAAAATCAGAAACAGAAGAGGTGAAGTAACAACTGACCCAACAGAAATACAAAGGATTGTAAGAAAATACTATAAACAACTATACACCACCAATATGGACAACCTGGATGAAATGGAGAATTTCCTAGAAAAATAAAACCTTTCAAATCTCAATCAGGAAGAGTCATAAGACTTTAATAGGCCAATAACTGTTGAAGAAGTTGAAGCAGTAATCAAAGGGCTCTCAGCATACAAAAACTCTGGTCCAGACAGCTTCACAGGGGAGTCTTACCAAACATTCAAAGAAGTAACACCTACCCTCCTCAAACTATTACAAAAAATCCAAGAGGAAGGACCACTTCCAAGTTGTTTTTATGAGGTCAGCATAAGCTTAATTCCAAAACCAGATAAAGAAACTACAAAGAAAGAGAATTACAAGCCAGTATCCCTGATGAGCATAGATGCTAAAATCCTCAACAAAATATTAGCAAATCAAATCCAGTAATATATTAAAAAGATCAAACATCATGACCAAGTGGAATTTAGTCTAGGGATGAAGGCTGGTACAATTATTGCAAAATCAATAAATGTGATTCATGACATAAACCAATTGAAAGACAAAAATCACATGATCATATCAATAGACACAGAAAATATATCCAATAAATCCAACAACCATTTTAAATAAAAACTCTCAGGAAAGTTGGAATAGAGAGCTCATACCTCAACATAATAAAGGCCATCTATCATAAACCTGCAACCAACATCATACTCAATGGACAAAAACTAAAACCATTTTCCTAAGAACAAGAACAAGACAGAGGTGTCCATTTCCACCACTCTTATTCAACATATTATTAGAAGTCCTAGCCACAGTGATCAGACAGGAAGAAAACATAAAAGAAATCCAAATTGGAAAGGAGGAAACAAAACTGTCATTATTTGCAGATGACACGATATTGTAAATAGAAAATCCTGAAGACCCAATCAAAAAACTACTATATTTAATAAATGAATTCTGCAAAGATTCATTTATTAATTGTAACAGGATACAAAATTAACACCCTGAAAATTGATGGCATGTTCATACACCAATAATGCACTCACAGGAAAAGAACTAAAAATAACAATCACATTTAGCACTGCAACAAAAAAATTTGGATACTTAGGAATAAACTTAACCAAGAAGGTACAGACCTATACTTGGAAAACTATAGGAAGTTGAAAAAAGAGATAAAGGAAGATATAAACAAGTGAAAGTATACACCGTGTTCATGCACTGGAAGAATAAACATCAGTAAAATGTCCATACTACCCAAAGGAATTTATAAATTCAATGCAATCCCAGTTAAAATACTGAGAGGATATTTTACCGATCCAGAACAAACACTTCAGAAATTCATATGGGATCAAAAAAGACCTCAAATAGCCATGGCAATCTTGAGAAACAAGAATAAAGTTGGAGGGATCACAATACCAGATATCAAGTTATACTACAAAGCCACTGTCATCAAAACAGCCTGGTACTGGCACAAGAGCAGACATATCGATCAGTAGAACAGAACAGAAAACCCAGAAATTGATCCTCACCTTTATGGTCAATTAATATTTGACTAAGGAGGCAAGAACATACAATGGAGTAAAGACAGTCTCTTCAATAAATGGTGTTGGGCAAATTAGACAGGTACATGCAAAAACATGAAACTTGAGGAGAAACAAGATGGCGGCGTAGGTAACAGCTGCACCCGCTGCCTCCTGCAACCACATCAAAACTACAACTAAAATACAGAACCACTGGCACTCAGAGCCTCCTGAAACCTGGCTGAACAGAAGCCCCATGACCAGGGACCTGAAGAAGCACCGAGACCAGTAGGAGGGGTGGGGACAAGGCCGGATCGGGGCTGAATTGTAGAGACGAGGCTGCAGGCCCACACCCGGTGTCACAGTTGAAACCTGGAAGGGAATCTCGGCGGTGGAGTTTTCCCAGAGGAGGGAGGGTTCCCAGCCCCACAGCAGGCCCCCAGCCCAGGGCTCCAGGCCGGGAAGAGACGTCCCCACAACTCCGGGCTGTGAAACCAGCGGGGACTGTCCCTGAGGGTCTCGGAGGCCGCGGGAGCCCCAGCAGCTCCTCTTAAAGGGCCTGTGCACAGACTCACTCAGATGCACTCCCTCTGAGCCCAGCGCTGGGCAGCAGCCTGAGAGGACCTGGGACAGTTGGGGAGGAACTAACCTGCCTGAGATCCAGACGAAAGCTGGAGGGGCGGCTTCCTCCCAGGCAGAAGAGCTGCAGAGGCCATGGCTCCTTTGGCGAGCCCTCCCCGCACAGCCCGCAGGCAGGCGCCATATTTGAATCGCCAGCACCTGACTCACACCTTTGGCCTTGCCCCGGTGACTCCCGAAGGCTCCGCCCCTCCCTACCTGCAGGCTCATCCAGGCCATTTCCAGTGACTTTTCTGTGCAAGTGGCCTCTCAAGCCTTATGCTTAGGATTTTCCTACATTTCTCAAACAAGCAGCAGCGGGCCCCATACGGCTTGATAAGTGGCTCCAGGCCTGGCACTAGAGGCAGGTGCATTGGCTCATAGCTTGGCCTCTCCTGGACAACGCCAAGCCCAGCACAAGTAGCAGCCACTACGGTTTGCTGTGTAGCTCATGCTGGGTGGCCCTGGGCAAGGCACTGGCACAGGCTGACTTTGCATGTCCCAGGAGGCCCCAGAGACAGTGAACCTGGTGGTCAGACTCGACCACGCTTGATTACAACCCTACCATAGCCACGAGTGACACACTCAAGGGGCGCACTTGGTGAACCAAAGCTCCACTGAAGTAAATCCTGCTCCACGGGGGTGTCTCCAGCACAGCAGCTCTTTGGCTGTAGTTGCAGCTGGTCCTCACAGCTCATTGGCCTGGGGGTCAATTCCTCCCAGGGACGCCAACAGCAACCAAGGCTTAACTACAACAGGACAGTGCACACAGCCCACAGACGGGAGCATCTAGAAGGCCCAGCTCAGGTGACTGGGGAGGCTGAGCCCCTGGACCCTACAGGACACCTACTACACAAAGCCACTCTACCAATTCCAGGAGACACAGCAGATCTACCTAATACATAGAAACAAACACCTGGAAGCACCCAAAATGTGGAGGCAAAGAAATCTGTCACAGAGGAAAGAACAGAAGGAATCTCTAGAAAAGGAACTAAATGAAATAGATCCAAGCAAGCTAACAGATACATAGTTCAGAATTTTGGTTATAAGGATGTTTAAGCAGATGGTTAGGGAAATAACTGAGAAAATCGATAACATAATAAAGTACCAATTTGAAATGAAGGCTACAGGAACTGAAATGAAGAATAATTTACATGGAATCAACAGTAGAGTAGAGGACGCTGAGAATCAAATCAGCAATTTGGAACATGAGGAAACAAAAAGCACCCAACCAGAAGAGCAAAAAGAAAAAAGAATCCAGAAATATGAAACTAGTATAAGGAGCCTCTGGGACAACTTCAAGAGGCCCAACATTCATATTATTAGGGTGCCAGAAGAGGCAGAAAGAGACCAAGGGATTGAAAACCTGTTTGAAAAAATAATGACAGAAAACTTCCCCTACCTGGGGCAAGAAATCGACTTTCAAGTCCAGGAAGCACAGAGGGTCCCAAAGAACAGGAACCCAAAGAGGCCCACAGCAAGACACATCATAATTAAAATTCCCAAGGGTTAAAGACAAAGAGAGAATCTTAAAAGCAGCAAGAGAAAAGCAATTAGTTACCTACAAGGGAGCACCCATACGACTGTCAGCTGATTTCTCAACAAAAACTTTGCAGGCCAGAAGGGAGTGGCAAGAAATATTCAAAGTGATGAAAAACATGGAACTACAACCAAGACTGCTCTACCCAGCAAAGCTATCATTTAGAATTGAAGGTCAAATAAAGAGCTTCACAGATAATAAAAAGCTAAAGGAGTTCATCACCACCAGACCAGCACTACAGGAAAAGTTGAAGGGTCTTCTTTAAGAAGAAGCTAATGAATAAAAGAATCAGATGAACTAAATAGGTCCAGAGACATTGACACATGCAATAGACGATCATATTTCAGAGGAAAGAGGGAAGGGGGGTGGAGGGAGGGAAGATCTTAACCAAAGAAGTTATATGCATATATGCATAACCCATGGCCACAGTCAATAACAGGGTGAAGGCCTGGGGAGGGAGTGGGAGCGAAGTGGAGGGGGTCAGTTGCGGGGGATAATGGTATACCTGTAATACTCTCAACAATAAAGATAAATTAAAAAAAAAAAATGAAACTTGACCACCAACTTACACCATATAAAAATAAACTCAAAATGGATAAAAAACTTACATGTAAGACATGAAACCATAAAAATCCTAAAAGAAAATGTAGGCAACAAAACCTCAGACATCTCTCATAGCAATATGTTTGCTGATACATCTCCAAGGGTAAGAGAAACAAAGGAGAAAATAAATAAATGGGAATACATCAAAATAAAAATATTCTGCACAGCAAAAGAAACCATCAACAAAATAAAAACGGAGCCGACTATATGAGATAACACATTTGTCAACGACACATGTGATAAAGGGTTAATATCCAAAATACTTAAGGAACTCATGCAACTTAACAAAAGAAAGACAGACAATCCTGTTTAAAAATGGGCAAAGGACCTAAATAGACACTTCTTCAAAGAAAACACAGAAAACTGAGAGACATATAAAAAAATGCTCCAAATCACTAACTATCTAATAGATGCAAATTGAAACCACAATGAGGTATCACTTCACACCTGTCAGAATGGCTACCATCGACAAATTAACAAACGATAAGTGCTGATGAGGGTGTAAAGAAAAGGGAACCCAAGAACACTGCTGGTGGGAATGCAGACTGGTGCAACCACTATGGAAAGCAGAATGGAGTTTCCTCAAAAAAAATTAAAAATTGAACTGCCATTTGACCCAAGGATCCCACTTCTAGGACTATCATAAGAATCCCAAAACACCAATCAGAAAGAACTTATGCACCTCCATGTTCACAGCAGTGCAATTTATAATAACTAAGATCTGGAAACAGCCCAAGTGCCCATCAGTAGATGAGTGGATAAAAAGCTGTAGTACCTTTACCCCATGGAATACTATGCAGCTGTAAAATGAAGGATCTCTTATCCTTTGGGACAGCATGGAGGGAAATGGATTGTATTATGCTAAGTGAAATAAGTCAGTCAGAGAGAGATATGTACCACATGACCTCACTCATATTTGGAATGTAATAAACAAAATAAAATGATGAACAAAATGGATCTAGAAGCATAGAAGTATGGAGCAGACTGAGGGTTCTCACAGGGAAGGTGGGGATGGGGGCATGGGTGGGGAGAGATTATTCAAAGAACTGATATGTTTTTAAGCATAACCCATGGACACATACATTGGTATGGGGAACGTCTGGTGTTGGGGTGGAATAAAAGAAGAAAATAATAATAATAAAAGGATTCATAAGATGTATAAATAAAAAGAAACAAAGAAATTAGAGGACTGCCACAGATTTCTTCTAACTCTGTAAATTTATGTAATAAAATTGAATACATTAATGTAACTTTCCAGAAACAAAGCAGTGCAACTTACCATTGCAAATAAAAACATCAGATACCTAGGAATAAACTTAATGAAAGATATAAAAGACCTGTATTCAAAAAACTACAGGGCACTGAAAAAATAAATACAGGAAGGTATAAACAAGTGGAAGAATACACCATGTTCATGAATTGGAAGAATTAATATCATTAAAATATCCATACAACCCAAAACAATCTATAGATTCAATGCAATTCCTATTAAAATACTAACAGCATATTTCACAGAACTAGAACAAATATTTATAAAATGTATATAGAACTGAAAAAAAACCCTGAATAGCCACAGCAATCTTGAGAAAGAACAGTTGGATGAATGACTTTACCTATATCAAATTATACTAAGAAGCTTTTTTAATCAAAACAGCCTGTTATTGTTATGACAGCAGAGATATAGATCATTGGAACAGAACAGAGACCTGTGAAACAGACCCACACCATTATGATCAGTTAATATATCAGAAAGTAGGCAACAACATACCATGGACTGAAGACAGTCTATTTAATAAATGTTAAGAAAATTGGACAGGTACATGCAAAAAAATGAAACTAGATCACCAACTAACTCCATACACAAGAATAAATTCAAAATGGATAAAAGACTTAAATGTAAGTCATGAAACCATAGGAATCCTCCGAGAAAACATAAGCAGTAAAGTCACAGACATCTCATATAGTGGAAGTTTCAGTGATACATCTCCTAGGGCAAGAGAAACAAAAGAAAAAATAAACAAATGGGGCTACATCAAACTAAAAAGCTTCTGCACAGCAAAAGAAATCAGCTTCAAAATAAAAAGAAACTCCATGGTATGGGAGAACATATTTGCCAGGGATGCCTCTGATAAGGTGCTAATTTCCAAAGTGTACAAAGAACACATACAACTCAACAAGAGGAAGACAAATAACCCAATTAAAAAATGGGCAAAGGACCTGAATAGACACTTGTCCAAAGAGGATATAGGGATGGCCAGGAGGCATATGAAAAAATGCTCAGTGTCACTAATCACAGAGAGTTTCAAATTAAAACCACAATGAGTTATCACTTCACACCTGTCAGAATGGCTGCCATCAACAAATTAACAAATGATAGGTGCTGACGAAGATGTGGACAAAGAGGAACCCTGGTACACTGCTGGTGGGAATGCAGACTGGTGCAACCGCTATGGAAAACAGTATGGAGGTTCCTCAAAAAATTGAAAATGAAACTAACTGCCTTTTGACCCAGTGATCCCATTTCCAAGAATATAGTGGTACCTCAATTTTTTAATGTAATCTGTTCTGGAAGACCATTTGAGTTTGGAAACTTTCAAAAACCGATCAAGAGCCGACAACTAGGCCTCAGGATCTTGCACTCAGCGAAAGCTGTGTGGCATGTTCAACTTCTGAGGTGTGTTTGAAAACCAATGTACGGCTGTATACCCTAAGAATCCTGAAACACTAATCAGAAAAAATATATGCACCCCTATGTTCATAGCAGCACAATTTACAATAGCTAAGATCTGGAAACCGCCCAAATGCTCATCAGTAGATGAGTGGGTAAAAAAGCTGTGGGGCTTTTACACCATGGAATACTAAGCAGTTGTAAAGGAGAAGGATCTCATACCCTTTGAGACAGTATGGAGGGACCTGGAGATAATTATGCTAAGGGAAATATGCCACACAGAGGAAGACAAATACCACATGATCTCACTTATATGTGGAATCTAAAGAACATAATAATATGAATGAAGAAAATAGATTCAGTGACAGAAGCATGGAATAGACTGAGGAATCTCAGAGGGAATCTGGGCTTGGGTGGGTGGAGGGGGAGAGATTAACCAAATAATTTATATGCGTATATAAATATATATGCATATATATATATATATATATATATATATATATATATAACCCATGGACACAGACAATAGTGTGTTGGAGGCCTGGGGCCAGGGTGGGTATGTGGTGGAAAAATGGGAACATCTGCAATATATTGAACAACAACAAAAAGAACATGAAATCCATAAAATAGAACCAGTTAGAAATGTAGGATACTTGCCCGGCCGGGCGTGGCTCAGCTGTTGAGCGTCAACCTAGGATCCAGGTGATCAGGGTTCGATTCCCGGTCAGGGCACATGCCCGGGTTGCGGGCTGCAGCCGATCCAATGACTCTCTCATCATTGATGTTTCTATCTCTCTCTCTCCCTCTCCTTTCCTCTCTCTGAAATCAATAAAGATATATTTAAAAAAAAAAAGAAAGAAATGTAGGATACACAAACTGAAATGAAGAATAGTTTATAGGGAATCAATAGTATAGTAGATGAAGTAGAGCATCAAATCAACAATTTGGAATATAACAATGCAGAAAACACCCAATCAGAACAGTGAAAAAAAAGGATCCAAAAAAATGAAGACAGTGTAAGGAGCCTCTGGGACAATGTGCACCTTCTTAGGTGCCATAAGGAGAAGAGGGAGAGCAAGACTTTGAAAACCTATTTGAAGAAATGACAGAAAACTTTCCTAACCTGGTGAAGAAAATAGACATATAAGTCCAGGAAGCACAGAGTCACTAACAAGATGAACCTCCAAGAGGCTCACACTGAGTCACATTATAATTAAAATGTGAAAAGTTAAAGAGAAACAGAGAATCTTCAAAGCAACAAGAGTAAAGCAATTAGTTACTGACAAAGGAGCTCCCATAAGAGCGTCAGCTGATTTCTCAACAGAAACTTTCCAGGCCATAAAAGAGTGGCAAGAAATATTCAATGTGATGAAAATCAACAACCTACAACCAAGATTACTCTACCCAGTAAAGCTGTTATTTAGGATAGAAGGACTTAGGAAGAGCTTCCCACACAAGAAAAATTAGAGTTCATCACTACCAAACCAGCATTACATGAAATTAAAGGATCTTCTTTAAGAGGAAGAAGGAAAAGATAAGACAAAAAATATGAACAATAAATTAGTAATAAATACATATTTATCAACAAATGGATCTAAAAAGAAAAATAAATGAAGTAGCAGAACAGAGACAGTCTCATAGATACAGAGAATATTTTGATGATTGCCAGACGGGAGGGTGGTAGGGATGAGTGAAAAAGGTGAGATCAAGAAGTACAAATTGTTAGTTACAGAATAGTCATGGAGATATAAAGTACAGCATAGGGAATATAGAAAATGTTATGATAACAATGTATGTTGCCAAGTGGGTAATGGAAATATCAAGGGGAGCACTGTGCAAAGTATACGATTGACTAACCATTATGCTGTACACCTGAAACTAATACAAAATAATATTGAAAATAAATTGCAATTTAAAAATAAAAAAATAACACAGCTGGTGTGGCTCATTGGTTCTGTGTCAATGCAGGAATCAGGAGGTCACCAGTTCGATTCTCAGTCAGGGCACATGCCCAGGTTGCAAGCCCATCTCCCTGTGGGTTGTGTAAAAAAGGCAACCAATCTATGATATTTCTCTCTCATCAATGTTTCTATCTCTCTATCCCTTTCCCTTCCTCTCCCTCTAAAAATCTATAAAAACATATTTTTAAAATAATAATATTAAATAAAAATAAGTAGCAGGAATTCAAAAACGTTTGTTAAATTTTCATTTTGCTTTGCTTATGACAGTCCTTTGTGTAATAGCTCATAACTTGAAATATTTATGCAATGGAAATAATGCTATAAAGTTAGTAGCATGGATACCTTAAAATATGAATTGATTATTAGGAAAAATTTTTTAAAGCCCATTTTAATTCATAGATGCTTAAAACATAGTTCTAAAGAAACTGTTTAACTACTACTAATTATCATTGATAACACTTTCCTTAGTTCTCGCAGCATCTTATTCTCAGTGTTTTCTTTCTTTTTTCTTTTTCTATTTGACTGTTTCTTTTAAATCTCTCTTTGAGCTATCCTTTCTCTTCCCAATCTTTAAGGATTGTAGTCTTTCAGAGCTTGATCCTGGGTCCTTTTTAATTTATTTATTTTTAAATTGAAATATAATTGACCTATAACATCATATTAATTTTAGGTGTAATGACTATTATTTTTGTATTACTGTGTTATTTTTTGGTATGCATGATTGAGCTATTTAGCTCTGTTAACTGTTTCATTTTTCTTCTGAATTAAGAGAATTTTTCTAATTTATAGAATATTTAATTTTTGCAAACAAGTGTCGCAAACATTTTCCATGTTTGTTTATCTGGCCTTAAATTTAGTCAATAGTGGTTTTTAATATTCAGAAATATTAATGTTGGTACAGTAATAACTATGAATTATGGTTTTATTGTTTCATGGTAAGTTATTTTCATGTCCCATACTTCTGGGAATTTTATGATTTTATTTCTTTCCCTCTTTCATTTATCCAGGATTACTTTTAGTGTACAGTACAAAGCAAGTGTATACTTAGAATTTTTCTTTGATTTTCAGTTTTTGAACAAATGTTTAAAATAAAATTTACTTTCCTATTGATTATATTCTCTTTTCATATATTAAGTTCACATTACACTATTATTCTATTTTCCCATTATTTTTATTTCACATTTTATATAAGTATTCCCTTAAATTCTTGTAATTTTAAAATCTACTTTCATATCTTGTTTCAATTTTGACACATAATTTTTTAAAAATCGTGATTTCATATGCAACACTTGAGTCTGATGGCTGTCCTAGAAGTTGTCTCCATTCTAGACAGCAAGAAGTGGAAAAGAACACAAAGATCACAAGAATATCTTGTGTATGTGTGTGTGTGTGTGTGAGTGCGTGTGCATTTAATGGATCAGGCTTGGAAATGCGGCATATTTCACATATCTTTAATTCACCAAGATTTTGTCACATGGCCTCACCTTAAAAAGATACACTGGAAACCTTTGTCTTGTTATTTATGAGAAAGAATTGAATTTGATATTCAGATAGCCAATTCTCTACCCCCCCCAAAAGCATAAAATTATTACTATACTTCCTTTGGGAAGGGTTATAACAGTATAAATTCTTACATATACTGTAGTTTCTGTGATAATATTTTTAGAGTAAATTCATCATGCTTTTGTAGCTCAGTTTTACACTTTTCCCCCCCCCTCATTTTTGTGTGCAGTTTTATAGCTGTTAATAAAATTGTTGGTAAAATATCTGGTTTCTCAAAAAATGTTTTTGTTTCTACTACATTCACAGCATTTGATTAAATCTGTATTCCACTGACAGCAGCATTGGCATCACAGATTGGCAGTGAGAGTATTAGAAACCATGTAATAAAAAATAGAGAATCAGAAATTATATAGTATTACCACTCATTAATTTTACAGTTATACCACAAACAATTCTAGGAAGAAGCTGTTTTACGTAAACTATAGTACGAAAACCCATTAACTAAAAAATGTAGCACCAATGGAGCTTTCACATAGTAATAACATACTCATTTTCTCTACTGGACTCAACAGTGGGTGATAGCTTCTCTGCTTTTTAACTTAACCTTTTTTAAATTCTTTATTAAAAAATGTATCTTTATTGTTGAAAGTATTACAGGTGTTCCCCTTTTTTCCCATTGATCCCCTCCACCCTGCACCTGCTCTCCCTTCCAAGGCCTTGCCACACTATTCTCTGTGTCCATGGATACTTAGGAATAAACTTAACCAAGGAGGTAAAAGACCTATACTCATAAAACTACAAGGTGTTGCAAAAAGAGACAAAGGAAGATATAAACGACTGGAAAAATATACTGTGTTCATTGATTGGTAGACTTAACATCATTAAAAAGTCAATACTACCCAAAGCAATCTGTAGATTCAATGCAATTCTTATTAAAATACCAATGTCATGTTTCACAGATCTAGAACAAACATTCCAAAAATTTATATGGAACCAAAAAAGACTCCTAATTGATGCAGCAATCTTGAGTAGGAAGAACAAAGGTGGAAGGATCACAATACCAGATATCAAGCTATACTACAAAGCCACTGTAATCAAAACAGGCTGGTACTGGCACAAGAACAGGCATATAGATCAGTGGAACAGAACAGAGAACCCAGAAATCAATCAAGCCATTACACTCAATTAATACTTGGCAAAGTTAGCAACAGCATGCAATGGAGTAAAGACAGTCAATAAATGGTGTTGGGAAACTTGGACAGGTACATGCAAAAAAGTGAAACTAGACCACCAACTTACACCATACACAAGAATAAACTCAAAATGGATAAAAGATTTAAATGTAAGTCATGAAATCATAAAAACCCTAGAAGAAAACATAAGCAGCAAAATCTCAGACATCTCTAGTAGCAGTATGTTTACTGAGACATTTCTTAGGGCAAGGGAAACAAAGGAGAAAATAAACAAATGGGACTGCATCAAAATAAAAAGCTTCTGCACAGCAAAAGAAATCATCAACAAAATGTAAAGGGAGCCCGCTGTATGGGAGAACATATTTGTCAGTGACATACCTGATAAAGGGTTAATATCCAAAATACATAAGGAACTCATACAACTTAACAAAAGGGAAAAAAACAATCCAATTAAAAAATGGGCACAGGGCCTAAATAGACACTTCTCCAAAGTGGACATACAGATGGCCAAGACACATGAAAAAATGTTCAAAGTCTTTTCTCTTTTTTTAATAAAATGATCTATGTACTTCTTTCAGATGCTTATTTTATTTTTGTACATGTAACATTTTGACAAAAATACTAAAACTATAAAAAATATGTGTTTATTTTTATTTATTTATAATATATATTAATGAAAATGTAGAAATAAAAGATAAATTTGCACACTAAGTGTTAAACACATAATTATCAACAAGAAATGCTCATCTGTTTGATACATCTGATAATAGGAAAAGTCTTTGAGAATTTCAAGAATAAGAAAAAAATATTTTAATGGTAAAGTTCTATTGGAACGTAACCTGGCTTTTCCATTTCCTTCTATTTGTTCTGCTAGTAATTTAGCTGAGAAACCATTAAAAGTTTATTTTTGCTTTATAAAATAAAAATGTAGTTTCATCATTTCTTCTCTTATCAGTAATCATATATTTTAAAAATATTTTGTTGCATTTTAATTCTATATTCACAAGTATTCATTAGTATAACAAGCACATGATGGAGATTTTATTAACTATATTATGGTTTTAATAACTATATTGAGGTTTCTTGATTCAGCAAGATAGCATAATGACTATGAAGACTTGGTAATTAGAGATCACTTGAACATTCCTCCAATTGTACCTATAACATTTATATACCACTGATATATAAAATATAAAGTTTTCATAGTTAATACTTTTTTGGTTGTATCTGGGTAGCTCTTTTTTATATTTCCAAAAGCATAGAAATAAATGTTTGATAAAATAATTTATTAAAAATTGCCACAATGAACTAGTTTATTGATAAAAAGGCACTAAAAGCATGAAACTAGAGAAATATACTAACATTACCATCTTCACTCTAAACTTTTACTTTATTATGACAGTTTTTCTCATATTTTTCCAAATTCAACTGTGTTCTGTGATTTTTATAAACTGAACTTCCCTTTAGAAATAGTAATTCTTTTAGAGTGGCTACCTGTAAATACCATATAGTCAGACTGTGAAAAGTTCTAAACAACCTATTTTTTTTACCATTTGTTTTATGTGTAATTGCAAAATCTACAACACAAATAGCTGTATATTTTCCAAGGGGGAGTACTTGTTTCAACTGATAAATTTCTACATATTCTTCTGTTTATTGACTTCTCTCTTGGGAACTGTGGGGGCATTTGCTCATTTCAAGTCACTACCAAACCTGACTCCTTAAAATGCAAAATTCTGCTTAAGAAGTATTGTCTCTATATAAAACACAGCAAAATAATATGACTAAATTATTCTTTATGAATCAGCTGACAATTTCTGCAACAAGAAGTGGTGGCAAGTACTTGGTGGAAACTGGCAAATGTTATAAACAGAAATCAAGGCTCAAAAAATATTAATTTTTAAAAAGTGAAATAGATGTTTGCAGATTTTTAATATCTATAATTGCATTTATCCCACTGTCACCTTTTTTAAATAACATGTATATAGTATCTATGACCATACTTACCCCTAGAAAAAAAGCTGGCTATCAGCTAACACAACCCTGTTGAAAACAAATAGATAACACTCATGATGGAGGAGAGACCTATGCAGTTTCCAGATTTTTACTATGTAAAACATTTTTAATTACACCTGGTAAGAAATATGAAAGATATTTTGAGCTATATGGTAGAGTAAAAATTCCACACAAAATGTTGCAAGCACCATATTTCTTCAACAATATCAGACTCTTGCATGTTTATAATATGAATACATTTCCTGAATGCCCACAATAGAGTATAAATAGCAGTGAAAATCTATATAAAATTTATGGGGAAATTCCAATATACAAGAGAGGGTAAAAGTAGGTTTACAGTTGTAATACAATAATTAATAAATAATAATATAAGAATAAACTGTGTTTTGCTTACTCACAACTGTAAACCTAATTTCACCCACCCCTGTATTCAATTAGCTTTCAAATAAAATTTTAATTTTTTATTGAAATATAAAGCAAAGACAGCAATGTCTTTAAAATTCTACTAAGAACCATAAGGAAAGAGAAGAAGCATGTATGGGTGTGAGCAAAAACAGGAGGAATTGAATAATATTTCAATATTACTAATTATCAAGTAAACCTGCACTGCTAATAATATTAGTTCTAGATAAAGTAGTATTATACCAACTTTGAAATGCTAAATACTTATAATTTGAAGGTAATTGAAAGATAATCTATCAGTGGAAAATAAGTTAAGAAATAAAAAAACCTCTCGAGAAATCTTATCCATCACACTAATGTAATTGTAAAACATCTTCAAACCTTATTTTTCTCCAAACCCTACGCATTCCGTACTGCAGATGATATTTATTTACTACACTGTTTATAACAAAATAATTCTGTGACGATCCTTGAGATTCCTCCATGTATAATCAAGTTGTAAAGCCATTGTCATCACTTGTCTTTGCATACTTTAGTTTAGATGATTAACACAGATAATCTACAAGTTACAATAGGTAGATCATTTTTGGTGTTTTTCAAGGAAACTGTCCAATATCACAGTAATACTTTATTTTATAATTTTAATCTGAGCTTAAAAAGTAATTTAACTGAGAAACCAATACAAGTTTGGTTTTGCATTATAAAATGAAAAAGAACGTTCATCAGTAATTATACATTTTTAAAATAATTTGTTGCATTTTAATCTTATATTTACAATTATTCATTAGTCTAACAAGTACATGATGGAGATTTTTATTAACTATATTAGAGAGATTTCTACTATACATTCTTAAATAAATTTATCACATTTTCCTAGAAAGAAAATATTTATTATACTAATAATAAATAAACAGTATTAACTAATACTGGGGAAAAGGCACTGATATCAAATTAATCATGCAATCTGTGATTTTAATAAAATAGGATATTAAGATAGCAACTGCAAAGACAGGAAAAAAATCTATAATTGAAATAGGAAAGAAGTTTTCAAAGTGAATGGTTTCTATTAAATTATTCAGAAAACTGTAAAATAAAAAAAGATGACCATATTCCAAAGAATCTACTTGTTTTTAATAAAATATAAATAATAATTACCTTTATGCTTAAGTACAAAGTATAGAAAATTTAAACCGTTATTACTAACTCTTTAAGAATAAGGGGAAATTATAATAAATACATAAAGTTTTATGATGCTCAGTGACAGCTATCAAAAAATAAAATAAAAACTGGGTAGTTTTACATAAGCTAATATATAAACATATAATGCAATATGATATGAGCCTAACTACAAAACCATTTGTAGATGAAACTCAAAAGAATTCAAGTTCTATGAGAGAAGGGATCTTGTTTGTTCTGTCTGTAAAATCAGAACATTTCTTGGAAAATGGTAGACCTAGCAATTATTTTTTTGAATAAACAATTTGAATGCATAAATGAATAAAATGATAAATGTTGTAAAATAGGGTTCATTGTAATATAAACAGTTTTGTTGTAGCAGTCATCACATCTATTTATTCATCCATTCAACAACTTTGTATAAGGGTCAACATGGATAGAGAATGTAAAAATGCATCAAAAATTGTTTAGTGATACACTGAGGATCCAGACACACCCCAGTTCTCTCATTTAACGATATTGCTATTTATTGAAGGCCAATCTGAAAGAAGTCTGAAACTGTATCTCATATATGAAGGTCATTTGAAAAGCTGGAAAATTAAGTCTAGCTACTTCAGGAGGGTGGCAAATCCCTGTTATGAGAGAACGGAAAGCAATATTCTGATGTGGTATCTCTTAATGGATACACAGCTCCAAAATCATTCTCTATATATTCATCTATTTCTTGATATAATCAGCACACATTTCTCAAGTATATTCTACAGAGCAAGCACGGGGCTTGATGCTAAGAATTATATATAATTGAGACAGTTTCTGTCAGTAAGCTGTTATGAAGATGTCAGACGATGATCATTTGCGTCAATTCAATGCCAACAGGAATACCCAATTTGAGGTGCAGTGAAGAAGGAAACTATTCAGTGCAAAGAGCTCAGTTGTGAAACAACATGGCTGTGCAAACAGCAAGTCTGTGAAACAGCTCAATAGTGCTACAGCTCAATTATAAAGCAGCATGGATATGCAACAGCACAGCTGTGAAGAGGCCCCGGGGTGAGGTGGCCTTGGAGATGAGGTTCCTCTCCGGCTAGACAACTCTGCTCTGGTCTGCATTACTTATTCCAGTCTTGTCCAGTTTGGTTTGGTCCACTATGCCCTCTGGTCCTCTGTTTTGCTCTGCTCCAGTGAGACACCTTTGGTGTTTCAACTTCAGCCAGGGAAACTGTCTTCAGGCTTGGGTGGAAAGGGAGAGTGTGCTCTCCAAGCCAGAGGGGAGCTGACTTATATAGAGAGAAGTCCCTGCCCCTGGTGGTGATTGTTTATCCTCCTGAAGATAAGGAATCCAAATACTGGAAGTTTGACTGGTACAAAAGGCATTGTCCTGATTGATCAGAATGGAGCTGCTTTGATTGGTTGGTGAAGGTGCTCATTAGGATATAGCTGCACAGCTCCAATTGCGTGGGGAAGATCTCAATCCTGTTTGTTGAAATAGGATTCCAGGAAGTCCTTTATCAAGGTTGGCTCAGATGGCCCAAACACAGTGTAGGAGGCAGGCAGTTCAATGCTGGCTTCTCACTGAGGCACAATTTACATGAAAGGTCACTGTGTAGAAATGGTTGCTAGGCTATTTTTTGTTGGTGGTGGTAGTTTGTTTATTTTGTTTTGTTTGAGTCCAATTAGCTACCAGGGGCCCTTCTTAGTAGGTATCGTCTAGATATCTTCTTCCTCAGGGGTCCACTTGATAAAAAGATAACTTTTTGAATATTCCCTATTTCTAATATTAAGAAAAATGCCTGAAATGTATAGGTTCTAGATAAATATTATTTACCTCAAATCGATCTCATAACTTATTGGTAGAGAACTACCATATGATTTCACTTATATGTGGACTCTAATGAACAAAATGAACTAACAAACAAAATAGAGACAGAATCATAGAGAGCAGGCTGACAGCTGTGGGGTGGAGTAGGGGCTTCATTGGGAAAGTGGAAGGATTGAGAAAAAAAGAGAGAGAAAAAAACTTATGGATACGGACACCAGTGTGGGGAGGGGGATGGGTAGAGGTGGAGGAGAGTATAGGGGAGGGGTACAGGGGAGAAGTAAACGGGAGAAAAATGGCAATGGACAGAGGCTTGACTTAGGGTGGTGAACACAATACAGTGTACAGATGATGTGTTGCAGAATTGTGCACCTGAAACTTGTATAATTTTGTTAACCAGTGTTGCCTGAGGCAGGCTGCCTGTCAGATGCTGGAGGCGGTGCACCAGCGTGGAGGGACTATAGGGCTGCCTTGCACCACCTGTTAGGCACTTGCGGTAGGGATGGTGCTTTGCAGGGCCTCCGGCGTGCAGGGGCCAGGATGCGGATGTTGGGCTGGGCACTTGCTACAGTGAGGCAAACAGCAGTTTAGTGGACAATGTGAGAGCTGGTGCCCAACAGTACTGGGCAGGCTAAGTGGAAGGAGAGTAAAACAAAGCAAATTCAAAAATGGTGACTGTCAGTGCTTTCATCCCTGGAGAAAATGCCAACAGATCTCTGTCCCTCCAGCCCATGCCCTAACATTAATCAATGTACTCCTTTCATTTATGACCCAGGTACTTTTTTTATTTTTACTTTTCTTGATCCACACCCGAGAATGTTTTATTGATTTTTAGAGAGCGAGGAAGGGAGAGAGAGAGAGAGAGTAACATTGATGTGAGAGAGAAACATCAATCAGTTGCTTTCCAAATGTGGCCAGAACAGGGATCAAATCCACAATCTACGTATGTGCCCTGACTGGGAATCGAACCCGAACTCACAATCTTTTGGTGTATGGGACAATGCTCCAGCCAGTGTTAGCATCATATATTTTTATTCGTCATTTCTTAAATTTTCAGAGTTTTTATATTTAAAGTGAGTATCTTATAGATATCTGATAATTTGGTTTTGAGGGAGTTTTATTTACTTTGCTAATTTCTATATTTTAATTTGTAAATTGAGACCATTAACATTTTAAAAGATTATTGATACGTTTGGATTAATATTGACCATATAACAAAACTACTTTATAGTTTTGGTATTGGAAGACTTCATAATTTTAAGTTGGCAAAACACCCCAAATTGATCTATAGGCCCACACAATCCATGTAAAATTCATAGCTACCATTTTGGGGAAAAAATGAGGAGCTGTTTCTAAATTCATATGTAAATACAAGTGTCCTAGAATAACCATAATAATCTTGAAAAAGAGGAAAATTGATGAAGGACTGACAGTTTTTAATTTTAAAAGTTACTACAAAATTACTGTATATTTATTTATTTTTAATTTAGTTTAACTTTTTCCAACATCATTTATCCCCTCTATGCCCTCTTCCACCTCCACCCACCCTCCTCACCTCTGCTGTCATCATATTATTGTCCATGTCCACGAGTTCTCTCTCATTTTTTATTTTTTGCTCAATTCCTCCACCCCCCTACAACAAACACCCTCACCCAACCAGAGCTGTCTGCCTCCTCTGCCTATTCTCTGTCTGTGTGTCTGTCTCTATTTTGCTTGTTAGTTCAGTTTGTTCATTAAATTCCACATATGAGTGAAATAATATGGTACTTGTCTTTCTCTGATTGGCTTATTTCACTTATAATGTTCTCCAGGCCCATCCATAATGTCACAAAGGGTAAAATTATCTTCTTTTTGATAGTATTCGATTGTGTAAATGTACCATTACTTTTTATCCACTCATCTACTGATGGACACTTGGGCTGCTTCCAAATCTGGCTATTGTAAATAATGCTGCAATGAACACAGGGGTACAAATATTCTTTCAAATTAGTATTTTGGGTTTCTTTAGACAAAGTCTCAAAAGTGGAATCACTGGATCATAAGGCAGGTCCATTTTTAATTTTTTGAGCTAACTCCATAGAACTTTCCACAGTGACTGCACCAGTCTGCGTCCCACAATAGTACATGAGGCTACCCTTTTCTCCATACCCTCGACAACACTTGTTTGTTGAATTATTGATGATAGCCATTCTGACAGGTGTGAGGTGATTTCTCATTGTGCTTTTAATTTTCATTTCTCTGATGATTAGGTATGTTGAGCATCTTTTCATATGTCTGTTGGCTGTTTGTATGTCCTCTTTTGACAAGTTTCTATTCTGTTCTTTTGCCCACTGCCGGAGCCCGCCGGCAGAGTCGAACAGTCCTGAGGAAGGGATGAGGATGAAGAAAAGACAGACACAAAAAAGATGGGATCGGGAGGGCTGCAGCTCGTCTCTGTTGCCAGCTGCCAGCCCCGAGTTTATTTTCCCAGCTCAATTTATACAAACACTGTTAATTTTGCTGAATAGCACCCCGTTCTGCATTCCTACCCCTTGAGTAGTTCCTTCAAGGCCGTTGAATGCTATCTCAGAGTAAACACCCTGCCTCTTGCATGAGCTCTGACGTTGGTGCCTATCTTTGTTTCTGCTTCTAATGGGAACTTGCGGGGAGGATTGAGTCCTTGGCTTGGTATGTGGCTTAACTGTCTTTTAACCCTTCAGGCCAGGACCAACATCCTGATAAGCTTTTCTGGAACTTAAGGCCGCAAGCTAAATTAGTATTGCTTTGGTGCCTCAAGGACTGGGTCAGGGAGCAGGAGAGCACTTCGGCAGCTCACCCAGGCAGCTCCTCTGTGCCTGGGGCCACAGTGGCTCCCCACAGCCCACTCTTTGATTGGATTTTTTTTTTTTTTGGTGTTGAGTTTTATAAGTTCTTTATAAATTTTGAATACTAACCCCTTATGATATCTATCATTGGTGAAAATATTCTCCCATTCATTAGGTTGTCCTTTCATTTTGTTGATGGTTCCATTTGCTGTGCAAAAACTCTTTAGTTTGATGTAGTCCCATTTGTTAATTTTTCTTTTTGTCTTTGATGCCCAAGGAGCTATATCAGAAAAAAATATATCGCTATGAGAAATGTTTGAGATTTTACTGCCTGTTTTCTTCTAGGATTTTTATGGTTTCAAATCTAATATGAAAGTCTTTAATCCATTTTGAGTTTGTTCTTGTGTGCGATGTAAGAAGGTGGCCTGGTTTAGGCTTTTGTGATGCATCTGTCTAATTTTCCCAATGCCATTTATTGAATAGATTATTTTTAGCCCATTGTATGTTTTCGCATCTTTTGTCAAATATTAATTAACTATGAAGTTGTGGATTTATTTCTGGGCTGTCTATTCTGTTCCATTGACCTATATATCTATTTTTATGCCTATACTATACTGTTTTGATTACTATAGTCTTGTAGTATAGTTTGATATCAGGTAGCATGACTCATTCAACTTTGTTCTGCTTTCTCAAGATCACTGTTGCTATTCAGGGTCTTTTGTGGTTCAATATAAATTTTGAAACATTTTTTCCACTTCTGTGAAATACTCCATTGGTGCCTTGATAGGAACTGGGTTGGATATGTAGATTGCTTTTGTTAGTATGGACATTTTAATGATGTTAATCCTGTTTATTCATCCATGAACACAGTGTATACTTACACTTCTTTGCATCTTCCTCAATTTCTTTTTTCAGTGTCTTATACATTTCTAAGTACAGGTCTTTTGTATTGTTGGTTAAATTTCTTCTTAGGTATTTTATTCTTCTGAAGCAATTGTGAATGGGTTTGTGTTTTTAGTTTTCTGATAGTTAACTATTGGTGTATAAAAATAAAACTGGTTTCTCGATATTTATTTTGCAACCTGCTACTTTACTAAATTCATTTCACAGTTCTAGTAGTTTTAGGTGGAATCTTTAAGGTTCTCTATGTACAATATCATGTTATCTGAAAATAATGACAGCTTTACTTCTTCCTTTCCAATTTGGATGCCTTTTATTTCTTCTTCTTGTCTGATAGCTATGGCTAAGACTTCCAGTACTTTCCAGTACTTTGTTGAATAAGTGTGGTGAGAGCAGATGTCCATGTCTTGTTCTCCATCTTAAGGAGAATGCTTGTAGTTTTTGCACATTGAGTATAATGTTGGTTGTGGGTATGTCATATTTGGCCTTTATTACATTGAGGTATGTTCCCTGTATTCCCACTTTGTTGAGAGTTTTTATCTCAAATCTGTGCTAGATTTTATGAAATGTTTTTCCTGCATCTATTGATATGATCGTGTGGGTTTTATCATTCAATTTGTTTATGTGGTGTATCACGTTTTTTGTTTTGCAGATATCGTACCAACCTTGCATTCCTGGAATGATTCCCACTTGATAATGGTGTATGATCTTTTTAATGTATTACTGGATTTGGTTTAATATTTTTTTGAGGATTTTAGCATCTATGTTCATCAAGGACACTGACCTATAATTTTCTATCTTTGTTGTATCTTTATCTGTTTTTGGAATTAGGATATTCTGGCCTTGCAAAATGAGCCTGGGAATCTTTCATCTTCTTGAATTTTGGGGGAATAGTTTGAGAAGGATAGGTGCTAGCTCTTCTTTGAATGTTTGTTAAAATTCACCTATAAAACCATCCATTCCAGGGTTTTTGTTTGCTGGGAGTTTTTTGATTACTACTTCAATTTCACTGGCTCTAATCTGTCTATTCAGATTCTTTGATTCTTCCTGATTTGATTTGGAAGGTTGCATATTTCTAGAAATTTATTCACTTCTTCCAGATTGTCCAATTTGTTGGCATATTGTTGTTCATAATATTTTCTACAATCTTTTGTATTTTTTTGGTGTCAGTTGTTACTTCTACTCTCTCATTTTTGATTTTATTTATTTGGGTACTCTCTCTTTTTTTTTTCTTGATGAGTCTGGTCAAAGGTTGGTCTGTCTTGTTTATCTTTTCAAAGATCCAGCTCTCGGTTTCATTGATCTTTTGTATTGTAGTTTTAGACGCTTTTTTATTTCTGCTCTGATCTGTATTATTTCTTTCCTTCTACACATTCTGGGCTTTGTTTGTTGTTCTTTTTCAAGTTCCATTCAGTGCAAAGTTAGATTTCTTATTTGAGCTTTTTCTTGCATCTTGAGATAGGGCTATAATGATATGATTTTTCCTCTTAGAACTGCTTCCCCTGTGTCCCACATATTTTGGGTTGTTGTGTTCTTATTTTCATTTGTTTCAAGGTATCTTTTGATTTCTTTAAACCCATTCATTGTTTAGCTACATGTTATTTAGTGTCCATGCCTTTGTGTGTTTTTCAGTTTTCTTCTTGTGCTTGATTTCAAGTTTCATAGCATTATGGTCAGAGAAGATGTTTGATATGGTTTCAGTCTTCTTAAATTTATTAAGTCTCATTTTGTATCCTAACATGTGGTCTATCCTAGACAATGTCCCTTGTGCACTTGAAGAGAATGTATATTCTGTTGCTCTGGGGTGGAATGCTCTGAAGATATCAGTTAAATCCATTGTATCTAGTGTGTTATTCAAGGCCACCATGTCCTTGTTTATTGTCTGTCTGGAAGATCTATCCATTCATGTCAATGTGATGTTAAAATTCCCTAATATGATTTTATTCTTGCCAATCTCTCCTTTTATGTTCATCAAGATTTGCTTACATATTTAGGTGCTCTTATGTTGGGTTCATAAAGGTTTACAAAGGTTATATCCTCTTGGTGGATTGATCCCTTTATCATTATGTAGTGTCCTTCATTGTCTATTAGTATAGCCTTTGTTTTAAATTCTATTTTGTCAGAATAAAGTATTGCTACCCCAGCTTTTTTTCCCTTTCCATTTGCATAAAATATCTTTATCCATCCTTTTACTTTTAGTCATTGTGTAGCTTTTGTTCTAAGGTAGGTATCTTGAAGACAGCATATACATGAGTCTTGTTTTCTTATCCATTCAGCTACCTTATGTCTTTTGATTGGAACATTTAAGCCTTTTACATTTAAAGTGATTATTGACAACAGTGTATTTATTGCCATTTTATTTTTTAAATTATGTTCCTCTGTTTATTGTGTTTTTTTGTGTGTTTTTTCTTCCACTTCTTAAAGAAAGCCCTTTAATATTTTTGTAATACTGGTTTTGTGGTAACAAACTCCTTTAGCTTTTTCTTGTAAGGGGAGCTCTTTATTTCTTCTACAGTTTTAAATGATAGTCTTGCTGGGTAAAGTAGCCTTGGATGTAGGTCCTTGTTTTTCATCCCTTTCAATATTGCGTGCCAATTCCTTTTGGCCTGAAATATTTCTGTTGAGAAATCAGCTGACACTCTTATGGGAGCTCCCTTGTAGGTCACTGACTACCTTTCTCTTGTGGCTTTTAAGATTCTCTCTTTGCCTTTAATATTTGGCATTTTAATTTTGATGTGTCTTGGTGTGGGTCTCTTTGGGTCCCTCTTGTTTGGGACTCTGTGCTTCCTGAAATTGTATATATTTTTCCTTCACCAGGTTAAGGAACTGTTCACACATTATTTCTTCAAATAGGTTCTTGATTCCTTGCTCTCTCTCTTCTCGTTCTGGCATCCCTGTGATGTGGATGTTGTTGCATTTCTTGTTGTCCTAAATGTCTCTTAAACTATCCTCATTTTTTAAAGTCTCTCTTCTTTTTGCTGCACTGATTGGATTTTTTTTATACCTTTTCTTTCAAATCACTGATTCATTTCTATGCTTCACTGAAGCTGCTGTTTATTCCTTCCAGTGTATTCTTTATTTCAGATATGGCATTCTTCACTTATGACTGGTGCTTTTTTATGCTTTTGATATCCTTTTTCATGCTGTTGAGCATCCTTACAACCATTACTCTGGACTCTATATCTGACAAATCGCTTATCTCCACTCATTTCGCTCCTCTTCTGGAGAATTCTCAAGCTCCTTCATCTGGTTCCCGTGCCTTTGTCTCCTCATGTTGGTTGCCTGTTTGTGTTTGTTTCTATGTATTAAGTAGATCTGCTCTTGACTCATTCTTGGAAGTATGGTCTTATGTATTAGGTGACCTGTGGGATCCAGTGGTGCTGTCTTCCTGATCACCAGAACTGGATGCTCTAAGAATGACACTTGTGTGGTTTGTGTAGGCTCTCCTGTTGTAATTGAGTCATGATTACAATTGGCCCATTCATGCATGGGCTTGAGCCTCAATCTACTCATGATGATGCTCAATTCCCAACACTGCGTGCTGGCTGCTTTGTAGGTGCTGACCACATGAAGTGGATTTCTCCTCAACAGGGTTTCCGTCTTGCCAATACCTTCCCATTGATATGCTGCTTGTAAAGCTTATTGGATCCCACTTTGTTGCTGTCTGAAGTTGGTCACTGGGTGTATTGGTTCTGGGACTCTTTGTAGGGTCTCTGGTGCAGGCTAATGTTAAATACTGTGTGTGACTGGCCCTGAGCAAGCTCTTTGGAGCTATCAGTGACTCCTTCTGCTGGGCATGGGTGCATGTAGAAAGGATCAGGCTGTGCACCAAGTACTGATTTTGCTAGCCCTGGGCCCAGGAGCTGGTCAGGCAAAGACTCAGTGTGTCTAGAGATCCACCTCTGCCTGCAGGCTGTCTATTAGTCTTAGTCACTTAATGAGCTTCCAGTTGTTTTTTTCAGCAGGGTGTGAGCTCCACAAGGTGGGGTGATAGAGATTCCAATGAGTGGGACAAATGCTTCCCTTGCCCCAGGATAATGCTGCTTGGACAGGAAAGGTCTGCCAGAGAAAGATGGCTTCTGCAGTATGGGGAAATGATTCAGCACAGGAATCCTACAACTGTCCTCTCAGCTCTCTCCTCAGAACTATCAACCTCAGTCCCTCCTCACACAGCCCTAGTTCACTCTGCCCTTCCTCTGCCAGAGCCCATGGTGAGTAGCTTCAGATAAAATTTTGTGCATTGGCCTTTTAAGAAGGTGCCTGGTTTCTAACCATTTCTCCCAGGCAGATGCTATGTGGGCACCTTTCCCAGTTCTGATACTCTAGGCTGGGGAGCCTGAATTGGGGTTTAGCCCCCAGAGTTCCCAGAGGGAAGCCTCCACAGCTGAGATAACCCTACTGAAATTTAACTGCTGCCTGTGAGAACCCAACCAACCCTCTCATGCTTCTGCACTTCTTACTAGTCTCTATGCAATCTCCACTTTATGTCCTTAGTATAAGGATTCTTTCCAGCTAATCTCAGTTGGTTATTCAGGATGATTTTTCTATATTTTGTTGTAATTTCAGTTTAGTATTGGGAGAAGGTCAGTGTAAGTTCTACCTAATCCGCTGCCATCTTGGAATCAAAACTATAGTAATTAAATCTGTGTAGTTCTTGCATAAGGTTACACAAATAGATTAATGGAATAGAATTTAGGCCAGAAACAAACTCTTGAATTTATGATCAGTTGACTTTTACCTAGGGTGCCAAGACAATTCAATGGGCAATCAGTAGATTTTTAAAAAATAAATTGTACTGGGACAACTGAATATCTACATGCAAAAGAGTCAATTTCGACCCATATCTCACACTATATTTAATTCAAAATAATTAAAGACCTAAATGTAACAGCTAAATTATAAAACTCTTAGAAAAACTAACTGTAAATTTTTTGACCTTAGTAGAAATTGCTTTATTAGATAGAGTACAAACAACAACAAAATTAAAAGTTCACATTATTATTATTATTTTGCTTCATCAAAAAGTGAAAAAACAGAGGTTCAAGACTGTGCATGAGTTGGCTGGGGCAGGTTCTCAGAGAATCACCAGTGTGGGGTGAGTGGTGTTAGCCAGTTTGATGGAGACTCAGATTAGGCACCCACCTGCACCTGCTGGCTATGTGGGTTAAGGGCTCAAAAAGGAACCATGGCACCTGTCAGCAATTCTGTCCCAAGGAAAGTTGCCTCTCCAGCCCTTGCCCTGAAACCAGAAAATTCAGTGACTCCCTGTATGTTCCTGGTGCTTTTTGAGTTAATGCTTCAGGGCTGGAACTCAGAGCAGGTGAGTTCATCAGCTAGTAAGCCCATGCATGTGCTCTGTAAGAGAAATGCTTAGGACTCCAGCAGTCCTCCATCTCACCTGGACAGAATTCCCACTGTTTTTCACTGCCAGATGTTGTGGGGATATAAAATTCAGCATAAGGAATACATAGTCAACAATATTATAATAACTATATATGGTGTCATTTGGATACTAGACTTACTGAGAGTGTCATTTCATGTTATATAAATGTCTAACTACTATGCTGTACACCTGAAACTAATATATTGAATGTCATATATAATTAAAAAATAATAGTCTTTTTAAAAAATTAATTAAAAATTGAAAAGACGACCCACAGAATGGGAAAAAGTATTTCCAAATTATAAGTTGCACAAAAAACTTTTATCTGAAATATGTAAAGAATTTTTACAACTCAATAATAAAAAAGACAACCCAATAGAAAAATAGACAAAATATTTGAATGGATATTTTCCAAGAAGATTTCAAATAACATAAGTACACATATTATTAAGAGGCTTAACACCATTGTTCATTAGGGAAAAACAAATTAAAACCACAACGATATACCACTTCACAACCACTAAAATGATTGAAATAAAAGTGGTGGAAAATAACTACTGGTAAGGAGGTGGATAAATTGAAACTCTTATTCATTGCTGTTAGGAATATAAAACTGTTCAGCTGCTGTGAAAACCAGTTTGTCATTTTCCTCAATTATAAATAAAGTTACCACACGATTCAGCAATTTCACTTTTAGATATATATCAAAGATATTTGAATACAGAAGTCCACACAAAACCTTGTACATTAATATTAATAGCAGAGTTATTCATAATATCCAAAAAGAGTTGAAACAATCCAGATTTTCATCAACTGATTAATGAATAAGCAAAATGTGGTTTATACATATAATAGAATATTATTAAGTCCTGAAAAAGAATGAAGTACTGATAGGTGTTACAACATGGATGATGATCTGAAATATTCTGCTTAGTGAAAGAAGCTAGGCAAAAAAAATCACATATTTTATGATTTTGTTTTAATGAAATGTCCATAACTGGCAAATTTATTGAGTCAAAAGTAGATTTTTTGTTGACAAAAGTTGTGTATTTGTTTGGGCTGCCATAACAATATATCATAGACTGGGTGGCTTAAACAACATACATTTATTGTATCACAGGTTCTGAAAGCTAAAAGGCTAAGATCAAGGTGCTGACAGATTTTATTTCTTTTGAGACCTCCCCTTACTTGCATATTACTGATGGGCACCTACTTGCTGTTTTCTCACAAGGTCACCCTTTGGTCTGTGTGTTACTGTGCCCTAATCTCTTCTCCTTGTAAAGACTCCAATCATATTGGATCAGGGCTCAAAATAAAAAGCTCATTTAACCTAAATTATTTATGTAAAAGTAGTATCTCCAAATACAGTTACATTCTGAGGTACTGTGGATTGGTACTTCAACATATGTATTTTTGGGAGGACATGATTCAGCCCATAACAGGCTGGGAGGAAGGAGGAATGAGGAGAGATTGTTACAGGGTACAAGGTTTCTTTTTGCAGTGATGAAAATATTCTTAAATTAGATAGTGGTAGCAGTTGTACAAACGTGTGAATACACAAAAACCATTGAATTGTACTGTAAAAACTAAAACTAAAAAAAGAAGATAAGACAAAATCCTTGTAACACTGGGTTAAACAAATAATTTTTTAAACAAAACACCAAATGTGTGATTTATTAAAAGTCCATAAATTAAACTTGATTAAATGTACAACTTTTTCTCTGCAAATAACCTGTGTAGAGAATCAAAAGACAAGCTGCAGAGTTGCAGTAAATATTTCCAAATCACCTATCTGAAAAAATATTCATATCTAGAATGGAATATATAAAAAACTCACTAAATTAAAATTAATAAATCAAAGAAAAAGAATATTATTGGAACATAAGCAAAAGCTTCAAGCAATCACTTCAGAAAAACAAAAAACAAAACTTATAAAAAAAGAGATCAGACTTATGGTTACCAAAGGCAGAGGTTTTGGGAAGGGAAAACTGAAGGAAGGTAGTAAAAGGTACAAACTTCCAGTAATAAGAAGTGCTTTGGCTGGGTAGCTCAGTTGGTTAGGGCATCTTTCTGATACACCAGAGTTGTGGGTTCAATCTCTGGTAAGGGCACATAAATCAATTTAAAAAATTTTAAAGATAAATAAGTACTATGAATGCAATGTACAACATGATGACTATAGCTAATACTACTGTATGATATATACAAAAATTAAGTAAATTTTATGAATTCTCACACGGAATTATTTTTCTTTTTTTCCCCTTCTTATTGTATCTACATAAGAGGATAGATGTTACATTAACTTATTGTGGTAATAATTTCACAATATATGTAAATCAAGCTATCATGCCTTATGTCTTAACATATACAATGATATGTCTCAATTATTTCTCAATAAAAGTGAAGTAAGGAAGTTAAAAAAAAAATATATATATATATATATATATAATGTCAAACATATAGTTACCACCAAAGCTAGCATTTCCACTCCTGGGTATTAATCCTAGAAAAAAGAAAACTGATGTTCACATAAAAAACTGCCCACTAATACTTGGGAAAGATTTATTTAAAAGAGCCAGACACCAGAAACAACATAAATGATCTTCAATAGACTAATTAATAAAGTATCATATATATTATACAATAAAATACTATTCTGCATTATAGATGACCATGACTGATACATGATGAATCTCAAGAACACTACAATAAATGAAAAAAGCCTATTTAAAATAGTTACATATTCTGTGATCCCATTTATATAACATTCTTGATGTAGTTGCACTTTAGTGATAAAGAATAGATAGTGGCTTCCAGGGATTAAGTGACTTTATGTATGGAAAATATGGTGACTATTTTTTTTAAATTTATCTTTATTGTTGTAACTATTACTGATGTCTGCTTTTCCCCCCACTCATCCCCTCTATCCCGCATCCACCCACTCCCCCACCCCTGCCTTCTCTTTGAGATCCTTCAGTCTGTTCCATGCTTCTATGTCTCTGGATCTATTTTGTTCATCAGTTTATTTTGTTCATTAGATTCCACATATGAGTGAGATCATGTGGTACTTGTCTTCCTCTGACTGGCTTATTTCACTTAGCATAATACTCTCCAGTTCCATCCATGCTGCGTCAAAGGATAAGAGATCCTCCCTTTTTTTTTCTACAGCTGCGTAGTATTCCACGCTGTAAATGTCCCACAGCTTTTTCATCCACTCATCTACTGATGGGCACTTGGGCTGTCTCCAGATGTTAGCTATTATAAATAGCGTTGCTATGAACATAAGGGTGCATGAGATCTTTCTGATTGGTGTTTCAGGTTTCTTAAGATATATTCCTAGAAATGGTATCACTGGGTCAAATGGCAGTTCGATTTTTGATTTTTTGTGGAAACTCCATACTAGTTTCCACAGTAAGAGCATGACTATTAAGAGGTACCATGAGGGTGTTTCTTTGAAACAGCTGTGGTGATGATCACTGGAATCTGCACATTTGATACAATTTTATAGGACTACAAAACACACAGACACACACACGCATGCATGCATGCATACAAGAATGCATGAAAAACAGGTACAATTTGAATAAGGTATGTACCTGAATTAGTAGTGTTGTACCAAAGTCAATTTCTTAGTTTTGGCAATTTACTATAGTGAAATAACACATTATTAAGCACATGAGAACACTCTGTACTACTTTGGCAATTTCCTGGGTGTCTGACACTATTTCAAAATAAAATTTTGTTAAAAAAGTTAAAGAATGGTATTTAAAAATATCTGAAAATTCATCATTAGCAAACTTATGCCAAGAAAAAAACAGAATTTTCTTCATGCAAAATGTAAATGAATCACAATGAATACTTCACAAATAAAGAAGAGATTACAATGAAAAGCTTTCAGTACGATTTTTTGTTTGTTTATGGATTCTTAGTCATAGAATCTCCTCACCAATTAGCTTAGCAACTACATTTTTATCATATTAATGTAAGGTTTCATACAATGGATATAGATTTTTATTCTCAGTTTAGATGAGCAAAGTGAATTAAGAATATTGGCTATGTATTCATTATTCAAAGCTATTCATTTAATTTAAAGTAGCTAGTTATTTAAATGGCTTGTGATCTAATCTGACATAACCAAATAATTGTCCTTACATATTTCTACCAGTCATTACATACATTTACACCTCATATTGGATTTGGGTTTGTAGTCTTATGGATACCAAGCTAGTTCAATTTGTGTTCCAACCTGTTAATGTTCCATTTATCTTAAAAATATTTTATATTTTAGACTAAAGCAGTACATTTTTTTCATTTTTTCAGATTATAATATAATACTTTGTTCTATAGCTAGATAATACTGATTTGTCTTGCTTTCTTCAATAAAGAATTATTGAATGCTACTTTGCTCCAAGAATGCTTGTTTTGTCTTTATTCTTTATCTTATTTTAGAACATCATGAAAATAAAATACAGAAATCTGAAATATTTCATTATCTTTCTTTACTCGCATACAACATATCCAATTTGTTATAAAATCCTGTAACTGATAATATTCTAAATATTGCTTGAATTCATTTTCACTATCTGTCTCTTCCACTACATATATTGGTTCAGTCAAGCTTTCATTATCCCTCATATGAACTATACAAAACTATAACTTGACTTTCCTAGCTCCAATCTGCTCTCATCTCAATCTGTGCTCCACAATATACCAATTATTTGTATCTTTAAAAATACAAACACAGTCATGTCAATCTGCTTCTAAAAAACAAACAAACATGGTAATTCCACATTGCCATAAGCCAATGTCATAACATAGTATACTCTCCATTACAAATGTTTTATATTTTTAACCAATGTGATCTCCTAACAGTCTTCAACTCCCCACACACTCTAATCAAACTATTAACATTTTCTTCAAAAATGGCAAAACTAATTCATTAATGCATTTCTATACTTGAAATACATGTCTCCATTACCCATTTCTATTTTTTGCTCACTATAAGCTCTTATTTGTCTTTCAAAAAGTTGTTCAAATATCTCTCACTAAATGTAAATTTTGCCTATAAATTAATAATGATAAAATAATATTTTTAGAACCAATAAGTACTAATATTTGGTCATTTTGCATTAGTATTGTTAGTAAAATATTAAAATTCTTCCAAACAAATGGAAAAATGGCCATTATACTGAGCTTCTGAGATTTTAGCTATTAGGTCTCTTTCCTTGCACCTCATAAACCATCCAAAGACACATGCTTAAAATGCAAGCAATTAATAAAACAGAAGTCTTTGACAATCTTTTTCCAACATGATTTGCAAACATTTGTATTGATTTCTCAGTGCCTGTGGTTTTATTAGTTTTTAAATATTTTGCTACCTCTGAACAAAAGCAAATATAAGAGTCAATTATTGCTTCACATCAAAATGCTTAATGTCTAATATTTTTTCATCTACCATCTGAAAACATTTTACTGTTTTTCTAAATACTACAGGTTTTACACAGATTTTCTTAAATTATACTTAAATATAGCTAAGGGCAAAGCATATCTGCAAATAACAGATGGTATAATATATGTACCACCAAGGTTGCAAAAGACTGTAAATTTTAAAAATGAACAATTACTGCTGTCAAGAGGGGATAAAGATAAGCATTGAATTATATGTAAGGTTTCAGTAATTTTAATTGAAGATGAGAGAGACATAGTAAAAAGAATATTCCCAATGAAATATATAAAATAAACATTGAAGTGAGATAAGAGAATGCGTAGGATGAAAGAGATAAAATGTGTATAGAATAGTGGTAGAACCGAAGCCAAAAAGGTTGGCAATAATCCATGGATAATTATGTTCTATGTTTTTTCACTTATCACTGCATATGTTTTGTTGACATTTTGTTTATTATTTTTTGCATTTGTGATTATGATAGGTCTTAGCCTTAAAATTTCTTTTTATGTAATGCTTATGGAAAGTTTCTTCCTTTTATTCATTTATTTATTATTTTATTTTTTCCATCACCATTTATCCCCTCTATGCCTTCTTCCAACCGCCCCCCCCCCCCCGCAATTACCACACTGTTGTTATATAAAGGGTAATTTGGCCTCATAAAACAAGTTCTCAAGAATTTTTCAATTTGTGTTCTCTGTAAGAGTGATTCAAATTAATATTATTTCTCAGGTAAATATATTTGAAAATATTCACAACTGAGACTAGCTAGGCCTTCAAGTTTTCTTTGTGAGAATCTTTTAAATTATGTATTTAACTTATTTTTAAAATAAAATTCTTTTTTGCCTCTTTTGTTAAATCATTTGACAAGAAATTGATCTGTATTTTCAAATTTATTACCAGAAAGTTGTTTATATTATACAATTATTATAATTTTGCTTTTGCTTTTATGTGAAATTGGTTTTACGGTGTATTAAAAATACCAAAAGTACATATATCATATGTATATAGGTTAATGATTTTTTTATACATACACTCATATAACCACTCATATCACCATTCATGTAACACACTCTCATATAACTACTCAGTTCATAGTTACAAACATCTCAAAATCCTTCTTTTCCCCCTTTCTACTTTCTAGTTCTCCAAGGCAGACTATCTTCTGGACTTCTAATGCATAGATTAGCTTCACCATTTTTTTTCCATTTTGTGTAAATAGAATAAAATAATATGCACAGTTTTTGAGTCTAGCTATTTTGCCTTAAGGCTGTTTGTGAGATTCATCTATGTTGCTTATGTAGTTGTACTTTATTCATTCTCATCACTTTATAGTATTCCTCTAAATGGATATACTATAATTTATGTATCAATGATACTAATAATAGACAATTCGTTATTTTCAGTTTGGGATTATTACAAGTAGTGTTGCCAAAAACATTTTTATATGTGTATTTTAATCAATGTATGCAAATGTCACTATTGGTTATACCTAAGATTGGATTTCTAAGTCATAAGGTTTAGATTAATTGAGCTGATTAGATGCTGCCAAACATTAGTTAAATAATTTATTCTCCCACCATTAGTGTATGAGAGGTCAAGTTGTTTCACATAATTGTCAACACTTGGTAGTGTCTAGTGTAGGCAACAATTTCTTAGGACAAAAAGAATGCCATAAATCATAAAAAATAGATAAATTGCACCTTACAAGTTAAAATTTTTAATTCTTTAGAAGACAAAACTCAGATTATGAAAACTCAAGTCATAGAATGGGAAACATTATATCAAAAGACAAAGGATTACCAGCAAGGCAAAGTACTTATAACTAGAATATAGAAGGAATAATTATCACTGAGTAATAAAAAAGCAAACAACCCAATTAAAATGTGGACAAAAAATTTGAACATACATCCACAAGTGAAAATATACAAATGTCCAATAAGTATTTCACATCAATAATCATTAGAGGACTAGGGAAGATGGCAGCCCCGTGGGAAGCAGCAGAGCCCCTCGCTCCCAGCCACGGACTCGATCCACTCCTATAACCCTACGTGGCCAGCTTGGACCACCAGAGAAACATACCTGAGTGGACGGGGTGCGAGTGGGGAGCACTGAAGACACATCAGAGAGTCCGGTGAGAGGGGGAATATAGAGGGGAGACACCTTGAAACCTGTGCAAAGCTCCCTCCCCTCAGGATTGGAAACCGGCCTCCAAAAGCGGGGACCTCACACCCAGAGTGGACGGGAGGGGAAGGAGCGGAGGGTAGAGGGGCCCAGGGGAGTGGTGAGTCCATGAGGAGGGGATGGTGTCTTCCTAGGAAACAAAGCCTTTAGTGGTAGATGCCACTAGCGCCTAATGCTCAGGGTGCTAACCATAGGAAAGGCTGTCCCAAGCATGTGGCACCTGAGTAGTAGGGACCAGAGGTCTCCATTGAGTAGTCACACACAGGGACCCTCTGCCTCCCTGTGGGGCATTCTGTTGAGTCCCAGAAATCATTGAATCTGTGTGGCTCCGGGAAGGGGAGGAGCCCTCCTGCCCTGAGCTCCCTGTGCCGAGAGGCTAATGGTGCGTGGAGCCTCCTCAGCTTTGCTGAGACCAGCGGTGCGGAGAGATGCATGAAGCTGACTTTGGGTTCCCTCCTGCTAGGGGCCTTGGCGCAGGTGGTGAGACCCTGCAGGGCCCACCCTCTGCCTGTGTGTTGCTTTGTGTGTTTTTGAGTTCTGATCTCTGAACTGGCTCCCACCTTCCCGGCGTGCACTGGGTGGACAGAGCAGTGGAAACTGGGATTGGGGCCTTCAGTGTAAACTGTTTGAGGTGCGTGACTAGTGCGATCAGCCAATGAGAGCTGGGAAGGGAGGTTTCGGAGCCTGCCGGCCACTCCTGCAGACAGGAGCACCACCCCCAACAGAAAACAAGCTGGTCCTGCTCACTGAGGCCCCAGACACACCTGCAGGGCATAGTCCTGAGGGGGAAGGGAGAGCAGCTCACAGGAGGACATTATAAGAATAAGACTCTCAGGGACTGTTATTTCGGAACTGGAGGAAAAGCTGAAAACCCCTGCTGGGGGCTGCGCAGGCAAAGGGCTCACTGGAATATTTTTTTATTGAACACACTGAGCCCAGGCTGCTGAAACGGCCCATACAGAAAAGGCAACAGGCTGAAATTAATCTGAAGCTGCCGCAGGCCAGAGCCTGGGGAACTAGAATCATAAGACAGGGTAGGGACTGAGGAGATGGCTGTGAAGCAGACTAACTCCCACACAGTGAGTGCTTTACAGTGAGACCTCTAAGGGGAGTGATACCCTGGGATACACTAGCCATCCTGCACCCTAAAGACTCTACAGAAGACTCTGGAGCAAGACCAGGCAACCACAAACTTGAAAAATAGCTGAAAAGGGGAGGTGGTCCACAGATCAATAATCTACTTAAGGACACTAGAGCCAAACCTAGACAACTCCTCAGATTGGCTGATACACAACTACCTCCCAGAAGAATGGAAATCAGCACACAAAACAGTGATTCCCAGACAACACAAGAGACACAGAAGAAACCTACCTGATTGACTTTTTTTTCCTGTTTTTGTTTTTTAGTTTTTTTGTTTGTTTGTTTTTCTTCTTTTTCCCTTAAGAAGAAGAGAAAGGGGAAAAATATTTGTTTTTTTTAAATTTTATAATAATTTTTTTTAATTTTTAAACAATTTTTAATTAATTTTTTTCATTTTTAAAAGAATTTTGTTTTGCTTACCTTGTTTTTGGTTTTGTTTCTCTGTTTCATTTTGTTTATTTGCTCTGTTTTGTTTTATCCTTACTTCTACGATCAAGACTTTCTTGATATTCCTGCATAATTACTGGGACTTTATCATTATAACCAAGCTTATTGCTTTCCTCTATAGTTTTTCCCAAATCTCTTATTGGACTCCCTCCCTGCCCAGGTTTTATCTCTCTCTCCTCTCAATACATTGGCATAACTTTATTTTTCCTTTTTCTTTTTTTCTTCTTTTCTTTCTTTCTTTTCTTTTCCTCCCTTCTGTCTTTCTTTTTGTATGATGTCAGTTTCTCATACTCTCTTTATTGAATTTTTATTTTTTCATTTTCAACTATTATCCTACACCTATTCTCTCCCTTAATTTTTTGCTAGCCCTTCTTTCAGAATCTTTTCTGTGCTTCTATTACCTCCCAGTAGCTTCTCTATTTTTTACATTTTAGTTTATTATTATTATTTTCTAAATTTTCATCACTATTAACAAGAATATACTTTTCTCTCTCTAAGCTTTCCTTTCCTTTCTCTCTTTCTTTTTTTAACTTTTTTGTTTTTTTCTATAGAATTTGTGTTCTCCCTTCACTCTCCCAGTTCTCTTTTCACTTGGGTTGTTTTCATTGTGACTGACAAAATATTTTGTAAGATACCCCTTGTTTCCTGGAAGTTTAGTTTTGTATTGTCCTGCCTTGTCAGCACCCGTACAACAGCTTACACATTGAGGTTGGGGCTGAGATACACAGTTAACTAACCTGAGAGGAGAATCTTCCCAAAGACTGATCAACAACAATCTAGACCCTACCACAACAGGAGAACCCAAAGAACCCACAAAGGGGACACCCACAAAAGGGACACACTTAGAGGAAAGAGCTCAGAAGTATAAGGAAAACACACCTTTGGGCTCCACTGGTCTCACAATACAAAAATCCCACTCCACTACACTGGGAGATAACAAATATTCCTAACATATAGACACAAACACTAAGACCTGCCAAAATAGGGAGACAAAGAAACAACCCACAAATTAAAGAAAAGGAAAAAATCGCCTGAAAAAGACTTTGACGAGATGGAGTTAATTAAGCAAGTTATCAGAAAGAGTTCAGAGTATTGATTATAAAGATGTTCAAGGAAATTAATGAGAAAAACAAGGCACTAGATGGTAAGATAGAGGAACTTAGTGAAAACATGAAAAAAGAGATACATAACATAAAAATCAGACAGAAATAAAGAATGCTGTATCTGATATCAAGAATACACTGGAAAGAATTAAAAGTAGGCTCAGTGAAGCAGAGAACAGAATAAGTGATTTAAAAGTCAAAGTAGAAAAAAAAAATCCATCAATCAGAGCAACTAAAAGAAAAAACACTTAAAAAGCAGGAAGACACTCCAAGGGAGCTTTGGGACAACATGAAGGGAAACAACATTCGCATTATAGGAATGCCAGATGGGATAAAATAAAGCAAGGAATAGAAAAGTTGGTGGAGGAAAAAATAAAAGAATACTTCCCTATGCTGGCAAGGGAGAAAGCCACACACATTCAGGAAGCAAAGAGGATTCCAAGCAAGAAGGATCCAAAGAGATCCACTCCAAGACACATCATAATTAAAATGGCAAATGTCAAGGACAAAGAAAGAACATGAAGGGCTGCAAGAGAGAGACAAGCAGTGACCTACAAGGGAACCCCCATAAGGCTGGCAACAGATCTCTCAACAGAAACTCTTCAGGCCAGAAGGGAATGGCATGAAGTGCTTAAAGTAATGAAAAGCAAGAATATGCAACCAAGATTGATTTATCCAGTAACGCTATCATTTAACACTGAAGGTGAAATAAAGAGCTTTCCAGACAAAAAAAGGCTAAAGGAGTTCAGTACCACCAAACCAGTATTTCAAGCAATGCTAAAAGAACTGCCTTAAGAAAAAGAAGGAATAATGAGAGAAAGGTGCATCAGCATAAAGAAGGGAAATGGAATTAAATAAGTATATATCAATAGTAACCTTAAATGTAAACGGAATAAGTGATCCAATCAAGAGACATAGAGTAGATGAATGGATAAGAAAACAGGACCCAAATATATGCTGTCTAAAAGAGACCCACCTGAGAGCAAAGGATTCATACAAGCTAAAAGTGAAGGGATGTAATAAAATATTCCATGCAAATGGAAAGGAAAAAAAAAGCTGGAGTAGCAATATTTATTTCTGAAAAAATAGATTTCAAAATAAAGACCATAACAAGAGACAAAGATGGTCACTGTGTAATACTAAAGGGACCAATTCAACAGGAAGAAATAACCCTTATAAACATTTATGCACCCAATATAGGGGCACCTAAATATATAAAAAATTTCTTAGGGGGCTTTAAGGGGGAGATTGACACCACCACAATCATAGTGGGGAACTTTAACACCCCACTGTCAGCACTGGACAGATCATCAAGACAAAAATTCAACAGGGGAGCACAGACATTAAATTACTCTCTAGACCTAATAGATTTAATTGACATTTACAGAACATTTCATCCCAAAGCAGCAGAATAGACATTCTTCTCAAATGCCCATGGAACATTCTCAAAAGTAGACCACATGTTAGGGCACAAGGCAAGTCTCTACAAATTTAAGAAGATTAAAATCATATCAAGCCTCTTCTTGGATCACAATGCCATGAAACTAGAAATCAACCACTGTAAGAAAACTCAAAAATATTCAAACATATGAAGACTAAATAGCATGCTATTAAACAATAAATGAGTTACCAATGAGATCAAGGAAGAAATCAAACACTTCATCGAAAAAAAATGAGAATGAACAGACAACAACCAAGAATCTATGGGCACAGCGAAAGCACTCCTGAGAGAAAAATTCATAGTATTACAGGCCTATCTCAAGAAACAAGCAAAAGCTCTAATCAACCATCTAACACAACAACAAAAAGAACTAGAACAAGAACAGCAAGGAAAGCCCCGAGGAAGTGGAAGGAAGGAAATAATAAAGATCAGAGCAGAAATTAATGACACAGAGACTAAAAAACAATACAAAAAAAATCAATGAAACCAAGAGCTGGTTCTTTGAAAAGGTAAATAAGATTGATGTACCTTTAACCAGACTCACTAAGAAACAAAGAGAGAGGACCCAAATAAATAAAACCAGAAGTGAAAGAGGCGATATAACAACCAACCCAACACGAATACAAAAAATTGTAAGAAAATACTATGAGCAACTATATGCCAACAAACTGGACAACTGGGTGAAATGGACAAATTCCTAGAAGCATACAACCTTCCAAAGCTGAATCAAGAAGAATCATGAAACCTGAATAGGCCAATAACAACTAATTACATTGAAGCAGTAATCAAAAAACTCCCAGCAAACAAAAGTCCTGGACTAGATGGATTGACAGGTGAGTTTTACCAAACATTCAAAGAAGAATTAACACTTATTCTATTCAAACTATTTCAGAAAATTCAAGAGTAGTGAAAACTCCCAAACTCTTTATGTGGACAGCATCATCCTAATCCCAAAACCAGATAAAGGCACTACAAAGATAGAAAATTACAGACTAATATCCCTGAAGAACATAGATGTTAAAATCCTCACTAAAATACTAGCAAATTGGACCCATCAATACATTGAAAAGATCATACACCATGACCAAGTGGGATTTATTCCGGGGATGCAAGACTGCTATAACATCTGCAAATCAATAAATGTGATACATCACATAAACAAAATGAAGGACAAAAACCATATGATCATTTCAGTAGATGAAGAAAAAGCATTCAACAAAATCCAGCAGCCAATTCTGATAAAAACAATCAGCAAGGTGGAAATAGAAGGATCATACCTCAAATTAATAAAGGCCATATATGACATACCTACAGCCAACATCATACTCAATGGGCAAAAACTCAAACCATTTCCCTTACAGGAACAAGACAGAGATATCCACTTTCACCACTCTTATTCAACATAGTACTGGAAGTCTTAGCCACAGCCATCAGCAGGAAGAAAACATAAAATGTATCCAAATTGGAAATGAGGAAGTAAAACTGTCATTATTTGCAGATGACATGATATTGTACATAGAAAACACTAATGACGCCATCAGAGTACTTCTAGATTTGATAAATGAATTTTGCAAGGTATCTGGATCCAAAAATCAACATCTGGAAATCAATGGCATTCTTATACACCAACAGTGAACTTTCGGAGAGAGAAACTAAAAAAAACAATACTATTTACCATTGCAACTAAAAAATAAAATACCTAGGAATAAACTTAACCAAGGATGTAAAAGATCTGTACTCAGAAAACTATGGGACACTGAAGAAAAAAAAATAGAGGAAGATATAAACAAATGGAATAATATACCATGCTCATGGATTGGAAGAATTTATATCATTAAAATCATGCTACCCAAAGCAATTTATAAATTCAATGCAATTCCTATTAAAATACCAACAGCATATTTCACAGATCTAGAACAAACATTTTGAAAATTTACATGGAATCAAAAAAACCCTGAATAGCTGTAGCCATCTTGAGAAAAAAGAACAGAGTGGGAGGGATCACTTTGCTGGACATCAAACTGTACTACAAAGCCATTGTAATCAAAATTGCCTGGTATTGGTACAACAACAGACATACAGATCAATGGAACAGAACAGAGACCCCAGAAATAGTCCCACGCCATTATGGTCAGTTAATATTTGACAAAGAAGGCAACAGCATACAATGGAGTAAAAGAAGTCTCTTCAATGAATGGTGCTGGGAATATTGGACAGATACATGCAAAAAAATGAAACTAGATCACTAACTTTCACCATACACACAAAAAAACTCAAAATGGATAAAAGACTTAAGTGTAAGTCATGAAACCATAAAAATCCTGGAAGAAAACATAGGCAAGTCATAGTAAAGTCACAGACATCCCACGTAGTGGAATTTTCACTGATATATCTCTTAGGGAAAGAGAAACAAAAGAAAATATAAACATATAGGACTATATCAAACTAAAAAGCGTCTGTACAACAAAGGAAAACAGCCTCAAAATACAAGGGAGTTCCACAGTCTGGGAAAACATATTTGCCAAAGATGTATCTGATAAGGGGCTAATTTCCAAAGTGTATAAAGAACTCATATTACTCAGCAAGAGGAAGACAAATAACCCAGTTAAGAAATCGGCAAAGGACCTGAATAGACACTTCTCCAAAGAGGACATACAGATGGCCAAGAGACACATGAGAAAATGCTCAACGTCGCTAATCATTAGAGAGATGTAAATTGAAAGCACAATGAGGCATCACTTCACACCTGTCAGGGTGGCTACCATCAACAAATCAACAAATTACTCATGCTGTCGAGGATGTGGAGAAAGGGGAACCCTAGTACACTGCTGGTGGGAATGCAGACTGGTGCAGCCACTATGGAAAATAGTATGGAGGTTCCTCAAAAAATTAAAAATGGAGCTGCCTTTTGACCCAGTGATCCCACTTCTAGGAATATATCCTAAGAATCCTGAAACACTAATCAGAAAGAATATATGTACCCCGATGTTCATAGCAGGGCAATTTACAATAGCTAAGATCTAGAAACAGCCCAATTGTCCATTAGTAGATGTGTGGATAAAAAAGCTGTGGGACATTTACATCATGGACTACTACACACCTATAAAGAAGAAGGATCTCGTACCCTTTGGGACAGTATAGATGGACGTGAAGAATATTATGCTAAGCGAAGTAAGGCAGGGAGAGAAAGACAAACATCACATGATATTACTTATGTGTGGAATCTAAAGAACTTAATAAACTAATGAACAGAGTAGATTCAATGACATGGAAATCATGAATCAGACTGAGGAATGTCAGAGGGATGGAGGGGGGCAGCCGGGTGGAGGGAGAGAGATTAACCAAAGAATTTATATGCATATATGCACAACCCAAGGATACAGACAATGGTGGGGAGTGGGACTGGGGAGGAGGATGGGAAGGGGTAGAATGGGTCATTGGGGAGCAAAGAAGACATATGTAATATTTAAATATATATATGTATATATATGTATGTATACACACACACACATATATATATGAAAACACTAATTTGAAAAGATATATGCAGCCCCTATGTTCATAGCAGCATTATTTACAATAGTCAAGACATGGAAACATCCTAACTATTCTTTGAAAGATGAGTTGCTAAAGAAGATGTTATATATGTACACATATATATAACAGATATAGGTACACATATAGAGATATAGAGATACACAGATATAGATGTAGATGTATATATAGATATAATAGAATACTGCTCATCCATAAAAAGATTAAATGTGTTATTTGCAACAATGTGGAGAAACCTTTAGGATATTATTCTAAGTGAAATAAGGTCAGAGGTAGAAAGCAGTATAGTTTCTAAGTATAAAAGGAGGTATCTTGACTAAATGCAGTGATTATACTCAACAGCCTTGATTCATTTAGACAATAAAGAAAGTGCAGCCCGGCCGGGCGTGTCTCAGCAGTTGAGCGTCAACCTAGGATCCAGGCGATAGGGGTTCCATCCCTGGTCAGGGCACATGCCCTGGTTGTGGGCTCGATCCCCAGTCGGGGGCGTGAAGGAGGCAGCTGATCAATGACTCTCTCATCATTGATGTTTCTATTTCTCTCTCTCTCCTCTTCCTTCCTCTCCCTGAAATCAATAAACATATATTTAAATAAATAAATAAATAAATGAATATAAAGAAAGTGCAAAATAATGCAATTTGACCAGGCATATGAGGTTTAAAACATATGCACTGCAAAGGCTTAATTCAGGAAAATGCATTAGGGAATCTTAAGATCAGAAAATACTGATATTTTAGGTGTGTTCTCATTGAAGATAAGAAATTGTCAAAAAAACTGTGACCCTTATTTAATGTATCTGAGGTGAGAACATGCAATTAAACTTCTCTCCTTAAAACAAATATTTTTTTTTTCATTTTCCAAAGTAACCAGATTACGTCTTGATTACTTCTTAATCATGTCCATACATTAATCTGTATTTCACTGTACTTACAGAACAGACTGTGGGACTAATGGTCATCAATGTTAAAATATTGCTTCTGATACTTACTACTTATATGACCTTCGGAATATTCTTTAACTTGCTAAGAGTTTGTTTCTTTATCTATAAAGTGAGGATAGCAATTGTGCTTCCCTATATGTGCTGTAAGAATTGAGATGTGTGTGTTCCTGCAGTGCTCCATGTACAATCATGTGTCACTTAATGACGGGATACATTCAGAGAAATACATTGTTAAGAAATACATTGTTAAGCAATGTGAACATTACAGAGTGCACTTACACAAACCTAGATCTTGTAGCCCTACACACTTAGGCTCTATGGTATAGCTTATTGCTCCTAAGCTATAAACCTGTAAAGCATGTTATTGTACTAAACTCTTGTAGGCAAATGTAACACAATGGTTAGTATTTGTGTATGTAAACACAGAAATTGTACAGTAAAATATGGTATTAAAGACTTTAAAAATTACATCTCTACAGGGCACTTACTATGAATGGAGCATGCAGGACTAGAAGTTGCTCTGGTGAGTCAGTGAGTGAGTGATCAGTGAACGTCAAGGCCTAGGACACTACTGTCCACTACGGCAGACTTTATAAACACTGGACACTTAGACTATACTAGATTAATAAAAAATATTTTTCTTTCTTCAATAATAAATGAACTTCAGCTTTTGTAACTTTTTTCCTTTTGTAGATGAAAAGAGGGCACATATTATACCTGACAAGCTCAGGGGAGGACTGTGTGGCCTTACAAACTCAGAGACCTAAAGTAACCACTTAGGATGATTGAAATTAAAGCTTTCTAACTAAAAGCAGTTCATGGCAAGTAGTCATGTCCTAGAGCAGTATTATTCCCTAACAAAGGTCAGCCTTCACCTTAACTGAGCCTGTCTGTTTGCATCTAGGATAACATACCTGATAAACATACCTTTGCAATAATGAAGTAATTTCTTTTTTCCAGATCCTTCAAAACACAACCATCACACCAGAGATCAAACCACAAATGCCCTCATTGTTGTTATCATGGGAATTGTTGAAGGTTAACTATCCTGTACCCATCTGTATAAAAGAAGTGTGTGTCTATCATTTTACTTTTTATCCAGGCCCAAAGATATCCACCCCCCACCCCTGCTTTCTTCCAACTCCCTGATCTATCACCAATGGATTTCATATAACCCACTTGTGCCTCCTCTTTTGATTGCAATGTATAAAATAAGATGCAAAACTGCCATTTTCTGGAGCATTTCCTCAAACCATTGAAGTTTTCCTTCCTGGCAATTGTCATTAGTTTGGCTCAAATAAACTATAAAATTTTCTACAGGTATGAATGTTTTTTACTTTGACACTTTATAAACTTTTAATTTTTTTTTAACTTTTCAATTTGTAATAATTCTTAGCTTAAACACAAACACATAGAACAGCTGTACAAAAATATTTTCTTTATCTATGTCCTTATTCTATGAAATTTTTGTTAATTTTTAAAATTTTTCTTTTAACTTTTAAAAATTTTGTTAAAAAGGAAGACACAAACATACACATTAGCATTGGCCTACGGAGGGTTTGCATGATTAATATCACTGTCTTTCACTCTACATCTTGTCCCACTGAAAAATCTTTAGGGGCAATAAGACACATGGCGCTGTCACCTCTTATGATAACAGTGTCTTCTTCTGGAATACCTCCTGAAGAAACTGCCTGAGGCTCTTCTTGAAGAAGTGTCACTTTTCAGAAATCACAATGACATTAAGATGGCTACAATGTGACTAGGCTATAGGAATTTTCAACTCCATTATAATTTTCTGAGACAACCTTCATATATGTGATCATTCTTGACCACAACATTGTTATGTGGTGCATGACTATAGTGCCTAGAAGGTAGTGAGCTCTCAATAAATATCAGTGTTTTCCATTATTGGTATTTATTTCAAATAAATAAAATTTAATTTATTATTTTTACAAACAATGCGGAGAAACTGCTTTGTAAAAGAAATTAATTTCCTCCAACTATATAATAAAACTCTCAAAGGGGAAAAAACAAAACAATGACCTGAGAGAAACAGGTTAGATAAAGCAAGTATTACTACTTTAATGAACAACCATTTCTACTCACTAATAGAAATTATTTACTAAGAAAATGAAAGCCTGAATGCATTAGTAACCTAGTTCCCAAGTAAAGGCTCTCTATATCTTAAATTTAAGTGTTTAACCTTCATTTTACTCCCTTATTTCAATAAACAGCATCCGTACTACCCATATAAGCTGGAAAGTTTGGAATTATTACTAAAAGAATTCTACCTCAGCACCCTACATCAAGTGGTCAGCAAATTTTGACTCCTTGATTTGTCTTGAGTGTGTTCATATCTGTATGGTTTCATTACAATTATCACAATTCAAGTCTACGGCATATTCCTACATAGCCTTGAAAGCCAAATTTTCCTCCAGAGCATAAGAAAGATACTGTATATGTATTTATGTGTATATCTCTTATACTAGAATCTAGATTCTATTTTTTTATGAACTTGGGTATTAATTAATTAACTAATTAAGTTCCATATATAAGAGAGATCATACAGTATTTGTCTTTTTCTGCCTGACTTATTTAACTTAGCATAATGCCATCAAGGTCCATCCATGTTGTCACAAGTGGCAAGATTTTATTCTTTTTTTATGACTGAATAATATTCCATTGTTTGCTTGTATATATATGTGCATATATTAGAATTTCTATATCTATTCATCATTCGATAGACACTCAGGTTATTTTTGTATCTTGACTATTATAAGTAATGCTGGACATGGGAGTACATATATCCTTTTAAGTTAATGTTTTTGTTTTCTTTGGATAATACCCAGAAGTGGGAATGCTGTATCATACGGTAGTTTTATTTTTAATTTTTTGAGGAACCTGCGTACTGTTTTCCATAGTGGCTGCAGCAATTTATAATCCCACCAACAGGGCTCAAGGATTTCCCTTTCTCCACACCTTAACCAACACTTATTTGTTGACTTTTTTATAATAACCATTCTAACAGGCATGAGGTAATATCTCATTTGCATATCTGATGAGTGATGATGTACAACATTCTCCCTGTACCCTATGGTCATCTCTATATCCTCTTTGGAAATATGTCTATTTATGTCTTCTGCCCACTTTTTAATTTCTTTCTTTTGTGTGTGTGTGTGCTGTTGAGTTAAATAAGTTCTTTATATATTTTGGATATTAGCCTCTTATCAGATATGTAATTTGTAAATATGTTTTTTCCCATTTGTAGTTTGTTTTTCATTTTATTAATGGTTGCCTTTTTAGTTTGATGTATTTCCATTTATTTATTTTTGTTTTTGTTTCTTTTGCATTTTATGTCAGATTCAAAATAAAATCATCTCAAAGACTTATGTCAAGTAGTTTAGTACTTATGTTTTCTTCTGGGACTTTTATAGTTTCAGGTCTTATGTTTAAGTCTTTTTTTTTTAAATGTCTCTTTATCTTTCTTGTTGAGACCATTACAGATTTCCCCCTTTTAACCCCACTGATCCCCTCCACCCCACATCCATCCCACCCCCAGGCCCTCCCCACACCAATGTCCATGTGCATGGGCCATGCCCATAAACATACAAGTTCCCTGATTAATCTCTCCCCACCCACACCCCCCTCCCAGCCTTCCCTCTGAGATCCCTCAGTTTGTTCCAAGCTTCTATGTTACTTGTTCCACTTTGAACATCAGTTTATTTTGTTTATTATATTCCACATATAAGCAAGATCATTTGGTACTTGTCCTTCTCTGACTGGCTCATTTCACTCAGCATAATACTTTCTAGTTCCCTCCATGCTGTGCCAAAGGCCAAAGGGTCCTTCCTCTTCACAGCTGCATAGTATTCCATGGGGTAAATGTGCCACAGCTTTTTTATCCACTCATCTACTGATGGGCACTCGGGCTGTTTCCAAATCTTAGCTATTGTAAACTGTCCTGCTATGAACATAGGGGTGCATAAGTTCTTTGTGATTGGTGTTTGGGTTTCCTTAGGATATAGTCCTAGAAGTGGGATCATGGGTCAAATGGCAGGTCAATTTTTAATCTTTTGAGGAAACTCCATACTGCTTTCCATAGTGGCTGCCCCAGTCTGCATTCCCACCAGCAGGGTACTAGGGTTCCCCTTTCTCCACACCCTCGCCAGCACTTGTCATTCGTTGATTTTTTGATGGTAGCCGTTCTGACAGGTTTGAAGTGATACCTCATTGTGGTTTTAATTTGTATCCCTCTGATGATTAGCGGCGTTGAACATTTTTTCATATGTCTCTTGGCCATCTGTATGTCCTCTTTGGAGAAGTGTCTATTTAGATCTATTGCCCATTTCTTAATTCAATTGTTTGTCTTCCTTTTGTTAAGTTGTATAAGTTCCTTATATATTTTGGATATTAACCCCTTATCAGATGTGTTGTTGGCAAATATGTTCTCCCATACAGTGGGCTCCCTTTTCGTTTTGTTGATGGTTTCCTTTGTTGTGCAGAAGCTTTTTATTTTAATGCAGTTCCATTTGTTTACTTTCTCCTTAGATTTTCTTGCCCTAGGAGACGTATCAGTAAACATATTGCTATGAGAGATGTCGGAGATTTTATTGCCTATGTTTTCCTCTAGGATTTTTATGGTTTCATGCCTTACATTTAAGTCTTTTACCCATTTTGAATTTACTTTTGTGTATGGTGTAAGTCTTAATCCATTTTGAGTTACTTTTTGCATACGATGTTACACAGTGGTCTACTTTCAATCTCTTTTGTGTGAATGTCCAATATTCCCAGAGCATTTATCGAAGCAATTGTCCTTTCCCCATCTTATATTCTTGGGCCCTTTGAGGTAAATCAATTGACCATATATGTGGGGGGGGTTATTTCTGGGCTCTCTATTTTGTTCCATTGGTCTATATGTCTATTTTTATGTTAATAACATATTGTTCTAATTAGTATATCTTTGCAATATAGTTTTAAGTCAGGGAGCATAATACCTCCTCCACCTTTGTACTTCTTTCTCAAGTTTTCTTTGACTATTTTGTTTTTATGATTTTACACAAATTTTAGTGTTATTTGTTGTATCTGTTGTATTCCTATGGAAAATGCCATTGGAATTTTGATAGGGATTTCAATGAATCTGTATATTGCTTTGGGTATTATAATCATTTTAACAGTATTAAGTCTTCCAATACATGGGCACAGACTATCTTTCTGTTCATTTGTATCTTCAGAAATTTTTATTAATATCTTGTAGTTTACAATATACATATCTTAAGCTCCTTGGTTAAATTTATTAAAGGTTGTTTTTTTTCCCTTTTTAAATGCAGTTGTAAATGGGATTGTTATTGTAATTTCTCTTTCTGACAGTTCATTATTAGTGTATTGGAATGCATTAATGTACAGATTTTATATGTAGATAATTTCCTGCTGTTTTTTCATCTCTTGCAATTTTATACCCAACAAAAGATTGTTGCATTAGATGGCCAAAAACTGTGAAATCAGGCCATTTTTTTGTCCTACTTTGTAAACCATCCTAGCTATCCATTACAATATATCATTCTTTCTACACAGATAGAGCAAAACTAGTTAACCTTAATTACATTTTATTATACTCCTATGTAATTTGCATATGCACACACTTTTGCCCATCTTGAATTGTTCTAAAAAAGACTAGCTAATTTTTACTTAGGACTTCTTAAGTGCCAGACACTCTACATTTTACATGTACCTATTTACTTACTTTCCTTAAATACCCTATATAATAAGCATTGATATTCGCTCCATTTTACAGATGAAGAACTTGCAGTCCAGAAATGTTAGTTTGCCCAAAGTCACATAGCTAGTAACTCACTGATGATCAAAATAGCTATCATTTAATGAGCTCTTGATTATGGTAGTATCTAATATACTGAGCACTTTATAAGGTTTGTGGCATTTTCTTTTCAGAACAGCCCTTTGGAATATATACTTGCAATTTTTCTGAGAAAACTGAAACATGCAGAAATTATATAAGGTTTCTAGAATTCTGCTGGTGGTAAGATTTATATCAAGGCAGCATGACTCCTGAGGTCATGCTTTTAATGAATATGCTGTAGTGTATTTCTGAACTGCTATAGGTAGGTCCTTGGCCTTGTGATCATGTAGGCAGTGCTATTGGATGAGTTTTAAACAAAAGAGTGTAATACAATTATAAATATTATGACTATAGAGTAATAGGTATCATGACGGAGGGGATATAATACATTTTCTACCAACAGAACTAACAATTATGATCAGACAATGTTCAAAAATAAGTTTTGCATTTTTGTTGGAATGGATAGATCTTGGGAACCACAGAGGTATACCATTAAGTGTTCTCCATTTGAGTCTCTCATGCTCTTATATTTTACTTACACCTTAATTCAGCTAAAACAACATGCAGATAGTAATTATTTTGATATCTTCTACTTAAAATAATGGGTTTCCTACTTTTATTTTTTATTTATATAAAATGAACTCCGTGAACTAAAATAGTTTTACATGCAGCCTTGGATAAGTTTTTAATCTCTCTGTCTCAGTTTCTCATCTTTAAAATGGGGATAATCATAATACCTACCTCTTAGAGTTATGTCATTTAAATTATTAACACATATAAAGTATTTAGAAGACTGATTAGCACACAGTAAACACTATCAGCTGTTATTATCAAGATCGTTATTATTATTACAATATATATGTGAAAAAATAGCCCTGTGCACTTTGTATATAAAAAAGTTAAGGTATACTTTTTAAAAATTTTATTTCTTCACACCATGTCCCAAATGAAACCACCCAATGTGCTTATATTCTTTTCTTAAAATTTATCTTTATTGTTGAAAGTTTTACATATGTCTCCCCTTTTCTCCCCCATTGACCCCTTCCTCACCACTCCTAGCCCTTCCCCAGGTCTTCATGGCACTATTATTTGTGTCCATGGGTTATTCATATAAGCATGTAAGTTCTTTGGTTAATCTCCCCCACCCTTCCCTCTGAGATGGATGCATGTGACAGACTGTGCTTATATTTTTGCCTATATAAACTATTAACATCATTTTTTTCTTTCTAGATTCTTATACAAATAAGGTTCTTTTTCTGTGAAAATTAGGAAATAATATATATATTTTTAAAATTTTAAAGACACTGCATTGAAAAACAGGAATATTTGCATAGCACTACTATAAAAAGAGTGGGAATAAAAATTATTAAGAAATTAATGAGTGTGATTTAATAGTTAAAAGAAAAAAAGTAGACTTAGAAATCTTCACAGAAATAAGATGGTTTTCAAAATTCCCTGTTTGCTGATAATTAAAGATTTGTTACCATGACATTGGCTGAAATAAAAACAGTCAAATGGGAACAATAAAGGGTGCATTTTCTGTAGCTGCTCTGGAACAACCTATCAGAGTTAATTTTCTTGCAATAAAGGTTATAAGTCCATTTTTCTGGCATAGTTGTTATCTAGGGGAATAGGTACATTAATGTTTCCTGAACCTAGCAAAAAGATTTTTAGTTCAACATTGTAGAGAAAAGAGATGGAACAATAAATGGCAAATATAAAATGCTAAACACAGATCATAGAGATAGATGATAGTTATATAGATGATAGATAGATGACATGCTTGGCTATGTGAAAACTTTGGCCAATATTATGGAAATAATTTAACATTCTTCAGCTACCAACCCAACTAATTGGTTAGACTTTGAGACCCCTTTTAAGGACCAACTTTTATATGCCACTAAATTATATAGGTATTGCAGAAGATTTTGAGATTAATATTTGATGTCAACTTTACTTTGTAGTAGCATTTTTGTTTTCCTTATAGGAACTTAGGTACAGAGAATTGAATTAAGAACAATCTGCACTTAACAGCACATTGATATCATTAATCACAGTAGGTCCTTCTTTTATTTATTTATTTTTTTAATCCAAGATTCCATTTCAATAACCCTTCTTTTCTCATAAACACCCACCAAAATGTGTTTGATGAATATATGTGTCTATTCTTGTCCTTATAATGTTGTTTGGGTACATATAGATTTTTTACTTAATTTAGAATTATGCTATAGATCTCATTTTTCTTTAACTACTTAACATTATATTTTTAAAACATATACAAGTTATTATACATAGATAAATGTTGCTGATTCTAAAGTGTGTATAACATTCCATATATAAATTTACTGTGTTGTACTTATCCATTCCTCCTATGATGGACATCTAGGATGTCTTTGGCTAACCGCCAGTGAGACTGAGTTTATCTTCAAATGCTTGTAACCATTCAAGCGTCTTCTGCTATAAATGACTCATATCCATTGCTCATTTTTCTCCTTCTTTTTTTTTGTTTGTTTGCTTTATTTTTGCTGATTTTTAGAATTTTATCTACAATAATTATTGACTCACCCCGTTTTAGAATCTTCAAATATTTTCTACTCTGATATGTATTAATTTTCACTATTGTGACTTCAATTAAAAAACCCTTGCCCTGACCAGTGTGGCTTAGTTGATTGGAAGTCATCTCATGCACCGAAAGGTTGCTAGTTCGATTCTCAGTCAGGTCACATGTCTAGGTTGCAGACTTGATCCCTGGTAGGGGGTGTGCAGGAGGCAGCCAATAGATGCTTCACTCTCACATTGTTTCTCTCTCTCCCCCTTTGCCTCTCTCTCTAAAAATTAATCAAAAATATATTTTTAAAAATTCTTAACTTAGATGTAGAATAAATTGATAGTGTTTTTTTTTTATTGTTTAACCATTCTTGCATACCTAGAATAAGCCTTATTTAATAATTATACTTTTTTTAATACGGACTAGTTTTTTTCTTTTTATAATTTTTATTTATTGATTTTAAAGAGAGAGAGGAAGGGGAGAGAAAAAAGAACATCAACTTGTTCCACTTATTTGTGCAGTCATTGGTTGCTTCTTGCATGTGCCCTGACCAGATATCGAACCCCCAACCTAGCAGTATAGGGACAACACTCTAACCAACAGAGCCACCTGGCCAGGACTGTGCTAGTGCTTTTCAAGCTTCTGCCTGCATCACATTTTTTAATCACCTATTGACCAAAGCAAGGAATATGCCTAAGCTCCATGTACTGGAGGAAAACTACTTAAAGGAATGGTCAGGAAAAGGAATTATTACAACCATGTTTGCAAACAATCCCCTACATGCTCTGTCTCCATTCCTCACCTTAACATACTAATATTTTTATCAAATTCATTTTCTAATTATTCTAAACCATATGCAGTCTGTCTTAATTTGAGTACCCCCAAAAGCAGAGCCTGAAGCATAAACTTGGATACAGAAAATTTATTTGAGAAGTGACATAAGAAAGTACAAATGAAGGTATGGTGATAATAAGACCAGAAAGGAGTAAAAGCAAATTAAGAGAAATGAAATTTTAAAAATATATAAGAGTGCATTATCAAGATCACCACTGTAAACAATGGAGGACTGATTCCACTCAGACATAAAAGAAGAATGTAGAAGGTCTCCCAGAATTTCTCTTGAAAGATGGCAGGATGGGAGAATTTATCTACTATCTCCCATTCCCCATTGATTGAGAGTTGTCACAGACAGTTAATATCCTCCCATCTTCCTGAGCTGCTCTCACATGTAGAACAAGTGGCACATGTTTAAGATAGATACTTTTAGTGCGAAGTAAGCTTAGCATCACACTTAGGTAGGCGGCATGGGGTCTAGGTTGCCTGTTTATGGAATTTGCTTTTGCCTTCTGTGCTTGTCAAAGTTCAGTCCTAAATATGCCATGGTTTGTGCTATAATAATAAAGTGGATTGCTGCTACTCTCAACAAATCTTAATGGATCTGAAAATATTCAGCTCAAAATAAGGGGTTCCCGTTGAATTCTCATATTGACAAATGTCTGTAATAAAGCTGCCTTCCAATGAAAAGAGGGTCTCTGTTATATAAAGCAGATTCTTTCCTATAAAATTTAGGGATATACTCTGCAACTCTTCTATTGGTGCTATCAGAGACTCCATGTAGTATAGTTATCCACCATGGATGCTTCTAGTATCATTAGATCAACTGACACTTATGGTTCAATTCCAGCCTAGCGTTCACTACAGCCTGAATTTTCTATTGAGGCTGCTCTTATTTTAGGCCCCATTCAAACCAGGAAGCCTTTCAAGAAACCTGAGTAATACATTTTAGCAGTAAGCTTAATTGCAGTATACATTGCCTCTGAAATTCAAATAGGTCCACCAAATACTGTGCTTCTTTCTACCTGTTGTGGAATGCAGGTTGAAATAATTGGCCTTTATTGAAAAAAGTTAGGATATGCTCCAGGTTATTGGAGACATAAAAACCTCACAGATATAGCATGCCCCTGAATCATAATAGGACATATCTCCCACTCAAACATACATGTGTCTTATTGCAGCACGTAGAATATTTTTCACTTATTTGCCAGTTCTGCTTAGCATGATTTCACCAATATAGCATGCCAGTGAGATACTCTAAAATATATCAAAATTATCAAGGTTCTTTTTGATGATATGGTAACAGTAGTATATTTAACCGAGACCTAAGTTAGACAATATATATATACTGTTGTTCTTCCCACAGAATAGTAAGCAGGGTGTTTTGTTTTTGTTTGAGGGGTTTTTGCTTTTTAATAATAAAAATTGAAAATAACAGATATGATATCTGATTAGTTGCCAACACGTGCCAGAAGCTCTGTTAATCTGCTCCAGGAAAATTCTACATTCAACACAGAATATGTGATTAAAGCTACAACTTCATCAAGTGTACAGTAGTCCATTGTCATCTGTCAATATCCATCTGGTTTTTGTAAGGGCCATACAAGTGAACTAAAATAGACTAAAAATATACAAGTGATATGATGGGATTTACTACCTTTGCGTCATTTAAACTGGGAGGGTGGCACTTATCCCTTCAATTTTAGTTCAGATACTGTAGTGGTCCTGCTTTACTTTCTTGGATAAGGGGGCAGTTTCTGTGGCTCAAGTAACCAATGTGAACTGTTGAGTATATTCATCTCAATTATGCATTCAGCAACTGGACAAATGGCCAAGCAGTGTGTCTATGGAACCACTGGATTCATGGTAAGATGAATTCAGATCAAGATTATATTTATTACTTGACTTTTACAAGCTCCTCACTGTAAGTGGATGTTACATAAAATTTCCTGGGGCTGCAAGACCCAAGAGGAGAGCTGATAACCCTAGCATTACATTACAAGTTTATTTAAGAAACTTACCTATGAGGCTCATCGCTGGCATTGGCAAGATGACATGGATATGCTCTGCACCACTTGGCAGGCACGGAGGGGTTATTTAGGACAGGGCAGGATGGATAGGAGTGCTTGGGCATGACTCACCCCAGATAAGGAGATAATCCCTTAACATGCTTGACCTGAGGGCAGGGCAATGACCTGTTCCAGGAACAAGCATGTGTGGCGCATAGGGTAGGGGTGGGCCAGTCTCTTAGGAAGTTTACGGGAAGCAATTTCTGTTCTGCCCTGAATCTAACTGGATCTAGCACAAAAGTGCAACAGCAGTCAGGCAGCAGTTCATTATGGAACAGTCTATCGTTCACAGTGATCTCCTGGATCATAGGTCAATGCTCAACCACTGAGCCATGACGGCTGGGCATATTGATTATCTTTTAAATGGTAATTCAGTTTTACATTCTAGGAAAAAAACAGCTCATTTAAATTAGCTTACATTTGATTTAGAATTTTTGTAACTATGTTCATGAAAATTACCATACAATTGTTTTTTTATAGAGCTCAATCAATATATTAGTTAATTAGCATTTTGATATCTTTTTGACCAAAGATTATTTAAAAATATGTATCTGAGTTACCAAACATTTGGGGGGGGTGTGAATGTTGACACAGGTGAAATAATTTAAAAATAGTGTCAGAACAGCCATTCAAGAGGAAATGCCTTGCACCTTTTGCTCCTTGAAACTTTGGACTGTTTAAACTTGGCCAGACTTTTGGGCTGGGCCAAACCAACATTGTCTTATAATTATTTGAAAAGCCAGCTGGAAAGCAAATATCCTGACCACAAGAAGTGATGAGTATGGACTCTCAAAAGAGAAAATAAGAAACCATTTATATATAGTTAAAGAGTAACTCAGCATGTTAGCACTTATAAGAATTTCTTTCTCCTATTATGTAATTATTTCTTTTCTCATTAAAAAAAAAAATACCCTTGTCTTCATCCTGTGATTGAGACATTATTTGGGTTTCTGCTTGAATCTGTGCTCACAGAATTGTAATCTTTTGATCCTAATAAATGCTTGTTGCTTCCTATTTTGGATTTTTAATTTTCTGGTGTCAGAAGTGGGCCATGAAGAGATCTCCACTTCATGGACTGATGTCCCCAGGAATCGATTTAGTACTTACACAAGAACTTTATGCTCACCACTTCTTTTAGCACTAAGTCATACAATTGTGAGTCCTCTCAGGCCCCAGTGTTCCTTTCTGTGGTGGAAGTCAGCACCATTTTTGGGAGATTAAGGGGTGAAAGTACCCAGGAGATGACTGTCTCAAAGTCAGCTTCTGTGGCTACTGCCACAGAAGGAGGTATCCTCAGGAAGGGTATTCCTCTTCGCTCCCATATTTGTAGGGAATTCTCTGGGTGGTGAGCAGGGGTTTCCCTGGTTGTTGAGCATTCTCATTACATTAAAAGGTTCTCTATTTTCATTCTTTTTTTAAAATCTTTATTGTTGAAAGTATTACAAATGTCCGTCTTTTTCCCCCAGTGATCCCCTCTACCCTGTACCCCTCCTCCCAGGCCTTCACCCCACTATTGTCTGTGTCCCTGTATTATTCATATATGCATATAAATTCTTATGTTAATTTCTCTTCACCCACCTACTCACTCCCGCCTTCCCTCTGAGATTCCTCAGTGTGTTCCATGCTTCTATATCTCTGGAACTAGCTTGTTCATCAATTTATTTTATTCATTATATAGCATATGAGTAAGTTCATGTGACACTTGTCTTTCTCTGACTGGCTTGTTTCACTTATCATAATACTCTCCAAGTCCCACCATGCTGTCTCGAAAGGTAAGGGGTCCTTTTTTGATAGCTGCATAGTATTCCATGGTGTAAATGTCTGAAAAGATGCTTGATATGATTTCAATCTTCTTGAACTTGTAGAGACTTGTTTTGTGTCTTAATATGTGCTCTACCTTTGAGAATATCCCATGTGCACTTGAGGAGAATGCCTATTCTGCAACTTTGGAGTGGAATGTTCTGTAAATGTCAGTTAAATCCATCTGATCTAGTGTGTCATTTAGAGTCACTGTTTCTTTGTTGATTTTTTTTTTTTTAATTTATCTTTATTGTTGAAGGTATTAGAGGTAGCTCTCCTTTTTTCCCCCATTGAACCCCTCCACACACATCTGCCCCTCACCCCAGGCCTTCAGCACACTATTGTCTGTGTCCATGGGTGATGCATATATGCATATAAGTACTTTGATTAATCTCTTCCCACTGAGATTAATCAGTTTGTTCCATGCTTCTATGTCTCTGAATCTATTTTCTTCCTCAGTCCATTTTGTTTATTAGATTCAACATATGAGTGACATCATGTAAAACTGAATCAAGAAGAATCAGGAAACCTGAATAGGCTAATAACAACTGATGAAACTGGAGCAATAATAAAAAAAACTCCCAGCAAACAAAAGCCCTGCTCCAGACAGTTTCACAGGGGAACTTTCTAATTCTTTAAGTTGTAGGGTTAGATAGTTTACTAAAAATTTGTCTTGCTTTTTGAGGTAGGCCTGTAGTGCTATGAACTTCCCTCTTAGGACTGCTTTTGCTGTGTCCCATAGATTTTGAGTTGTGGTGTGTTCATTTTTATTTGTTTCCAGTAAGTTTTTTATTTCTTTCTTAATCTTATTGGTGACCCATTTATTGTTTAAAGATATGTTATTTAGCCTCCAGGTGTTTGAATGCTTTTGAGTGTTTTTACTGTAGTTGATCTGTAATTTCATGCCCTTGTGATCTGAGATCCTTGATATGATTTCAATCTTCTTGAACTTGTAGAGACTTGTCTTGTGTCCTAACATGTGGTAGATCTTTGAGAATGACCCAAGTGCACATGAGAGGAATGTATATTCTACAGCTTTGGGGTGAAATGTTCTGTAAATATCAATTAAATCCATCTTACCTAGTGTGCCATTTAACTACCGTTTGTGTGTTGACTTTTGTCTGGAAATTCTATCCAGTAAAGTCAGTGAGGTGTTAAAGTCCATGACTATGACCGTATTGCTGCTGATCTCCCCCATAAAGTCCTTAAGTTTATTATTGATAGGTCCTTATTTATTGTCATTTTAATTCCTTATGCCTATATGTTACTCTCTATTTATTATTATTATTACAGCAGTCCCTTAAACATTTCTTGAAATGCTTCTGTTTCTACTTCTAATTACAACAGTACCTTTAATATTTCCTGCAATGGTGGTTTGGTGGTGATAAATTCCTCTAGCTTTTTTTTTTTTTCTGGGAAGCTCTTTATTTCACCATCTATTCTGAATGATAGTCATGCTGAATAGAGTAGTCTTGATTTCAGATCCTTATTTTGCATTACCTTGAATATGTCATGCCATTCTCTTCTGGCCTGTAGAGTTTCTGATGAGAAATCAGCTGACAGCCTTATGGGAGCTCTTTTGTAGGTAACAGATTGCTTTTCTTTTGCTGCCTTTAAGATTCTCTCTTTGTCTTAAATTCTTGGCATTTTAATTATGATATGTCTGGGCATGGGTCTCTTCGGATACTTCTTGCTTGGGACTCTCTGTGCCTCCTGAACTGTGTGACATTTTCCATCACCAGGTTAAGGAAATTTTCTGCCATTATTACTTCAAACAGGTTCTCTAACCCTTGCTTACTTTTGACCTCCTCTGGCAGTCTTTTGATGCGAGTATTGTGATGTTTCATGTTTTCCCACAGCTCCCTTAGACTGCCCTCCTATTTTTTAATTGTTTTTTTCTTTTTGGATCTCTGATTGAGTGTTTTTTTTCTACCCTGTTTTCTAATTCACTGATCCAATCATCAGCTTCTTATAATCTGCTGTTTATTCCTTCCAATGTATTCCTTATTTCTGCTGTCATTTGTAATTTCTTTCATAGTTTCCATATCTTTTTTCATGCTATTGAGCATCCTTATAATCAGTATTCTGAACTTTATCTGATAGGTTGCTTTCTCCATTTAATTTAGTTCTTTTTCTGGACACTTCTGTTATTTCATTTTGAGCTTGTTGTTTTTTTGTCTCCCCATTTTGACAGCCTATTTGGGTTTGTTTCTATATATTAGGTAGGCCTGATAGGACTGTCAGTCTTTTTGAAGGGTCTCTGGTGCGGGCCAATGCCAGACGCTGTTTGTAAATGGCCTTGAGTACCCTGTTTGGAGCTATGAATTAGCCATGGCTTTAGGTCTCCTCTTTTGGGGCTGGGTCAATTTAGACAGGACCCTGATGCACACCAAAGCCTGCTTTTCCAAGGCCTGAGTCCAGGTCCAGAAGCAGATCAGGCAAAGACTCAAAGCACTCTGAAGTCTGCCTCTGCCTGAAAGCTGATTAATCTGATTCTCTTAGTGAGCCTCAGGCTGTAGAAACTCCACAGGGTAAGGTGAGAGGTACTCCAGCAGGGTGGGGCAACTGTGTCCCCCTTATGCAAAAGCTGCTTGGAAGGTAAAAGTCTGCCTGAGAACGATATCCTCTGCTGTATGATGGAAATACTCAGCACCATGGTCCAGGTGGCTGCCCTCTGAGCGCTACTTCCATGAGTCAGTAATCCCAGACTCTCCTAACACAGCTCCAGTCCACCCTGCCCTTCCTCTGCCAGAACCCAAGGTGTCTGGCTGCACAGGAACCTTTGTCCATTGGCCATGTAGAGGGTGACTGCCTTTCGAGCCATCTCTCCCTGGCTAACAGAAACCCAGCTGCTTTTAACAGCCAGATGTTATGTGGGCACCTTTCTCAGTTCTGATGCTCTGGTCTTGAGAACCTAGCTTGGAGTTTATCTCCCAGAGTTCTCAGTGGAAACCCCTTGCAACTGAGATCTCCTTCTGGACCTTCATCTGCTGCTTGTTGTATCCCAGTCAGCCCTCTTGTACCTCTGCACTTCCTACCAGCCTTTATGTGGTCTCCACTTTTCCTCCTTAGTTATGAGGGTGTTCTCTAGCTAGCCTTCAGTTATAGTTGATTATTCCTGGTGTTTTTCCTATATTTTAGTTGTAATTCCAGTTTGGTCCTGGGACAGTGTCAATGTAGCTTCCACTCAATCTGCTGCCATCTTGGATCTCCCTCTATTATTCTTCTTCTTTCCACATTGTTCTGTTTTACTTTATCTCTGTCATTTGTGTCACTTATCATAAAGAGGAAAACCATTGATATGATCAGGTTTTACTTGTTCTATGTCTTAAGAGATTTGCTCTTTAAACTGAGAATATTCTCTCTTATCTTTGCCATCCAAAAGATGCATTTCTAGTGTGCATTTGGTAACCATCAAATAGACTTGGATTCTGAGCACCTGCAGTCGATTGGTCAGAAGCACAGGTAACATCTTGGGGACTGTCACTTGTGTATTTTTGTATTTTTGTCCAGCTATGCCAACTCCTAGGGAATTTGTCTTTAACATGAGACCTTAATCTTCTAAAATCCCCCCAAAAAGTCTCTCCCTTGAAAATTTCAACTGTTTTATGTTTAAGAGCTATAATTAATCCCTTTTTTTAAAAAAATATATCTTTATTGATCTCAGAGAGAGGAAAGAAGAGGGAGAGAGAGAGATAGAAACGTCAATGATGAGAGAGTCATTGATCGAGCCCGCAACCCGGGCATGTGCCCTGACCCGGAATGGAACCCTGATCGCCTGGATCCCAGGTCAGCACTCAACCGCTGAGCCATGCCCAGCAGTGCAAGAACTATAATTAATCCCTTATAAATTTTTGTCCAGTGAACCAACAATACCAAAGATGATTTAAAATTACAATGGCTATTTTGGGGATATGTTGAGCTTTCAAAACTTGTCTCTTTCTTTGCCAAACTGAAACACCATGAATTTAAATCCAAACAGTTACAATGGGATGCATTTTAAATTGGTATCTATAAACATCTGAATGAATAAAGTAATCTGAAACTGACTCTTTATAGAACACTACTTCTAGACTGTCTGAGACACTTCCCAAATTAGACAAGTGTTATGGACCTGTTCCTACCACATCTCCTTCTCAGTCTTTTCTTTCCAGCCAGTACCTATCTCCCTCTTCTATCTTCTTTCCTTTTCTATTCTCTTTTTGCAGAGTTTCCTTTCTAGCCCCCAAAACCTGAAGTCCCCCTTGATTCTCCTATAAAACCCTCAACTTAAGCTCCTGTCTATATGTTGTCATTTACATACCAACCACCTCACTGCTGATGGTGCACATGGCATTGCCTCCTATACCCCCTGTACTAAAGCTAAATTAAGAGCAATAGCTAAAAATTTTCCTAAGGTCTTAGTGCACCAGTATGGGTTCACCAAATAATTCAATAATATCATCTAAACTTACCACCCTGGCTTCTCTGACCTTTAGAAATTAATCCACCTCTAAGTCAGTGAAGGCCAAGGTCAATTCTGGATGACTAAGGAAGGATAGACTAATCCTATGGACAATTTTATTCAAGTCATTCTAGCAAACAGAGACCTTGTTTATCAACTTGAAAAAAAAGATTACCTGACACTATTCCACAATCTGTTTAATAAATCAAACTGATTAGAATAAGATCCATACTTATATTAAAAATTCTGACAAACCTACTCATGATTACTCTAATAAGCTCCAGGTTGTTTTTAAAGAAAATTTTGGTTGTTTTTTATTAAATAAACTCCAATAAAATTATCTTCAATTCAATGTTTGTAAGTGGTCTAAACCATGACCTTTTCCTCCATGTTAAAATAAATAGAATGGAATGGTAAATGCCTTCCACCCCCCATTTAGTCAAGCTAACTAAACAATTATCCCAGGCATGCAAATAATACTTCTAAAAAGAAGGCAACTAAAATTATGACTTTACAACTTAAGCAGTTGTGTGCTTCTTCTAAATAAGCCATGTTCATTTAAATCCAGATCAGCTAATAAATCTGAGAATGTTTATCATTTTTTGCAAAAGTCCTGGCCATTGGTATTCGACTGCTTTAAACTAAAATGTCTGAAGCAGTCATCAATTACCTTACCTTTGCCTATCCAATGGACTGCAGCTGCTCTGAAAATAAGCAAGAAGTTTTTTCAATCTTGCCTTTTAACCATCTAAGACAAACCTACATGATATTTATAAATAAAGTCCTTACTATTTAATTGATATCTGAGGAACTTCTTTCAGGCTCAACTCTATCAACATCTAAGAACACTTTCCTTGGAGTACTGAAAATACTCCAAGGTGTGTGTCTCTAATAAACCCTTCACAGCCTACAAGTCCCTTCCCTTGCCCTTTCAACTGAGTCCTCTTTAGGACAACCATTTTTTCTTATTAGCCCACTCAGCTCCTGTTCATTTGTTGGGGAAAGATTTAAAACAATATATCATGCTGCAATATCTATTCTCAAAAGGGGGAAATAATTATCAAGGTTGATTCAGCCCCCAGTTCAGCCAACAGACTCCTCAACACCCTTAACTGTTTTTGCTCTTAAACCAGCAAATAGGGAATCTAAGAACTCAGCCCTTTTAAGAGCTAATTGCTGGGAAACTGGGCAAATCCAGAACTGACATAGAAAGTACTCATTCAGCTTCCCCCATAAAAATTCAGGTTGATCCTGGCAAATCTCTCCCTAACATTACATAGTGCCATTCATATCCTAAAGTCCTTGCAGGAACAAATATAAAGGAATATAAGGCTCAAGGCCTTTTGTTTTATTTATTTATTTTTTTAATTCTCACCCGAGGATATGTTTCTATTGATTTTACAGAGAGAGGAAGGGAGAGAGAGAGAGAAACATCCAGGTGAGAGAGAAACATCGATCAGTTGTCTCCTGTACATGCCCTGACCCAGGATTGGACCCACAATCTAGGTATGTGCCCTGACTGGGAATCAAACCTAAAACTTTTCAGTGTACTGCACAATGCACCAACCAACTGAACCACCTGGCCAAGGCAAGGCTTAAGGCCTTAACGACCTATGCTAATTCCTGCAACCTCCCCATAAAGAAGCCTCATAGACTAAGATGAAGATTTGTAGAGGACCTCAGGACCGTAAATAATAGTTATTCCCAAACATTCTTGTCATCTCTAACTCCCACACTCTCCTGACTTCCGTTCACATGAAGAACAGATGCTTTACTATTATTGATCTTTGTAGTACTTTCTTCAGTATACCATTAGATTCTGAGAGTCCATTTTTGTTTACCTTTACTTGAGAAAGCCAACAAATGACTTGGACTGTATGCCACAAGGCTATATTAAGTTCTTCCTACTTTTCATTGGTCTTAAAGAAAAAACTAACAGATATAAACTTGTAGGAGAGGACCTCCTCTCCTACAGTATGTTGATGACCTAAAATGTGAACAAGACAGTATTCACTTTATTACACTATTAGCAATAAGAAACCAAAAGATATCTAAAGAGAAACTTCAATTTATTCATACTTAAGTCAAATATTTAGGACATTTGACTTCAGATCAAGGACTCCTCCCTGGATCCTGAAAGACTTCAAAGGATTTTTATACTTTCTAAAGCCACAAACTAAGATGCAACTAGGGGATTTCTAGGCCTTACAGGGTATTATAGGAACTGGATGCCAAACTTCCCCTTGATAGCCCCACTCTTTTATGTGCTATTAAAATTTGATGAAACCAACCTTATAGATTGGGAAGAAATAGTTCACATGGCTTTTTGATAACTAAAGGAAGAGTTTCTTAGCTTACCTGAATTACAGAATTCTAATTATCAATTCCCTTTCTTTATGTTTATAAATGAAAGAGAAGGAAATGAGTTAGGGGTTCTTACTCAAAAACATAGAGGACAACATAGACTTCTTGACTATCAGACAACAATTACTGGCTAAAGGGCTTCCTCCTCCTTGCTTGAGTGTGATCTCAGCTACAATAGTTCTCACTAAATCCATGAAAAATATAATTATTTGTTATTTTCTTACCTTTATGTTCCCATGCAGTGAAGGCTTATTGTCTCTCATTTTGACCTTTTAAATTTAGGCTAACAAGGCATTTTCTGGTTACGTTACTCATGTTACTGGAGAACCGCCCATGTGAGAGGTGGCTCTCCCCTCCTTGGCTCTTGTTAGCTTTCAAGAAAAAATTCAGATGAATGACACACAGCAGTGTTGGAGCAAAGCAAAGTGAATTTATTAAGGAAGCAAAGTAAGCAAATTTATTAAAAATACACTTGGCATAAAGCACAAGTGGGCAACTCAGCTAGTCTGAGCACCCTGCCTGGTGAGGGTTCAAGAGTTTTATAGCCCCCACCCCCGCTTTAGGTTTCAAGGTTTCCCTGCTGGATAGACGAGATTTCAAAGTCCCCCTTTTACCTTGTTGCAGGTTTTCCCAGAACTTATAAGAATATCTGGCAATTTTATCTCGGCAAGTCCCAACACTATTGACTCATTTATTTAGTGGGTGAGATAAACTCCCTTTTTTATTCCCTTCCCCCTTCTCCTGCCCTAGCAGCTATCTTTCTTCCCTAATATGCCCCCCTCAAGTTATACCATCCAAATGATTTTTGGGTGTTTTTATTTGTAACCTAGACTTCATCTGCCCTTGGGTTTAGCTGGCACAAATATTATTAATTGGGTCTTTGTTCTGTATTTTCCCAAGCCAGGGTGATTTAAGCTATGTATTCTCTGATTAGGGAGGAAGATATAAACCATTTGCCCTCAAGTGTCCTTACTTGGGGAAGGTAAGGTCTTGCGATTCACAAGCAGGCTGCAAGATTCCCAAACTGTTTGGCCTTGTATAATTTTCTTGTCTTAGTTTCCCCATTCAACTTGCTCAGGAATTTTCCTTGCTTCTTACTATCCTGCCATACTCATTTTGTTTCTATTAATTTCACTGTGGTTTGAATATACTGCAAAAAATTTTTGATGTTAGTTGAAACCTGCTTTATAACTATGTTTAAGATCTATTTGGTAAATCATTCATGTACCTTTGAAAGTAATATTTAATTTGCAAATATTTGATTCGGTATTCTGTTTATATTAATGAGCAAAAGTTAGTTATACCATTGTTGAAATGTGTAATATTCTTACTAACCTTATATGTACTTTTTCTATCATTTACTGAGAAAAGTGTGTTAAAATGTATAAATGTTATTATGGATTAATTTATTTTGTTTTAATCTTTAACTTTTGTATCATATATTTTGAAGGTTTGTTACTAAGTATATTTACATTTAATAGCATATCTTCCTCTCAAAATGCTCTTTTTATTGCTACGAAATGTCTTTATTTGATGTTAATATCATTACAACAGCTTTATTTTGACTTAGTGATAGCGTGATGTAACTTTTTCTGTCATTTTTCTTTTAATCATCATCTTTTTATTGGAGTATTTTAGTCTTTTTATATTTCTTGAAGTTAGTGGTATGTTTGTGCTTATTTCCTTTCTTTGTGTGTTTTTTATGTTTCTCATCTCTTTCTTTTAATTTATCTAGTTTTCTCTATGTTTTTTTCTCTATAAATTTTATTATTATTCTCTAAATTATTTTTTTCTCTAAGTTTTATTATTATTCTTTTAATATAAAAAATATTACTTCATTTCTTCTTTGTGGATTATTTAGTTTTCATATGTTTCAGAACTCGAATAGTCTTCCAGAATGGATTACATTAAAAAACCAAGGTATTGTTGTAGTCATAAAAATGACTGTTTTCGTTTGTTCATATATAATAAAGTATCTCTCTTTTTTTTTTGTTTGCTACAGTACCTATGTGGTGAGAAAATTTCATTGCAATACTCTTCAGAAATGAATTTTAGTACTTCACTTCAGACATGTTTCTTATTTGGCCTAAGAGTTATTAGAATTAGTGCTTATGTTGTTGATATTTTTAGATATATTTTCATTGATGTTGTTAATGTTGGTGGTATTTCAATATTTTATATTAAAATATAGATTAAATCTATGTTATAAAACTTTTATTTTCTGAAATTTAAAGCATAATTTGTGACATATAATATAGTTAGATTTTGTAAACAGGGTTAGTGTTTTTTAATGTGTACTGTTTTGGGAGTACAATATTTCACATTAACTCATATAAAACTCATTATTTTTTGTTTGTTTGTTTAATATATGTTTATTGATTTCAGAGAGAGGAAGGGAAGGGAAGAGAGAAAGACGGAAACATCAATGATGAGAGTCATTGATAGGCTGCCTCCTGCATTCCCCCTACTGAGGATCAAGCTCGAAACTCAAACATGTGCCTTAACCAGAAATCAAACCGAGATCTCCTGGATCATAGGTTGATGCTCAACCACTGAACCATGCTGGCCAAGCTCATTATTTGTTTTATTAATACTTTTCATGTTTTACTTCTTTTACTTTTTGTTTTCTTAAGCTATCAAATTCTTTAAAAAGGTCCATAGATATATGACACAATATTTGTGGTTTTGCAATATTTTCTTGTACTTCTAACACTTTCATTTTTAAATGTGTATACATAATCTAATGATGTGTTGTTTGCTGCAAGAAAAAAATATTACTTCATTTCTTCTTTGTGGATTATTTATTTCATTATGTTCTGCATTTAAAACATTTTTTCTTATATTCTGCTTCATTTTATTTTTTAAAAAGTTCACCCCTGCTTAACTTTTAATGAAATTATTGGCATTTCTTTAACCAACACTTTATTTTCTGCCTTAAGATCATATTTGTTTTAGTTATGTTATCTATAAAACTTGTGTAAATGAGTTATTTTTATACAAAATGCAACAATTATTCTTTACCCTTTAACATAACGGTTTGACTCATAAGCTTTTATTGTGATCACAATAACTTTTATATTTTCTCTACTGTGTCAGAAACCAAGACCATCCCAAGGTTTGATGATTCAGTAGTAGGATGCACAAGACTCAGCATATAGTCAAACTCATTGCTATGATTAAATATAGCAAAATTATACAAAGCAAAATAGGCAAATGAAAAAGGTTCAGGGGAATTTTGCTGTAAAGCTTCTGAAAGACCTCTCCCAGTGGAGTTATACAAGACACCTTCAATTTCCCCAGTAGTGAGTTGTGACAATGTGTGTAAACTGTCTACCAGAAAGTTCCTTAGAGATATACTGCCTATGTTTTTTATTGAGGAATGATCACATAGGCTATCTCAGTCAAGTATATATAAAAATTCCAAACTCCAAGATGCAAAGCAGGTGTTTAACATAAACCATATCATTTGCACACTTTAGACAGAGTGAGCCACTTTTATCAGTTCTGGAAATGATGGGAACCTTCCTAAAACCCAAGTTCCAAGATGCATAACAAAGGTCAAACTTTTGTAAGCAGGGCTTTATAAGAATAAGCAGTTATAGCCCTGCTATGTTTACTCTTTTCTGCATGCCTTCTATGGTATTTTTTTTACTGTATTATATTTTCTTATTGTGCTTTTTTCGTTTCTGTTAATCAAATTTCCTTATTTTTAATGGTTTTGAAACTACATACATCTTATAGTTTATATTTTGACCGATATAATTTAATGCATAATCTTTTATTGATTAAAATAATTTTAGATCCTGGGACCTCATCCATTATTTCCACAGAGAAAGCTGAGATATTCTATATAATGCTGTTACTCAGTTTCCATGTCCCAACTTAATGAAATATAGCAAAATTATACAAAGCAAAATAGGCAAATGAAAAAGGTTCAGGGCAATTAATGAAATCTATTTCAGCTACAGGTTTACCAGTTACTACTACTATTATTATTACTATAAATTATTTGCATTACATCTTTTACATCCCAGTGTTACCAGGGATGTTCAAATTTGGCAAGTCTAATAGTTATAGCTCAATCCTCACCTCATTCACCCATTAGCAACATTCATTACTCCTTCTTAAATCACTTACATAACTGTGTATAGTGTGTGATCACTGAAGTCTCTGTTTCGTTATCTCCATTGTCAGTCAGTGACCTTACAGAGATTCCCTTGACAACTTGAATCCAATAAAAAAAATATTCTCTGACTTTCAGTTTCTTTAACAGATGCTTCCTGAGAACCTGCTTTAATGCAATTAGTCTAAAATAATGGCCAACCTCTCTGACAGTCCCTTATTTACCTGTTAAGCAACTCAAAACACACAACACTGATTTTTGGAAGACAAAATCCTTATTGTCCAACTTGGCACCAGCAAGCCATACCAGATATTCAGGCCATCATCCACACAACTGACTGTCTTAGGGTTGAGGGTGCGGATGATTCCTGTTGCATAAAATGCTTAAATTCACCAAAATTAAACTACCTGTTTCTTTACCAAGAATTCCCCATGTCTGTGTGTGTTCAATTAGACTTCAGATTTCTATAACAGTTTACTCTAATGGTTCTTATCACCTTAATAGTTATTTCAGTGGATATGCTATTCCACTATCTCACATGACATGACTGACTAAATGGTAGCTTTAAATTTTTGACAATTATGAACAAAATTACTATAAATATTTTTGTGCAAGTTCTTGTTTGACCATAAGTTTTAACTAACTTGAATTAATTTAAAATTAATTTTATTAGTTAATTAATGTAAATATTTAAAAGCATGAAAATACAGCAAATCAAAATTAGTGAGATACAATTAAAGTCATGTATAAAAGTAAATTTGTAGTATTACATGCTTAGATTGGAAGATGCTGTCTAAAATCTATAATATAAGCTTCCACCTTAGGAAATTACAAAAGAAGAAAATGAACCCAAAGTAAATAAGTCAAAGAAAAATTTTTAAAAATAAGAAAATTAATTGAAGTACAATGTGAAAGTAATATAAAATTCATATATATATATATGTATATACACACACACATGTTTTTTAAAAGGTTCAACAAAATTGGTAAATGTTTCACTGGACTGATCCAAAAACAGAAAGAAAAAATTTAATTACTAATATCAGAAATGAAAGGTGTCACAACTGACCTTACATACAGTAAAAGCTAATAGGAAAATATTAATTTGACAAATATTATAAATAAATGCTTTAAATATTATAAGTTTGAAAACTTCAGTGAAATGGAAAAAAAAAAATCCTTGCAAGTCATCCAGGATCAAAGCTCAC